>NC_082738.1:47167364-47767364 GCF_030144855.1 Hypanus sabinus
TGTAGACACGTCCAGTCATGTAGCCACGTCCAGACCTGTAGCCACGTCCAGTCCTGTAGCCACGTCCAGTCCTGTAGCCACGTCCAGTCCTGTTACCATGTCCAGTCCTGTAGACACGTCCAGACATGTAGCCACGTCCAGTCCTGTAGCCACATCCAGTCCTGTAGCCACGTCCATTCCTGTAGCCATGTCCAGTCCTGTTGCCACGTCCAGTCCTGTAACCATGTCCAGTCCTGTAGCCGTGTCCAATCCTGTAGCGATGCCCAATCCAGCAGCCATGTCCACTCCTGTAGCCACGTCCAGTCATGTAGCCATGTCCAGTCCTGTAGCAACGTCCAGTCCTGTAACCATGTCCAGTCCTGTAACCATGTCCAGACCTGTAACCATGTCCAGTCCTGTAGCCAAGTCCAGTCCTGTAGCCACGTCCAGTCCTGTAGCAATGTCCAGTCCAGTAGCCACGTGCAGTCCTGTAACCATGTCCAGTCCTGTAGCCACGTCCAGTCCTGTAGACACGTCCAGTCCTGTAGCCATGTCCAGTCCTGTAGCCATGTCCAGTCCAGTAGCCATGTCCAGTCCTGTAGCCTAGCCAAGTCCAGACCTGTAGCCCTGTCCAGTCCTGTAACCACGTCCAGTCCTGTGGACACGTCCAGACCTGTAGACACGTCCAGTCATGTAGCCACGTCCAGACCTGTAGCCACGTCCAGTCCTGTAGCCACGTCTAGTCCTGTAACCATGTCCAGTCCTGTAACCATGTCCAGTCCTGTAGCCACATCCAGTCCTGTAGCCACGTCCAGTCCTGTAGCCATGTCCAGTCCTGTAACCATGTCCAGTCCTGTAGCCACGTCCAGTCCTGTTACCATGTCCAGTCCTGTAGACACGTCCAGACATGTAGCCACGTCCAGTCCTGTAGCCACATCCAGTCCTGTAGCCACGTCCATTCCTTTAGCCATGTCCAGTCCTGTAGCCACGTCCAGTCCTGTAACCATGTCCAGTCCTGTAGCCGTGTCCAATCCTGTAGCGATGCCCAATCCAGCAGCCATGTCCACTCCTGTAGCCACGTCCAGTCATGTAGCCATGTCCAGTCCTGTAGCCTAGCCACGTCCAGTCCTGTAGCAACGTCCAGTCCTGTAACCACGTCCAGTCCTGTAACCATGTCCAGACCTGTAACCATGTCCAGTCCTGTAGCCAAGTCCAGTCCTGTAGCCACGTCCAGTCCTGTAGCAATGTCCAGTCCAGTAGCCACGTGCAGTCCTGTAACCATGTCCAGTCCTGTAGCCACGTCCAGTCCTGTAGACACGTCCAGTCCTGTAGCCATGTCCAGTCCTGTAGCCATGTCCAGTCCAGTAGCCATGTCCAGTCCTGTAACCACGTCCAGTCCTGTAACCATGTCCAGACCTGTAACCATGTCCAGTCCTGTAGCCACGTCCAGTCCTGTAGCCACGTCCAGTCCTGTAGCCAAGTCCAGTCCTGTAGACATGTCCAGTCCTGTAGACACGTCCAGTTCATACCTGTAGCCACGTCCAGTCCTGTAGCCACGTCCAGTCCTGTAAACATGTCCAGTCCTGTAGCCACGTCCAGTCCTGTAAACATGTCCAGTCCTGTAACCATGTCCAGACCTGTAACCATGTCCAGTCCTGTAGCCAAGTCCAGTCCAGTAGCCACGTCCAGTCCTGTAGCAATGTCCAGTCCAGTAGCCACGTGCAGTCCTGTAACCATGTCCAGTCCTGTAGCCACGTCCAGTCCTGTAGACACGTCCAGTCCTGTAGCCATGTCCAGTCCTGTAGCCATGTCCAGTCCAGTAGCCATGTCCAGTCCTGTAGCCTAGCCAAGTCCAGACCTGTATCCCTGTCCAGTCCTGTAGCCACGTCCAGTCCTTTAACCATGTCCAGTCCTGTAGCCACGTCCAGTCCTGTAACCATGTCCAGTCCTGTAGCCGTGTCCAATCCTGTAGCGATGCCCAATCCAGCAGCCATGTCCACTCCTGTAGCCACGTCCAGTCATGTAGCCATGTCCAGTCCTGTAGCCTAGCCACGTCCAGTCCTGTAGCAACGTCCAGTCCTGTAACCACGTCCAGTCCTGTAACCATGTCCAGACCTGTAGCCACGTCCAGTCCTGTAGCCACGTCCAGTCCTGTAAACATGTCCTGTCCTGTAGCCACGTCCAGACCTGTAGCCACGTCCAGACCTGTAGCCACGTCCAGTCCTGTAGCCACGTCCATTCCTGTAGCCATGTCCAGTCCTGTAGCCACGTCCAGTCCTGTAACCATGCCCAGTCCTTTAACCACGTCCAGTCCTGTAGCCACGTCCAGTCCTGTAACCATGTCCAGTCCTGTAGCCATGTCCAGTCCTGTAGCCTAGCCACGTCCAGTCCTGTAGCAACGTCCAGTCCTGTAGCCACGTCCAGTCCTGTCGCCAAGTCCAGTCCTGTAGCCACGTCCAGTCCTGTAGCCTTGTCCAGTCCTGTAGCCACGTCCAGTCCTGTAACCATGTCCAGTCCTGTAGCCGTGTCCAATCCTGTAGCGATGCCCAATCCAGCAGCCATGTCCACTCCTGTAGCCACGTCCAGTCATGTAGCCATGTCCAGTCCTGTAGCCTAGCCACGTCCAGTCCTGTAGCAACGTCCAGTCCTGTAACCACGTCCAGTCCTGTAACCATGTCCAGACCTGTAACCATGTCCAGTCCTGTAGCCAAGTCCAGTCCTGTAGCCACGTCCAGTCCTGTAGCAATGTCCAGTCCAGTAGCCACGTGCAGTCCTGTAACCATGTCCAGTCCTGTAGCCACGTCCAGTCCTGTCGCCACGTCCAGTCCTGTCGCCAGGTCCAGTCCTGTAGCCACGTCCAGTCCTGTAGCCTTGTCCAGTCCTGTAGCCACATCCGGTCCTGACCTGTAGCCACTTCCAGTCCTGTAGCCATGTCCAGTCCTGTAACCATGTCCAGTCCTGTAGCCACATCCAGTCCTGTAGCCACGTCCAGTCCTGTAGCCATGTCCAGTCCTGCAGCCATGTCCAGTCCTGTGGCCACATCCAGTCCTGTAGCCATGTGCAGTCCTGTAGCCATGTCCAGTCCTGTAACGACGTCCAGACCTGTAGACATGTCCAGTCCTGTAGCCATGTCCAGACCTGTAGCCACGCCCAGTCCTGTAGCCACGTCCAGTCCTGTAACCATGTCCAGTCCTGTAGCCACGTCCAGTCCTCTTACCATGTCCAGTCCTGTAGCCACGTCCAGTCCTTTAGCCACGTCTAGTCCTGTAGCCATGTCCAGTCCTGTTGCCACGTCCAGTCCAGTAACCACGTCCAGTCCTGTGGCCACGTCCAGACCTGTAGACACGTCCAGTCATGTAGCCACGTCCAGACCTGTAGCCACGTCCAGTCCTGTAGCCACGTCCAGTCCTGTAGCCACGTCCAGTCCTGTTACCATGTCCAGTCCTGTAGACACGTCCAGACATGTAGCCACGTCCAGTCCTGTAGCCACATCCAGTCCTGTAGCCACGTCCATTCCTGTAGCCATGTCCAGTCCTGTTGCCACGTCCAGTCCTGTAACCATGTCCAGTCCTGTAGCCGTGTCCAATCCTGTAGCGATGCCCAATCCAGCAGCCATGTCCACTCCTGTAGCCACGTCCAGTCATGTAGCCATGTCCAGTCCTGTAGCCTAGCCACGTCCAGTCCTGTAGCAACGTCCAGTCCTGTAACCATGTCCAGTCCTGTAACCATGTCCAGACCTGTAACCATGTCCAGTCCTGTAGCCAAGTCCAGTCCTGTAGCCACGTCCAGTCCTGTAGCAATGTCCAGTCCAGTAGCCACGTGCAGTCCTGTAACCATGTCCAGTCCTGTAGCCACGTCCAGTCCTGTAGACACGTCCAGTCCTGTAGCCATGTCCAGTCCTGTAGCCATGTCCAGTCCAGTAGCCATGTCCAGTCCTGTAGCCTAGCCAAGTCCAGACCTGTAGCCCTGTCCAGTCCTGTAACCACGTCCAGTCCTGTGGACACGTCCAGACCTGTAGACACGTCCAGTCATGTAGCCACGTCCAGACCTGTAGCCACGTCCAGTCCTGTAGCCACGTCTAGTCCTGTAACCATGTCCAGTCCTGTAACCATGTCCAGTCCTGTAGCCACATCCAGTCCTGTAGCCACGTCCAGTCCTGTAGCCATGTCCAGTCCTGTAACCATGTCCAGTCCTGTAGCCACGTCCAGTCCTGTTACCATGTCCAGTCCTGTAGACACGTCCAGACATGTAGCCACGTCCAGTCCTGTAGCCACATCCAGTCCTGTAGCCACGTCCATTCCTTTAGCCATGTCCAGTCCTGTAGCCACGTCCAGTCCTGTAACCATGTCCAGTCCTGTAGCCGTGTCCAATCCTGTAGCGATGCCCAATCCAGCAGCCATGTCCACTCCTGTAGCCACGTCCAGTCATGTAGCCATGTCCGGTCCTGTAGCCTAGCCACGTCCAGTCCTGTAGCAACGTCCAGTCCTGTAACCACGTCCAGTCCTGTAGCCACGTCCAGTCCTGTAGCAATGTCCAGTCCAGTAGCCACGTGCAGTCCTGTAACCATGTCCAGTCCTGTAGCCACGTCCAGTCCTGTAGACACGTCCAGTCCTGTAGCCATGTCCAGTCCTGTAGCCATGTCCAGTCCAGTAGCCATGTCCAGTCCTGTAGCCTAGCCAAGTCCAGACCTGTAGCCCTGTCCAGTCCTGTAACCACGTCCAGTCCTGTGGACACGTCCAGACCTGTAGACACGTCCAGTCATGTAGCCACGTCCAGACCTGTAGCCACGTCCAGTCCTGTAGCCACGTCTAGTCCTGTAACCATGTCCAGTCCTGTAACCATGTCCAGTCCTGTAGCCACATCCAGTCCTGTAGCCACGTCCAGTCCTGTAGCCATGTCCAGTCCTGTAACCATGTCCAGTCCTGTAGCCACGTCCAGTCCTGTTACCATGTCCAGTCCTGTAGACACGTCCAGACATGTAGCCACGTCCAGTCCTGTAGCCACATCCAGTCCTGTAGCCACGTCCATTCCTGTAGCCATGTCCAGTCCTGTAGCCACGTCCAGTCCTGTAACCATGTCCAGTCCTGTAGCCGTGTCCAATCCTGTAGCGATGCCCAATCCAGCAGCCATGTCCACTCCTGTAGCCACGTCCAGTCATGTAGCCATGTCCGGTCCTGTAGCCTAGCCACGTCCAGTCCTGTAGCAACGTCCAGTCCTGTAACCACGTCCAGTCCTGTAACCATGTCCAGACCTGTAACCATGTCCAGTCCTGTAGACAAGTCCAGTCCTGTAGCCACGTCCAGTCCTGTAGCAATGTCCAGTCCAGTAGCCACGTGCAGTCCTGTAACCATGTCCAGTCCTGTAGCCACGTCCAGTCCTGTAGACACGTCCAGTCCTGTAGCCATGTCCAGTCCTGTAGCCATGTCCAGTCCAGTAGCCATGTCCAGTCCTGTAGCCTAGCCAAGTCCAGACCTGTAGCCCTGTCCAGTCCTGTAGCCACGTCCAGTCCTTTAACCATGTCCAGTCCTGTAGCCACGTCCAGTCCTGTAACCATGTCCAGTCCTGTAGCCGTGTCCAATCCTGTAGCGATGCCCAATCCAGCAGCCATGTCCACTCCTGTAACCACGTCCAGTCCTGTAACCATGTCCAGACCTGTAACCATGTCCAGTCCTGTAGCCACGTCCAGTCCTGTAGCCACGTCCAGTCCTGTAGCCAAGTCCAGTCCTGTAGACATGTCCAGTCCTGTAGACACGTCCAGTTCAGACCTGTAGCCACTTCCAGTCCTGTAGCCACGTCCAGTCCTGTAAACATGTCCAGTCCTGTAGCCACGTCCAGTCCTGTAAACATGTCCAGTCCTCTAACCATTTCCAGTCCTGTACCCCTGTCCAGTCCTGAAGACATGTCCATTCCTGTAGCCTAGCCACGTCCAGATCTATAGCCACGTCCAGTCCTGTAGCCATGTCCAGACCTGTAGCCACGTCCAGTCCTGTAGCCACGTCCAGTCCTGTAAACATGTCCTGTCCTGTAGCCACGTCCAGACCTGTAGCCACGTCCAGACCTGTAGCCACGTCCAGTCCTGTAGCCACGTCCATTCCTGTAGCCATGTCCAGTCCTGTAGCCACGTCCAGTCCTGTAACCATGCCCAGTCCTTTAACCACGTCCAGTCCTGTAGCCACGTCCAGTCCTGTAACCATGTCCAGTCCTGTAGCCATGTCCAGTCCTGTAGCCTAGCCACGTCCAGTCCTGTAGCAACGTCCAGTCCTGTAGCCACGTCCAGTCCTGTCGCCAAGTCCAGTCCTGTAGCCACGTCCAGTCCTGTAGCCTTGTACAGTCCTGTAGCCACATCCTGTCCTGACCTGTAGCCACGTCCAGTCCTGTAGCCATGTCCAGTCCTGTAACCATGTCCAGTCCTGTAGCCACATCCAGTCCTGTAGCCACGTCCAGTCCTGTAGCCATGTCCAGTCCTGCAGCCATGTCCAGTCCTGTGGCCACATCCAGTCCTGTAGCCATGTGCAGTCCTGTAGCCATGTCCAGTCCTGTAACGACGTCCAGACCTGTAGACATGTCCAGTCCTGTAGCCATGTCCAGACCTGTAGCCACGCCCAGTCCTGTAGCCACGCCAGTCCTGTAACCATGTCCAGTCCTGTAGCCACGTCCAGTCCTCTTACAATGTCCAGTCCTGTAGCCACGTCCAGTCCTTTAGCCACGTCTAGTCCTGTAGCCATGTCCAGTCCTGTTGCCACGTCCAGTCCTGTAACCACGTCCAGTCCTGTGGACACGTCCAGACCTGTAGACACGTCCAGTCATGTAGCCACGTCCAGACCTGTAGCCACGTCCAGTCCTGTAGCCACGTCTAGTCCTGTAACCATGTCCAGTCCTGTAACCATGTCCAGTCCTGTAGCCACATCCAGTCCTGTAGCCACGTCCAGTCCTGTAGCCATGTCCAGTCCTGTAACCATGTCCAGTCCTGTAGCCACGTCCAGTCCTGTTACCATGTCCAGTCCTGTAGACACGTCCAGACATGTAGCCACGTCCAGTCCTGTAGCCACATCCAGTCCTGTAGCCACGTCCATTCCTTTAGCCATGTCCAGTCCTGTAGCCACGTCCAGTCCTGTAACCATGTCCAGTCCTGTAGCCGTGTCCAATCCTGTAGCGATGCCCAATCCAGCAGCCATGTCCACTCCTGTAGCCACGTCCAGTCATGTAGCCATGTCCAGTCCTGTAGCCTAGCCACGTCCAGTCCTGTAGCAACGTCCAGTCCTGTAACCACGTCCAGTCCTGTAACCATGTCCAGACCTGTAACCATGTCCAGTCCTGTAGCCAAGTCCAGTCCTGTAGCCACGTCCAGTCCTGTAGCAATGTCCAGTCCAGTAGCCACGTGCAGTCCTGTAACCATGTCCAGTCCTGTAGCCACGTCCAGTCCTGTAGACACGTCCAGTCCTGTAGCCATGTCCAGTCCTGTAGCCATGTCCAGTCCAGTAGCCATGTCCAGTCCTGTAGCCTAGCCAAGTCCAGACCTGTATCCCTGTCCAGTCCTGTAGCCACGTCCAGTCCTTTAACCATGTCCAGTCCTGTAGCCACGTCCAGTCCTGTAACCATGTCCAGTCCTGTAGCCGTGTCCAATCCTGTAGCGATGCCCAATCCAGCAGCCATGTCCACTCCTGTAGCCACGTCCAGTCATGTAGCCATGTCCAGTCCTGTAGCCTAGCCACGTCCAGTCCTGTAGCAACGTCCAGTCCTGTAACCACGTCCAGTCCTGTAACCATGTCCAGACCTGTAACCATGTCCAGTCCTGTAGCCAAGTCCAGTCCTGTAGCCACGTCCAGTCCTGTAGCAATGTCCAGTCCAGTAGCCACGTGCAGTCCTGTAACCATGTCCAGTCCTGTAGCCACGTCCAGTCCTGTCGCCACGTCCAGTCCTGTCGCCAAGTCCAGTCCTGTAGCCACGTCCAGTCCTGTAACCATGTCCAGTCCTGTAGCCGTGTCCAATCCTGTAGCGATGCCCAATCCAGCAGCCATGTCCACTCCTGTAGCCACGTCCAGTCATGTAGCCATGTCCAGTCCTGTAGCCTAGCCACGTCCAGTCCTGTAGCAACGTCCAGTCCTGTAACCACGTCCAGTCCTGTAACCATGTCCAGACCTGTAACCATGTCCAGTCCTGTAGCCAAGTCCAGTCCTGTAGCCACGTCCAGTCCTGTAGCAATGTCCAGTCCAGTAGCCACGTGCAGTCCTGTAACCATGTCCAGTCCTGTAGCCACGTCCAGTCCTGTCGCCACGTCCAGTCCTGTCGCCAAGTCCAGTCCTGTAGCCACGTCCAGTCCTGTAACCTTGTCCAGTCCTGTAGCCGTGTCCAATCCTGTAGCGATGCCCAATCCAGCAGCCATGTGCACTCCTGTAGCCACGTCCAGTCATGTAGCCATGTCCAGTCCTGTAGCCTAGCCACATCCAGTCCTGTAGCAACGTCCAGTCCTGTAACCACGTCCAGTCCTGTAACCATGTCCAGACCTGTAACCATGTCCAGTCCTGTAGCCAAGTCCAGTCCTGTAGCCACGTCCAGTCCTGTAGCAATGTCCAGTCCAGTAGCCACGTGCAGTCCTGTAACCATGTCCAGTCCTGTAGCCACGTCCAGTCCTGTCGCCACGTCCAGTCCTGTCGCCAAGTCCAGTCCTGTAGCCACGTCCGGTCCTGACCTGTAGCCACGTCCAGTCCTGTAGCCATGTCCAGTCCTGTAACCATGTCCAGTCCTGTAGCCACATCCAGTCCTGTAGCCACGTCCAGTCCTGTAGCCATGTCCAGTCCTGTAACCATGTCCAGTCCTGTAGCCACATCCAGTCCTGTAGCCACGTCCAGTCCTGTAGCCATGTCCAGTCCTGCAGCCATGTCCAGCCCTGTGGCCACATCCAGTCCTGTAGCCATGTGCAGTCCTGTAGCCATGTCCAGTCCTGTAACGACGTCCAGACCTGTAGACATGTCCAGTCCTGTAGCCATGTCCAGACCTGTAGCCACGCCCAGTCCTGTAGCCACGTCCAGTCCTGTAACCATGTCCAGTCCTGTAGCCACGTCCAGTCCTCTTACCATGTCCAGTCCTGTAGCCACGTCCAGTCCTGTAGCCACGTCCAGTCCTTTAACCATGTCCAGTCCTGTAGCCACGTCCAGTCCTGTAACCATGTCCAGTCCTGTAGCCGTGTCCAATCCTGTAGCGATGCCCAATCCAGCAGCCATGTCCACTCCTGTAACCACGTCCAGTCCTGTAACCATGTCCAGACCTGTAACCATGTCCAGTCCTGTAGCCACGTCCAGTCCTGTAGCCACGTCCAGTCCTGTAGCCAAGTCCAGTCCTGTAGACATGTCCAGTCCTGTAGACACGTCCAGTTCAGACCTGTAGCCACTTCCAGTCCTGTAGCCACGTCCAGTCCTGTAAACATGTCCAGTCCTGTAGCCACGTCCAGTCCTGTAAACATGTCCAGTCCTGTAACCATTTCCAGTCCTGTACCCCTGTCCAGTCCTGAAGACATGTCCATTCCTGTAGCCTAGCCACGTCCAGATCTATAGCCACGTCCAGTCCTGTAGCCATGTCCAGACCTGTAGCCACGTCCAGTCCTGTAGCCACGTCCAGTCCTGTAAACTTGTCCAGTCCTGTGGCCACATCCGGTCCTGACCTGTAGCCACGTCCAGTCCTGTAGCCATGTCCAGTCCTGTAACCATGTCCAGTCCTGTAGCCACATCCAGTCCTGTAGCCACGTCCAGTCCTGTAGCCATGTCCAGTCCTGCAGCCATGTCCAGCCCTGTGGCCACATCCAGTCCTGTAGCCATGTGCAGTCCTGTAGCCATGTCCAGTCCTGTAACGACGTCCAGACCTGTAGACATGTCCAGTCCTGTAGCCATGTCCAGACCTGTAGCCACGCCCAGTCCTGTAGCCACATCCAGTCCTGTAGCCACGTCCAGTCCTCTTACCATGTCCAGTCCTGTAGCCACGTCCAGTCCTGTAGCCACGTCCAGTCCTTTAACCATGTCCAGTCCTGTAGCCACGTCCAGTCCTGTAACCATGTCCAGTCCTGTAGCCGTGTCCAATCCTGTAGCGATGCCCAATCCAGCAGCCATGTCCACTCCTGTAACCACGTCCAGTCCTGTAACCATGTCCAGACCTGTAACCATGTCCAGTCCTGTAGCCACGTCCAGTCCTGTAGCCACGTCCAGTCCTGTAGCCAAGTCCAGTCCTGTAGACATGTCCAGTCCTGTAGACACGTCCAGTTCAGACCTGTAGCCACTTCCAGTCCTGTAGCCACGTCCAGTCCTGTAAACATGTCCAGTCCTGTAGCCACGTCCAGTCCTGTAAACATGTCCAGTCCTCTAACCATTTCCAGTCCTGTACCCCTGTCCAGTCCTGAAGACATGTCCATTCCTGTAGCCTAGCCACGTCCAGATCTATAGCCACGTCCAGTCCTGTAGCCATGTCCAGACCTGTAGCCACGTCCAGTCCTGTAGCCACGTCCAGTCCTGTAAACATGTCCTGTCCTGTAGCCACGTCCAGACCTGTAGCCACGTCCAGACCTGTAGCCACGTCCAGTCCTGTAGCCACGTCCATTCCTGTAGCCATGTCCAGTCCTGTAGCCACGTCCAGTCCTGTAACCATGCCCAGTCCTTTAACCACGTCCAGTCCTGTAGCCACGTCCAGTCCTGTAACCATGTCCAGTCCTGTAGCCATGTCCAGTCCTGTAGCCTAGCCACGTCCAGTCCTGTAGCAACGTCCAGTCCTGTAGCCACGTCCAGTCCTGTCGCCAAGTCCAGTCCTGTAGCCACGTCCAGTCCTGTAGCCTTGTCCAGTCCTGTAGCCACATCCTGTCCTGACCTGTAGCCACGTCCAGTCCTGTAGCCATGTCCAGTCCTGTAACCATGTCCAGTCCTGTAGCCACATCCAGTCCTGTAGCCACGTCCAGTCCTGTAGCCATGTCCAGTCCTGCAGCCATGTCCAGTCCTGTGGCCACATCCAGTCCTGTAGCCATGTGCAGTCCTGTAGCCATGTCCAGTCCTGTAACGACGTCCAGACCTGTAGGCATGTCCAGTCCTGTAGCCATGTCCAGACCTGTAGCCACGCCCAGTCCTGTAGCCACGTCCAGTCCTGTAACCATGTCCAGTCCTGTAGCCACGTCCAGTCCTCTTACCATGTCCAGTCCTGTAGCCACGTCCAGTCCTTTAGCCACGTCTAGTCCTGTAGCCATGTCCAGTCCTGTTGCCACGTCCAGTCCTGTAACCACGTCCAGTCCTGTGGACACGTCCAGACCTGTAGACACGTCCAGTCATGTAGCCACGTTCAGACCTGTAGCCACGTCCAGTCCTGTAGCCACGTCTAGTCCTGTAACCATGTCCAGTCCTGTAACCATGTCCAGTCCTGTAGCCACATCCAGTCCTGTAGCCACGTCCAGTCCTGTAGCCATGTCCAGTCCTGTAACCATGTCCAGTCCTGTAGCCACGTCCAGTCCTGTTACCATGTCCAGTCCTGTAGACACGTCCAGACATGTAGCCACGTCCAGTCCTGTAGCCACATCCAGTCCTGTAGCCACGTCCATTCCTTTAGCCATGTCCAGTCCTGTAGCCACGTCCAGTCCTGTAACCATGTCCAGTCCTGTAGCCGTGTCCAATCCTGTAGCGATGCCCAATCCAGCAGCCATGTCCACTCCTGTAGCCACGTCCAGTCATGTAGCCATGTCCAGTCCTGTAGCCTAGCCACGTCCAGTCCTGTAGCAACGTCCAGTCCTGTAACCACGTCCAGTCCTGTAACCATGTCCAGACCTGTAACCATGTCCAGTCCTGTAGCCAAGTCCAGTCCTGTAGCCACGTCCAGTCCTGTAGCCATGTCCAGACCTGTAGCCACGCCCAGTCCTGTAGCCACGTCCAGTCCTGTAACCATGTCCAGTCCTGTAGCCACGTCCAGTCCTCTTTCCATGTCCAGTCCTGTAGCCACGTCCAGTCCTTTAGCCACGTCTATTCCTGTAGCCATGTCCAGTCCTGTTGCCACGTCCAGTCCTGTAACCACGTCCAGTCCTGTGGACACGTCCAGACCTGTAGACACGTCCAGTCATGTAGCCACGTTCAGACCTGTAGCCACGTCCAGTCCTGTAGCCACGTCTAGTCCTGTAACCATGTCCAGTCCTGTAACCATGTCCAGTCCTGTAGCCACATCCAGTCCTGTAGCCACGTCCAGTCCTGTAGCCATGTCCAGTCCTGTAACCATGTCCAGTCCTGTAGCCACGTCCAGTCCTGTTACCATGTCCAGTCCTGTAGACACGTCCAGACATGTAGCCACGTCCAGTCCTGTAGCCACATCCAGTCCTGTAGCCATGTCCATTCCTTTAGCCATGTCCAGTCCTGTAGCCACGTCCAGTCCTGTAACCATGTCCAGTCCTGTAGCCGTGTCCAATCCTGTAGCGATGCCCAATCCAGCAGCCATGTCCACTCCTGTAGCCACGTCCAGTCATGTAGCCATGTCCAGTCCTGTAGCCTAGCCACGTCCAGTCCTGTAGCAACGTCCAGTCCTGTAACCACGTCCAGTCCTGTAACCATGTCCAGACCTGTAACCATGTCCAGTCCTGTAGCCAAGTCCAGTCCTGTAGCCACGTCCAGTCCTGTAGCAATGTCCAGTCCAGTAGCCACGTGCAGTCCTGTAACCATCTCCAGTCCTGTAGCCACGTCCAGTCCTGTAGACACGTCCAGTCCTGTAGCCATGTCCAGTCCTGTAGCCATGTCCAGTCCAGTAGCCATGTCCAGTCCTGTAGCCTAGCCAAGTCCAGACCTGTATCCCTGTCCAGTCCTGTAGCCACGTCCAGTCCTTTAACCATGTCCAGTCCTGTAGCCACATCCAGTCCTGTAACCATGTCCAGTCCTGTAGCCGTGTCCAATCCTGTAGCGATGCCCAATCCAGCAGCCATGTCCACTCCTGTAGCCACGTCCAGTCATGTAGCCATGTCCAGTCCTGTAGCCTAGCCACGTCCAGTCCTGTAGCAACGTCCAGTCCTGTAACCACGTCCAGTCCTGTAACCATGTCCAGACCTGTAACCATGTCCAGTCCTGTAGCCAAGTCCAGTCCTGTAGCCACGTCCAGTCCTGTAGCAATGTCCAGTCCAGTAGCCACGTGCAGTCCTGTAACCATGTCCAGTCCTGTAGCCACGTCCAGTCCTGTCGCCACGTCCAGTCCTGTCGCCAAGTCCAGTCCTGTAGCCACGTCCAGTCCTGTAGCCTTGTCCAGTCCTGTAGCCACATCCGGTCCTGACCTGTAGCCACGTCCAGTCCTGTAGCCATGTCCAGTCCTGTAACCATGTCCAGTCCTGTAGCCACATCCAGTCCTGTAGCCACGTCCAGTCCTGTAGCCATGTCCAGTCCTGCAGCCACGTCCAGTCCTGTAGACACGTCCAGTCCTGTAGCCATGTCCAGTCCTGTAGCCATGTCCAGTCCAGTAGCCATGTCCAGTCCTGTAGCCTAGCCAAGTCCAGACCTGTAGCCCTGTCCAGTCCTGTAACCACGTCCAGTCCTGTGGACACGTCCAGACCTGTAGACACGTCCAGTCATGTAGCCACGTCCAGACCTGCAGCCACGTCCAGTCCTGTAGCCACGTCTAGTCCTGTAACCATGTCCAGTCCTGTAACCATGTCCAGTCCTGTAGCCACAGCCAGTCCTGTAGCCACGTCCAGTCCTGTAGCCATGTCCAGTCCTGTAAACATGTCCAGTCCTGTAGCCACGTCCAGTCCTGTTAACATGTCCAGTCCTGTAGACACGTCCAGACATGTAGCCACGTCCAGTCCTGTAGCCACGTCCAGTCCTGTAGCCACGTCCATTCCTGTAGCCATGTCCAGTCCTGTAGCCACGTCCAGTCCTGTAACCATGTCCAGTCCTGTAGCCGTGTCCAATCCTGTAGCGATGCCCAATCCAGCAGCCATGTCCACTCCTGTAGCCACGTCCAGTCATGTAGCCATGTCCAGTCCTGTAGCCTAGCCACGTCCAGTCCTGTAGCAACGTCCAGTCCTGTAACCACGTCCAGTCCTGTAACCATGTCCAGACCTGTAACCATGTCCAGTCCTGTAGCCAAGTCCAGTCCTGTAGCCACGTCCAGTCCTGTAGCAATGTCCAGTCCAGTAGCCACGTGCAGTCCTGTAACCATGTCCAGTCCTGTAGCCACGTCCAGTCCTGTAGACACGTCCAGTCCTGTAGCCATGTCCAGTCCTGTAGCCATGTCCAGTCCAGTAGCCATGTCCAGTCCTGTAGCCTAGCCAAGTCCAGACCTGTAGCCCTGTCCAGTCCTGTAGCCACGTCCAGTCCTTTAACCATGTCCAGTCCTGTAGCCACGTCCAGTCCTGTAACCATGTCCAGTCCTGTAGCCGTGTCCAATCCTGTAGCGATGCCCAATCCAGCAGCCATGTCCACTCCTGTAACCACGTCCAGTCCTGTAACCATGTCCAGACCTGTAACCATGTCCAGTCCTGTAGCCAAGTCCAGTCCTGTAGCCACGTCCAGTCCTGTAGCAATGTCCAGTCCAGTAGCCACGTGCAGTCCTGTAACCATGTCCAGTCCTGTAGCCACGTCCAGTCCTGTAGACACGTCCAGTCCTGTAGCCATGTCCAGTCCTGTAGCCATGTCCAGTCCAGTTGCCATGTCCAGTCCTGTAGCCTAGCCAAGTCCAGACCTGTAGCCCTGTCCAGTCCTGTAGCCACGTCCAGTCCTGTAACCATGTCCAGTCCTGTAGCCACATGAAGTCCTGTAGCCACGTCCAGTCCTGTAGCCATGTCCAGTCCTGTAGCCACGTCCAGTCCTGTAACCATGTCCAGTCCTGTAGCCGTGTCCAATCCTGTAGCGATGCCCAATCCAGCAGCCATGTCCACTCCTGTAGCCACGTCCAGTCATGTAGCCATGTCCAGTCCTGTAGCCTAGCCACGTCCAGTCCTGTAGCAACGTCCAGTCCTGTAACCACGTCCAGTCCTGTAACCATGTCCAGACCTGTAACCATGTCCAGTCCTGTAGCCAAGTCCAGTCCTGTAGCCACGTCCAGTCCTGTAGCAATGTCCAGTCCAGTAGCCACGTGCAGTCCTGTAACCATGTCCAGTCCTGTAGCCACGTCCAGTCCTGTAGACACGTCCAGTCCTGTAGCCATGTCCAGTCCTGTAGCCATGTCCAGTCCAGTAGCCATGTCCAGTCCTGTAGCCTAGCCAAGTCCAGACCTGTAGCCCTGTCCAGTCCTGTAGCCACGTCCAGTCCTTTAACCATGTCCAGTCCTGTAGCCACGTCCAGTCCTGTAACCATGTCCAGTCCTGTAGCCGTGTCCAATCCTGTAGCGATGCCCAATCCAGCAGCCATGTCCACTCCTGTAACCACGTCCAGTCCTGTAACCATGTCCAGACCTGTAACCATGTCCAGTCCTGTAGCCAAGTCCAGTCCTGTAGCCACGTCCAGTCCTGTAGCAATGTGCAGTCCAGTAGCCACGTGCAGTCCTGTAACCATGTCCAGTCCTGTAGCCACGTCCAGTCCTGTAGACACGTCCAGTCCTGTAGCCATGTCCAGTCCTGTAGCCATGTCCAGTCCAGTTGCCATGTCCAGTCCTGTAGCCTAGCCAAGTCCAGACCTGTAGCCCTGTCCAGTCCTGTAGCCACGTCCAGTCCTGTAACCATGTCCAGTCCTGTAGCCACATGAAGTCCTGTAGCCACGTCCAGTCCTGTAGCCATGTCCAGTCCTGTAACCATGTCTAGTCCCGTAGCGACGTCCAGTCCTGTACCCATGTCCAGTCCTGTCGACATGTCCATTCCTGTAGCCTAGCCACGTCCAGACCGGTAACCATGTCCAGTACTGTAGCCATGTCAAATCCTGTAGCCACGTCCAGTCCTGTAGCCACGTCCAGTCCTGTAGCCATGTACAGACCTATAGCCACGTCCAGTCCTGTTGCCATGTCCAGTCCTGTAACCATGTCTAGTCCTGTAGCCACGTCCAGTCCTGTAGCCATTTCCAGTCCTGTAACCATGTCCAGTCCCGTAGCCACGTCCAGTCCTCTAACCATGTCCAGTCCTGTACACACGTCCAGTCCTGTAACCAGGTCCAGTCCTGTAGCCGTATCCAATCCTGTCGCCACATCCAGTCCTGTAGCCATGTCGAGTCCTGTAACCATGTCCAGACCTGTAGCCACGTCCAGTCCTGTAGCCATGTCCAGTCCTGTAACCATGTCCAGTCCTGTAGCCTAGCCACGTCCAGACCTATAGCCACGTCCAGTCCTGTAGCCATGTCCAGACCTGTAGCCACGTCCAGTCCTGTAGCCAGGTCCAGTCCTGTAAACATGTCCAGTCCTGTAGCCACGTCCAGACCTGTAGCCACGTCCAGACCTGTAGCCACGTCCAGTTCTGTAGCCACGTCCAGTCCTGTAGCCAAGTCCAGTCCTGTAGACATGTCCAGTCCTGTAGACACGTCCAGTCCTGTAGCCATGTCCAGTCCTGTAGCCATGTCCAGTCCAGTAGCCATGTCCAGTCCTGTAGCCTAGCCAAGTCCAGACCTGTAGCCCTGTCCAGTCCTGTAGCCACGTACAGTTCTGTAGCCACGTCCAGTCCTGTAGCCACGTCCAGTCCTGTAGCCAAGTCCAGTCCTGTAGACATGTCCAGTCCTGTAGACACGTCCAGTTCAGACATGTAGCCACGTCCAGTCCTGTAGCCACGTCCAGTCCTGTAAACATGTCCAGTCCTGTAGCCACGTCCAGTCCTGTAAACATGTCCAGTCCTGTAACCATGTCCAGTCCTGTACCCCTGTCCAGTCCTGTAGACATGTCCATTCCTGTAGCCTAGCCACGTCCAGATCTATAGCCACGTCCAGTCCTGTAGCCATGTCCAGACCTGTAGCCACGTCCAGTCCTGTAGCCACGTCCAGTCCTGTAAACATGTCCAGTCCTGTAGCCACGTCCAGACCTGTAGCCACGTCCAGACCTGTAGCCACGTCCAGTCCTGTAGCCACGTACATTCCTGTAGCCATGTCCAGTCCTGTAGCCACGTCCAGTCCTGTAACCATGCCCGGTCCTTTAACCACGTCCAGTCCTGTAGCCACGTCCAGTCCTGTAACCATGTCCAGTCCTGTAGCCATGTCCAGTCCTGTAGCCTAGCCACGTCCAGTCCTGTAGCCACGTCCAGTCCTTTCGCCAAGTCCAGTCCTGTAGCCACGTCCAGTCCTGTAGCCTTGTCCAGTCCTGTAGCCACATCCTGTCCTGACCTGTAGCCACGTCCAGTCCTGTAGCCATGTCCAGTCCTGTAACCATGTCCAGTCCTGTAGCCACATCCAGTCCTGTAGCCACATCCAGTCCTGTAGCCATGTCCAGTCCTGCAGCCATGTCCAGTCCTGTGGCCACATCCAGTCCTGTAGCCATGTGCAGTCCTGTAGCCATGTCCAGTCCTGTAACGACGTCCAGACCTGTAGACATGTCCAGTCCTGTAGCCATGTCCAGACCTGTAGCCACGCCCAGTCCTGTAGCCACGTCCAGTCCTGTAACCATGTCCAGTCCTGTAGCCACGTCCAGTCCTCTTACCATGTCCAGTCCTGTAGCCACGTCCAGTCCTTTAGCCACGTCTAGTCCTGTAGCCATGTCCAGTCCTGTTGCCACGTCCAGTCCTGTAACCACGTCCAGTCCTGTGGACACGTCCAGACCTGTAGACACGTCCAGTCATTTAGCCACGTCCAGACCTGTAGCCACGTCCAGTCCTGTAGCCACGTCCAGTCCTGTAACCATGTCCAGTCCTGTAACCATGTCCAGTCCTGTAGCCACATCCAGTCCTGTAGCCACGTCCAGTCCTGTAGCCATGTCCAGTCCTGTAACCATGTCCAGTCCTGTAGCCACGTCCAGTCCTGTTACCATGTCCAGTCCTGTAGACACGTCCAGACATGTAGCCACGTCCAGTCCTGTAGCCACATCCAGTCCTGTAGCCACGTCCATTCCTGTAGCCATGTCCAGTCCTGTAGCCACGTCCAGTCCTGTAAACATGCCCAGTCCTTTAACCATGTCCAGTCCTGTAGCCACGTCCAGTCCTGTAACCATGTCCAGTCCTGTAGCCGTGTCCAATCCTGTAGCGATGCCCAATCCAGCAGCCATGTCCACTCCTGTAGCCACGTCCAGTCATGTAGCCATGTCCAGTCCTGTAGCCTAGCCACGTCCAGTCCTGTAGCAACGTCCAGTCCTGTAACCACGTCCAGTCCTGTAACCATGTCCAGACCTGTAACCATGTCCAGTCCTGTAGCCAAGTCCAGTCCTGTAGCCACGTCCAGTCCTGTAGCAATGTCCAGTCCAGTAGCCACGTGCAGTCCTGTAACCATGTCCAGTCCTGTAGCCACGTCCAGTCCTGTAGACACGTCCAGTCCTGTAGCCATGTCCAGTCCTGTAGCCATGTCCAGTCCAGTAGCCATGTCCAGTCCTGTAGCCTAGCCAAGTCCAGACCTGTAGCCCTGTCCAGTCCTGTAGCCACGTCCAGTCCTTTAACCATGTCCAGTCCTGTAGCCACGTCCAGTCCTGTAACCATGTCCAGTCCTGTAGCCGTGTCCAATCCTGTAGCGATGCCCAATCCAGCAGCCATGTCCACTCCTGTAACCACGTCCAGTCCTGTAACCAAGTCCAGACCTGTAACCATGTCCAGTCCTGTAGCCAAGTCCAGTCCTGTAGCCACGTCCAGTCCTGTAGCAATGTCCAGTCCAGTAGCCACGTGCAGTCCTGTAACCATGTCCAGTCCTGTAGCCACGTCCAGTCCTGTAGACACGTCCAGTCCTGTAGCCATGTCCAGTCCTGTAGCCATGTCCAGTCCAGTTGCCATGTCCAGTCCTGTAGCCTAGCCAAGTCCAGACCTGTAGCCCTGTCCAGTCCTGTAGCCACGTCCAGTCCTGTAACCATGTCCAGTCCTGTAGCCACATGAAGTCCTGTAGCCACGTCCAGTCCTGTAGCCATGTCCAGTCCTGTAGCCACGTCCAGTCCTGTAACCATGTCCAGTCCTGTAGCCGTGTCCAATCCTGTAGCGATGCCCAATCCAGCAGCCATGTCCACTCCTGTAGCCACGTCCAGTCCTGTAGCCATTTCCAGTCCTGTAACCATGTCCAGTCCCGTAGCCACGTCCAGTCCTCTAACCATGTCCAGTCCTGTACACACGTCCAGTCCTGTAACCAGGTCCAGTCCTGTAGCCGTATCCAATCCTGTCGCCACATCCAGTCCTGTAGCCATGTCGAGTCCTGTAACCATGTCCAGACCTGTAGCCACGTCCAGTCCTGTAGCCATGTCCAGTCCTGTAACCATGTCCAGTCCTGTAGCCTAGCCACGTCCAGACCTATAGCCACGTCCAGTCCTGTAGCCATGTCCAGACCTGTAGCCACGTCCAGTCCTGTAGCCAAATCCAGTCCTGTAAACATGTCCAGTCCTGTAGCCACGTCCAGACCTGTAGCCACGTCCAGACCTGTAGCCACGTCCAGTTCTGTAGCCACGTCCAGTCCTGTAGCCAAGTCCAGTCCTGTAGACATGTCCAGTCCTGTAGACACGTCCAGTCCTGTAGCCATGTCCAGTCCTGTAGCCATGTCCAGTCCAGTAGCCATGTCCAGTCCTGTAGCCTAGCCAAGTCCAGACCTGTAGCCCTGTCCAGTCCTGTAGCCACGTACAGTTCTGTAGCCACGTCCAGTCCTGTAGCCACGTCCAGTCCTGTAGCCAAGTCCAGTCCTGTAGACATGTCCAGTCCTGTAGACACGTCCAGTTCAGACATGTAGCCACGTCCAGTCCTGTAGCCACGTCCAGTCCTGTAAACATGTCCAGTCCTGTAGCCACGTCCAGTCCTGTAAACATGTCCAGTCCTGTAACCATGTCCAGTCCTGTACCCCTGTCCAGTCCTGTAGACATGTCCATTCCTGTAGCCTAGCCACGTCCAGATCTATAGCCACGTCCAGTCCTGTAGCCATGTCCAGACCTGTAGCCACGTCCAGTCCTGTAGCCACGTCCAGTCCTGTAAACATGTCCAGTCCTGTAGCCACGTCCAGACCTGTAGCCACGTCCAGACCTGTAGCCACGTCCAGTCCTGTAGCCACGTCCATTCCTGTAGCCATGTCCAGTCCTGTAGCCACGTCCAGTCCTGTAACCATGCCCAGTCCTTTAACCACGTCCAGTCCTGTAGCCACGTCCAGTCCTGTAACCATGTCCAGTCCTGTAGCCATGTCCAGTCCTGTAGCCTAGCCACGTCCAGTCCTGTAGCCACGTCCAGTCCTTTCGCCAAGTCCAGTCCTGTAGCCACGTCCAGTCCTGTAGCCTTGTCCAGTCCTGTAGCCACATCCTGTCCTGACCTGTAGCCACGTCCAGTCCTGTAGCCATGTCCAGTCCTGTAACCATGTCCAGTCCTGTAGCCACATCCAGTCCTGTAGCCACATCCAGTCCTGTAGCCATGTCCAGTCCTGCAGCCATGTCCAGTCCTGTGGCCACATCCAGTCCTGTAGCCATGTGCAGTCCTGTAGCCATGTCCAGTCCTGTAACGACGTCCAGACCTGTAGACATGTCCAGTCCTGTAGCCATGTCCAGACCTGTAGCCACGCCCAGTCCTGTAGCCACGTCCAGTCCTGTAACCATGTCCAGTCCTGTAGCCACGTCCAGTCCTCTTACCATGTCCAGTCCTGTAGCCACGTCCAGTCCTTTAGCCACGTCTAGTCCTGTAGCCATGTCCAGTCCTGTTGCCACGTCCAGTCCTGTAACCACGTCCAGTCCTGTGGACACGTCCAGACCTGTAGACACGTCCAGTCATTTAGCCACGTCCAGACCTGTAGCCACGTCCAGTCCTGTAGCCACGTCCAGTCCTGTAACCATGTCCAGTCCTGTAACCATGTCCAGTCCTGTAGCCACATCCAGTCCTGTAGCCACGTCCAGTCCTGTAGCCATGTCCAGTCCTGTAACCATGTCCAGTCCTGTAGCCACGTCCAGTCCTGTTACCATGTCCAGTCCTGTAGACACGTCCAGACATGTAGCCACGTCCAGTCCTGTAGCCACATCCAGTCCTGTAGCCACGTCCATTCCTGTAGCCATGTCCAGTCCTGTAGCCACGTCCAGTCCTGTAAACATGCCCAGTCCTTTAACCATGTCCAGTCCTGTAGCCACGTCCAGTCCTGTAACCATGTCCAGTCCTGTAGCCGTGTCCAATCCTGTAGCGATGCCCAATCCAGCAGCCATGTCCACTCCTGTAGCCACGTCCAGTCATGTAGCCATGTCCAGTCCTGTAGCCTAGCCACGTCCAGTCCTGTAGCAACGTCCAGTCCTGTAACCACGTCCAGTCCTGTAACCATGTCCAGACCTGTAACCATGTCCAGTCCTGTAGCCAAGTCCAGTCCTGTAGCCACGTCCAGTCCTGTAGCAATGTCCAGTCCAGTAGCCACGTGCAGTCCTGTAACCATGTCCAGTCCTGTAGCCACGTCCAGTCCTGTAGACACGTCCAGTCCTGTAGCCATGTCCAGTCCTGTAGCCATGTCCAGTCCAGTAGCCATGTCCAGTCCTGTAGCCTAGCCAAGTCCAGACCTGTAGCCCTGTCCAGTCCTGTAGCCACGTCCAGTCCTGTAACCATGTCCAGTCCTGTAGCCACATGAAGTCCTGTAGCCACGTCCAGTCCTGTAGCCATGTCCAGTCCTGTAACCATGTCTAGTCCCGTAGCCACGTCCAGTCCTGTACCCATGTCCAGTCCTGTCGACATGTCCATTCCTGTAGCCTAGCCACGTCCAGACCGGTAACCATGTCCAGTCCTGTAGCCATGTACAGACCTATAGCCACGTCCAGTCCTGTAGCCACGTCCAGTCCTGTAGCCATGTACAGACCTATAGCCACGTCCAGTCCTGTAGCCATGTCCAGTCCTGTAACCATGTCTAGTCCTGTAGCCACGTCCAGTCCTGTAGCCATTTCCAGTCCTGTAACCATGTCCAGTCCCGTAGCCACGTCCAGTCCTCTAACCATGTCCAGTCCTGTAACCATGTCCAGTCCTGTAGCCACATCCAGTCCTGTAGCCATGTCCAGTCCTGTAGCCATGTCCAGTCCTGTAACCATGTCCAGTCCTGTAGCCACGTCCAGTCCTGTTACCATGTCCAGTCCTGTAGACACGTCCAGACATGTAGCCACGTCCAGTCCTGTAGCCACATCCAGTCCTGTAGCCACGTCCATTCCTGTAGCCATGTCCAGTCCTGTAGCCACGTCCAGTCCTGTAACCATGCCCAGTCCTTTAACCATGTCCAGTCCTGTAGCCACGTCCAGTCCTGTAACCATGTCCAGTCCTGTAGCCGTGTCCAATCCTGTAGCGATGCCCAATCCAGCAGCCATGTCCACTCCTGTAGCCACGTCCAGTCATGTAGCCATGTCCAGTCCTGTAGCCTAGCCACGTCCAGTCCTGTAGCAACGTCCAGTCCTGTAACCACGTCCAGTCCTGTAACCATGTCCAGACCTGTAACCCTGTCCAGTCCTGTAGCCACATGAAGTCCTGTAGCCACGTCCAGTCCTGTAGCCATGTCCAGTCCTGTAACCATGTCTAGTCCCGTAGCCACGTCCAGTCCTGTACCCATGTCCAGTCCTGTCGACATGTCCATTCCTGTAGCCTAGCCACGTCCAGACCGGTAACCATGTCCAGTCCTGTAGCCATGTACAGACCTATAGCCACGTCCAGTCCTGTAGCCACGTCCAGTCCTGTAGCCATGTACAGACCTATAGCCACGTCCAGTCCTGTAGCCATGTCCAGTCCTGTAACCATGTCTAGTCCTGTAGCCACGTCCAGTCCTGTAGCCATTTCCAGTCCTGTAACCATGTCCAGTCCCGTAGCCACGTCCAGTCCTCTAACCATGTCCAGTCCTGTAACCATGTCCAGTCCTGTAGCCACATCCAGTCCTGTAGCCATGTCCAGTCCTGTAGCCATGTCCAGTCCTGTAACCATGTCCAGTCCTGTAGCCACGTCCAGTCCTGTTACCATGTCCAGTCCTGTAGACACGTCCAGACATGTAGCCACGTCCAGTCCTGTAGCCACATCCAGTCCTGTAGCCACGTCCATTCCTGTAGCCATGTCCAGTCCTGTAGCCACGTCCAGTCCTGTAACCATGCCCAGTCCTTTAACCATGTCCAGTCCTGTAGCCACGTCCAGTCCTGTAACCATGTCCAGTCCTGTAGCCGTGTCCAATCCTGTAGCGATGCCCAATCCAGCAGCCATGTCCACTCCTGTAGCCACGTCCAGTCATGTAGCCATGTCCAGTCCTGTAGCCTAGCCACGTCCAGTCCTGTAGCAACGTCCAGTCCTGTAACCACGTCCAGTCCTGTAACCATGTCCAGACCTGTAACCATGTCCAGTCCTGTAGCCAAGTCCAGTCCTGTAGCCACGTCCAGTCCTGTAGCAATGTCCAGTCCAGTAGCCACGTGCAGTCCTGTAACCATGTCCAGTCCTGTAGCCACGTCCAGTCCTGTAGACACGTCCAGTCCTGTAGCCATGTCCAGTCCTGTAGCCATGTCCAGTCCAGTAGCCATGTCCAGTCCTGTAGCCTAGCCAAGTCCAGACCTGTAGCCCTGTCCAGTCCTGTAGCCACGTCCAGTCCTGTAACCATGTCCAGTCCTGTAGCCACATGAAGTCCTGTTGCCACGTCCAGTCCTGTAGCCACGTCCAGTCCTGTAGCCATGTCCAGTCCTGTAACCATGTCCAGTCCTGTAGCCACATCCAGTCCTGTAGCCACGTCCAGTCCTGTAGCCATGTCCAGTCCTGCAGCCATGTCCAGTCCTGTGGCCACATCCAGTCCTGTAGCCATGTGCAGTCCTGTAGCCATGTCCAGTCCTGTAACGACGTCCAGACCTGTAGACATGTCCAGTCCTGTAGCCATGTCCAGACCTGTAGCCACGCCCAGTCCTGTAGCCACGTCCAGTCCTGTAACCATGTCCAGTCCTGTAGCCACGTCCAGTCCTCTTACCATGTCCAGTCCTGTAGCCACGTCCAGTCCTTTAGCCACGTCTAGTCCTGTAGCCATGTCCAGTCCTGTTGCCACGTCCAGTCCTGTAACCACGTCCAGTCCTGTGGACACGTCCAGACCTGTAGACACGTCCAGTCATGTAGCCACGTCCAGACCTGTAGCCACGTCCAGTCCTGTAGCCACGTCTAGTCCTGTAACCATGTCCAGTCCTGTAACCATGTCCAGTCCTGTAGCCACATCCAGTCCTGTAGCCACGTCCAGTCCTGTAGCCATGTCCAGTCCTGTAACCATGTCCAGTCCTGTAGCCACGTCCAGTCCTGTTACCATGTCCAGTCCTGTAGACACGTCCAGACATGTAGCCACGTCCAGTCCTGTAGCCACATCCAGTCCTGTAGCCACGTCCATTCCTGTAGCCATGTCCAGTCCTGTAGCCACGTCCAGTCCTGTAACCATGTCCAGTCCTGTTGCCGTGTCCAATCCTGTAGCGATGCCCAATCCAGCAGCCATGTCCACTCCTGTAGCCACGTCCAGTCATGTAGCCATGTCCAGTCCTTTAGCCTAGCCACGTCCAGTCCTGTAGCAACGTCCAGTCCTGTAACCACGTCCAGTCCTGTAACCATGTCCAGACCTGTAACCATGTCCAGTCCTGTAGCCAAATCCAGTCCTGTAGCCACGTCCAGTCCTGTAGCAATGTCCAGTCCAGTAGCCACGTGCAGTCCTGTAACCATGTCCAGTCCTGTAGCCACGTCCAGTCCTGTAGACACGTCCAGTCCTGTAGCCATGTCCAGTCCTGTAGCCATGTCCAGTCCAGTAGCCATGTCCAGTCCTGTAGCCTAGCCAAGTCCAGACCTGTAGCCCTGTCCAGTCCTGTAGCCACGTCCAGTCCTTTAACCATGTCCAGTCCTGTAGCCACGTCCAGTCCTGTAACCATGTCCAGTCCTGTAGCCGTGTCCAATCTTGTAGCGATGCCCAATCCAGCAGCCATGTCCACTCCTATAGCCACGTCCAGTCATGTAGCCATGTCCAGTCCTGTAGCCTAGCCACGTCCAGTCCTGTAGCAACGTCCAGTCCTGTAACCACGTCCAGTCCTGTAGCCACGTGCAGTCCTGTAACCATGTCCAGTCCTGTAGCCACGTCCAGTCCTGTCGCCACGTCCAGTCCTGTCGCCAAGTCCAGTCCTGTAGCCACGTCCAGTCCTGTAGCCTTGTCCAGTCCTGTAGCCACATCCTGTCCTGACCTGTAGCCACGTCCAGTCCTGCAGCCATGTCCAGTCCTGTGGCCACATCCAGTCCTGTAGCCATGTGCAGTCCTGTAGCCATGTCCAGTCCTGTAACGACGTCCAGACCTGTAGACATGTCCAGTCCTGTAGCCATGTCCAGACCTGTAGCCACGCCCAGTCCTGTAGCCACGTCCAGTCCTGTAACCATGTCCAGTCCTGTAGCCACGTCCAGTCCTCTTACCATGTCCAGTCCTGTAGCCACGTCCAGTCCTTTAGCCACGTCTAGTCCTGTAGCCATGTCCAGTCCTGTTGCCACGTCCAGTCCAGTAACCACGTCCAGTCCTGTGGCCACGTCCAGACCTGTAGACACGTCCAGTCATGTAGCCACGTCCAGACCTGTAGCCACGTCCAGTCCTGTAGCCACGTCCAGTCCTGTAGCCACGTCCAGTCCTGTTACCATGTCCAGTCCTGTAGACACGTCCAGACATGTAGCCACGTCCAGTCCTGTAGCCACATCCAGTCCTGTAGCCACGTCCATTCCTGTAGCCATGTCCAGTCCTGTAGCCACGTCCAGTCCTGTAACCATGTCCAGTCCTGTAGCCGTGTCCAATCCTGTAGCGATGCCCAATCCAGCAGCCATGTCCACTCCTGTAGCCACGTCCAGTCATGTAGCCATGTCCAGTCCTGTAGCCTAGCCACGTCCAGTCCTGTAGCAACGTCCAGTCCTGTAACCACGTCCAGTCCTGTAACCATGTCCAGACCTGTAACCATGTCCAGTCCTGTAGCCAAGTCCAGTCCTGTAGCCACGTCCAGTCCTGTAGCAATGTCCAGTCCAGTAGCCACGTGCAGTCCTGTAACCATGTCCAGTCCTGTAGCCACGTCCAGTCCTGTAGACACGTCCAGTCCTGTAGCCATGTCCAGTCCTGTAGCCATGTCCAGTCCTGTAGCCACATGAAGTCCTGTTGCCACGTCCAGTCCTGTAGCCACGTCCAGTCCTGTAGCCATGTCCAGTCCTGTAACCATGTCCAGTCCTGTAGCCACATCCAGTCCTGTAGCCACGTCCAGTCCTGTAGCCATGTCCAGTCCTGCAGCCATGTCCAGTCCTGTGGCCACATCCAGTCCTGTAGCCATGTGCAGTCCTGTAGCCATGTCCAGTCCTGTAACGACGTCCAGACCTGTAGACATGTCCAGTCCTGTAGCCATGTCCAGACCTGTAGCCACGCCCAGTCCTGTAGCCACGTCCAGTCCTGTAACCATGTCCAGTCCTGTAGCCACGTCCAGTCCTCTTACCATGTCCAGTCCTGTAGCCACGTCCAGTCCTTTAGCCACGTCTAGTCCTGTAGCCATGTCCAGTCCTGTTGCCACGTCCAGTCCTGTAACCACGTCCAGTCCTGTGGACACGTCCAGACCTGTAGACACGTCCAGTCATGTAGCCACGTCCAGACCTGTAGCCACGTCCAGTCCTGTAGCCACGTCTAGTCCTGTAACCATGTCCAGTCCTGTAACCATGTCCAGTCCTGTAGCCACATCCAGTCCTGTAGCCACGTCCAGTCCTGTAGCCATGTCCAGTCCTGTAACCATGTCCAGTCCTGTAGCCACGTCCAGTCCTGTTACCATGTCCAGTCCTGTAGACACGTCCAGACATGTAGCCACGTCCAGTCCTGTAGCCACATCCAGTCCTGTAGCCACGTCCATTCCTGTAGCCATGTCCAGTCCTGTAGCCACGTCCAGTCCTGTAACCATGTCCAGTCCTGTTGCCGTGTCCAATCCTGTAGCGATGCCCAATCCAGCAGCCATGTCCACTCCTGTAGCCACGTCCAGTCATGTAGCCATGTCCAGTCCTTTAGCCTAGCCACGTCCAGTCCTGTAGCAACGTCCAGTCCTGTAACCACGTCCAGTCCTGTAACCATGTCCAGACCTGTAACCATGTCCAGTCCTGTAGCCAAGTCCAGTCCTGTAGCCACGTCCAGTCCTGTAGCAATGTCCAGTCCAGTAGCCACGTGCAGTCCTGTAACCATGTCCAGTCCTGTAGCCACGTCCAGTCCTGTAGACACGTCCAGTCCTGTAGCCATGTCCAGTCCTGTAGCCATGTCCAGTCCAGTAGCCATGTCCAGTCCTGTAGCCTAGCCAAGTCCAGACCTGTAGCCCTGTCCAGTCCTGTAGCCACGTCCAGTCCTTTAACCATGTCCAGTCCTGTAGCCACGTCCAGTCCTGTAACCATGTCCAGTCCTGTAGCCGTGTCCAATCCTGTAGCGATGCCCAATCCAGCAGCCATGTCCACTCCTGTAGCCACGTCCAGTCATGTAGCCATGTCCAGTCCTGTAGCCTAGCCACGTCCAGTCCTGTAGCAACGTCCAGTCCTGTAACCACGTCCAGTCCTGTAGCCACGTGCAGTCCTGTAACCATGTCCAGTCCTGTAGCCACGTCCAGTCCTGTCGCCACGTCCAGTCCTGTCGCCAAGTCCAGTCCTGTAGCCACGTCCAGTCCTGTAGCCTTGTCCAGTCCTGTAGCCACATCCTGTCCTGACCTGTAGCCACGTCCAGTCCTGTAGCCATGTCCAGTCCTGTAACCATGTCCAGTCCTGTAGCCACATCCAGTCCTGTAGCCACGTCCAGTCCTGTAGCCATGTCCAGTCCTGCAGCCATGTCCA
The DNA here is from genome assembly GCF_030144855.1 of Hypanus sabinus. Lineage (NCBI taxonomy): Eukaryota > Metazoa > Chordata > Chondrichthyes > Myliobatiformes > Dasyatidae > Hypanus > Hypanus sabinus. Next base: position 47,195,149 of record NC_082738.1, read on the forward strand.
GTCCTGTGGCCACATCCAGTCCTGTAGCCATGTGCAGTCCTGTAGCCATGTCCAGTCCTGTAACGACGTCCAGACCTGTAGACATGTCCAGTCCTGTAGCCATGTCCAGACCTGTAGCCACGCCCAGTCCTGTAGCCACGTCCAGTCCTGTAACCATGTCCAGTCCTGTAGCCACGTCCAGTCCTCTTACCATGTCCAGTCCTGTAGCCACGTCCAGTCCTTTAGCCACGTCTAGTCCTGTAGCCATGTCCAGTCCTGTTGCCACGTCCAGTCCAGTAACCACGTCCAGTCCTGTGGCCACGTCCAGACCTGTAGACACGTCCAGTCATGTAGCCACGTCCAGACCTGTAGCCACGTCCAGTCCTGTAGCCACGTCCAGTCCTGTAGCCACGTCCAGTCCTGTTACCATGTCCAGTCCTGTAGACACGTCCACACATGTAGCCACGTCCAGTCCTGTAGCCACATCCAGACCTGTAGCCACGTCCATTCCTGTAGCCATGTCCAGTCCTGTAGCCACGTCCAGTCCTGTAACCATGTCCAGTCCTGTAGCCGTGTCCAATCCTGTAGCGATGCCCAATCCAGCAGCCATGTCCACTCCTGTAGCCACGTCCAGTCATGTAGCCATGTCCAGTCCTGTAGCCTAGCCACGTCCAGTCCTGTAGCAACGTCCAGTCCTGTAACCACGTCCAGTCCTGTAACCATGTCCAGACCTGTAACCATGTCCAGTCCTGTAGCCAAGTCCAGTCCTGTAGCCACGTCCAGTCCTGTAGCAATGTCCAGTCCAGTAGCCACGTGCAGTCCTGTAACCATGTCCAGTCCTGTAGCCACGTCCAGTCCTGTAGACACGTCCAGTCCTGTAGCCATGTCCAGTCCTGTAGCCATGTCCAGTCCAGTAGCCACGTCCAGTCCTGTAACCATGTCCAGTCCTGTAGCCGTGTCCAATCCTGTAGCGATGCCCAATCCAGCAGCCATGTCCACTCCTGTAACCACGTCCAGTCCTGTAACCATGTCCAGACCTGTAACCATGTCCAGTCCTGTAGCCAAGTCCAGTCCTGTAGCCACGTCCAGTCCTGTAGCAATGTCCAGTCCAGTAGCCACGTGCAGTCCTGTAACCATGTCCAGTCCTGTAGCCACGTCCAGTCCTGTAGACACGTCCAGTCCTGTAGCCATGTCCAGTCCTGTAGCCATGTCCAGTCCAGTTGCCATGTCCAGTCCTGTAGCCTAGCCAAGTCCAGACCTGTAGCCCTGTCCAGTCCTGTAGCCACGTCCAGTCCTGTAACCATGTCCAGTCCTGTAGCCACATGAAGTCCTGTAGCCACGTCCAGTCCTGTAGCCATGTCCAGTCCTGTAACCATGTCTACTCCCGTAGCCACGTCCAGTCCTGTACCCATGTCCAGTCCTGTCGACATGTCCATTCCTGTAGCCTAGCCACGTCCAGACCGGTAACCATGTCCAGTCCTGTAGCCATGTCAAATCCTGTAGCCATGTCCAGTCCTGTAGCCACGTCCAGTCCTGTAGCCATGTACAGACCTATAGCCACGTCCAGTCCTGTTGCCATGTCCAGTCCTGTAACCATGTCTAGTCCTGTAGCCACGTCCAGTCCTGTAGCCATTTCCAGTCCTGTAACCATGTCCAGTCCCGTAGCCACGTCCAGTCCTCTAACCATGTCCAGTCCTGTACACACGTCCAGTCCTGTAACCATGTCCAGTCCTGTAGCCGTATCCAATCCTGTAGCCACATCCAGTCCTGTAGCCACGTCGAGTCCTGTAACCATGTCCAGACCTGTAGCCACGTCCAGTCCTGTAGCCATGTCCAGTCCTGTAACCATGTCCAGTCCTGTAGCCACATCCAGTCCTGTAGCCACGTCCAGTCCTGTAGCCATGTCCAGTCCTGTAACCATGTCCAGTCCTGTAGCCACGTCCAGTCCTGTTACCATGTCCAGTCCTGTAGACACGTCCAGACATGTAGCCACGTCCAGTCCTGTAGCCACATCCAGTCCTGTAGCCACGTCCATTCCTGTAGCCATGTCCAGTCCTGTAGCCACGTCCAGTCCTGTAACCATGCCCAGTCCTTTAACCATGTCCAGTCCTGTAGCCACGTCCAGTCCTGTAACCATGTCCAGTCCTGTAGCCGTGTCCAATCCTGTAGCCACATCCAGTCCTGTAACCATGTCCAATCCTGTAGCGATGCCCAATCCAGCAGCCATGTCCACTCCTGTAGCCACGTCCAGTCATGTAGCCATGTCCAGTCCTGTAGCCTAGCCACGTCCAGTCCTGTAGCAACGTCCAGTCCTGTAACCACGTCCAGTCCTGTAACCATGTCCAGACCTGTAACCATGTCCAGTCCTGTAGCCAAGTCCAGTCCTGTAGCCACGTCCAGTCCTGTAGCAATGTCCAGTCCAGTAGCCACGTGCAGTCCTGTAACCATGTCCAGTCCTGTAGCCACGTCCAGTCCTGTAGACACGTCCAGTCCTGTAGCCATGTCCAGTCCTGTAGCCATGTCCAGTCCAGTAGCCATGTCCAGTCCTGTAGCCTAGCCAAGTCCAGACCTGTAGCCCTGCCCAGTCCTGTAGCCACGTCCAGTCCTGTAACCATGTCCAGTCCTGTAGCCACATGAAGTCCTGTAGCCACGTCCAGTCCTGTAGCCATGTCCAGTCCTGTAACCATGTCTAGTCCCGTAGCCACGTCCAGTCCTGTACCCATGTCCAGTCCTGTCGACATGTCCATTCCTGTAGCCTAGCCACGTCCAGACCGGTAACCATGTCCAGTCCTGTAGCCATGTCAAATCCTGTAGCCATGTCCAGTCCCGTAGCCACGTCCAGTCCTCTAACCAGGTCCAGTCCTGTACACACGTCCAGTCCTGTAACCATGTCCAGTCCTGTAGCCGTATCCAATCCTGTAGCCACATCCAGTCCTGTAGCCACGTCGAGTCCTGTAACCATGTCCAGACCTGTAGCCACTTCCAGTCCTGTAGCCATGTCCAGTCCTGTAACCATGTCCAGTCCTGTAGCCTAGCCACGTCCAGACCTATAGCCACGTCCAGTCCTGTAGCCATGTCCAGACCTGTAGCCACGTCCAGTCCTGTAGCCAGGTCCAGTCCTGTAAACATGTCCAGTCCGGTAGCCACGTCCAGACCTGTAGCCACGTCCAGACCTGTAGCCACGTCCAGTTCTGTAGCCACGTCCAGTCCTGTAGCCACGTCCAGTCCTGTAGCCAAGTCCAGTCCTGTAGACATGTCCAGTCCTGTAGACACGTCCAGTTCAGACCTGTAGCCACGTCCAGTCCTGTAGCCACGTCCAGTCCTGTAAACATGTCCAGTCCTGTAGCCACGTCCAGTCCTGTAAACATGTCCAGTCCTGTAACCATTTCCAGTCCTGTACCCCTGTCCAGTCCTGTACCCCTGTCCAGTCCTGTAGACATGTCCATTCCTGTAGCCTAGCCACGTCCAGATCTATAGCCACGTCCAGTCCTGTAGCCATGTCCAGACCTGTAGCCACGTCCAGTCCTGTAGCCACGTCCAGTCCTGTAAACATGTCCAGTCCTGTAGCCACGTCCAGACCTGTAGCCACGTCCAGACCTGTAGCCACGTCCAGTCCTGTAGCCACGTCCATTCCTGTAGCCATGTCCAGTCCTGTAGCCACGTCCAGTCCTGTAACCATGCCCAGTCCTTTAACCACGTCCAGTCCTGTAGCCACGTCCAGTCCTGTAACCATGTCCAGTCCTGTAGCCATGTCCAGTCCTGTAGCCTAGCCACGTCCAGTCCTGTAGCAACGTCCAGTCCTGTAGCCACGTCCAGTCCTGTCGCCAAGTCCAGTCCTGTAGCCACGTCCAGTCCTGTAGCCTTGTCCAGTCCTGTAGCCACATCCAGTCCTGTAGCCACGTCCAGTCCTGTAGCCATGTCCAGACCTGTAGCCATGTCCAGTCCTGTAGCCACGTCCAGCCCTGTAGCCATGTCCAGTCCTGTAGCCACGTCCAGTCCTGTAACCATGTCCAGTCCTGTAACCACGTCCAGTCCTGTAGCCACGTCCAGTCCTGTAGCCACGTCCAGTCCTGTAACCACGTCCAGTCCTGTAGCCAAGTCCGGTCCTGTAGCCTCGTCCAGTCCTGTAACCAAGTCCAGTCCTGTAGCCACGTCCAGTCCTGTAGCCAAGTCCAGTCCTGTAGCCACATCCAGTCCTGTAGCCACGTCCAGTCTTGTAGCCACGTCCAGTCCTGTAGCCATGTCCAGTCCTGTAACCATGTTCAGTCCTGTAGCCACGTCCAGTCCTGTAGCCACGTCCAGTCCTGTAACCATGTCCCGTCCTGTAGCCATGTCCAGTCCTGTAGCCTAGCCACGTCCAGACCTGTAGCCACGTCCAGTCCTGTAGCCACGTCCATTCCTGTCGCCAAGTCCAGTCCTGTAACCATGTCCAGTCCTGTAGCCATGTCCAGTCCTGTAACCATGTCCTGTCCTGTAGCCATGTCCAGTCCTGTAGCCTAGCCACGTCCAGTCCTGTAGCCACGTCCCGTCCTGTAACCATGTTCAGTCCTGTAGCCATGTCCAGTCCTGTAACCATGTCCACTCCTGTAGCCACGTCCAGTCATGTAGCCATCTCCAGTCCTGTAGCCTAGCCACGTCCAGTCCTGTAGCAACGTCCAGTCCTGTAGCAATGTCCAGTCCAGTAGCCACGTGCAGTCCTGTAACCATGTCCAGACCTGTAACCATGTCCAGTCCTGTAGCCAAGTCCAGTCCTGTAGCCACGTCCAGTCCTGTAGCAATGTCCAGTCCAGTAGCCACGTGCAGTCCTGTAACCATGTCCAGTCCTGTAGCCACGTCCAGTCCTGTAGACACGTCCAGTCCTGTAGCCATGTCCAGTCCTGTAGCCATGTCCAGTCCAGTAGCCACGTGCAGTCCTGTAACCATGTCCAGTCCTGTAGCCACGTCCAGTCCTGTAGACACGTCCAGTCCTGTAGCCATGTCCAGTCCTGTAGCCATGTCCAGTCCAGTAGCCATGTCCAGTCCTGTAGCCTAGCCAAGTCCAGACCTGTAGCCCTGTCCAGTCCTGTAGCCACGTCCAGTCCTGTAACCATGTCCAGTCCTGTAGCCACATGAAGTCCTGTAGCCACGTCCAGTCCTGTAGCCACGTCCAGTCCTGTAGCCACGTCCAGTCCTGTTACCATGTCCAGTCCTGTAGACACGTCCAGACATGTAGCCACGTCCAGTCCTGTAGCCACATCCAGTCCTGTAGCCACGTCCATTCCTGTAGCCATGTCCAGTCCTGTAGCCACGTCCAGTCCTGTAACCATGTCCAGTCCTGTAGCCGTGTCCAATCCTGTAGCGATGCCCAATCCAGCAGCCATGTCCACTCCTGTAGCCACGTCCAGTCATGTAGCCATGTCCAGTCCTGTAGCCTAGCCACGTCCAGTCCTGTAGCAACGTCCAGTCCTGTAACCACGTCCAGTCCTGTAACCATGTACAGACCTGTAACCATGTCCAGTCCTGTAGCCAAGTCCAGTCCTGTAGCCACGTCCAGTCCTGTAGCAATGTCCAGTCCAGTAGCCACGTGCAGTCCTGTAACCATGTCCAGTCCTGTAGCCACGTCCAGTCCTGTAGACACGTCCAGTCCTGTAGCCATGTCCAGTCCTGTAGCCATGTCCAGTCCAGTAGCCACGTCCAGTCCTGTAACCATGTCCAGTCCTGTAGCCGTGTCCAATCCTGTAGCGATGCCCAATCCAGCAGCCATGTCCACTCCTGTAACCACGTCCAGTCCTGTAACCATGTCCAGACCTGTAACCATGTCCAGTCCTGTAGCCAAGTCCAGTCCTGTAGCCACGTCCAGTCCTGTAGCAATGTCCAGTCCAGTAGCCACGTGCAGTCCTGTAACCATGTCCAGTCCTGTAGCCACGTCCAGTCCTGTAGACACGTCCAGTCCTGTAGCCATGTCCAGTCCTGTAGCCATGTCCAGTCCAGTTGCCATGTCCAGTCCTGTAGCCTAGCCAAGTCCAGACCTGTAGCCCTGTCCAGTCCTGTAGCCACGTCCAGTCCTGTAACCATGTCCAGTCCTGTAGCCACATGAAGTCCTGTAGCCACGTCCAGTCCTGTAGCCATGTCCAGTCCTGTAACCATGTCTAGTCCCGTAGCCACGTCCAGTCCTGTACCCATGTCCAGTCCTGTCGACATGTCCATTCCTGTAGCCTAGCCACGTCCAGACCGGTAACCATGTCCAGTCCTGTAGCCATGTCAAATCCTGTAACCACGTCCAGTCCTGTAGCCACGTCCAGTCCTGTAGCCATGTACAGACCTATAGCCACGTCCAGTCCTGTTGCCATGTCCAGTCCTGTAACCATGTCTAGTCCTGTAGCCACGTCCAGTCCTGTAGCCATTTCCAGTCCTGTAACCATGTCCAGTCCCGTAGCCACGTCCAGTCCTCTAACCATGTCCAGTCCTGTACACACGTCCAGTCCTGTAACCATGTCCAGTCCTGTAGCCGTATCCAATCCTGTAGCCACATCCAGTCCTGTAGCCACGTCGAGTCCTGTAACCATGTCCAGACCTGTAGCCACGTCCAGTCCTGTAGCCATGTCCAGTCCTGTAACCATGTCCAGTCCTGTAGCCACATCCAGTCCTGTAGCCACGTCCAGTCCTGTAGCCATGTCCAGTCCTGTAACCATGTCCAGTCCTGTAGCCACGTCCAGTCCTGTTACCATGTCCAGTCCTGTAGACACGTCCAGACATGTAGCCACGTCCAGTCCTGTAGCCACATCCAGTCCTGTAGCCACGTCCATTCCTGTAGCCATGTCCAGTCCTGTAGCCACGTCCAGTCCTGTAACCATGCCCAGTCCTTTAACCATGTCCAGTCCTGTAGCCACGTCCAGTCCTGTAACCATGTCCAGTCCTGTAGCCGTGTCCAATCCTGTAGCCACATCCAGTCCTGTAACCACGTCCAATCCTGTAGCGATGCCCAATCCAGCAGCCATGTCCACTCCTGTAGCCACGTCCAGTCATGTAGCCATGTCCAGTCCTGTAGCCTAGCCACGTCCAGTCCTGTAGCAACGTCCAGTCCTGTAACCACGTCCAGTCCTGTAACCATGTCCAGACCTGTAACCATGTCCAGTCCTGTAGCCAAGTCCAGTCCTGTAGCCACGTCCAGTCCTGTAGCAATGTCCAGTCCAGTAGCCACGTGCAGTCCTGTAACCATGTCCAGTCCTGTAGCCACGTCCAGTCCTGTAGACACGTCCAGTCCTGTAGCCATGTCCAGTCCTGTAGCCATGTCCAGTCCAGTAGCCATGTCCAGTCCTGTAGCCTAGCCAAGTCCAGACCTGTAGCCCTGTCCAGTCCTGTAGCCACGTCCAGTCCTGTAACCATGTCCAGTCCTGTAGCCACATGAAGTCCTGTAGCCACGTCCAGTCCTGTAGCCATGTCCAGTCCTGTAACCATGTCTAGTCCCGTAGCCACGTCCAGTCCTGTACCCATGTCCAGTCCTGTCGACATGTCCATTCCTGTAGCCTAGCCACGTCCAGACCGGTAACCATGTCCAGTCCTGTAGCCATGTCAAATCCTGTAGCCATGTCCAGTCCCGTAGCCACGTCCAGTCCTCTAACCAGGTCCAGTCCTGTACACACGTCCAGTCCTGTAACCATGTCCAGTCCTGTAGCCGTATCCAATCCTGTAGCCACATCCAGTCCTGTAGCCACGTCGAGTCCTGTAACCATGTCCAGACCTGTAGCCACTTCCAGTCCTGTAGCCATGTCCAGTCCTGTAACCATGTCCAGTCCTGTAGCCTAGCCACATCCAGACCTATAGCCACGTCCAGTCCTGTAGCCATGTCCAGACCTGTAGCCACGTCCAGTCCTGTAGCCAGGTCCAGTCCTGTAAACATGTCCAGTCCGGTAGCCACGTCCAGACCTGTAGCCACGTCCAGACCTGTAGCCACGTCCAGTTCTGTAGCCACGTCCAGTCCTGTAGCCACGTCCAGTCCTGTAGCCAAGTCCAGTCCTGTAGACATGTCCAGTCCTGTAGACACGTCCAGTTCAGACCTGTAGCCACGTCCAGTCCTGTAGCCACGTCCAGTCCTGTAAACATGTCCAGTCCTGTAGCCACGTCCAGTCCTGTAAACATGTCCAGTCCTGTAACCATTTCCAGTCCTGTACCCCTGTCCAGTCCTGTACCCCTGTCCAGTCCTGTAGACATGTCCATTCCTGTAGCCTAGCCACGTCCAGATCTATAGCCACGTCCAGTCCTGTAGCCATGTCCAGACCTGTAGCCACGTCCAGTCCTGTAGCCACGTCCAGTCCTGTAAACATGTCCAGTCCTGTAGCCACGTCCAGACCTGTAGCCACGTCCAGACCTGTAGCCACGTCCAGTCCTGTAGCCACGTCCATTCCTGTAGCCATGTCCAGTCCTGTAGCCACGTCCAGTCCTGTAACCATGCCCAGTCCTTTAACCACGTCCAGTCCTGTAGCCACGTCCAGTCCTGTAACCATGTCCAGTCCTGTAGCCATGTCCAGTCCTGTAGCCTAGCCACGTCCAGTCCTGTAGCAACGTCCAGTCCTGTAGCCACGTCCAGTCCTGTCGCCAAGTCCAGTCCTGTAGCCACGTCCAGTCCTGTAGCCTTGTCCAGTCCTGTAGCCACATCCAGTCCTGTAGCCACGTCCAGTCCTGTAGCCATGTCCAGACCTGTAGCCATGTCCAGTCCTGTAGCCACGTCCAGCCCTGTAGCCATGTCCAGTCCTGTAGCCACGTCCAGTCCTGTAACCATGTCCAGTCCTGTAACCACGTCCAGTCCTGTAGCCACGTCCAGTCCTGTAGCCACGTCCAGTCCTGTAACCACGTCCAGTCCTGTAGCCAAGTCCAGTCCTGTAGCCTCGTCCAGTCCTGTAACCAAGTCCAGTCCTGTAGCCACGTCCAGTCCTGTAGCCAAGTCCAGTCCTGTAGCCACATCCAGTCCTGTAGCCACGTCCAGTCCTGTAGCCACGTCCAGTCCTGTAGCCATGTCCAGTCCTGTAACCATGTTCAGTCCTGTAGCCACGTCCAGTCCTGTAGCCACGTCCAGTCCTGTAACCATGTCCCGTCCTGTAGCCATGTCCAGTCCTGTAGCCTAGCCACGTCCAGACCTGTAGCCACGTCCAGTCCTGTAGCCACGTCCATTCCTGTCGCCACGTCCAGTCCTGTAACCATGTCCAGTCCTGTAGCCATGTCCAGTCCTGTAACCATGTCCTGTCCTGTAGCCATGTCCAGTCCTGTAGCCTAGCCACGTCCAGTCCTGTAGCCACGTCCCGTCCTGTAACCATGTCCAGTCCTGTAGCCATGTCCAGTCCTGTAACCATGTCCACTCCTGTAGCCACGTCCAGTCATGTAGCCATCTCCAGTCCTGTAGCCTAGCCACGTCCAGTCCTGTAGCAACGTCCAGTCCTGTAGCAATGTCCAGTCCAGTAGCCACGTGCAGTCCTGTAACCATGTCCAGACCTGTAACCATGTCCAGTCCTGTAGCCAAGTCCAGTCCTGTAGCCACGTCCAGTCCTGTAGCCATGTCCAGTCCTGTAACCATGTCTAGTCCCGTAGCCACGTCCAGTCCTGTACCCATGTCCAGTCCTGTCGACATGTCCATTCCTGTAGCCTAGCCACGTCCAGACCGGTAACCATGTCCAGTCCTGTAGCCATGTCAAATCCTGTAGCCATGTCCAGTCCCGTAGCCACGTCCAGTCCTCTAACCAGGTCCAGTCCTGTACACACGTCCAGTCCTGTAACCATGTCCAGTCCTGTAGCCGTATCCAATCCTGTAGCCACATCCAGTCCTGTAGCCACGTCGAGTCCTGTAACCATGTCCAGACCTGTAGCCACTTCCAGTCCTGTAGCCATGTCCAGTCCTGTAACCATGTCCAGTCCTGTAGCCTAGCCACATCCAGACCTATAGCCACGTCCAGTCCTGTAGCCATGTCCAGACCTGTAGCCACGTCCAGTCCTGTAGCCAGGTCCAGTCCTGTAAACATGTCCAGTCCGGTAGCCACGTCCAGACCTGTAGCCACGTCCAGACCTGTAGCCACGTCCAGTTCTGTAGCCACGTCCAGTCCTGTAGCCACGTCCAGTCCTGTAGCCAAGTCCAGTCCTGTAGACATGTCCAGTCCTGTAGACACGTCCAGTTCAGACCTGTAGCCACGTCCAGTCCTGTAGCCACGTCCAGTCCTGTAAACATGTCCAGTCCTGCAGCCACGTCCAGTCCTGTAAACATGTCCAGTCCTGTAACCATTTCCAGTCCTGTACCCCTGTCCAGTCCTGTACCCCTGTCCAGTCCTGTAGACATGTCCATTCCTGTAGCCTAGCCACGTCCAGATCTATAGCCACGTCCAGTCCTGTAGCCATGTCCAGACCTGTAGCCACGTCCAGTCCTGTAGCCACGTCCAGTCCTGTAAACATGTCCAGTCCTGTAGCCACGTCCAGACCTGTAGCCACGTCCAGACCTGTAGCCACGTCCAGTCCTGTAGCCACGTCCATTCCTGTAGCCATGTCCAGTCCTGTAGCCACGTCCAGTCCTGTAACCATGCCCAGTCCTTTAACCACGTCCAGTCCTGTAGCCACGTCCAGTCCTGTAACCATGTCCAGTCCTGTAGCCATGTCCAGTCCTGTAGCCTAGCCACGTCCAGTCCTGTAGCAACGTCCAGTCCTGTAGCCACGTCCAGTCCTGTCGCCAAGTCCAGTCCTGTAGCCACGTCCAGTCCTGTAGCCTTGTCCAGTCCTGTAGCCACATCCAGTCCTGTAGCCACGTCCAGTCCTGTAGCCATGTCCAGACCTGTAGCCATGTCCAGTCCTGTAGCCACGTCCAGCCCTGTAGCCATGTCCAGTCCTGTAGCCACGTCCAGTCCTGTAACCATGTCCAGTCCTGTAACCACGTCCAGTCCTGTAGCCACGTCCAGTCCTGTAGCCACGTCCAGTCCTGTAACCACGTCCAGTCCTGTAGCCAAGTCCAGTCCTGTAGCCTCGTCCAGTCCTGTAACCAAGTCCAGTCCTGTAGCCACGTCCAGTCCTGTAGCCAAGTCCAGTCCTGTAGCCACATCCAGTCCTGTAGCCACGTCCAGTCCTGTAGCCACGTCCAGTCCTGTAGCCATGTCCAGTCCTGTAACCATGTTCAGTCCTGTAGCCACGTCCAGTCCTGTAGCCACGTCCAGTCCTGTAACCATGTCCCGTCCTGTAGCCATGTCCAGTCCTGTAGCCTAGCCACGTCCAGACCTGTAGCCACGTCCAGTCCTGTAGCCACGTCCATTCCTGTCGCCACGTCCAGTCCTGTAACCATGTCCAGTCCTGTAGCCATGTCCAGTCCTGTAACCATGTCCTGTCCTGTAGCCATGTCCAGTCCTGTAGCCTAGCCACGTCCAGTCCTGTAGCCACGTCCCGTCCTGTAACCATGTCCAGTCCTGTAGCCATGTCCAGTCCTGTAACCATGTCCACTCCTGTAGCCACGTCCAGTCATGTAGCCATCTCCAGTCCTGTAGCCTAGCCACGTCCAGTCCTGTAGCAACGTCCAGTCCTGTAGCAATGTCCAGTCCAGTAGCCACGTGCAGTCCTGTAACCATGTCCAGACCTGTAACCATGTCCAGTCCTGTAGCCAAGTCCAGTCCTGTAGCCACGTCCAGTCCTGTAGCAATGTCCAGTCCAGTAGCCACGTGCAGTCCTGTAACCATGTCCAGTCCTGTAGCCACGTCCAGTCCTGTAGACACGTCCAGTCCTGTAGCCATGTCCAGTCCTGTAGCCATGTCCAGTCCAGTAGCCACGTGCAGTCCTGTAACCATGTCCAGTCCTGTAGCCACGTCCAGTCCTGTAGACACGTCCAGTCCTGTAGCCATGTCCAGTCTTGTAGCCATGTCCAGTCCAGTAGCCATGTCCAGTCCTGTAGCCTAGCCAAGTCCAGACCTGTAGCCCTGTCCAGTCCTGTAGCCACGTCCAGTCCTGTAGCCACGTCCAGTCCTGTAGCCATGTCCAGTCCTGTAACCATGTCTAGTCCCGTAGCCACGTCCAGTCCTGTACCCATGTCCAGTCCTGTCGACATGTCCATTCCTGTAGCCTAGCCACGTCCAGACCGGTAACCATGTCCAGTCCTGTAGCCATGTCAAATCCTGTAGCCACGTCCAGTCCTGTAGCCACGTCCAGTCCTGTAGCCATGTACAGACCTATAGCCACGTCCAGTCCTGTAGCCATGTCCAGTCCTGTAACCATGTCTAGTCCTGTAACCATGTCTAGTCCTGTAGCCACGTCCAGTCCTGTAGCCATTTCCAGTCCTGTAACCATGTCCAGTCCCGTAGCCACGTCCAGTCCTCTAACCATGTCCAGTCCTGTACACACGTCCAGTCCTGTAACCATGTCCAGTCCCGTAGCCGTATCCAATCCTGTAGCCACATCCAGTCCTGTAGCCACGTCGAGTCCTGTAACCATGTCCAGACCTGTAGCCACGTCCAGTCCTGTAGCCATGTCCAGTCCTGTAACCATGTCCAGTCCTGTAGCCTAGCCACGTCCAGACCTATAGCCACGTCCAGTCCTGTAGCCATGTCCAGACCTGTAGCCACGTCCAGTCCTGTAGCCAGGTCCAGTCCTGTAAACATGTCCAGTCCTGTAGCCACGTCCAGACCTGTAGCCACGTCCAGACCTGTAGCCACGTTCAGTTCTGTAGCCACGTCCAGTCCTGTAGCCACATCCAGTCCTGTAGCCAAGTCCAGTCCTGTAGACATGTCCAGTCCTGTAGACACGTCCAGTTCAGACCTGTAGCCACGTCCTGTCCTGTAGCCACGTCCAGTCCTGTAAACATGTCCAGTCCTGTAGCCACGTCCAGTCCTGTAAACATGTCCAGTCCTGTAACCATTTCCAGTCCTGTACCGCTGTCCAGTCCTGTAGACATGTCCATTCCTGTAGCCTAGCCACGTCCAGATCTATAGCCACGTCCAGTCCTGTAGCCATGTCCAGACCTGTAGCCACGTCCAGTCCTGTAGCCACGTCCAGTCCTGTAAACATGTCCAGTCCTGTAGCCACGTCCAGACCTGTAGCCACGTCCAGACCTGTAGCCACGTCCAGTCCTGTAGCCACGTCCATTCCTGTAGCCATGTCCAGTCCTGTAGCCACGTCCAGTCCTGTAACCATGCCCAGTCCTTTAACCACGTCCAGTCCTGTAGCCACGTCCAGTCCTGTAACCATGTCCAGTCCTGTAGCCATGTCCAGTCCTGTAGCCTAGCCACGTCCAGTCCTGTAGCAACGTCCAGTCCTGTAGCCACGTCCAGTCCTGTCGCCAAGTCCAGTCCTGTAGCCACGTCCAGTCCTGTAGCCTTGTCCAGTCCTGTAGCCACATCCTGTCCTGACCTGTAGCCACTTCCAGTCCTGTAGCCATGTCCAGTCCTGTAACCATGTCCAGTCCTGTAGCCACATCCAGTCCTGTAGCCACGTCCAGTCCTGTAGCCATGTCCAGACCTGTAGCCATGTCCAGTCCTGTAGCCACGTCCAGCCCTGTAGCCATGTCCAGTCCTGTAGCCACGTCCAGTACTGTAACCATGTCCAGTCCTGTAACCACGTCCAGTCCTGTAGCCACGTCCAGTCCTGTAGCCACGTCCAGTCCTGTAACCACGTCCAGTCCTGTAGCCAAGTCCAGTCCTGTAGCCTCATCCAGTCCTGTAACCAAGTCCAGTCCTGTAGCCACGTCCAGTCCTGTAGCCAAGTCCAGTCCTGTAGCCACATCCAGTCCTGTAGCCACGTCCAGTCCTGTAGCCACGTCCAGTCCTGTAGCCATGTCCAGTCCTGTAACCATGTTCAGTCCTGTAGCCACGTCCAGTCCTGTAGCCACGTCCAGTCCTGTAACCATGTCCCGTCCTGTAGCCATGTCCAGTCCTGTAGCCTAGCCACGTCCAGACCTGTAGCCACGTCCAGTCCTGTAGCCACGTCCATTCCTGTAAACATGTCCAGTCCTGTAGCCACGTCCAGACCTGTAGCCACGTCCAGACCTGTAGCCACGTCCAGTCCTGTAGCCACGTCCATTCCTGTAGCCATGTCCAGTCCTGTAGCCACGTCCAGTCCTGTAACCATGCCCAGTCCTTTAACCACGTCCAGTCCTGTAGCCACGTCCAGTCCTGTAACCATGTCCAGTCCTGTAGCCATGTCCAGTCCTGTAGCCTAGCCACGTCCAGTCCTGTAGCAACGTCCAGTCCTGTAGCCACGTCCAGTCCTGTCGCCAAGTCCAGTCCTGTAGCCACGTCCAGTCCTGTAGCCTTGTCCAGTCCTGTAGCCACATCCAGTCCTGACCTGTAGCCACGTCCAGTCCTGTAGCCATGTCCAGTCCTGTAACCATGTCCAGTCCTGTAGCCACATCCAGTCCTGTAGCCACGTCCAGTCCTGTAGCCATGTCCAGACCTGTAGCCATGTCCAGTCCTGTAGCCACGTCCAGCCCTGTAGCCATGTCCAGTCCTGTAGCCACGTCCAGTCCTGTAACCATGTCCAGTCCTGTAACCACGTCCAGTCCTGTAGCCACGTCCAGTCCTGTAGCCACGTCCAGTCCTGTAGCCAAGTCCAGTCCTGTAGCCACATCCAGTCCTGTAGCCATGTCCAGTCCTGTAGCCACGTCCAGTCCTGTAGCCATGTCCAGTCCTGTAACCATGTTCAGTCCTATAGCCACGTCCAGTCCTGTAGCCACGTCCAGTCCTGTAACCATGTCCCGTCCTGTAGCCATGTCCAGTCCTGTAGCCTAGCCACGTCCAGACCTGTAGCCACGTCCAGTCCTGTAGCCACGTCCATTCCTGTCGCCACGTCCAGTCCTGTAACCATGTCCAGTCCTGTAGCCATGTCCAGTCCTGTAACCATGTCCTGTCCTGTAGCCATGTCCAGTCCTGTAGCCTAGCCACGTCCAGTCCTGTTGCCACGTCCAGTCCTGTAGCCACGTCCCGTCCTGTAACCATGTCCAGTCCTGTAGCCATGTCCAGTCCTGTAACCATGTCCTGTCCTGTAGTCACGTCCAGTCCTGTAGCCATGTCCTGTCCTGTAACCATGTCCAGTCCTGTAACCATGTCCACTCCAGTAGCCACATCCAGTCCAGACCTGTAGCCATGCCCAGTCCTCCAGCCATGTCCAGTCCTGTAACCATGTCCAGTCCTGTAGCCTAGCCACATCCAGTCCTGTAGCCACGTCCAGTCCTGTAGCCATGTCCAGTCCAGTAGCCACGTCCTGTCCAGACCTGTAGCCATGTCCAATCCTCTAGCCATGTCCAGTCCTGTGACCATGTCCAGTCCTGTAGCCACGTCCAGTCCTGTAGCCATGTCCAGTCCTGTAGCCACGGCCAGTCCTGTAACCATGTCCAGTCCTGTTTCCACGTCCAGTCCTGTAACCATGTCCAGTCCTGTAACCACGTCCAGTCCTGTAGCCAAGTCCAGTCCTGTAGCCACGTCCAGTCCTGTAACCACGTCCAGTCCTGTAGCCAAGTCCAGTCCTGTAGCCACATCCAGTCCTGTAGCCAAGTCCAGTCCTGTCGCCACATCCAGTCCTGTAAACATGTCCAGTCCTGTAGCCACGTCCAGACCTGTAGCCACGTCCAGACCTGTAGCCACGTCCAGTCCTGTAGCCACGTCCATTCCTGTAGCCATGTCCAGTCCTGTAGCCACGTCCAGTCCTGTAACCATGCCCAGTCCTTTAACCACGTCCAGTCCTGTAGCCACGTCCAGTCCTGTAACCATGTCCAGTCCTGTAGCCATGTCCAGTCCTGTAGCCTAGCCACGTCCAGTCCTGTAGCAACGTCCAGTCCTGTAGCCACGTCCAGTCCTGTCGCCAAGTCCAGTCCTGTAGCCACGTCCAGTCCTGTAGCCTTGTCCAGTCCTGTAGCCACATCCTGTCCTGACCTGTAGCCACGTCCAGTCCTGTCGCCATGTCCAGTCCTGTAACCATGTCCAGTCCTGTAGCCACATCCAGTCCTGTAGCCACGTCCAGTCCTGTAGCCATGTCCAGACCTGTAGCCATGTCCAGTCCTGTAGCCACGTCCAGCCCTGTAGCCATGTCCAGTCCTGTAGCCACGTCCAGTCCTGTAACCATGTCCAGTCCTGTAACCACGTCCAGTCCTGTAGCCACGTCCAGTCCTGTAGCCACGTCCAGTCCTGTAGCCAAGTCCAGTCCTGTAGCCACATCCAGTCCTGTAGCCACGTCCAGTCCTGTAGCCACGTCCAGTCCTGTAGCCATGTCCAGTCCTGTAACCATGTTCAGTCCTGTAGCCACGTCCAGTCCTGTAGCCACGTCCAGTCCTGTAACCATGTCCCGTCCTGTAGCCATGTCCAGTCCTGTAGCCTAGCCACGTCCAGACCTGTAGCCACGTCCAGTCCTGTAGCCACGTCCATTCCTGTCGCCACGTCCAGTCCTGTAACCATGTCCAGTCCTGTAGCCACGTCCAGTCCTGTAACCATGTCCCGTCCTGTAGCCATGTCCAGTCCTGTAGCCTAGCCACGTCCAGACCTGTAGCCACGTCCAGTCCTGTAGCCACGTCCATTCCTGTAGACACGTCCAGTCCTGTAGCCATGTCCAGTCTTGTAGCCATGTCCAGTCCAGTAGCCATGTCCAGTCCTGTAGCCTAGCCAAGTCCAGACCTGTAGCCCTGTCCAGTCCTGTAGCCACGTCCAGTCCTGTAGCCACGTCCAGTCCTGTAGCCATGTCCAGTCCTGTAACCATGTCTAGTCCCGTAGCCACGTCCAGTCCTGTACCCATGTCCAGTCCTGTCGACATGTCCATTCCTGTAGCCTAGCCACGTCCAGACCGGTAACCATGTCCAGTCCTGTAGCCATGTCAAATCCTGTAGCCACGTCCAGTCCTGTAGCCACGTCCAGTCCTGTAGCCATGTACAGACCTATAGCCACGTCCAGTCCTGTAGCCATGTCCAGTCCTGTAACCATGTCTAGTCCTGTAACCATGTCTAGTCCTGTAGCCACGTCCAGTCCTGTAGCCATTTCCAGTCCTGTAACCATGTCCAGTCCCGTAGCCACGTCCAGTCCTCTAACCATGTCCAGTCCTGTACACACGTCCAGTCCTGTAACCATGTCCAGTCCCGTAGCCGTATCCAATCCTGTAGCCACATCCAGTCCTGTAGCCACGTCGAGTCCTGTAACCATGTCCAGACCTGTAGCCACGTCCAGTCCTGTAGCCATGTCCAGTCCTGTAACCATGTCCAGTCCTGTAGCCTAGCCACGTCCAGACCTATAGCCACGTCCAGTCCTGTAGCCATGTCCAGACCTGTAGCCACGTCCAGTCCTGTAGCCAGGTCCAGTCCTGTAAACATGTCCAGTCCTGTAGCCACGTCCAGACCTGTAGCCACGTCCAGACCTGTAGCCACGTCCAGTTCTGTAGCCACGTCCAGTCCTGTAGCCACGTCCAGTCCTGTAGCCAAGTCCAGTCCTGTAGACATGTCCAGTCCTGTAGACACGTCCAGTTCAGACCTGTAGCCACGTCCTGTCCTGTAGCCACGTCCAGTCCTGTAAACATGTCCAGTCCTGTAGCCACGTCCAGTCCTGTAAACATGTCCAGTCCTGTAACCATTTCCAGTCCTGTACCGCTGTCCAGTCCTGTAGACATGTCCATTCCTGTAGCCTAGCCACGTCCAGATCTATAGCCACGTCCAGTCCTGTAGCCATGTCCAGACCTGTAGCCACGTCCAGTCCTGTAGCCACGTCCAGTCCTGTAAACATGTCCAGTCCTGTAGCCACGTCCAGACCTGTAGCCACGTCCAGACCTGTAGCCACGTCCAGTCCTGTAGCCACGTCCATTCCTGTAGCCATGTCCAGTCCTGTAGCCACGTCCAGTCCTGTAACCATGCCCAGTCCTTTAACCACGTCCAGTCCTGTAGCCACGTCCAGTCCTGTAACCATGTCCAGTCCTGTAGCCATGTCCAGTCCTGTAGCCTAGCCACGTCCAGTCCTGTAGCAACGTCCAGTCCTGTAGCCACGTCCAGTCCTGTCGCCAAGTCCAGTCCTGTAGCCACGTCCAGTCCTGTAGCCTTGTCCAGTCCTGTAGCCACATCCTGTCCTGACCTGTAGCCACGTCCAGTCCTGTAGCCATGTCCAGTCCTGTAACCATGTCCAGTCCTGTAGCCACATGCAGTCCTGTAGCCACGTCCAGTCCTGTAGCCATGTCCAGACCTGTAGCCATGTCCAGTCCTGTAGCCACGTCCAGCCCTGTAGCCATGTCCAGTCCTGTAGCCACGTCCAGTACTGTAACCATGTCCAGTCCTGTAACCACGTCCAGTCCTGTAGCCACGTCCAGTCCTGTAGCCACGTCCAGTCCTGTAACCACGTCCAGTCCTGTAGCCAAGTCCAGTCCTGTAGCCTCGTCCAGTCCTGTAACCAAGTCCAGTCCTGTAGCCACGTCCAGTCCTGTAGCCAAGTCCAGTCCTGTAGCCACATCCAGTCCTGTAGCCACGTCCAGTCCTGTAGCCACGTCCAGTCCTGTAGCCATGTCCAGTCCTGTAACCATGTTCAGTCCTGTAGCCACGTCCAGTCCTGTAGCCACGTCCAGTCCTGTAACCATGTCCCGTCCTGTAGCCATGTCCAGTCCTGTAGCCTAGCCACGTCCAGACCTGTAGCCACGTCCAGTCCTGTAGCCACGTCCATTCCTGTAAACATGTCCAGTCCTGTAGCCACGTCCAGTCCTGTAGCCACGTCCAGACCTGTAGCCACGTCCAGTCCTGTAGCCACGTCCATTCCTGTAGCCATGTCCAGTCCTGTAGCCACGTCCAGTCCTGTAACCATGCCCAGTCCTTTAACCACGTCCAGTCCTGTAGCCACGTCCAGTCCTGTAACCATGTCCAGTCCTGTAGCCATGTCCAGTCCTGTAGCCTAGCCACGTCCAGTCCTGTAGCAACGTCCAGTCCTGTAGCCACGTCCAGTCCTGTCGCCAAGTCCAGTCCTGTAGCCACGTCCAGTCCTGTAGCCTTGTCCAGTCCTGTAGCCACATCCAGTCCTGACCTGTAGCCACGTCCAGTCCTGTAGCCATGTCCAGTCCTGTAACCATGTCCAGTCCTGTAGCCACATCCAGTCCTGTAGCCACGTCCAGTCCTGTAGCCATGTCCAGACCTGTAGCCATGTCCAGTCCTGTAGCCACGTCCAGCCCTGTAGCCATGTCCAGTCCTGTAGCCACGTCCAGTCCTGTAACCATGTCCAGTCCTGTAACCACGTCCAGTCCTGTAGCCACGTCCAGTCCTGTAGCCACGTCCAGTCCTGTAGCCAAGTCCAGTCCTGTAGCCACATCCAGTCCTGTAGCCATGTCCAGTCCTGTAGCCACGTCCAGTCCTGTAGCCATGTCCAGTCCTGTAACCATGTTCAGTCCTATAGCCACGTCCAGTCCTGTAGCCACGTCCAGTCCTGTAACCATGTCCCGTCCTGTAGCCATGTCCAGTCCTGTAGCCTAGCCACGTCCAGACCTGTAGCCACGTCCAGTCCTGTAGCCACGTCCATTCCTGTCGCCACGTCCAGTCCTGTAACCATGTCCAGTCCTGTAGCCATGTCCAGTCCTGTAACCATGTCCTGTCCTGTAGCCATGTCCAGTCCTGTAGCCTAGCCACGTCCAGTCCTGTTGCCACGTCCAGTCCTGTAGCCACGTCCCGTCCTGTAACCATGTCCAGTCCTGTAGCCATGTCCAGTCCTGTAACCATGTCCTGTCCTGTAGTCACGTCCAGTCCTGTAGCCATGTCCTGTCCTGTAACCATGTCCAGTCCTGTAACCATGTCCACTCCAGTAGCCACATCCAGTCCAGACCTGTAGCCATGCCCAGTCCTCCAGCCATGTCCAGTCCTGTAACCATGTCCAGTCCTGTAGCCTAGCCACATCCAGTCCTGTAGCCACGTCCAGTCCTGTAGCCATGTCCAGTCCAGTAGCCACGTCCTGTCCAGACCTGTAGCCATGTCCAATCCTCTAGCCATGTCCAGTCCTGTGACCATGTCCAGTCCTGTAGCCACGTCCAGTCCTGTAGCCATGTCCAGTCCTGTAGCCACGGCCAGTCCTGTAACCATGTCCAGTCCTGTTTCCACGTCCAGTCCTGTAACCATGTCCAGTCCTGTAACCACGTCCAGTCCTGTAGCCAAGTCCAGTCCTGTAGCCACGTCCAGTCCTGTAACCACGTCCAGTCCTGTAGCCAAGTCCAGTCCTGTAGCCACATCCAGTCCTGTAGCCAAGTCCAGTCCTGTCGCCACATCCAGTCCTGTAAACATGTCCAGTCCTGTAGCCACGTCCAGACCTGTAGCCACGTCCAGACCTGTAGCCACGTCCAGTCCTGTAGCCACGTCCATTCCTGTAGCCATGTCCAGTCCTGTAGCCACGTCCAGTCCTGTAACCATGCCCAGTCCTTTAACCACGTCCAGTCCTGTAGCCACGTCCAGTCCTGTAACCATGTCCAGTCCTGTAGCCATGTCCAGTCCTGTAGCCTAGCCACGTCCAGTCCTGTAGCAACGTCCAGTCCTGTAGCCACGTCCAGTCCTGTCGCCAAGTCCAGTCCTGTAGCCACGTCCAGTCCTGTAGCCTTGTCCAGTCCTGTAGCCACATCCTGTCCTGACCTGTAGCCACGTCCAGTCCTGTAGCCATGTCCAGTCCTGTAACCATGTCCAGTCCTGTAGCCACATCCAGTCCTGTAGCCACGTCCAGTCCTGTAGCCATGTCCAGACCTGTAGCCATGTCCAGTCCTGTAGCCACGTCCAGCCCTGTAGCCATGTCCAGTCCTGTAGCCACGTCCAGTCCTGTAACCATGTCCAGTCCTGTAACCACGTCCAGTCCTGTAGCCACGTCCAGTCCTGTAGCCACGTCCAGTCCTGTAGCCAAGTCCAGTCCTGTAGCCACATCCAGTCCTGTAGCCACGTCCAGTCCTGTAGCCACGTCCAGTCCTGTAGCCATGTCCAGTCCTGTAACCATGTTCAGTCCTGTAGCCACGTCCAGTCCTGTAGCCACGTCCAGTCCTGTAACCATGTCCCGTCCTGTAGCCATGTCCAGTCCTGTAGCCTAGCCACGTCCAGACCTGTAGCCACGTCCAGTCCTGTAGCCACGTCCATTCCTGTCGCCACGTCCAGTCCTGTAACCATGTCCAGTCCTGTAGCCATGTCCAGTCCTGTAACCATGTCCTGTCCTGTAGCCATGTCCAGTCCTGTAGCCTAGCCACGTCCAGTCCTGTTGCCACGTCCAGTCCTGTAGCCACGTCCCGTCCTGTAACCATGTCCAGTCCTGTAGCCATGTCCAGTCCTGTAACCATGTCCTGTCCTGTAGTCACGTCCAGTCCTGTAGCCATGTCCTGTCCTGTAACCATGTCCAGTCCTGTAACCATGTCCACTCCAGTAGCCACATCCAGTCCAGACCTGTAGCCATGCCCAGTCCTCCAGCCATGTCCAGTCCTGTAACCATGTCCAGTCCTGTAGCCTAGCCACATCCAGTCCTGTAGCCACGTCCAGTCCTGTAGCCATGTCCAGTCCAGTAGCCACGTCCTGTCCAGACCTGTAGCCATGTCCAATCCTCTAGCCATGTCCAGTCCTGTGACCATGTCCAGTCCTGTAGCCACGTCCAGTCCTGTAGCCATGTCCAGTCCTGTAGCCACGGCCAGTCCTGTAACCATGTCCAGTCCTGTTTCCACGTCCAGCCCTGTAGCCATGTCCAGTCCTGTAGCCACGTCCAGTCCTGTAACCATGTC
Source organism: Hypanus sabinus (assembly GCF_030144855.1). Lineage (NCBI taxonomy): Eukaryota > Metazoa > Chordata > Chondrichthyes > Myliobatiformes > Dasyatidae > Hypanus > Hypanus sabinus. The sequence goes on from NC_082738.1 coordinate 47,216,785, forward strand.
CAGTCCTGTAACCACGTCCAGTCCTGTAGCCAAGTCCAGTCCTGTAGCCACGTCCAGTCCTGTAACCACGTCCAGTCCTGTAGCCAAGTCCAGTCCTGTAGCCACATCCAGTCCTGTAGCCAAGTCCAGTCCTGTCGCCACATCCAGTCCTGTAGCCACGTCCAGTCCTGTAACCACGTCCAGTCCTGTAGCCAAGTCCAGGCCTGTAGTCAAGTCCAGTCCTGTCGCCACGTCCTGTCCTGTAGCCACGTCCAGTCCTGTAGCCATGTCCAGTCCTGTAACCATGTCCCGTCCTGTAACCACATCCAGTCCTGTAACCATGTCCAGTCCTGTAGCCACGTCCAGTCCTGTAGCCTAGCCACGTCTAGACCTGTAGCCACGTCCAGTCCTGTAGCCACGTCCATTCCTGTAGCCATGCCCAGTCCTGTAGCCTAGCCACCTCCAGTCCTGTAGCCACGTCTAGTCCTGTAGCCACGCCCATTCCTGTAGCCATGTCCAGTCCTGTAGCCTAGCCACGTCCAGTCCTGTAACCATGTCCAGTCCTGTAGCCACGTCCAGTCCTGTAGCCCAGTCCTGTAGCCACGTCCAGTCTTGTAGCCAAGTCCAGTCCTGTAGCCATGTCCAGTCCTGTAGCCACGTCTAGTCCTGTAGCCATGTCCAGTCCTGTAGCCACGTCCAGACCTGTAGCCACGTCCAGTCCTGTAGCCACGTCCAGTCCTGTAACCAAGTCCAGTCCTGTAGCCACCTCCAGTCCTGTAGCCAAGTCCTGTCCTGTAGCCACGTGCAGTCCTGTAGCCACGTCCAGTCTTGTAGCCACCTCTCGTCCTTACCTAGATCCCGGGTCCAAGCCTGAGTCAAGACCGTTTCTGGGTCCTTGTCCAGTCTCTCACTCGGAGTCCTAGCCTAGGCACCTATTTCCTAGTTCCTTTTCCTGTCCTGCTTTCCTACTCTTAGTCCTAGCCCTGGCCTCGTCTCGTCCAGGCCTCTGTGTCAATGTCCAGCATTGTTTCTTCCGTACTCACCTTGCTATCATGATAAACCTAGTCCTGTTCCTAGTTGTTCAGTGTCTGTGTCTTGCAATTGGGTCCGCCACCAACGCCCACCTTGTAACACTGAGGACTATACATGGAAGTGTCTTTCTTTCCTCAAGTCCATGAATTGCATTTCGAGAATTTCTGGAGTTTTAAAACATTGGGAATTGCAGGATCCCTAACACCCATCCTACAATCCCTTTGACCCAGTACCATCAGCAACGAGGTACAGGAGCATCAGGACTGCCAGATTGGGTAGCGGGTACAACTTCTTCCCTCAGGCTGTGAGACAAATGAAATCCCGATCAACATCAAAGTCTTATCACTAGGACAGCAAGCTGTTTGTTATTCACTGTTTACATGGATTTTGAGTTATATTTTATTAACTTATTTGTGGTAATATTTTTCTTGATGTGCTGTGTGCCATATGTGTTCTGTAGATCCGGAGGAACGTTTTTATGCTTCGTTGTGTATATGTACAGTCAAATGACAATAAACTTGAATTTGAACTAGATACAAATAATCTGAGAAAATGAAAGAGAATAATTGAAAAAATCGCATAGATAAGCTTGATGCAATGACCGTATTTTTTTAAATAATGTTCCTTTTAACAACTTGAAATTCGTCAAATTTTACAAAAGGATCTAATGCTCTAATATGCATTAGAGCTAATCTGTTCCTTTAACAAAACTGCTGAAATGCTACCAATCATTTCCAATCCTTTCTCAGACTAACCTTGTTATCTTACACTTTTCAAACCTTTTGTGTTTCTAAGCAACTGTCAGAAACATGCATCCACAACTTCTTTGTGTCTGTGAATGAAGAAATCAAAGGGAATTTGAATGAATTTATAGTATTACCCATCTGTTTATTTATGGTAACTTATCTTTTCTATCTGCACAAATACTTCCCTGTGGAGCAAACACTGAATTGCAACAAAATGCTTTTCATACACTCTTCTCTTCCTTTCCAGTTCCAAGTTGAGAGAGGCTAGAAGCACATTAATAGAGTTTCTGCGTAGGTTAACAATAAAGGGAAACAAAAAAGTCAATTCATAATGATAGATTGACCTCGTGAGAACAACTCTTTTTACAAGTTTTTTTGTAGAAATTATATGCCAGAGAAAAGAGCGTGCACACACAATTCATACATGCACCAACAGCATTTTACATGAGTAAAGTTAATATATTCATGTTTACCTTTCATCATCAAACTTCTGTTTTTATTTGAAAACGTCATACAGGCTCTCTTCTCTGAAACAAAGGAGGTTTGAAGTTCAAGTAAATTTATTATCAAAGTACATAAATATCAGCATATACAACAATGGCATTCATTTTCTTGCAGGCATTCAGAGAAAATACAAGAAACACAATAGAATCAATGAAAGACTGCACCCAACAGGACAGACAAACAACCAATGTGCAAAAGTCAACAAACTGTAAATACAGAAAAAAGAAAAGAAATAAAAATAATAAATAAGACCATATGGCATTGGAGCAGAATTATGCTACTTGGCTCATCGAGTCTGCTCCACCATTCCATTATTGCTGACTTATTAGCCCTCACAACCCCATTCTCCTGTCTTCTCCCCATACCCTTTGATGCCCTAACTAATCCAGAACCTATCAACTTCCACTTTAAATATATTCAATGATTTGGCTCCACAGCCATCTGTGGCAATGAATTCCAGATTCACCGCCCTCTGAATAAATAAATTCCTCTGCATCTCTGTTCTAAATGGACGTCCTGCTAATCTGAGGCTGTGCCCTCTGACCCTAGACTCACCCATGATAGGAAACATCATCCTTAAATCCACACGATCCAGACTTCACAATATTCAATAGAGATCTCCCCCTCATTCTTCTAGCAGTGGGTACAAGTCCAGAGCTATCAAACGCACCTCACATGTTAATCCTTTCATTCTTGCAAACACCCTCTGGACCCTCCCCAACACTAACAGATATTTTCTTAGATAAGGGGCACAAAAATGCTCACAGTACTCCAAGTGTAGTCTGACCAATGCCTTAAAAAGACTCAGCATCACATCTTTGTTTTTATATTCTAATCCTCTCGAAATAAATGCTAACATTGCATTTGCCTTCCTTACCATTGACTCAACCTGCAAGTTAACTAACCTTCAGGGAATCCCAAGTCCCTTTGCACCTCTGATTTCTTAATTTTCTCCCCACATAGAAAATATTCTACACTTTTACTCCTTCTACCAGAGTGCATGAATAAACACTTCCCTACACTATATTTCATCTGCCACTTCTTTTCTCATTCCCCAGATCTGTCGAAGTCTTTCTGCAGACTCCCTGCTTCCTCAACACTACCTGCCCCTCCACCTACCTTCTTAATATCCACAAACTTGGCCACAAAGCCATCAGTTCCATCATCCAAATCATTCTATATAATGTGAAAAGAAGCAGTCCCAACACCGACCCCTGCAGACAACCATTACTCACCAGCAGCCAACTAGAAAAGGCCCCCTTTATTCCCATTCCTTGTCTCCTGCTAGTCAGCCAATCTTTATCCATGCTAGTTTCTTCCCTGTTAAACCATTGGGTCTCATCTTGTTCAGCAGCCTCTTATGTGGCACCTTGTCAATAGCCTTCTGAAAATCCAAGTAACAACATCTACTGACTCTCCTTTGTCTACCTTGCCTGTTATTTATTCAAATAATTCCAGAAGATTTGTCAGGCACAATTTCCCCTTAAGGAAACCATGCTGACTTTGGCTTATTTTATCATGTTCCTCCAAGTACCCTGAAAGCTTATCCTTAATAATGGACTCCAGCAACTTCCCAGCCACTGAAGTCAAGCTGTCTGGCCTGTAACTTCCGTCCTTCTGGCTCCCTCTCTTCTTAAAAAGTGGAGTGGCAATTTTCCAGTCACCTGGAACCATTCCAAAATCTTGTGATTCTTGAAAGATCATTACTAATGCCTCCACAATCCCTTCAGCTACCTCTTTCAGAAACCTGGGGTGAAGTCCATCTGGTCCAGATAATTTGTCTACCTTCAGGCTTTTCATTTCCCCAAGCACCTTCTCCTTAGTAATAGCAACTGCACTCACTTCTGCTCTCGACACTCTCGCATTTCTAACTTATTACTAATGTCTTCTACAGTGAGGACTGATGCAAAATACTTAAGTTCCTCCACCATTCCTTTTTCTCCCATTACTCCAGCTCCAGTGTCATTTTACAGCAGTCTGATATCCACTCTCGCTTCTGTTTTACTCGTTAAAAATCTGAAAAAAAACTTTGGTATCCTCTTTTATATTATCTGCTGGCTTCCTGTCACATTTCACCTTTTCTCTTCTTATGGCTTTTTTAGTTGCCTTCTGTTGGTTTTTAAAAGCTTTCCAATCCTCTAACTTCCCACTAATTTTTGCTATATTACATGTCCTCTCTTTTGCTTTTATGCTGTCTTTGACTTCCCTTGTCAGCCACAGTAGAGAGGTCTTTAGAATACTTCTTCATCATTGGGATGTATCTATTCTGCACCTTCTGAATAGTCCCCAGAAGCTCCTGCCATTGTTCTGCTGTTAACCCTGCTAGTATCCTCTTCCAACTAATTCCCATTACTCCACTGTAATACTGATACATCTGACTTTATTTTCTCCCTCTCAAACTGCAGGGTAAATTCTGTCATATTATGATCACCGCTTCCTGAGGGTCCCTCTGCCTTAATCTCCCTAATCAAATCTGTTTCATTGCACAACACCCAATCCAGAATTACCTTTCCTCTAATTGGCTCAACCACATTCTCCTCTAAAAAGTCATCTCATAGACATTCTACAATTTCCCTCTCTTGGGATCCAGCACCAACCTAATTTTCCCTCTCTAAGACATACTGAAATCCCCCATGACTATTGTAATGTTGCTCTTTTTACATGCCTTTTCTATCTCCCGTTGTAACTAGTATCCGACATCCTGGCTACTATTTGAAGGTTTCATCTGGGTCCTTTCACCCTCGTAGTTTGTTAACTCTACCCACAAGGATTCTATATCTTCTGATCCTATTTCACCACTTTCCAAGGAATTGATTTCATGTTTTACCAATAGAGCCACCTGCCTACTGCCTTCTGCCTTCTGCCTACTTGCCTGTCCTATTGGATGTTAAGCTACCAACTGTAGTTTCCTTTCTGCCAAGACTCAGTGATGCTCACAATGCTGTACCTACCAATCTTTAACTGTGCTACAGTTTCATCTACCTTATTCTGTGTGCATTCAAATATAACACATTCAGTTCTCTAATCATCATCATTTTAAATTTTTCTCCCATGGTACATTTGAACTCATCCCACTGACTGCAATTTTGTCCTTTCAGCTGCCTGTCCTTCCTCACAGTATCTGCAACTACTTGTATGCCAATTGCCCCATCCTCAGCCCTATCATTCCAGTTCCCATCCCCTTGCCAGATTAGTTTAAACCCTCCCCAACAGCTCTAGCAAACCTGCCCGCAAGGATATTGGTCCCCTTTGGGTTCAGGTGTGACTCGTCCCTTTTGTACATTTCATACCTTCCCCGTAAGAGATCCCAATGACCCAGAATTCTGAAACCCTACCCCCGGCACCAATTCCTCAGCCACGCATTCTGCCAAATCATCCTATTCTTACCCTCACTAACACGTGGCACAGGCAGCTATCCAGAGATTACTACCCAGGTGGTCCTGCTTTTCAGCTTTTTTAACTCCCTCTTCAGTACCTCCTGTCATTTCTTACCTTATATCATTGATACCAATACGTATAATGACTTCTGGCTGTTCACCACCACCTCCTCCCCCCCCCCCACCGGAATGCTGTGGAACCAATCCGTGACATTCCTGACCTTAGCACCTGGGAGGCAAAATACCATCCGGTGCCTTTATCACGTCCTGTCTGCTCCCCTATCACTACTGCACTGCTCTCCTTCCCCCTTCCCTTCTGAGCCACAGAGCCAGACTTAGTTCCAGAGCTGCGGCTTCTCCCTGGTAGGCCATCCAACCCAACAGTATCTACAGTGGTATAGGTATTATTGAGGCGAACAGCCACAGGAGTACTCTGCACTGGCAGCCTATTTCCTTCCCCTCTTCTGACAGTCACTATTGGAGTATAAAAGTTGCATAATTTGCTGTGTAACCAAAACTATGTAGTCAGCTTTGAAACTTGCTATTTGCTATGCATATATCCAATTGAATGTAGAAGGCAACGGTGTGCTAATAAGAGGAAGCTAAGAGATGTAGATTATGTAGTCTGAGTTTGCTATTTGCTATGCATGTACCCAATTTAGTAGGAGAATGAAATCTTAAGAATGTAGAAGACAATGGTGTGTTAATGAGAGGTAGCTAAGAGATGTAGATTAGAACATGATTAAGACAATGGGTAGAAACAATAGTGGCGGATGTACTTGTGATACACAACTGTAGACCGATTGGATATGCTAATGCAATTAAACCAGGAGATTGCTATAAAAAATGCTATGTACAAGGATCGGGGGGGGGGGGGGGGGGGCAATCAGCGACTAGCTCAATGACTGTCTCAGCTTTGATTTGCAAATTAAAGTTTAACCCTTCTTGAAGAATCTTCTGCGTCTCCTGGTCGTTTGTGGGGCACGAGAAACCACAACATCACCCAGGTACCTGCCACCTGCAACTTAGGGGTGACTACCTCCTTGTAGCTGCTATCTGTCACCTTGTCATTATCCCGTATGAGCCGAAGGTCAGCTAGCTGCAGGTACAGTTCCTTAACACAGTCTCTAAGGAGCTGCAGCTCATTGCACTTTATGCAGATGTAGTTTTCAGGGAGAAGGGAGATGTCTCAAAATTCTTCACATCTCACACAAGAAACATATCACTAAGGGTCTGAACCCATTCTTGGTGACTAGCTATGTGCTGACTGAAAAAAAGCTTATTTAGAACCTCCGTCTATGCTTCCTCATGTCCTTTCTTGCCTAAGACTGTTGAGCAAAGCCAGACCACTCTAACACTGCCCCACTCCAAGAATGGCCACTCCACTTAAATTTTGCTTTTTATTGCCTCAAATAAGACTCATTCCCAATGAGACTTGCCGTTTTCAAACTAAGCAATAGATATCAAGAACATGAGATGACAAATCCTTGAAAGTGAGTTTGTAGGAACAGTTCAGTGTTGGGATGAGTGAAGTTGAGTGGAGTTTTCCCCTCTGGTTCAAGAGCCTGATGGTTCAGGGATAATAACTGTTCCTTAAACTGATGATGTGGGTCCTGAGGCTCCTTTCTGATGGCAGCAGCGAGAAGAGAGTTTAGCTTTGATGATGGGAATCCTTGATGATGGATGCTGCATACCTGCAACAACGCTCCATGTAAACGTGCTCAATGCCACTTCTCATGTGAGATGACATTCCGGAGATTGTACCTGGACCTTTTGGTTACCAGACCTGAACGCCACTGATCTGGCCCTCAGCAGATTACAGCTCTCATGGTTCATCAAGGGTTCTGGTTGGGGAACACAGTCATGATTTTGGGGGGACACAGTCATCTACAACTATTTTTATAAAATCCATGACAACCACGGTGTATCCATTCAGATGTTTGATGAATCCTTGAACCTGGCCCATTACGCTAACTTGAAGCAATCCTATAGCTGCTTCTCTGCCTCTCTCAACAAGCTGTTCATTGTCCTTACTTTTGGAGCCTTGCTCATCAGCCTCTGCCTGTATGTGTATAGCAAGAGGAAAACTATGTGATCAGATTTTCCAAAATGTGGTCTAGAGATCAAACAGTATGCATTCCTTATGGAAGTATGGTAGGTATTGAAGTTCATTATATAGTCACTATGTAGTGGACATCCTGTCCAAATCCTTTGTGTTGGCTATATCCCACTTGTTACACTCAGCAGCAGATGGTGGACCTTGGTGTGCTTGCTTGTAACTGCTGGAAAGCAGTAGGTTCTGGGCAGATCAGGGACTTCCTCCACTATTCATGGGGCTGTGCCCACCAGTAAGTAATGTTGGTCTTCATGTACATCTCTGGAAAAGTCCATAGCAAATTGAATTCTGTGTCATCATGTAGCTGGGGAGAAGATACTAATGCATTTCTCACCAGATCTTTTGTCTAAAGAGGATGGGTATTAGCCATTTTCTTGCTGCAGCTTTGCAGGCAGTTTGTTGTGACCCTGAGGTCTTGTAGGGCCACTCAAGTAGGTTCTTCTTCACAGCCGCCCAAATTATTTCTTTCAGTTCTATTGAGGAGACATTTTTGGCAAATGCCATTGACCAAAAGCCCAAGTGAGTTCACTCACTCCTGTCCTTGAAGGACTTTAAGCTGACTGCCTGTTGCCCACTGGATGTGCTTGAAGCATCTGGTTAGCATCTTACTTTCTCAGACAATTGTTTCAGAATAAGGATAACTTGCATTCACAGCACTTCTGAGGAGTGGAGGACACTTGAGCATAAGTTCTCTCAATGTGGGGTGGTGGATGTCTATGTATGCGTGTGTGCATATAACATCATAATGTTAGGGTGAGCTAGTGAGTTTTACCTCCAATTATGTGCCACTCAAATATTCAAACTATATTATCAACGTTTGGACGCAGCATACAATGCAACTCTGAGATTTGTCTTCCCACAGTCAGCCACAAAACAAAGAAAGCCATGGAATCCGTTCAAAGAGAAACATAAACCATCCCCAACACACACACACACACACACACAAAATAACAAATTGCACAAGCAGCAAAAAAAGTGAAAAACACAGAATATTAAACAAAGTCAAAAGAGTCCAGGCATATTCATTTCAGCTCAGTTCGGTTCCATCTAGCAGTCTGTCCTTCATTCTCTGCAGTTCGCCCAGATGAAAATCACCCAAAATAGCAACAAAAAAAAAGGAGCGACCAGAAACCAATAACACATCATAACATGAACTACAGAGTCTAATCCACTGACCGCGCTGATTAAACCTTGCCCAAGACCCAGAACTCCGGCATCATCCTCCAAACAGCATCGAGTGAGAGAGAGAGACCATTTGAACACAGGGACCTTTCTCCGGGATCAGCGAGAGAGAGAAAGAGACTGTCACACACAGACACCTTCCTCTGGCAGCATCAAGCAAGAGTCTGGTATACGATGCTGAACACTTGCTCGCCTCGATGAGTTCAATCTTCCTCAAAACTTTAATTGGCAAGATCGTTGTGTAATGGAGTCGATCATGGGCTTGCACCCTGTCTCCAGCCACACGTTTCACTGGAAACCTCACCGAACACTCTCGGAGACAGCAGAGTGCCAGGAGCATCTGGAGAATGTTGACTTTGGTCACATTGTCTCCTGGCGCCATTTTCTTCCTTGTAACAAAAGTAGAGAATGTTGGAAATAGTCAGTGGGTTAGGCAGCATTGTGGAAAGAGAAGCAGCAATAATGCTTCAAGTTGAAGATCTTTCATCTAAACTGGGTAAAGTTAGTTTTAAGTTGGGGAGAAGTCAAGGATGAATGGATAGGACAAAAGGAATATCTCTGCTAGGGTGAGATCGCTGTGGATAAAAGTGGGTGTTGAAGTGTTATGCCTACCCTCACTCCTCCCTCACCACCATTCAGGGCCCTAAAATAGTCATTGTAGATGAGGCTGTCCTTTACATGTGAATCCATTGGGTTTGCTTATTGCACCTGGTGCTCCCAGTGCAGCCTCATCTATGTCAGTGAGACACAGCCCAGATGAGCCGATTGCTTTGTCCAGCACCTTCACTCCCAGCGGCCATCCATTTTAATTCTACTTCCCATCCCCACAACGACATGCCTGTCCACGGCCTCCTCTACAGTCAAGGTTAATCACAAATTAAAGGAACTGCAACTCATGTTCCACCTTGGTATTCTGTAATCTGACAGCACGATCATTGATTTCTCTAACTTCTGGGAACCACTTCCCCCTATCTCCCCTCTCCACCCTTTGTTTCCTCATCCCATCAGCACCATCACCACTGCCTTTCCCTACCCCCAATCACTCAGTCTGCCCATTACCTGCATATTCCTCCTTCTGGTTCCCTTTTTAGAGGTTTCAAAGGATTCAAAATACATTTGTCATCAAAGAATGTATAAATTATACAACCTAGAAATTCACCTGCTTACAGGCTGCCACAAAGCAAAAAACCCAAATAACCCAATTTTAAAAAAGACCAACAGCCAATGTGCAGAGAAAGAGAAAAAAAAAACACAAATCATGCAAACAAAAGAACCAAGCCACAGCATTCTGAACCAAATTGAGTCTATCGACCCCAATCTCTGAGGTGCCAGAGTAGGCCCATAGCCTCGATTCCAATTCATCATATAGTGGGGCAAATTGCCACAAAGCTTGCAGACACAAAGCGTGTAGCAGCCAGAGCAGTCTCACAGCCTCAGCACCATGGAGAAAGAAGTGAACGTCATGGAAGAGCAAGCGAAATAGGCCCGAGCCTCACTTCCAGTCCTGACATCCTGTCTTTTCAGTCTATCTGCACCGGCATTTAAATCATCCAAACACAGGACTTTGCTGCCCAGTCTGAAGCCATTTTCAACCTTTCCATATTGGCTGGGCGCTGATCTAACCTGACTCCCAGTTTAGGTAGATGGATACCGAAACTCCTCCACCTTGACACCTCTCCAAATCATTCACTCCAACTCCATTCCTAATGACGACACCACCCCCGCTGATTCAGACACCGTCTCAAACAAGTTATGCTCTGACTTTGCATAGAACCAGCATGGCTCATCCCTCGAGTAAGCATCACCTTTGCTTGCCTCTTCATTGTTTGCAGTGATCGTTTACCACAATGTATCTCAGAAAAGTTGTCATTAATAAAATTTTAGTCAATTTGTTTTCCTTTTGAACCACTAGTAAGCTGTCACTCATCTTCAGTAGTGCCATCTTAAACCCCTTCATTCCTTCCTGTTAAACCATGGTCCAGTGTAGTCATTATTCAGATTTCAGCTTCCTCAGCCCTTTGTCACTTCTCCTTTCACCTCCCAGTTTCTTGCATCATTTCCTTTCTTCCTTCCCTCCATCTGCCTTTCACCTGGATTCACCTATCACACGTCAACTCTTGCTCCATACCCTTCTATCTCCTCCTCCTCTCTCTCCACGACCACCCCCCCCCAACCTTTTTATATTGGCTATCTCCCTTCCTTCTTTCCAGTTCTGATGAAGGGTCACAACTCAAAACATTGATTGTCCACTTCCAGTGGGAGACAGAACATAAGGAAATTCAAGGCTATAAAATGAACACTGTTAGAAAGATGGAATACAAACAAAGGAATGTAAAAGCTGAAAAAAGCTGAGCTATAGGAGGTACTGAGCAGGTCAAGCCATGTTAGAGAATAACTGAGTCAATATTGCAGATGGATTACAACTGAGCTGTTCAGTTTTGATACAAAAATATCAACTAATTAAATATTATAGTCTGTTCTTCGTTGGCATGTTGAAAAAGAAGCAGTCAAATTCCAATCAACACCCAATCAGCCTCCTCTCAGCCGTCTGCAGGGTGGTGGAAGATGTAGGCAGTGCTATCAAATGGTACATACCACCAGCCTGCTCAGCACAAGAGAATCTACAGATGCTCAAACTCTTGAGCAACACACGCAAAATGCTGCCTGACCTGCTGACTTCATCCAGCATTACGTGTGTGTTGCTCACCAATGTCCACTGTGGGTTTTCACAAGACTTCTCAGCTACATATCTCATCACAGCCTTAGACCAAAGAGCTGAATCCACAGCTGAGTTAATGGCGACAACCTTAGATAGCATCTTTCCAAGTGCAGATCAAGTAGTCCTTGAACATTTGAGGCCAGCGGCCATTAAGGGAGAAGCACTTTAGTGGCTGGAGTTAAAATTTGCATAAAGATTGTAGATATTGGGAGATATTTATCCCAGTACCAGGACATCACTGTAGGAGTTCCTCAAGGCTGTGTCTATAAGGCCATAAGAGATAGGCACAGAATTAGGCCGTTTGGCCTATCGAGTCTGTTCTACCATTCCATCATGGCTGATTTATTACCCGTCTCAACCCCATTCACCTGCCTTCTCCCCATAACTTATGTCACCCTGGATAATCAAGAACTTATCAACCTCCACTTTAAATATACTCAATGGCTTGGCCTCCACAGCTGTCTGTGGCAATGAATTCCACAGATTCATTACCATCTGGCTAAAGAAATTCCTCCTCATCTCTGTTCTAATGGACGTCCATCTATTCTGAGGCTGTGCCCTCTGATCCTGGGCTCACCCACTATAGGAAGCATCCTCTCCACATCCACTCTATCTAGGCCTTTCAATGTTTAATAGGTTTCCCTGATATCCACTTTCATTCTTCTAAACTCCGGAAAGTACAGGTCCAGAAACATCAATTGATCCTCATACAGTATATTGACCCTTTCATTCCTGGAAATCATTCTGATGAATCTCCTCTGGACTCTCTTCAATGCCAGCACATCATTTCTTAGATAAGGGGCCGAAAACTGCTCACAACACTCCTGGTGTCGTCTGAGCAATGTCTTATAAAGTCTGAATATTACATCCTTGCTCTTACAGTATATTCTTGTCCTCTCAAAATGAATGCTAACATTACAATTACCTTCCCTACCGCTGACTCAACCTGCAAGTTAACTTTAGGAAATCCCAACATCCTTTATACTTCTGTTTATTGAATTTTCTCTTCACTTAGCAAATAGTCTACATCTTTATTCCATCTGCCAAAGTGCCTGACCATACACATCCCTAAATTATATTCTGTCTGCCATTTCTTTGCCCATTTAACCAATCTGTCGAAGTCCTTCTGCAGACTCCCTGCTTCCTCAACACTACCTGCCCCTCCACCTACAAACTCGTCCACAAAGCCATCAACTCCATCAACCAAGTCATGAATGTGTAATGTGAAAAGAAGCAGTCCCAACACCAGTCACTCTGGAAGACCTCTAGTCTCCAGCAGCCAATTTAAAAGGACCCCTTTATTGCCATTCTTTGCCTTCTGCTAGTCAGCCAATCTTCTATCTATGTTAGTATCTCTCCGATACAATGGGCTCTTATCTTGTTAAGCAGCTTCATATGCGGCACCTTGTCAAAGGCCTTCTGAAGATCCAAGTAAACAACATCCACTGACTCTCCTTTGTTTATCCTGCCTGTTATTTCCTCAAAGAATTCCAATCAGGCAAAATTTCACTTTAAGGAAACCATATTGAATTTGGCCTCATTTATCATGCACTTCCAAGTACTCTGAAACCTCTTTCTTAGTAATGGACTCCAACACTGAACCCAGGCTAACTGGGTTATAATTTCCTTTCTCTGCCTCCCTCCCTTCTTAAAAAGTGAAGTGACATTTGCAATTTTCCTGTCCTCTGGAACCATTTCTGAATCTAATGATTCTTGGAAGATCTTTACTAATACCTCCACAATCTCTTCAGCTACCTCTTTCTGAACCCTGGGTGTAGTCCAACTGGTCCAGGTGACTTAGCTAACTTTAGACTTATCAGCTTCCAAGCACCTTCTCCTTAGGAATAGCAACTACATTCACCCTGCCCCTGACACTCCAGAATTTCTGGCATACGATTAGTGTCTTCCACAGTGAAGAATGTGTTATGAACCCCGTAACTGGGTTACTTACCAGCAAAGATAGAGACGTCTGTTGGAGTCTGGTGATACTATTTTTAACAGTATTTATTAGTAAAAATACACAAAAATAATATCAATGCAAATATACAGATAACATACGTCATCAATACTAAACCTAAAAGTGCGGGTATAATAATAATCAATAAGAAATAAGCTCTATCGTTGTCTAGGGGATAATGAATTGTCCGATGGAAATATAAAGTTCATTTCAGTTCACACAGGCTGCCGTCGTTTGTTTGTCACTGTGTTGCAATTGTTGGAGAGAGAGAGAGATAGAAAAAATGGGAACAGTTACCGCTAAGTGTTTTTCCAACCTTCCTTTATGATTTCGATCCGTCGGTGTCTCGTTGCTGTGGCCGTTCAAGTATGACCTCTCCTTTAGCTAAACCATTCTTCCGTGATGAGCCCGCCACCCTGGCAAGGGAGGACACACACGAGCTCCCACCGGCTTTCGCGATAAAACGCTGTCACGGGATTTCTAGCGTTTCTCCTGGTGCGTCTAAAGGGGTTGTTCCCCAGACCCGTCTTTTATCCTTACTCACGGGGTCTCAGATGTCAATCAGGTTGGGATGATGCAATCCCTCAACCAGACCACTCTGGTTGCCCCCTGAGGGGTTTCAATGAATAGTACAGTACTCAATACACAATTCCTTCTCCAAGAGTCAATAGCAGTAATCAGTGGTTCCGTTCCGCTTATGTCAGGAGACATTCCACCTGGTTGCGTATTCTGCGTCTCTCTCTCTCATTTCCTGGCATGCTGTGTATCTCTCTCATCTCTTGGGTCTCATACCCGAAATACTAGCGATCTTGCGATTCTCAAAAAGGAGGGGGGCGACTTTGCACCCTTCGGCCCCTCAGAGTTGCTCCACATTCGTAACAACTGACATAAGATACTTAGTAAATTCATCTGTAACTCCTTGGGTTGACTCAGGCTCGCTCAGCTCGTTCTTGTCTAGGGGGAGCAGCCTTCGGCCCCGCCAAACTGGGTAATCAGCTGGTGTGGATGCTGTGTGATGTCCCCGCCTCGCCCAAAACCAGACAGTACACCATATGCGATTAAATGAGTACAATTTATAAAGGTGTACAATGTCCTGGGTATGTTACTCAAAATGGCCTCTTTGGTTTGTTACAAGTAGGAATGTTTCTTTGTCGGATAAGTGTTTCTCTAGCCGTTGTTTCACTTTAGAATGGCTGATATGGTAATTGTATTCATTTGTTAATCAATGGGGAATGTCATTGTGTCTTGTGATGCTGGGAACTTGGGGGAGGGGTTTTCGCGGGTTTTTTTTGGGAGAGGCCGAGGAAGACACTGAAGAAGGTGGACGTGTGCTGGACTGCTCGTAAGACCACCGGGGTGGTCCCAGGTGCGACGGCCGGATGGGTCGATTGGTTCGTTGATTGAGCTCCAACGAGTGCACTAAACAGACTGAACTTTGATAAGTGGCGCCTTTTGTTTTTTTCCTTGTGTATATATATTGTATTGCTTACTACTCTTTTTAATTTTAGTAAACTCTTTAAAGTGTATTTCATAACGGTATTTGTTGTGGATTTGATACTGTTGGCGGGCTCGAGGCGTAAACTCGATTCTCACAGCACCTGCGTGTACGGGAGGTGGGTTGGAGAGTGGCTGGATCCCCTTTTTCCCCTAGACATATACCAGCCTGTTGGGTAAGGGTTACAAAGGTTACTATAACTAAGTGATTAATAACGATACAGTATATATGAAGAGAAAATTAAAGAAAAGGCGCCAAACTTATCAAAGTCCAAACCACTTCGTGCACAACCGTTGGAGCTCAATTACTGAAGTCTTCTGGCCACCATTCGATCCCCTCCGAACTCCTCGACTCGCAGCTCAGGACCCTCCGAACTCCT
Organism: Hypanus sabinus; assembly: GCF_030144855.1. Taxonomy (NCBI): domain Eukaryota; kingdom Metazoa; phylum Chordata; class Chondrichthyes; order Myliobatiformes; family Dasyatidae; genus Hypanus; species Hypanus sabinus. The sequence continues at coordinate 47,232,271 of NC_082738.1, forward strand.
CGACTCTCCAAACAGCTCAGGACCCTCCGAGTGGTCAACCAAGCACATCTAGCTTCATCCCCCCCCCCTCGGAGAATCTCCCGGCCTCGGACCCCCCTTTGGGGTCCGATCCTCGCCCAGCTTAGAGCATTGCGTCCTCTCTCTCGACCCCCTTGTGCCGATCTGCCCAAAAGCCCATCAACAAAAGCTTACAGACTCAGAAGAAAGAACATTAATCCCCATTTGGTTTACAAAGGAATACCATTCTCGTTATCAGTAAATTAGCATTCCTGCTAGTTAACAAAAGGAAACCCTTTCCCAACAGTAACAAGAAAAAAAAGAAACCCCCTTTACACATCTGTCATTTCTTTGTCCCCTATTACTACCTCACCAGCAAATTAAACCATGAAGTTATGCTTGTGTATAACAAGATTAGACAACATTCAAGTGGCCTGATCAATAATGATAATGTGACAAACTTCCCAGGCACGTCCATTTCAATTGAAGGGTATTGACTTTCAGTGACATTACTATGGCCATACTCTACCAGCATTAACAATCTGCAGGTCACCAGGAATTCAACCAATCAGCCACTTAAGTGTTGACTTAAACCATTCCATCACGTACAAGACGAAAGCCAGGAGCTTGATTAAAAACTCTACATTTGCTGAGGCAACATTCAAGCTTGGCACCATTCTGGGCAAAACACTGATTAACCTCCAACCCCCATTATAAATATCCCTCACTCATACAGAACGAGTACCATTTACAAAATCTACTGCACTTCCTAATCTAGAAAATCCTGAAAGGAAACTTCCAATCCATAATCTCTACCACCTGGAAGGCAATAGGCACATGGGAGATCCACCTCCAAATCACATCCCTTTTCTGTTTGAAAATATTGTATGTCATTGGTCCTTCATTTTCACTGGACCTAACCCACACCCCCACCACCTGCAACACAGAAGGTATTACTTTATTAACATATATGTTTTGTGATGGAGCTACTTAGAACTAAAATCCATCACACAGAGATCCATCAGCAGTTTATATTCAAGCCTTGTTGTTCTGTGTTCACAGGCAGTGTTTTTGAAAATAACCTGTGATTAGGTCACCTCATCATTGTCCTGTTAGTTCAACATCTCATCAGCAACTAACATCTGAGCCTGCCTCTCATACATTAAAAGTCAAAGAGAGCCAAACTGTCACTATTTCAGGTCACGCAACAACAGTTGCTGTTGTCTGAAAAATGTGGCATTGTAGCGCCTCATTTCCTAGCGTATCCGAACCGACTCACAATTAGATAGCCTACGGGGGTGGGGTCACCAATTGTAGCGGTGTGCTACAAGCAGCGCTAGAATTACGACACGGAGTCGGTAACTGCAGTCGAAGGAAAAACTTTATTCGAAAACTTCAGCCTCACTTTTAAGCCTCTGTCAACCGGCCCCCCATGGCGAAGAGGCTCCAAAGCTCTGTGCTCGCAAACCCCCGTAGGCTATCTAATTGTGAGTCGGTTCGGATACGCTAGGAAATGAGGCGCTACATAACCCCCCCCCAGAACCGGCGATACACCCCCCAATGTCCACAGCCTGGGCCAGAACCTGCTTGGGAGGTCGGCCTCTGCGCCGAGGCGCCGGAAACTCGGCCGGTTGCGCCAGGTCCACATGGGCCGGCTTGAGGCGGTCCACCGTGAAAACCTCCTCCTTCCCCCCAACGTCCAGCACGAACGTGGACCCGTTGTTCCGGAGCACCGTAAACGGCCCCTCGTATGGCCGCTGCAGCGGCGGCCGATGCCCGCCCCTTCGTACAAACACAAACTTACAGTTCCGTAGGTCTTTGGGTACGCAGGTCGGGTGCCGCCCATGCTGTGACGTGGGTATGGGGGCCAGGTTACCGAGCTTCTCGCGAAGTCTGCCCAGGATTGCAGCGGGTTCTTCCTCTTGCCCCCTCGGGGCTGGTAGGAACTCCCCGGGGACGGCCAGGGGCGCGCCGTATACCAACTCGGCCGACGAGGCGTGCAGGTCGTCCTTGGGCGCTGTGCGGATGCCGAGAAGGACCCAGGGAAGCTCGTCCGCCCAGTTGGCTCCTCGCAGGCGGGCCATGAGGGCCGACTTCAGGTGACGGTGGAAACGCTCCACTAGCCCGTTCGACTGTGGGTGGTAGGCAGTGGTGTGGTGCAGCTGAGTCCCCAAAAGGCTGGCCATAGCTGACCACAGGCTGGAGGTGAACTGGGCGCCTCTGTCGGAGGTAATGTGGGCTGGTACACCAAAGCGGGATATCCAGGTGGCGAGCAGGGCTCGGGCGCAAGATTCGGAGGTGGTGTCGGTGAGCGGGACCGCCTCTGGCCATCTTGTGAACCGGTCCACGATAGTCAGGAGGTAACGCGCTCCGCGCGACACTGGCAGGGGGCCCACGATATCCACATGAATGTGGTCGAAACGCCGGTGGGCGGGATGGAACTGCTGCGGTGGGGCTTTGGTGTGCCGCTGAACCTTGGCCGTCTGGCAGTGCATGCACGTTCTGGCCCATTCACTGACCTGTTTGCGGAGACCGTGCCAAACGAACCTGCTGGAAACCAGCCGGACAGTTGTCCGGATGGAGGGATGCGCCAAGTTATGAATGGAGTCGAAAACACGTCGCCCGCCAGCAACGCCACCTGTCCTACATCTCTGAATACACAACGGATGTCCGGCACGTCTCGGGTAAGGACAATGTCGTGGCGGATGCGCTCTCTCGCCCTACCGTTCATGCCCTTTCCCAAGGGGTAGACTTTGAGGCACTGGCAGAGGCACAGCAGGTAGATGAGGAGATTCCGAGTTACAGGACTGCAGTCTCTGGTTTGCAGCTCCAGGACTTCCCCGTGGGCCCAGGTGAGAGGACCCTACTCTGTGACGTCGCCACCGGCCGGCCCCGTCCGGTCGTCCCCGCAGCCTGGCGGCGACGTGTTTTCGACTCCATTCATAACTTGGCGCATGGCCCGCCTGCGAGGAGCCAACTGGGCGGACGAGCTTCCCTGGGTCCTTCTCGGCATCCGCACAGCGCCCAAGGACGACCTGCACGCCTCGTCGGCCGAGTTGGTATACGGCGCGCCCCTGGCCGTCCCCGGGGAGTTCCTAACAGCCCCGAGGGGGCAAGAGGAAGAACCCACTGCAGTCCTGGGCAGACTTCGCGAGAAGCTCGGTAACCTGGCCCCCATACCCACGTCACAGCATGGGCGGCACCCGACCTGCGTACCCAAAGACCTACGGAACTGTAAGTTTGTGTTTGTACGAAGGGGCGGGCATCGGCCACCGCTGCAGCGGCCATACGAGGGGCCGTTTACGGTGCTCCGGAACAACGGGTCCACGTTCGTGCTGGACGTTGGGGGGAAGGAGGAGGTTTTCACGGTGGACCGCCTCAAGCCGGCCCATGTGGACCTGGCGCAACCGGCCGAGTTTCCGGCGCCTCGGCGCAGAGGCCGCCCTCCCAAGCAGGTTCTGGCCCAGGCTGTGGACATTGGGGGGTGTATCGCCGGTTCTGGGGGGGGGTTATGTAGCGCCTCATTTCCTAGCGTATCCGAACCGACTCACAATTAGATAGCCTACGGGGGTTTGCGAGCACAGAGCTTTGGAGCCTCTTCGCCATGGGGGGCCGGTTGACAGAGGCTTAAAAGTGAGGCTGAGGTTTTCGAATAAAGTTTTTCCTTCGACTGCAGTTACCGACTCCGTGTCGTAACACAGTAAGGACCTATGGCACCCGTCAGGTGCAGCTACAGTTCGGCCCCAGCCAGTTCACGTGGGACTTCACACTGGCCGCCGTAGCCCAACCGCTTCTGGGTGCGGATTTTTTGCGAGCTCACAGCCTGCTGGTTGACCTGCCCAGGAAGAGACTGGTACACGCCGAGACCTTTCAGACGTTCTCCCTGGGCGCGGCCCAGTTGCCAGCCCCTCACCTCGGCTCCATCACGCTGTCCGACAACGATTTCACCAGGGTCCTGGCGGCGTTCCCATCGGTTCTGGCACCGCAGTTCACAGCAGCCATGCCCAGGCATGGCGTACAGCACCACATCCCGACACAGGGACCACCCCTCCATGCCCGTGCTCGGCGGCTTCCCCCGGACAAGCTCCGACTGGCGAAGGAGGAGTTCCAGAGAATGGAGGAATTGGGGATCATCCGGCGGTCCGACAGCCCCTGGGCTTCCCCCCTGCACATGGTGCCCAAAGCGACGGGGGGCTGGAGACCGTGCGGCGACTACCGCAGGCTGAACGAGGCTACCACACCGGACCGCTACCCTGTGCCGCACATTCAGGACTTTGCGGCAAACCTGCACGGCGCCCGGATCTTCTCCAAGGTCGACCTTGTCCGAGGGTACCATCAAATCCCGATGCATCCTGACGACGTCCCCAAAACGGCTCTCATCACCCCGTTTGGCCTCTTCGAGTTCCTCCGCATGTCGTTCGGCCTGAAGAATGCCGCACAGACGTTCCAGCGGTTAATGGACGCGGTGGGACGGGACCTGGACTTCGCGTTCATCTATTTGGATGACATCCTCATAGCCAGCGGCAGTCATCAGGAGCATCTGTCCCACCTCCGTCAACTCTGCGCCCGACTGAGTGAGTACGGTCTTACAATCAACCCTGCCAAATGCCAGTTCGGACTTGATACCATTGACTTCCTGGGCCACAGGATTACTAAAGACGGGGCAACCCCTCTGCCCGCTAAGGTAGATGCGGTCCGCCACTTCCCCCGACCCACCACGATCAAAGGCCTTCAGGAATTCGTAGGTATGGTCAATTTCTACCGCCGCTTCCTCCCTTCAGCTGCCCGGATCATGCGCCCCCTGTTCGCCCTGATGTCGGGTCCGAGCAAGAACATTACCTGGGACGAGGAGTCCGCCGCCGCTTTCGTTCAAACGAAGGAAGCTTTGGCTGACGCCGCAATGCTAGTACATCCCAGAATGGACACCCCTACCGCCCTCACAGTGGACGCATCAAACACGGCAGTCGGTGGGGTGCTGGAGCAGCTCATCGCAGGTCGCTGGCAACCCCTGGCGTTTTTCAACAAACAGCTGCGGCCACCCGAGCTCAAGTACAGTGCTTTTGACCGGGAACTGTTGGCGCTCTACCTGGCAATCCGGCATTTCAGGTACTTCCTAGAAGGACGGCCCTTCACCGCGTTCACGGACCACAAACCGCTTACCATTGCGTTTACGAAAGCATCCGACCCCTGGTCATCCCGCCAGCAACGCCACCTGTCCTACATCTCTGAATACACAACGGATGTCCGGCACGTCTCGGGTAAGGACAATGTCGTGGCGGATGCGCTCTCTCGCCCTACCGTTCATGCCCTTTCCCAAGGGGTAGACTTTGAGGCACTGGCAGAGGCACAGCAGGTAGATGAGGAGATTCCGAGTTACAGGACTGCAGTCTCTGGTTTGCAGCTCCAGGACTTCCCCGTGGGCCCAGGTGAGAGGACCCTACTCTGTGACGTCGCCACCGGCCGGCCCCGTCCGGTCGTCCCCGCAGCCTGGCGGCGACGTGTTTTCGACTCCATTCATAACTTGGCGCATCCCTCCATCCGGACAACTGTCCGGCTGGTTTCCAGCAGGTTCGTTTGGCACGGTCTCCGCAAACAGGTCAGTGAATGGGCCAGAACGTGCATGCACTGCCAGACGGCCAAGGTTCAGCGGCACACCAAAGCCCCACCGCAGCAGTTCCATCCCGCCCACCGGCGTTTCGACCACATTCATGTGGATATCGTGGGCCCCCTGCCAGTGTCGCGCGGAGCGCGTTACCTCCTGACTATCGTGGACCGGTTCACAAGATGGCCAGAGGCGGTCCCTCTCACCGACACCACCTCCGAATCTTGCGCCCGAGCCCTGCTCGCCACCTGGATATCCCGCTTTGGTGTACCAGCCCACATTACCTCCGACAGAGGCGCCCAGTTCACCTCCAGCCTGTGGTCAGCTATGGCCAGCCTTTTGGGGACTCAGCTGCACCACACCACTGCCTACCACCCACAGTCGAACGGGCTAGTGGAGCGTTTCCACCGTCACCTGAAGTCGGCCCTCATGGCCCGCCTGCGAGGAGCCAACTGGGCGGACGAGCTTCCCTGGGTCCTTCTCGGCATCCGCACAGCGCCCAAGGACGACCTGCACGCCTCGTCGGCCGAGTTGGTATACGGCGCGCCCCTGGCCGTCCCCGGGGAGTTCCTACCAGCCCCGAGGGGGCAAGAGGAAGAACCCGCTGCAGTCCTGGGCAGACTTCGCGAGAAGCTCGGTAACCTGGCCCCCATACCCACGTCACAGCATGGGCGGCACCCGACCTGCGTACCCAAAGACCTACGGAACTGTAAGTTTGTGTTTGTACGAAGGGGCGGGCATCGGCCGCCGCTGCAGCGGCCATACGAGGGGCCGTTTACGGTGCTCCGGAACAACGGGTCCACGTTCGTGCTGGACGTTGGGGGGAAGGAGGAGGTTTTCACGGTGGACCGCCTCAAGCCGGCCCATGTGGACCTGGCGCAACCGGCCGAGTTTCCGGCGCCTCGGCGCAGAGGCCGACCTCCCAAGCAGGTTCTGGCCCAGGCTGTGGACATTGGGGGGTGTATCGCCGGTTCTGGGGGGGGGTTATGTAGCGCCTCATTTCCTAGCGTATCCGAACCGACTCACAATTAGATAGCCTACGGGGGTTTGCGAGCACAGAGCTTTGGAGCCTCTTCGCCATGGGGGGCCGGTTGACAGAGGCTTAAAAGTGAGGCTGAAGTTTTCGAATAAAGTTTTTCCTTCGACTGCAGTTACCGCCTCCGTGTCGTAATTCTAGCGCTGCTTGTAGCACACCGCTACAGCATGTCAAACCTACATTCCTAAGGTTCCAAGGGAGCGTGTAGAATAAAATGACTTGTTGGGTTTCTGTTTGGAATTATATCAGATATTTGTTAACTTGTGTATCTTTACCAAAAATTAAATTGAGCTATTCGTGATTATGAATTGTCAACATTTATCAACTTTCCTTTTTTAACTATGATGCTGTTTTTGTCAAGTGCATTTTTAGGCAGCATTCAGCCTTTGGTTTCTCATTCCATTGACGTTATTGATGAGGAAGGCTAGCCAGTGTGTGCCTGTCAACTGTTCACTGTGGAGAATTTTTATATTGAATCTATCTTGTTATTCCATCTTTCTTTCTAGAAACATACATAAGATTAACAACCAACTCAGTGCAGCCCAGGTAACACGTTTGAAATTTTCTTCACCTGTACGTCTCAATGATTCAACTGCCTAAACCACAAAATGCATTAGAATTCCTCACAACATTAACATTTAGTTACAGTCTTTGCAATCTCATAAATAAAATGGAAACTTTAGAATTTCTATTCCTGCAAAAAATCAAAGGATTAATTGCAAACTACACATCTGGGAAGCTGATAAGTACAATTTAAATAACCATTATTGTTCAAAGAGCAAACTTATCACCATTCAAATTTCATATTCACTATTCCATTCACTACTGCATATGATTAAATAAAATCTTGTATGATGAAGATTATTTCAGCTGCACAATTTTGAAGCCTTGTTTTAATAGTATTTGTATGCTGGATGACCAATGCTTGATATCCTTCATCTGGTTATGTAAAATATGATTACTGATATTAAGGAGAAATTCATCATGAATGATATCACTAAGTGTGAGGCCAAATTAGAATTGGTTTCATTGGAAAAGAACAGAATTAATGTGAGCGGGAATTTGCATTGACTACATGGTTCTGCTCAATTGTTTCTCTCCTAGCAGCCTTTCTCCTATGCAGTAACAAAATGCTGAAAATTAAGTCAAGCCAAACATTGTCAATATGCCAAAAGGGATGATGATTCATTATCATTGTTTTAATGATAGATGCCACAATGAACTTGGTGCCCCTCTCTTATAGTGAGACCTACAGTTATATGATTGTCAATTTGGTAACATTCATACTGCCTGCTAATAGACTATAGCTTCATAACAGAGGAGGATAAAGTAGTGGCAGAATATCAATGTCAGTTGTCGTTGATTGGAATGTAGCAGCACCCTAGAGAAGAGTACTTAACTGTATCTGAGTCAAAGGGGCTAAATTGCTAGAGGAAATGCTGTAAAGAAAAAAAAACAGTTGGTGACCCACATACCCAGAAGTTGAACTGCATTTTACCTTGGGAAAACCAAAGCTTTCTGAGTGCATGAGATGTGAAAACAGAAGTACAGAGCCATAGAGTGAAAGAGCAATAGAGTTATAGAAAAGTACCATTCAGCCCATCTAGTTCATGCCAAAACCACTTGAATTGCCTGCTCCCATCAACCTGCACTGGGGCCATAGCCCTCTGTACCCCAACCATCAATCTATGTATCTATCCAAACATCACTTAAATGTTGAAATTGAGTTCATATGCACCACTTGTACTGGCAGCTCATTCTACAGTCTCATAAACCTCGGAGTGAAGAAATTTCCATAAGTGTTCACTTTAAGCTTTTCACCTTTCACCCTTGATCTATGACTGCTGGTTGCAGTCCCACCCAACCTCAGTGGAAAAAGCCTGCTTGCGTTTACCCTCTCTACACTCATTGTAATTTTGTATACCTCCATCAGAACTCATCTCAATCTTCTACATTCTAAGGAATAAAGTTCTAACCTATTCAATCTTTCCTTATAATTCAGGTCCGCCAGACCTGGCCAAATTCTTGTAAATTTTCTCTGTACTCTTTCAACCTTATTTGCATCTTACCTGTAGGTAGGTGACCAAAACTGCACACAATACTCCAAGTTAGGCCTCACCAACATCTTACACAGCATCATCATAACATCCCATCTGCTGTACTCAGTACATTGTATCATGGAGGTCAATGTGCCAAAAGCTTTCCTTACGACCCTATCGAGCTGTGATGCCACTTTAAATGAATTGTTGACTTATACTCCTAGATCCCTTTGTTTCACCACTCTCCTCAGGGCCCTACTATTCACTGTGGAAGACCTACCTGGTTTGTCCTTCTGAAGTACAACACCTTGCATTTGTCTACATTAAATTCCATCTGCCATTTTACAGCCCATTGTTTTCAGCCGATCTAGGTTCCTCTGCAAGCCATGATAGCCTTTCTCGTTACCCCCAATCTTGCTGCCATTCACAAATTTACTGATCCAGTTAACCATATTATCATCCAGATCATTGATACAGATGACAAACAACAATGGACCCAGCACTGATCCCTGTGGCACACCACTAGTCACAGGCCTCTGGTCAGAGAGGCAACTCCCACTCTCTGGCTTCTCCCACAAAGCCAATGTCTAATCCAATTTACTACCTCATCTTGAATGCAGAGCGACTGAACCTTTTTGCCCAACCTCCCATGAGGGATCTTGTTAAATGCCTTGCTGAAGTCAATGTAGACAGCATCCACTGCCTTGCCTTCATCCATTTTTCTGGTAACTTCCTCAAAAAATGCTATATTATTGGTTAGATCTGACAATGCCGTTGTTACTATCCTTAGTACATGCCTATTCAAATACTCATATATCCAGTCCCTTAGAATACCTTCCAATAAGTTTCCCACCACTGATGTCAGGCTCACCAGCCTATAATTTCCTGGTTTATGTTTAGAGACTTTCTTAAACAGTGGAACAACATTGGCTTTCCTCCAGTCCTCTGGTACCTATCCTGCCACTAAGGATGATTTTAATATCTCTGCTAGAGACCTGGCAATTTCTGCTCTTGCCTCCCATGGGGTCCAAGGGAACATGCTGTCAGCCTCTGGGGATTTATCTACTCTGATTTGCCTCAGGGTAGTAAACATCTCCTCCTCTATTATCTGTACAGGGTCCATGAAGTTGATGCTGCTTTGCCTCACTTGGATAGACCCTGTGTCTCTCTCCTGAGTAAATACAAATGCAAAAATATTATTTAAGATCTCCCCTATCTGTTTTGGCTCCACACATAGATTACCATTCTGGTCTTCCAAAGGACCAATTTTGTCCCTTACAATCCTTTTGCTCTTAATGTATCTGCAGAATCCCTTAAGATTCTCCTTCACCTTGCCTGCTAGGGCAACCTTATGCCTTTTTTAACCCTCCTGGTTTCTTTATTAAGTGTTCTCTTGCATTTCTTATCCTCTATAAGCTTTTCATGAGTAATCCCTGCCTATATCTGCTATACACCTCCTTTTTTCCTTTACACTTGTTATCTTTACCTTTTATTCTGACAGACACATACGAGCTTTGTACTCTCAAAATTTCACTTTTGAAGGCCCCCCAATTACCAAAAACACCTTTGCCAGACAACAGCCTGTTCCAAACCACATTTGGCAAATCATTTCTGATACCATCAAAACTGGCCTTTCTCTAATTTAGTGTAACACTTACCCAACAGGCTGGTGTATGTCTAGGGGAAAAGGAGATCCAGCCACTCTCCAACCCCACCTCCTGTACACATAGCTGCTGTGAGAATCAAGTTTATGCTGCGTGTACCACACAATATCAAACTCACACCAGATACCGTTACAGAATACACTTTAAAGATTTTACTAAAACTAAAAGAGTACTATGCAATACAGTATATATAAAGCAAAAGGCGCCAACTTATCAAAGTTCAGTCAGTTTAGTGCACATCGTTGGAGCTCAACCATCGAACCATTCGACCCCTCGTTGCTTTCCGCTGACCTCCACGTCCTCGCACCTGGGACCACCCCGGTGGTTGACCGAGCAGTGCAGCGCACGTCCACCTTCCTCGGCGTCTCCTTCCCGCCTCCCCTCAAAAGACCGCGAAACCCCCCAAGCTCCCAGCCCCACAAGACAAAATAACATTCCCCATTTGTTAACAAATGAATACAATCCCCATATCAGCAAGTCCAAAGCTAAACAACTGCGAGAAAAAAACACTTATTAGACATAAAAGCATTCCTACTCTAGCAAACCAAAGAAGCTATTTTTGATGACATACGCAGTACATTGTACATTAGAATCCCAACCCGCGAACTAGACCTATCTTTTTGCATATGTACTTTGAAACTAATGGCATTATGATCACTAAATGCAAAGTGTTCCCCTACACAAACTTCTGTTACCTGCCCTGTCTCAGTCCACAGTAGCAGATCAAGTATTGCACACTCTCTCATTAGAACTTCTAAGTACTGATTAAGGAAACTTTCCAGTATACATTTGACAAACTCTATCCCAATCTAGTCCTTTTACAGTATGGGAGTCCCAGTCAATATGTGGAAAGTTAAAATCACCTACTATCACAGCTTCATGTTTCTTGCAACAGTCTTTAACCTCTACAAATTTGTACCTCTCCTCTAGGACTGTTGTGTGGTCTGTAATATAGCCTCATTAATGTGGTTATACCTTTCTTATTTCTCAGTTCCAACCATAATGCCTCACTAGATGAGTTCTTTAGTCTGCCCTAAGTACTGTGTGACATTTTGCCTGACTAATAACACCACCCCTCCCACTTTAATCCCTCCCACTCTGTGGTATCTAAAACAACGGAGCCCTGGAACAGTGAGCTGCCAGTCCTGCCCCTCCTGCAACCAAGTCTCACTAATGGCTACAATATCATGGATCCAGGTGTTGATCTCTGCCCTGAGCTCATCTGTCTTTCCTACAATACTTCTTGCATTGTAATATCCACCACTCAGGACACTAGTCGCACCATGCTCAACCTTTTGATTCCTTGACTTTGTCTAAGATCTTACCAACATCTGTCTCCATCACTGCTCTACTAACATTTCTGGTTCCCATCCCCCTGTAGCTCTAATTTAAACTCCACCTTGCAGCACTAGCAATCTTTCCTGCTAGGATATTAGTCCCCACCCAGTTCAGCTGAAATCCTCTCTTCTGTACAGGTCCCACCTTACCTGGAGGAGAGCCCAATGATCCAAAAATCTTATGCCCTCCCTCCTACCCCAACTCCTTAGCCACATGTTAAACTGTATAGTCTTTCTAATTCTGGCCTCACTAGCATGTAGCATGGATAGCAATCCTGAAATCACAACCCTGGAGGTCCTGCTCCCTGAACTCCTTTTGCAGAACCTTGTCACTTTTCCTGCCTATTTCATTGGTACCTATATGGACCATGACCTATAGCTATTCACCCTCCCACTTGAGAATACTGAGGGCTTGATCCAAGATGTCCCAGACTCTGGCACCCGGGAGGCAATATACTACCTGGCCATCTTGTTCTCGCCAACAGAACCTCCTTTCTGTTCCCCTAACAAATCTCCTATTGCCACAGCTCACCTCTTCTTCCCCCTTCCATTTTGAACCACAGAGTCAGATGCAGTGCTAACTGCTGTGACTTTCCTCTGCTTGGTCATCCCCCCCAACAGCATCCAAAGTGATATACCTGTTGTTGAGAGGGATGGCCATAGAAGTACATTTCACTGGCTCTTTAACCCCTTTCCTCTCCTGACTATCACCCAGTGTCCTGGGTGTAACTACCTTTCTATATGTCCTATCTATCACTCCCTTAACCCCTACCCCCTCAAAACAATCCGGAGTTCATCCAGTTACAGCTCCAACTCAAAGTGGATTGTTAGAAGCTGCAACTGGATGGTCCTCTTACAGGTGTAATCATCTCTCTGCCTTCTCACACCCTGCAAGAGGAGCATTCCACAATCCTGCCCGGCATCTCTACTGTTCTAACTGAGCAAATGTAAGAAAGGGGAAAAAATCTCTACCTACAGGCTTTTTTGCCTTCTCTCACTCAAGCCTCTCTTCACTGAAGCCTCAAGAGCAAAGGCCTCAAAACCTCCACTCTAACTTCATTCTTTTATTAGATGCATTAAGCAGCAACAATATAGAGTTTCATCTGAGGGAGGTGGAGAGAGTACTGAAGAGAACAAATCCCAGTAAGTCTCTAGGTCCAGAAAACATTAGTGGATAGCTACTGAAACTCTGCTGTAGACTACTGTTAGTGGTTTTCTGTAATCTCTTCAACCATTTGGAAAACCGCCATCATATGCCCAATTCCCAAGAAGAGAAATCCCACCTGTAATAACGACTACTGTCCTGCAGCTCTAACGTTGCTGGTAAAGAAGTCCTTTGAGAGGCTTCTCCTATCACAGCTACCAGTGAGGGTAAGTGTGCTCACTGACCCACTCCAATTTGCTTACAGGCTGAAAAGAGGCGTAGATGATCCAGTATTAACGTTACTGCAGTCACCTGGAGAGGCCCAGGTCATTTGTTAGGATGTAGTTTGTGGACTTCTCCAGTGCATTGAACACTATGCAACCCCATCTCATGGGACACAAACTCCAGCAAATCAATGCAAACCCCCACCTCATACTCTTCATCCTCTCCTTCCTCAGAGACAGACATCAAAAAGTGACATATAATGGTTATATGAGCACCAACAGGCAAATATCAACTGGAGCACCATAGAGCTCGGTTATCTCGCCAGTCTTGTTCACATTGTACCCAGATGGACTGCTGAAGCTCACACCATTCATGCAGTACAACAAGTACTCAGATGACACAGTCATCACTGATACTACCAACTCGATGACTGCATCAATGAGGAAGTCAATACATTTGCTGAATGGTGTACTGACAACTATCTGGGCCTGAACTCCAGTAAAACTGAGGAAATGGCAGTGGACCTTAGAAAACAACAGCACACTGTCTCAACCCTGGAAATAAGTGGCCAGTAGATAGAGCACGTTGGAAAATACAAGTACCTCGGCACAACGATAGATAACAAAATCACCTTAAGACCAGTGGTGGGTCGATACTATCCAAGTGCCAACAACGGCTATTTTTCCTCAGGAAGATGTGGAAACTTCAGGTGCAACCATCAATTCTCCAAACATTTTATAAATGCTTCATTGAATCAATATGAAGTCAAGTCAAGTCACTTTTATTGTCATTTCGACCATAACTGCTAGTACAGTACATAGTAAAAATGAGACATTTTTTTCAGGGCCATGATGTTACATGACACAGTACAAAACCTAGAATGAACTACATAATAAACAACACAGAAAAAAAACACTACACTAGACTACAGACCTACCCAGGACTGCATAAATTGCACAAAAGAGTGCAGGCATTACAATAAATAATAAACAAGACAATAGGGCAGTAAGGTGTCAGTCCAGGCTTTGGGTATTGAGGAGTCTGATAGCTTGAGGGAAGAAACTGTTACATAGTCTGGTACTCAATCAGACTATGTAACAGTTACTCGATCAGCAAATCTGAGTGAGCTACGTCTTCTCGGATCTCTCCAATTGGCCGCTGCTCAAAGGAAGGATTAAACAATGAGAGAAGTGCGATTTGCTTATTTTACCAGTTGTTTTCTTCTTCGACTCCTCCCATGGATTTTGTAATGTTCCCAATGCTGACATAACATAGAAGCTTCATGTCTTAAGTCCTTTCCTAGCACTTTTAGATATGCTAATAGTCAGCAATTATTGTATCAGTTAGAAGCTCTTAAGAAGAGTGCTGAAGAAACTATTTGTTTATGCATTTGCTTATATTGAACAGAGAACAAGTGATGATACGTTTTGAAGGCTGTGACATTTCATCTGGAATACAAGCCAACTGTGAAAATGCATTTCCAGTGCAACTGTCTCCCTACTGAAGTGAAGTAGCCAAAATCAACATCAAGTTTATTGTCATATGCTCAAGTGCATGTATGCGCAAATGCAATGAAAAACTTACTTAAGGCAGCATCACATGCACATGCCATCATATAAGTAGCATTCACAAGAAAATCATAATGCTGGAGGAACTCAGCAGGTCAGGCAGCATCTACGGAGAGGAATAAAGTGTTGACATTTCGGGCTGAGACCCTTCATCGGGACTGGAAAGAAAGGGGGAAGAAGCCAGAATAAGAAGATGAGGGGGAGGGGGAGGGGAAGGTGTACAAGCTGGCAGCTAATAAGTGAAATGAGGTTGGAGGGAAGGTAGGCAGGTGGAGGAGGGGGGATGAAGTGAGAAGCTGGAAAGTGATAGGTGGAGTAGGTAAAGGCTGAAGGAGAAGGAATTTGATAGGACTAAATGTGGATTAAACATTATATTTTAAACATGATTAAACATGGATTAAACATACTTTATACAAAAGAAAACACAATAGGATCAAAAAAATGTCACCTTCTGTGCAAAGTGGTCATAGTATCACTAAACTGTAATGAATAAGGCTTTCCTGAGTGACTCCAGAGCTGAATGGTTGAAGGGAATTAACTGTTCTTAAACCTGTTGGTGTTGCACTTCAGACTTTTGTGCCTCCTGTCCATTGGTAGCTGTGAAAAAAAAACTATGTGGCCCAGATGGTGGGGGCCTTTGATGATAGATACTGCTTTCTCGAGGTAGGTTCTCAATTCAAACCACTACTATCTTTGTGTAGCATTGTACTGATAGCTGCCAAAATGTCCATAGGCACATGCATGTAGAGCTTCGCATTAAACACTGGTCCATTCAGCCTGCACTTCATGCTCATGGGAAAGCTTAATGAAGTTGTTTTCTGATTTTATAGCAGAAAGCAGCTAATAAAGTTGAGAGTACAGCAAAAACAGAACTCCATAGCTCTAAACAGTCTACGGATATACTCAGTGGGTCTAGCAGCGTCTTAGTTAGGGGAGAAGTTGTTGGCATTTCAGATTGAAACTGCATCAGGGCATTCAATATTATAACTATGACTTGAAAAAAACTCTGTTATTGATAATTGATGAACACGATTAATCTGAATATTGAGACAGGAGTACATTCAGTTGCAATTCTCTCAATACTGTATAACACCAATATCTGATGATAAATGTTTATCCTTTCCCCCTAGATTATAGTCTATTTTTCTGTTATTTCTTCAAAGAATTCAATGCAGGGGGTCTTTGGCTTTGAAGATAGTGATTACTTTTCTTTAGCATGATTCCTATTCTTTGAATAAAAGCCCCATTACATTTCCTATAATTGATGCTAAGGTAACTGTTTTGAATTTTCCTGGACTTGATCCATTTCCTTTGGGAAACTAGAGAATCACATTGATTGCCAGACAGCCTTTCAGCATTAAGAAAAATTTCTATTCCAAAAATACCTTTTGCTTCCCTTCCAGGACATCCCAAAGCACTTTATAAAAGGTGCTTTAAAAATCTGAATCACTATTGTAGTGTGGAAAACATGGCAACCAATTAGTGGACTGAGATCTCACAAAGTTAACTGGTGATCTGCTTTTTGTAGTTGTTACGTATTCAGGCAACAATAAATATATGAGTTTGGCAAGGGTTTTTATAACAAACAACACGTTTATTAAACACTGAAAACAAACCCCCCAAAAGTAAACAAACACTAACGTAACCGGAAATCAGCTGCTGTGCGGCAGCTTGAACAGTTCTTAAAGCGATGCAGCTCAAACAGTTCTTAAAGCGATGTTGCAAAAACAGTTCTTTAAAGTAGTATTGCCAAAAGTTCGAAATGCTCACAGTCCACTTAAGGAGAGACTTTTTAAGACGATTTCAATTCTCTTTCATGTCATTTTGCTTCAGTCCCTGAAGTCGAACTTTTTCCCATGAAGAATTTACGAAACGTAACGGCTTAGAGGCACTGACCTTTCCTTTATCTCACTGTCCTCAATCTTTTCTGCTATCCTGCAGAGATTAACACAAGAACAGTCAACGAATTCCTTCCAAATAAGGATTAAACAAGGTCGAACCCGTTTCACCGTCGAAAATCGAATCTCCTCGATCTTTAGCTCCCGAACTCCGATCTTCACTCTCCACTGATTCTCAACTAGCAGTATTGTAAAGAAACTGCTGGCAATGACCTTTTAAACTTTAGGCATTAGATAAAAACTTCATCCTTCAACTAAACTGCATCATCACATTAAATCACGCAGCGGCATGTAGTCAACATGGCAAATCCAGCCACGAACTGCCCCCCCCCTCACAGGGTGGGGTCTTCCTTTTATAACCTGTAAAAAAAACCTGTCACATGATCTCTACTGGCGGGAAAATGATGTCACTCCACCATCACAAGACCATTACCTCAAGTCCAGTATAGCTTCAACCCCAGTCACATGACAAGGGTACCACTGTCATGTGTCACGAGTACGTAACATAGTATTGATTGGAGAGAAAATATTGACCTGATTTTAGATTTTTTTATTACCTGTAATCATACACTACTTTCTCCACCTTAATTGCTTCTATGTCCATAATTTCCCCCAAATAACTCTCAAAATGCCTCATTAATACAGCCACTCTTTATTAAAATGCTATACTTTAAGCAATAAAAATTCAACTTGTCAAACTTAGATGCTTGGTGATCAGGTCTTTTACATGCAGTAGCCTATGTTGAAAGACTAGCAATGGGAATACATAACTCATTTATAAAACTGGCTTTTCAGAAAGCTGCATCCAACTTAGTTTTCTCCTGTGGAATGAAATATTTCCTTTGATAAGATGAACTCAAAGTATTTCATTTTCCTTACTAAAGTCTAGAGAAGACATAAAATTTACCTGCCATTGAAAAAAGTTGTTTTTGACTATTCATGTCCAAGTGCACAGTACATGAAGTTGATTTCAAAGGAAACATATTTATTTATTCACATACTGCTGGCTCATTGGTAAATCCAGATTACTCTTGAGAACAACATTGCCCTTGGGAAGGTGATGGTGAGCTGCCTTCTTGAACCACACAGTCTTTGTAATGATTTCATGGATATTTAATGAAAAATAAATCACATGGTGTCTGGGCCTCTTCACAGCATACCATCCATCATGATAATTCAAAAAAGTCTCTTCGGAGAGCGAAGTAACACACACTATTAGACCCAGACGTGGGATATAAATGAATAGAACTCATGTTAATTATGCAGCTAGACAACATTATGGAACACCCTGATTAGTTTTGGATATGAAGACTGCATATTAAGATGAAGCACATGTTAGTGGTCAAGTATATTCCTACAACCAGAATAATAACTGGTTGAAAAATTAGCAAGTATGATTATTTACAGACTTAACCTACTTTGTATGTGGCTGATGAGAAAAGAAGCTAATATTAACAATATGCTGAACTAGGTGTGCATTGCAATCTATATCTAGAGGGCTTCAGAAACAATGAAGATACCCTCTGGACTGTGGAGGACTGAAAAAGAGAAATGTACGTCCAACACATTCTGCGGTGGTATTATGTTGTGTTTAAGCCTGTTGTGCTGAATAGAAATAATTCCTTGCATTCAGAAATGACATGGGGCTACATTCAATATAAATCACAGAAGCAAGCCATTCAGTCATTCAAGCATGCTTCTTCTCAGCAGGATCTCTCAGGTATCCTCCTTATCATAACATCCCTTAAGTGTATTTATTTTATTTGCTTTAGCCACTTCCTATTGCAGGGAGTACCAATTTCTCTCTATTTTTGGGGAAAGTATTTTCCCCACATTTTGTCTGTATTCATTCGTCATGATCACTTATGCACTTTTAAAGATCACCATTATATCACCCTTCATCTTTCTTCCTCCTGTTAAAAGAGACCTAGTCTTTTCTTCTTTCCCAGTGAGGATTCCGTCACATTTCTGGTATCACCCTTGTAAATACACACACACACACACACACACACACACACACACACACACACACACACACACACACACACACACACACACACACACACACTTTCCTTTGTTGCTACATATAATATTGAGTAAAAACTACATGCTGTATTACTCTTCTGATATTCAGTTAAAGGAGTTGAAGCCTGGAAATGAAGAATGGTGTGCAACTGCTTCTCTGTATCATCTGTTTAATACAAGTTACAAGGGCAAATTTCCACTCCAGAAACATATTTTTAAAGCCTTTAGCCATCTCGGGACACATTATTGCTTTACAGCATATTTTGTACTTTTAAAGTGCGTTATTGTTGTAATGTAGGAAACTGAAGTCAATTTTCACACACCATGATTCAACCACACTATTACAGGAATTTTGAATGATGTTGAATGAGAGATATGTATTGGTCAAGCAACCACAAATCACTGCTGTTTAAAAGAGAATGAAATTGGAGGTGAGAAATAAAAGAGATGGGGCAGTGCAGAAGTTATATTACCTCTTTACCTTTGACTTGACAACTTTAGAGAGATTATATTCATGGCTAGAGATGAAGTCGGGAGGTAGTGCTGGAAAACTGCGCTGAAATCAGAATCAGAATTATTACCACAAACTTATGTGATGTGAAATGTACTGTTTTGCAGCAGCAGGAAAATGAATAGACATAAAAATCACAATAAACTACAAAATAAAAAAAAGTACATAAAGAAAGGAATAATGAGGTTCATGGTATCCTCGACCACTCAGTAATCTGATGGTGGAAGGGAAGAAGCTGGTTCTGAATTGTTGAATGTAGGTCTTGAAGCTTCTATGCCATGTCCCCAGTGCAGTGATGAGAAGAGGGCATATCCCAGATGATGAGGGTCTGGTAAATAGAGATAGAAGCTCAGCCTTGATGAATGGTAAAGTGGGCTCGAAGGGTTGGATGGCCTCTTCCTGCCCTGATGTTGCTCTGAAACATAACCGATGAATTTTCTGTTATATTTCACCTCCAAGGCAGGATGCCAGTTTGAATATTGCAAGCATGGGCACGGCTTTATTCAAGCTCAGCTGAGGAAGACTGACAAGGCTAATGAGAAATCAGCTCAAGAGCAAAGTAGTCTTGAAGGCACTTTTAAAGCATAGTTGCATTGAGAATAAAATTATATTGAAGAGTTTGGTAGGGCTGATTAGTACAATATTAACAATAGAGTGTAAAAGCAATGGCATTGGCCTAAAAACAATGGCTCAAAGTTCAAATCCCATCTTTGCAAGCAATTCAGTAAATCTGAAAACCCCTGAGTTGGCAACTGAAAAAAAGGTAGGATCATTGAAAGACCATGCAATAATGTGAAGAAATTTCTCTTCTCGCTCTATTCTAAATTGACAGTGCTGCCATCTTTTAAGTGACTTGATTATGTGCATAGAGTCTGCAAAAACAATTTGCTGAAATGCTTCTTGGGATGAGCGATTTTGCTTACAAGGATAGCCCAGAGAGCTAGAGATTGTTTTCCTTCATGCTGAGGAGGTAATAAAGAGATGTAATAGTGGCATACAAAATCTTGATGGATTTAGACTGCATGAATGAAGAAGAAATATTCCCATTAGCCAATGTGTCAAGTACCAGTGGGCACAGATTGAAAATGAAAGGCAAAGATACAGGAGTGATGTGAGGAATCTTCATTTTATATTCTGAAATACACTGCCTGAAAATGTGAATAATCCAAATTCAGTTGTAAATTTCGAGTGGAATTGGATAAAAAAATAGGGTAAAATCAGAGGAAAGATCTACAAAGAGCTCGCACAGACTGTGCGCTGACTGGTCTCCATCCCTGCTGTTGGATTTAATATCTATTCTTTCTGTGGTTGCAAGTAATTGTTATATAATTGAACAGTTCAAGTCAAATCCCCATTACCACTTCCTTGGGGCAACTGCTACACTCACACCCTGAAACATTAAGACTAATGCAGGTGTCAGCTTTCTTGCATGCAACTTTCTGATTAACATAATAGGACAATTTTCTGACCACAGAAAGCCAGTAGGGAATCATCAGCAATGACAGAGATGCAAAATTACAGACACAATGTCAATTATTTACTGTCTATTGAAATAAATTATTATGTAGGCGTATCAACTGTAAATTAGTGGAGCGAACATCCAAACATGGACACATCTGCAACTTCCTGCTACCCAATTTAAGGAAATTAGAAGAATTAAATTTCTCAGCACTCTTAGTGGTGCATCTCAAGTGCAATTATTTTCAATTTTACCTACCTTTGCTAGCACAAGGAAAGGTAAAGTAACCAATTAACGAGTCAGAATAAACATCTCATTCAAAATAAAATTATTTTCAAAGTAAGGGACGATCAGCACGGTGTTGTGCATGGGAAGTAATGTTTAACACTTTTCTTGGAGTTTTTAAAGGAGGTAACTAAGAGGGTAGATGAAGGTAGGGCAGTGGATGTTGTCTATATGGACTTCAGCAAGTCCTTTGACAAGGTCATTCGTGGCAGACTAGTCTGGAAGATTAGATCACCTGGGATCCAGGGGAACTTTCAGATTGGATTAGTGATGAACTCAGTGGAAGGAAGCAGAGGGTGATGGTCAAAGGTTGTTTCTCAGACAAGAGGCCTGTATGTAGTAATGTTCCACTGGGGTCAGTGCTGGGATCTTCATCATTTGTATTTTATATAGACAATTTAGATATGAAAATATAAAACGTGATTAATAGGTTTAAGGATGGTACCATTTTAGTGTTATAGATAGTGTAAAAGGTTATGAAAAATTACGGGGGGATCTCGATCAGCTAGATATGTGGGCTGAATATTACTAAGGAACTTCCAATCCAGATAAATGTGATATTGCATTTTAATTTTATTTAGCGATACAGCACAGAGTAGGCCCTTCCAACCCATCAAGCCACACCACTTCAGCAACCCCACATACCCAATTAACCCTAACATTATCACAGGACAATTTTCAATGACCAATTAACCAACCCAGTATGTCTTTGGACAATGGGAGAAAACCAAACCCATGCATTCCACTGGGAGGACATCTTACGGTATAGTGCTGGAATGGAACTCCAAACTCCGAAACACCCCAAGCTGTTGCACATAACCGCTATGCAACCATGGCGATTTTTGGAGATCAAACCAGAGAGGGCTTACACGGTGAATGGTAGGGCCCTGGTGAGTGTTATGGAACAGAGGGATCTAGGGGTATAAGTGCATACTTTGATGAAAGCAGCATAATTGGTAAACAGGGTAGTGAAGAAGGTATCCACCACTCAGGCTTTCATCACTCAGGTCATTGAACATAGGAGTTGGGAAGTTACATTGCAGCTATATTGATGAGGCCTCACTTAGAGTATTGTGTACAGTTTGGTCACCTCGTTATAGGAAAGATGTCACTAAACTAGAAAGAGTGCAGAAGGGATCAACCAGGATGTTGGTTGGACTTGAGGGCCTGAACTACAAGGAAAGGTTGCATAGACTCAAACTTTATTTCCTGAAATATAGGAGGGGTGACCTGGTAGAAGTATGTAATATAATGAGGGGGCATAGACAGGGTGAGAGCCCATCATCTTTTTCCCAGGGAGGGTTACAGTAAAAACAGAGGAAACAGATTTAAGATTAGAAGTGAGAAATTTAAAGGGATATCAGGGGCTGCTTCTTCATGAAAAGGGCTGCATATATTTGGAATGAACTTCCTGAAATAGTAGTTGAGGTAGGCTCATTGGCAACATTTAAAAGCCATCTAGATAAGTACAGTATATAGATAGGAGAGGTTTAGAGGACTATGGACCAAAGATGGGAAGATGGGACTGGCTTGCTGGTCAACGAGGCTGAGATGGATGAGAGAGGCCTGCATGACTCAACGGTTCTATTTTGAGTTTTTTATGACTGCTAATGTTATTCAGAAGGCCATGTTTTTGCAAAGAACTCTGTAGCACAATATAACAATTATTTTTCTACATAATGTTAGTGACTAAACTTCAGCGTGATTCACTGAATGTGAAGAGATGTGGGCTAAAATGATATATAAATACTAGCTTGCTTTTTGTTTTAAACAATGCCCATTCAATTCAAAAATTTCTGAATTAAGATCTTGCAGGCCAGAAATAATTAGTGACAGCTTTAGTAGGTGGGTAAAAGCATCTAAAATAAAGAGATTAAAGGAATGTTAAAAATAGAGATGTCTCATCATTTGTCTGTTAATTACTTTAAACACTAATCTGTAGGGTTATTGCAGATTATGTTTATTATAGTTTCTAAACAACTAACAAATGGTAAACTGTGCTAGAATGCCACCAAAAAATATCCAACAGTGGAGTCCATCTGGATCTACTTATCTGAACTCCTCTGGGACGACCAGGGGTGCGCCGTACACCAACTCAGCCGACGAGGTATGCAGATCCTCTTTGGGCGCCGTACAGATTCCGAGCAGGACCCAGGGAAGCTCGTCCACCCAGTTAGGCCCTTTCAGGCAGGCCATGAGAGCCGACTTCAGGTGACGGTGGAAACGCTCCACTAGTCCGTTCGACTGTGGGTGGTAGGCAGTTGTGTGGTGCAGCTGTGTCCCCAAAAGGCTGGCCATAGCTGACCACAGGTTGGAGATGAACTGAGCACCTCTGTCAGAGATTATGTAGGCCGGTACACCAAAGTGAGATACCCAGGTTGCAATCAGTGCTCGGGCGCAAGATTCGGAGGTGGTTTCAGTGAGCGGGACCGCCTCTGGCCACCTTGTGAACCGGTCCACAATAGTCAGGAGGTGCTGCACTCCTCGCGACACTGGCAGGGGGCCCACGATATCCACATGAATGTGGTCGAAATGCCGGCGGGTGGGGTGGAACTGCTGCAGCAGAGCTTTGGTGTGCCGCTGAACCTTGGCTGTTTGGCAGTGCATGCACGTTTTGGCCCATTCACTGACCTGTTTGCGGAGTCCGTGCCAAACGAACCTGTTGGCTACCATCCAGACAGCTGACCTGATGGAGGGGTGCGCTAAGTTGTGAATGGAGTTGAAAACGCACCACCGCCAGGCTGCCGGGACGATGGGGCGGGGTTGGCCGGTGGTGACATCACAGAATAGGGTCCTCTCACCTGGGCCTACGGGGAGGTTCTGGAGCTGCAAACTGGAGACTGCGGTTCTGTAACTAGGGATCTCCTCATCTGCCTGCTGTGCCTCCGCCAGTGCTTCATAGTCTACCCCCTGGGACAGGGCTTGGATGTTAGGGCGGGAGAGGGCGTCCGCCACAACATTGTCCTTTCCCGAGACATACCGGACATCCGTCGTGAATTCGGAGATGTAGGACAGATGTCGCTGCTGGTGGGATGACCAGGGGTCGGATGCTTTCGTGAACGCAAAGGTAAGAGGTTTGTGGTCCGTGTGTCGGGATGTGGTGCTGTACGCTGTGTCTGGGCATGGCTGCTGTGAACTGCAGTGCTAGAACCGATGGGAAATCTGCCAGGACTCTGGTGAAGTCGTTGTCGGACAGGGTGATGGAGTCTAGGTGTGGGGCCGTCAACTGGGCTTCACCCAGGGAGAACATTTGAAAGGTCTTGGCGTGGACCAGTCTCTTCCTTGGCAGGTCAACCAGTAGGCTGTGAGTTCGCAAAAAATCCGCTCCCAGGAGCGGTTGGGCTACGGCGGCCAGTGTGAAGTCCCATGTGAACCGGCTGGAGCTGAACTGTAGCCACACTGTACGGGTGCCGTAGGTCCTTACTGTGCTGCCGTTCGCGGCCCTCAGGGTGGGACCCGGTGCCCTGTTGCGGGTGTCGTAACTCGTCGGAGGTAAGACGCTGATCTCGGCACCGGTGTCGACCAAACAGCGGCGTCTCGACCACTTGTCCCACACATACAGGAGGCTATCCCGATGGCCAGCCACTGTAGCCATCAGCGGCGGCTGGCCCTGGCGTTTCCCGGGAACTTGCAGGGCGGGTGACAACGGCGGGCTTCTGCGCCCCATCGCTGGTGGTAGAAGCACCATTGTTCGTTGGTCTCCTCACCCCTGCCTCTGGGGTTAGTGGGCTCTGCGGCCAGGCCTGGTCTGGTTTGCTGCTGGGAGTGTGGCCTGGTGATCTGTGTGACGGACGCCCCACTCTCCTTCTTGGCTTTCCACAGCACATCTGCCTGGGCTGCCACCTTCCGGGGGTCGCTAAAATCCACGTCGGACAGCAGCAGGCGTATGTCCTCGGGCAGCTGCTCCAGGAATGCCTGCTCAAACATGAGGCAGGGCTTGTGACCTCCGGCCAGGGACAGCATCTCGTTCATCAAAGCCGACAGCGGCCTGTCTCCCAAACCATCCAGGTGCAGTAAGCGGGCAGTTCGCTCGCACCGTGAGAGTCCAAAAGTCCTTATGAGCAGGGCTTTCAATGCTGTGTATTTGCCGTCCTCTGGGGGAGACTGTATGAACTCCTTAACCTGGGTGGCTGTCACCTGGTCGAGGGAGCTCACCACGTAGTAGTAACGTGTGGCATCCGAGGTTATCTGCCGAATGTGGAATTGGGCTTCTGCTTGCTGGAACCATAGGTGAGGTCACAGCGTCTAGAAGCTTGGCACTTTTAACGAAACTGCATGAACAGATGTGGTGTCGTTCATCTTCGGTCCAAATATCGTTTGGGCTGTCGGGGTCACCAATTGTAGCGGTGTGCTACACGCAGCGCTGAAATAACGACACGTAGTCGGTGAGCTGCAGTTGCAAAAGAGGTTTAGTCAAACTTCGCGGCCTCGCTTTAAAGCCTTCCTGTTACCACCCTCCCCGAGCGGGACTGTTGTATTCACAGTCCCGTCCTGCACGCGGGCTTTTCCCCTTGCTGGTGAAGCAGGCTTGGCGCCCTCATTGGAACCGACCTCAATGCCGGCGCACGCCACTTTGTGAGCCGGTTCGAGTGCGCTGGGAAGTGGGTCGCCACAGAAACAAATTTGCTGCAGAGTTCGTCATCAGTTTTTTAGCTGCTGGTGATAAGATGCCTGTAAGTGGACAGGTAGATGGAAACTCATGCCAGAGCAACATTATCAAGGTTACTGCACTCAGCTTGCACATACTTTAATGAGGTTTTTTTCTTAAATCACGGAAATGAGGATAGAACAGTGGACTGGGTCTAATTGTGTTGTTCGTCAGAAGTGCAGTCATAAATGTGTGGATAAAATTGTTTGTTTCTATGACAGGAAATCATTTGTTTGCATTCTTTGATTCTATTATGTAATCAAAATTTTTTTGATTAAATACAAGTTACTGTCTTGTCACTTATCATCTGAATTAAAAATTAGCTGCAAAAATACAGCTCTTTTTGACAAAGCCACTTAAGATTGAAACTGCAAGAGATAAACGGTCTTTATTCATTCAGGCAGATCTTCGGGGGATCTATTGCAACTCTAGAAGGGAGATAGGCAGTAGAAGGAGGTGTGGGGAAAAGATGGGCCATGAGCTGGGAGTGATAGCTGAATCCAGGTTAGAGGGGGTTGGTTAGAGGTAACAACAAATGCAGAGTGACAATAAGTGAAGACTGCAAAGGACTGACAAGGTGTTCACTCAGATATTGCGGGAGGCTAGTGCAAAACTTGCAGGGGTCCTACCAGAGATATGCAAAATGACGTTAGCAACAGGTGAGATGCCAAAGGATTGGAGGATAGTTCCACTGTGGAATAAAGGCTCCAAAAATAAACCAGGAAATGATAAGTGAGCTTGACGTCAGTAGTAGGAAAGTTATTGGAAGGTATTCTAAGAGAATGGATATATGAGTATTTGGATAGACAGGGAACTGATTAGGAATAGTCAACATGGCTTTGTGCATGGTAGGGCATGCATAACCGATCGTACAGGATTTTTCAAGGAAGTTATCTGGAAAGTTCATGAAGGCAAGGCAGTGAAAGTTGTTTACAAGGACTTCAGCAAAGCCCTCGACAAGGTCCCACTAGGCAGATTGGTCAAGAAGGTTCAGCTGCTTGGCATTCAGAGTGAGGTAGTAAATTGGATTAGACATTGGCTGAGTGTTAGTAGATTGTTGCCTCTCTGACTGGAAGCCTGCGACAGATGGTATGCCGTAGGGATCGGTGTCGGGTTCTTTGTTGCTTGTCATCTATATCAATCTATATATATATATATATATATATATATATATATATATATATATATATCAATGATCTGGATGATCAATTAAAGATTTCAATAAGAATGAAAGAGCGAAGAGAAAATTTGCAAGGATGTTACCAGGACTTGAGGACCTGAGTTATAGGCAAAGGTTGAATAGGTTAGGACTTTATTCCCTGGAGCAGTGATTCTCAACCATTTTTTGGCCACGGCCCCCTTAGGAGCTCTTCTCAGGTTCCAGGGCCCCCCAATCAAACAGGGATACAACACAAACAGATAGACAGAAAATCATTTATTATTGAACACCAAGAAAACTTGAACATTCCGACAGACAGGACAAAACTTAAAAGAAGACTGTATGAAATTAAACATCTATCAGGCCTAATGAGATCCTTGAGCTTGGTGCTTTTCTGCAAGTTTCATGATATCGGGCTCCAAATTAGACAATGACAGGCGGAGGTCACCTCGTGTTGAGATATCAGTTCTGTTCCTGGATTTTGTCAAGGAAACTACCTTGCAGAATCTGCTCTCAACCAAATATGTTGAGAGAAAGGCAAAAAAAAATCTTTGGGCTTTTTCCCAGTGTGTTGTAAATTTATGCAGCAGATCACTTTTGATCCAAAAATCTTTTTGAAACTGACTGATCTGACGACATGACAGTTATATCACTCTGAAGATTAATCAAACTCTCTTGAATTTCTGCCTCAACTTGGGTGGGTTGTACTTCAAACGGATTCAAAATCCAATCCAGGATACCGATGTTTAACAGGTCATTAAATCTTTCTTGCATATCCTTGTGTATCTGTTTGAGATGTTTCATATAAACGGTAAGGTCATTGTCCTTCAGTGCCTCAGCACTGAGCAAGCATTTGTTGGCTTTCTCTCAAAATTATCTCAAAGGTTTTTGAAGAAATCTAAGTGCTTATCTTCTTCTCCGGATGCAAGGTATCCAAATGTGTTTTCAATTTGCTTGGCCTCATGCTTTTGACTCCAATGAAGGTTGCTGCTTGGGTATTTCATCGGTTCAGTTACCAAGGCTCCCATAAACACTTGGGGCTCCCCTTCTCACAGTTTTCAGTCAGTAGCCCCCTTCAAATGTGCCGTTGAGAATGGCTGCTCTAGAGCGTAGGAGAATGAGGGGAATTTTGATAGAGGTATTCAAAATCATGAGTGGTGTAGATAGGGCAAATGCAAGCAGACTTTTTCCACTGAGGCTTGGTGAGAACTCTGGTCATGGATTAAGGGTGAAAGGTGGCATGTTTAAGGGGAGCTTTCTTCATTAAGAGGGTGGTGAGAGTGTGGAATAAACTGCCAGTGGAAGTGGTGGATGTGGGTTCAATTTCAACATTTAAGGGAAATTTGGATAGGTACATGGATGGGTGGGGTATGGAGGGCTATGGTCCAGGTGCAGGTCGATGAATGAGGCAGATTAATAGTTCAGCATGGACTAGATGGACCAAAGGGCCTGTTTCTGTGCTGCATTGTTCTATGATTCTATGGCTGCAGATCATGGAATCTGATAGGTAAGGCGAAGGGTGGAACCAGACAATGGAGGGATGGTGGACAAATGAGAACAATGGTGGGAGGGGAAGAACAGTGTGATAGGCAGATGGATTAGGTGGGAGAGAGTTTCACGTTGCAACAACAGGAAGTGAACTTCTGGGAAAGAATACATGAATTTTAATAGATTCAGTGAATGCAGAATAAATTTGAAGTGAATGATAAGATGAGAATTCTTTCATAAAATTTGACTGCTGACAAAGGAAGAATTTAAAAGGAGAAAAATTAATCATATTAATAAAGGAATATGAAGACGACTAAGCTGAGCACTCAGTATTATAATTTATGCAGATACATAAAATGAATTGGATCTGATAAATGTTGTCATTATAATGAATTATATGGCAACATTTTACACAATGTTAAAATAAATTGGAATCTAGCTAAAAAGTTGTAGATTCATAGAGTTATACAGGACAGAAAGAGGCTTCTCACCCAAAACCTGAGTGAAGCCTGATTTAAGTATATTCTCTTTGCAACAATTGAAACCGGCTTTGACCATACAAGCTGAGTGACTTTGTAACACTTAAAAATTGTATAAAAGGATGATTCAGATCCCAAACAAAAGAGGAAGAGAGCTGATGTTTTGTTTGCTCAAACCCACAGGAAAAGTGAGTGCATAACTGAGTCTAAGAACATAGTATAGGCCCTTCAGCCCACAATGTTGTGCCAACCTTTTAACCTACTCTCAAATCACTCTAACCCTTTCATGTGCCTAGATCAAAGCGTTGATGGGTAATCTTCAAAAGTTCAACCTCTTTTGACGCTGGGGGCACTGCAAGCAGGAGAAAAGTGATCAAAGTTCATGTAAAGTGAGGTTGACAGTGAATGAAAGATTGCTGTGAATATACACACTTTTAACATAGAGGGGAAACAGCATGCTAATGGAACTTGTTCTGTTAAGGTTATTTTAATCTCTCAATCTCAACCACAGGTATTGAACCACAGTCTAATGTTTTTTTATTATTAATTGTAACCCCTAGTCAGGGTTTCTATATAACTAGGAGTGTCAATTACTGACCCTGAAATGTGTGAAGTATATGGAAGGCTCAATCCCTATGACAAACATTACTAAAACAGGCTATCTGTACATGTTCTTAGGCCTCTACTCCACTCAAATCAAAATCATGTTTATTGAACAAGTACTGTGTGAGTATGCACACGTGGGACGAAAAACTTATTTGCAGCAGCATTTCGGACACATATATTGTATAAGCAGCGTTCACAAGAAAAACATAAACACAAATTACATACAATTTTTTGCAAGAACACACAATAAGAACAAAAAATTAGTCCACTTTAATGCAAAGTGGCAAGAGTGATTAGGTTTGCTGGTGGGTTCAAAACTGAATGGTTGAGGGGTAAGTAGCTGTCCTCTAAACTAGTGTTGTGGGACTTCAAAAGCTTCTGCACCTTCTGCCCGATAGTGGCTGTGAAAAGATGGCATAGCCATGGTTGTGGAGATCTTTGATGATAAATGTTGCCTTTTTGAGAAGGTGCCTCCTGTAGATACTACTCTCATGACAGTGTGGCTAAGCAGAGATCAACTGCCATCTATAAATGCACAAATGACCCCAGTGTTTTGGTGTCAAATGATAATGAGGGGGCTGCAGGATTTTCAGCTTGTTGAAGGGTGTCACATTCAACCAAGGGATTGATATGGACTTCAGGAAGGGGAAGCAGAATATACATTACTTCTCCTTGAGGGATCGGTAGTGGAAAGAGTGAGCAGCTTCAAGTTTCTTGAAGTCTATTGGTATGTTTTGTAATTCCAGAAATTAATTGAAAGAAAAACACAGGAGCCGGAGAAACATGTCTATTTAGCTTTACTTTACATATTGATGTGGTGGTGTAATGATGTTTCACTTTTGGTCACCACCGGGACTGCTCATCCAAAAGTGAGACATTGAATCTCCTTGTTTGAGGAGCCCTCAGTTTGTCTCAGCTGTTTGTCCTGAGTGCTCCTGAAGTTGTGTTCGAGCATGAGCGCAAAATTACAGCCCAGGAACAGCATAGCTGGCAAGTTGCTGGTCGTGGAGTGTGCTGCATTGCAATATGCAATGAGGAAATCGATGAGCTTCTGGTTTAGTGTCAGTGTAGTGTGTTCTGCTGACATTGCTTGCAGAGCATTCTTTAGACTCTGAAAAAAAAAATTCTGCCAAGCCATTTGTAGCTGGGTGGTATGATGCAGATGTAATACGTCTTATTCCATTCACTTTCAGGAACGACTGAAACTGTTCCACAACAAACCGTGGTCCATTGTCACTGACAAAGTGTTCTGGAAGTGTATGGAGGCTTCTCAACAGATCAACCATGTGTACACTGTGGTGGAGTCTATTGGGACCATTTCTGACCACTTTGTAGCTGCATCCACTACCAGCAAGAAATTTGTACCCGTGAATGGTTCGGCAAGATCCACACAAATCCTCTACCTGGGCAATGCAGCACATTCCCAGAGATGGAGAGGTGCTGCTCTTGGCATTTTCTCGACATGTTGGCATCCCGAATAGTGCATGGCAAGTTGCTTGATCTGCTGATCTATCCCAGGCCACCAGACAGAGGTTCAAGCCAATGCTTTAATTTTGACCATGTAGCTTCTTCAACACCTCAGCTCCCAGTTTGGATAGTACAACAAATCTCAATCCCATAAGGAGCAACTTCCATCAAGGGCAAGTTCATCCTGGCGCTGGTAAAAACGGGGAACTGGAATCTCTGCTGCACATACCAACCATTTTGGGTGGCCATGTAGACCTGATGGGGTCCTTTCTGGTTTCCCTTTGGATCATCTCTGCTTTAATAGGAAGACATTTGATTTGTGTTAGGGAGAATGTGTGAAGAGGGGTGTCCGCTTTTAAGAATCTTTCAGGCAATTCCTTTTCCAAGGTAAATGGGACAATCCATCAGCTTTTCCATGATTAGTCATCCTCTTGAATTCAATCTTGTAATTGTGTCCTCCAAGAAAAAGAGCCCAGCTCTGCATTCATGCTGCTGCTGTTAGTGGAACACCCTTCTGTGGATTGAAAATGGACACTAGTGGTTGATGATCAGTAATGAGGGCAAACTCACTCCCATACAAGTACTGGTTAAAACGCTTTACACCCCAAACCAGACTCAAGGCCTCTCTGTCAATTTGTGTGGAAATTTTCTCTGCAGTGGTAAGAGAACGTGATGCAAAGGCTGTGGGGCATTCACTTCCATCACTCGTAACGTGACATGATGCACCTGTATCATAAGGTGAGGCATCACAAGCAGGCTTAAATGGATGTGGTGGATCATCATGTCTGAGTCTTCACTCAATCTTGGAACATCTGGACAGCAAAGATGCATACGTCAAGATGCTCTTTATGACTACAGCTCAGCATTCAATACTAACATCTCCTCAAAACTAATCAAGAATCTTCAAGACCTTGGCCACAATATCTTCATGTACAATTGGACTTTCAATTTTCTCACTTGCAGACCCCAGCCAGTTCGGATTGGCAACAGCATCTCCTCCACAATCTCTATCAGGACAACCGCACCACCAGGCTGCTGGTACATATCAGTATATAGAAGGGAGATTGAAAATCTGGCTGAGTGATGCCACAATGACCTCTTACTCAATGGCAGAAAGTCAAGGAGCTGATTAATAAATTCAGGAGGAGGAAACCAGAGGTCCATGAGCCAGTCCTCGCTGGAGGATCAAAGCTGGAGAGAGTCAGCAACTTTAAATTTGGTGTTATCATTTGGGCCCAGCATGTAAGTGCAATTATGAAGAAAGCACAGCAGTGTCTCTACTTCCTTAAGAGTTTGTGAAGATTCAGCATGACATCTAATACACTGACAAACTTCTCCAGATGTGCGGTGGAGAATATATTGACTGGCTGCATCACAGCCTGGTAGAAAAACACCAATGCCCTTGAATAGAAAATCCTAGAAAAAGTAATGGACATGGCCCAGTCCATCAACGGTAAAGCCCTCCCCACCATTGTGCACATCTACATGGAGTGTTGCCACAGAAGAGTAGCATCCATCATCAGGGATCTCCACCATCCAGGTCATGCTTTCTTCTCAGTGCTACATCAGGAAGAAGATAAATGAGCCTCAAGACTCACATCACCAGGATCAGGAAAATTTATTACGCCTCAACCATCAGGCTCTTGAACCAAAGGGGATAACTTCACTCAACTTGCTCCATCACTGGAATGTTTCCACAAACTATAGACTCACTTTTGAATACTCTTCATCTCATGTTCTCAATGTTTGTTGCTTTCTTATTTATTATTATCAGTAGTATTTCTTTTTTTCTTTCTTTTTGTATTTGCACTGTGATCTTTCGCACACTGATTTTCCGTCCTGTTGATGCAGTCTTTCATTGGCACTGTTATGGTTATTGGATTTATTGAGTATGCCCGCAAGGAAGTGAATCTCAATATTGTATATAGTCACATATATGAACTTTGATAATAAATTTACTTTGAACTTTCAACTACAGTGGCTGACATCACTATTTTCTTCGCCTTCTGGAAAGCCAATTCACACTACTTTGTCCAATGCTATTTCATCCTAATCTATAGGAATACATTCAAGGGGTGGACTACATTAGCCAGATTTGATAGGAACCTGTTATAGTAATCAACAAATATTAAAATGGACCACAACTGTGACACACCCTTTGGCCTTGCAGCATCCATCACTGCTTGAATTTTCTCAGCACACTTGTGTAATGCTTATGTATTAATAGTGTGACCTCAGTAAGTGATGTTTTGTTTAAAGAATTCACACTTGTTGTATCCTGCACTGAGCCTATGACAACAATGATGTCATCCAGCTAACACTGAGTGCCTGGGCAGCCTTGCAGCACTTGGTCCATAGCTTTCTGCCAGAGTGCAGGTGCAGATGCTACTTCAGAAATAAGCCTGTGATAGCAATAAAGCCCTTTGTGAGTGTTTATGGGGAGAAACACTTTGGACTCTTCTTCCATCACCATCTGTAGCTAGGTCT
The DNA here is from genome assembly GCF_030144855.1 of Hypanus sabinus. Lineage (NCBI taxonomy): Eukaryota > Metazoa > Chordata > Chondrichthyes > Myliobatiformes > Dasyatidae > Hypanus > Hypanus sabinus. The sequence goes on from NC_082738.1 coordinate 47,265,395, forward strand.
CAAAAGTCCACTTTGCTTAAGTCTTTCCCTCCTGAAAGATTTGCAAAGATATCTTCTATCCTGAACAGATAGCATTGATCTACTTTCAGTACAGGATTGATGGTTACCTTAAAATCACTACAGATCCCGACAGATCCATTCTTCTTGGCTACTGGGACCACTGGTGTTTCGCTTTAATACAATCTTACCCTTGATATGTTTGATCTTTCCAATGCCATCTTTGAACACTGCTGTGGCATCATCCAGAATGTTTCTTAATTCAGTTGACTCTATTGCAGGGGGATGTGGCATGCAAATAGTGGATGGATCTCTAATCAAGTTTTGGTTGTCTCAGCCAATCAGGCCCCACAAGGCTGGCTTTCCTTTTTTGCAACATACAAGCCCATTAGGGCTTGCTGGTTGTTGTAATCCACTGTTATGAATGTCATTCCCGCAGGAGTTGCCTTTTCTCCAGTATAAGTTCTTAGTTGGATACCTGCAGGCTTCAGTTCAGTGTCTTTGAAATGCTGTTTAAGCACATTTTATGGAATGACTGAAACAGCTGAACCAGTGGCCTATTCCATTTTAATTAATTTGTTTGTCTCTTGTTAGTTTTCACATTGTAAATCTCAAGGCTACCAAGTCCTATGTCACTCTCATCACCATCAGATTTTTCAACAACAGCATGCAGATTAGTACTGTTTTTGAAACTGGAACTTAACTTTTTATCTTTTTCTCTTCTTTGTGCAGTCCATTTATTTTTGTCTTCCCAGCATGCTCTTTTTTGCATTTTCTGCAAGTTTCATCTTTAAACCTGTATTGGTCTGGTGTACAGTATGTGAGCCTTTGCCACAACTGTAACACAATTTATTCAGCCAGGCTGTGTTTCGCTTAAATGCTGCAATTTTGTTCACTCACTTTCATTTCTGATTGCAACTCAATTGCATTTCTAGCTGTGTTTCCACTGATACAGCAATTTCAACTGCTCTTTTAAACGTGAGTTGAGCTTCAGTTAGGAGCAGTTTTTGAATGGTTTCTTGTAAGATTCTACAAACTAGAGGCTCTCTGAATCATCATTAAGCCAGTCACTGAACTGTCAATGCTTAGACAATCTCTTTAATGCAGCCACACAAACTGAAATGGATGCCTTTTCCTTTTGATTCTGCTTATGAAACCTAAAGTATTCTGCAATCAACAATGAATTAGATTCATGATATCAGCAAAGGTCATTTCAGATGGTTCGGTTGGACAGTTAAACTAAGCAAACTGTATGCTCCTCCATCTATTACCCTCAGCATAACTGGCACTTCTTTCTTTATTGGCTATTTCATTTGCTTTAAAATACTACTTAATTTGTTCAGTATACATCTGCCAATTATCTGTTATGCAATCAAACGCATTTATCTTTCCAATGTAGCCCACTATTTCTGCTTTTTTAAAAAAATTTATTATTATCACCTGGTATTCACTGTTCATGAACCTGTGAATTTCAACCATTTTCTACTTTTTTAACTCAAATGTCTCTCTCCCTTCCTGAAGAAATATGTACTGTGCTTTTTTTTTTGTTAACTCAAGCATCTCTCTCACTCACCTTGCAAAAAAAAAACATGCTGCACCTTAACAGTTAGGTGGTCATCTTGGGTTCAATTTAAAACTTTCTCATTACCAACATGATGCTTGGTAACTCCAGAAATTAATTTAAAGAAAAACACAAGAGCCTGGGAAAATGTGTGTAATGCCCTGGTTCGTATTTTTTTTGCTGTTATACTATTCCGTATTTGATTTTGTGCTGTTCTCTGCAAGCTGCTTGTTTGGGTTACTGTAGAAGAATTGTGCGCCATCCAATTAGGATGGTTGGATTAAGGGGAAGTTTCTCTGGTGAGGGGCACTAAGGTTGAGTTTGGGTCTTTTGTTAGGGAGGTGACGAGGGAAGAAGCCTGAGAGAAGAGATTGTAGGATTCAACCCCGAGCGGGGCTGTGATCCGACAAAACCTGGGGAGATCAAAGGAGGCTCGGCGAAGTGAAAACCTTGAGCTCCAACTTGTACACTTTAGATTGTTTCACTAAAATGGGCCCTTTTCCTTTTTGTTGTTCTTTCTTTACTAATCCTTTAGTCAAATTAACAACTATAAAGCTAAATCTTTACTGTTATTGTCTGTTATTTCGTGTCACTTATTTGTAACAGGATAATGAATCACGCAGCATCCACACAAACAGGGGATTTTGGGGTGGGCTCGCGCCTCTATCTCATATATTTGGCAGGGCCGGAGATTGTCTTCTCTAGACTTATGCGGTCGACAGAACCTGAGTGTTTCATTTGTTTTATTTTAGTGAGGTACTCACATTGGTGGGGTAATGACATATGCCATTCATATACTTTTACATATAACCCATAAGGAATTATGTAAACAACAAAAAATGCTTAACCAAACAATATATTTGCAACAGTACTGATATATTAAACACACAGCATCAATATCTAGGAGGATCTATCCAGTGTCCAACACACTTATGCAATCGCAAAGAAGGCACACCGATAGCTCTGATTTGTTAGGAGATTGAGGATATCTGGTGCATCGCCAATGACACTTAAGAATTTCTACAGAATTACAATGGGGTGCATTAAGTCTGTATTATTCTGTCTCCAAAGAGGCTGAAGAGGATGGTAGAGTCACCAGCTCCGACTAAGGCACAACACTTCCCACCTTCAAGGATATCTTCAAGAGGCAGTGCCTCAATAATGTGGCAACCATCGCTAAGGACTCTCACCATCTGAGAACACCCTCTTCCTTTTACTGCAATTGGAGAGGAGGTACAGGAGCCTAAAGACCCACACTCAACAATTCAGAAACAACTTGCCCTCCGGTGTCTGATTTCTGAACAGGCCACAAACACTTTTTGGTTATTCTTTTTCTTTTGCACTGTTAATTTACTTTGTAATTTATCATAATTTTTATGTCCTTGCATTGTACCAGCACTGCAAAACAAATTTCATGACATATGTCACTGATAATAATAATAAATCTGATTCAATTGTCTCATTGTTATTTATGGAATTATTCTATCTGCATATTGACTGTTGTATTTCCCCACAACATAATAATGGTTTTACTAAACTGAACTAGCAGCCAACCTGGAAGGAGGAATTCTTTTTCCAAATATTAGGTACAACATACCAAGAGTTCAACGTTTAATGTGGGGTGGGAGTTATGAGTGGGAGAAGGAACACTGAAGTTTGTGCTCATTGACGGCATCATTTTTGTGTTCATTGGTTATTCATACACACAAATAACCTGGGAAAGGATCAGTGAAGATCTCAAATGCACACTGATCCTCATGTCCATTTGGCAGCAGATTTCCTAAACCCCTATCTATGCTGCAAAACAAAGGATAAAGAGGCCCTGTGCCAATCTGCCTTGTGGATTGTTGCTGGATCCCTCCAACCCCACAACCTGCTGCTGCTGAAGTGCAAGTGAATAGGCTCAAGGAGAGTTCAGTTCAATTTGAGGTTTTTAAAACTTACATAATCTATTTTTGGGGTTAAAGTTTCCCTCATTGGCTTTGTTTTCCCAGAATATCTTAGTTATTATATTTCATAATTGCTTTTCTGGAATGAGTAAGTGCCAAATCAATTATGTATTGATTGCTGTAAATCTGATTAGCAGCACTGCTTTGCATATTGATTTTCTTTATACTTTGTGCATTGAAAACTCTTAATATCCTTTGTTGTGCTTGAGGAGTTCCTACAGCACAATTCTCACCACAACCTTAGTCCTGTCACAGAAAAGCTTTATCTCTATAATATACACTATAGGCCCTCAGATCCTCAAACAGGGGAAGTTCAGTAATCACTTTGTATTATGCCTTCTGTTTATAATACAAGAATAGAGGATGGGAGAGGCTTAAGACAAGATTGTTGGCCTCTCCTGACAGGCTGCTTCTCTGTGAAGCCTTTCAAATGTCAACCTTCTCTGGGAATAATAACAGTTTCTTTCCAAAAATAAGATCAATGTAATACAAAGATACTTTTATTTTTAAAAATGGTGGCGATGAACAATTGTTTTGAAAAAAAACTCATTCTTCAGCCATTGGAAAAACTCTCTATCAAGCAGATATTCATTGACTGGGCTGATGGAGCAATGGTGTGTGTGCATGTGGGTGCATGTTACAGAAACTGATTTATAAAGAATTTTTTGATGCATTGTCTGCATTTGTCTTTGTAATTTCTTCAAACTGAATGTACAACTAAATAAAAACAAACGAAATGCTGTTCTGGCAGCTTGACAAACATGAACATGGCCAGAAAATTTGGAAATACAAGTGATGATAAACAAACATTTTTTCCTATCCCTTCTGCCTGTGTTTTCCTTTATTCTGCTCCAATGGCATCATTCTTTGTGCTGTTTATCCATAGTCTCGGCTCAAGGCCTGATCTCAAAAAATGTGGGTACTAAAGCAGTCCCACACAGCCAGTCAGTTACAGCATTCAGGCAGGTGCCTGACATTTTAGCGCACAACAGCAGCCATTTCATTGCGACCCTGCCTCCGCAAACTTCCAAGAGTGGTTCCAGAAAAGGTCTTGAATGTTTTCCAAAGTAAAGATGTACCATCTGGAACTGGCACAGGGGGCAGTCAGTGGCAAGAGAAGGCACTGGGCTATCGGTGGACAGGGGCCTGAAGCCTGGCTGATGATCAGTTGAGTGGTCAAGGAAGAGGAATGGATGGCAGTGACAAGGCCATTGCCATGTGTATTGGAATGTAGGGATAAGGGATGGACTGGGAGTGTGTGTGTGTGGAGGCAGAGGGTTGGTGGTGGGTATTCTTCATGCATCTGTGATGGACTGGACAGTGGGCTGGGCTTGACAGTTCCTATCTGCTGCTGCGTCATGAGGCAGTTGCTACTGGCCAAAGAATGATATAATTTACTATCTGATGCAGAAATACCTTCAGGTGCAGCTGCAACTCACACCTGCAATTGAATGTCATTTGATTCCATGCAGTCACTAAGAATAACTACTAGAAATTAGACTGTGGGCTGTAATTTATTTCAGCACTAGCCAATAAGTATGTACATGTAACACTTACCCAACAGGCTGGTGTATGTCTAGGGGAAAAGGAGATCCAGCCACTCACCAACCCCACCTCCGTACACGCAGGTGCTGTGAGAATCGAGTTTATGCCACGCGCACACACACAATATCGAACTCACACCAGATACCGTTATGGAATGCACTTTAAAGATTTTACTAAAACTAAAAGAGTACTTTGCAATACAATATATATGAAGGAAAAGAAAATAAAGTAAAAGGCGCCAACTTATCAAAGTTCAGTCAGTTCAGTGCACATCGTTGGAGCTCAACCATCGAACCATTTGACCCCTCGTCACTTTCCTCCGACCTCCACGTCCTCGCACCTGGGACCACCCAGGTGGTCGACCGAGCAGTGCGGCGCACATCCACCTTCCTCGGTGTCTCCTTCCCGCCTCCCCTGAAAAGACCGCGAAACCCCCCCCAAGCTCCCAGCCTCACAAGAGAAAATAACATTCCCCATTGGTTAACAAATGAATACAATCCCGATATCAGCAAGACTAAAGCTAAACAACTGCAAGAAAAAGCACTTATCATATAAAGAAGTATTCCTACTCTTAACAAAACAAAGAAGCCATTTTGATTAACATACACAGTACATTGTACATACATGATCTTCTGTCTAGTCCCATCTATCTGCATATGGACCATTTTCCTCTATACCTCTCCCATCTACGCACTTATCCAAACTTCACTTAAATGTTACAATTGAAACCACATTCATCGCTTCCTCTGGAAGCTCATTCCACATTAAAACCACCCAGTGAAGGAATAAAGTTTCCCTCAGATACCCATTAAATATTTCACCTCTCACCCTAAACCTATGACCTCTAATTCTAGTCTCACCCAACCTGAAGGGTAAAAAAGCCTTCATGCTTTCACTCCATCTATGCCCCTAATAATTTTGTATACCTCTTTAAGATCTCTCCTTATCTCCTGCACTCCACCAGATAAAGTCCTACCCTATTCAACCTTTTCTGTGACTCAGGTTTTTGAACGAGGTTGGAGATAGAGAGAGGAATCAGATTAGGGACATGAAAAGATAGGAAACGCAATGGAAGGGTGAAAAGGAGACATCTCGATGAAAGAGTTACAGTGAGGCAGCAGTATCTCCAGGATATAGATGGATCTTACACCCAGAGTTGCCTCATTTCACTAAAAGCCACTGTGCAGTTTGATTCACCACCAGCTCTACAGCTACTGGCAATTGCTCCAGTGTGACTAAGAATGTGATTAATATGCAATTACTTTTCAAAAATATTAAATCTATTAATTTTGTTTCATTTTAAACATTTGGCAGCATTATTACATCAGGGTACTTCCAGCTCATATGTTTTCTTAACTTGCTATTAAGAGGTTGTAGCGATGTGCTACACACAGCGCTGAAATAACGACACGCCTACAATGTAAGTCGTTTCGAGACTAGTTTATTCAAACTTCGCGACGCTGGCATTTAATCACTAGCGCCCGCACTCTCCGGGCGGAAATGACATCAGAGGTGCATTACCAAAGTCTCCCCCCGCGCGCTGGCTATTTGTGAGCCGGTTCGCCTGCGCAGAAAGTGGGTCGCCATAAGGTAAAGTGGAATCACTGCACAGAGAGGCCAAAGTGCATTTAAAAGAACCAGGCAGTAATTCATAAGAAGTTCTGAAAATACAATTATTTGCTCCAATTGTGGTCTATCTGATATACTGGTTGTGTAGGTCTCCCTCCCTCCTCTGAAGTTAGTTCTGTGGCCTAGACCAACTAGGCCAGTCTGAAAATGGTGATGGCCCTGTGGATAATGCATCTTGTTGCCCCACATCCAGCTTCACCCTGATGGTCTTTAGCAACAAGTGTTATCAAAGGTCTGATAATCAAGGACTCTTAAAAATAATTGGAATTGATTTATGTATTTAAATATACATGTAACACCCTGTGAATGTTTCACTGTGACGTACTGGTCTTTCTGTAGAAGCAGTGTTTGGGTTATAGTTAGAGATTATGGGTGCTTTGGAATGTGAACCGTCCAATGAGGGGAGTGTTTTTTTCTGGCTGTGTGCCTGACACCAGGGTGAAGTGGGGCCTCTAGTTCGGCAGGGGATGAAAAGAGAAGATGCTGGAAAGATCCGGTCATAGGGTACGATGTAGTGGAAGACCCGTTTGTTCGAGATGGATTGCAAGCGACGTTTGGAAGGTGGTGCGTGTTTTCACGTTGACCGAGGGCCCAGCACATGAGTGACAGAAGTTCAAGGTGAGCTCCAATTGTGCACTTTTGACTGTGGGCCTCTTTTGTATTTTTTTTTTACTAACCCTTCAGTTAAATAACATTCATAAATATAATTCCTTTAATTGCATGCAGTATGCTGTCTGCTATTTCTTGGCACTCCTACAAAATCCTACCTTTGCGTCTCACCGTGGCGTAGGAGTGACTCTGGCCGAACATCAGCGAAGTACGGCGGAGATTCGTTCTCTGGCAAGTCTAACCAAGCCGTGAAGGTGATGTTCCATCGGTATACTACTAGACTAGATCTGGTAGCAGGATCATGGCTGGCTAAGTCAAGGAGGTAAGCATGCCTTTGCTACTTTGCAGGTTCTGCCTCTTCAGGCAAAGGCTGCACCCAGCGAGGACGCCGGCAGCAAGGCGTCTGATGGTGTCTGTGGCAGATGGACCCAAAAGGGTGAATGGTACAGCCACCTTGGTGGCATGCGGAGGAACCGGAGTGCTGCTGGTCAATGATGGCATCACTAGACCAGTTAGTTGTCACTGCGGGGCAGCTTCCTTATCCGCTAAGTCTGTTACACTCCTGTGTACCACTTAGCACCAGATTTGGAAGCCCAGAGAGACGGTATGGTGGGGGAACGACACTGTCTGCCTTATTACTGTGCAAGGCATGTTGGAGTAGAGTTTCTGGATGGTGTGGAAAGCCCTGTGGCGATGGAGGTCAGGCTTGAAGAGCTGGAAGCTGCTAACATGAACTCTGCACATAGGCGGCTCACAAAAGATGGCCGCTACCTTGTTGAGTTTTCTGAGCAACAACAGGGTTGAGGCAGCGATGTGAGTGTCCGGGCAGCCCTTCTTAGGGATAGCACTGCCCGCCCTGGAAGGTAAAGCCCCTAGGAAAAGGTTGGGTAAAGAAAGCTTGCTCAGATTTCACCTGGCTGGCTCACTGTGGCCAGTGGGTCTTCACCACTGCGGTAAGAAGTTTAACTGTCTGTTGCCACATGGAATGTGCGGACAATGCTGGACAATGACTCAAGACTGGGAAGGAGAACTGCTTTGATAGCTAAGAAATTGGCAAGATATAACATTGATATTGCTGCACTCCAAGAGACAAGGATTGAAGGACAAGGCCAGATCCAAGAAAATACCCATACTTTCTTTTGGATTGGGAAAACCAACGAAAGGAGAGATGCAGGTGTGGCCTTTGCTATTTACAAGATTACTAGCAAATTGCCAACACTTCCGATAGGGATATCGGAAAGGATCATGCGACTGCATGTTCCCATCGGAACGGATCATTTCCTGAGTTTGATCAATGTGTATACACCAACCATGGCATATTCTGATAAAGACAAGGAGGCATTCTATCAGGAACTGGCTGACTGATCAGACCCTAGGACAGACAAGTTGCTCATCTCTTGGGAGATTTCAATTCCAGGGTAGGCAAGGATCACAGTACCTATGAAGGTGTCATTGGCAAATTTGGTAAAGGCATAAAGAACACCAATGGTGACCTTATGCTAAACTTTTGCGCTCAGAGGGAACTGTGTGTTACCAACACTTACTTTTGTCAACTCGAGAAGAACTACTTCACCTGGATGCACCCAAGGTCAAAGCACCTCCATTTGCTTGACTATGTTGTGACTCGCAGAGCAGATATGCCAGAGGTTCTATCAACAAAAGCAATACATGGAGCAGAGTGTTCATCTGATCATTACATGGTATGATCACAACTTAGACTTAAGCTGCTGTTGACAAGGTGAAAACACCCAGTGAAGCATCCAAGAAATTGGACGTCAAAAAATTGGCCAGTGAGGAACATCAGAGGAGACTTGTCACAGCATTGGCATTATCTCTCCAAGAAGACAGAGACCCTCTCAATGACCCAACCAATATTGAAGAATGCTGGAAGCAGCTCAGGAAAACCATCCATTCAACTGCAAGTGTGGTGCTTGGCCATCCTAAGAGAAAAACTCCTGAGTGGTTTCAAGATCAAAATTCAAGAACTGTTGGAGGTGAAACAAAGGCTTTATATGTGTCACTTGAAAGAGAACTCTGAAGGAAGCAAAGCAGCATTTAAGGCCGTGAAAGCCAGAGTTCAAAGGGAGATCAGGGCTATGAAGAACAACTTGTGGAGTAAGAAAGTGGAAGAACTGCAAGCAATGTCAGACAAGAATGACCACCACGGGCTCTTCTCAGGACTGAAAGCTATCTATGGTCCAAGAAGCAATATGGTGGCCCCTGGAAAAACTGCAGATGGGAGAAAGCTATGCACTCAGAGGAAAGACATCATTGAGCAATGGAGGGAACACTTCTGTAACCTTCTAAGCCAACAAGGTGCGGCTGACTGCAATGCTTGTGAAAGGCTCACAACTAGACCGGTAAGAGAAGAGCTCTGTGGACTCATCACTATGACAGAACTTAATAAGGCTTTGAAAGATACCAGAAGTGGGAAAGCACCCGGGCAGGATGGCATTCCATCAGATGTACTGAAGCCAGGTGGTCCTGCTCCGAAGACTGAACTGTTGAACTTATACTAATGCTTGTTGGCAGAAACAATGTCTCCCTCAGGACTTCAAAGTTGCGCTGATAGTCATCATCTGCAAGAAGAAAGGTGACCATAGTGTTTGTGGAAACCACCAAGGAATCTCCCTTCTGTCCACAGCTGGCAAGATGATGGTGAAGATACTGCTCAGCTGGCTCAAGATCATCTCAGAAGATGTGTCCCTGAAAGCCAACGTGGCTTTAGGGCTGGAAGAGCAACCACTGACATGATTTTTACTTTGAGGCAACTCCAGGAGAAGGTGGTATAACAGGAGCAACCATTGTACATTGTCTTTGTTGATTTCTCACAAGCATTTGATACAGTAGACAGAGAAACACACTGGGAAGTGCTCAAAACTTATGGCTGTCCAGATCGGCTGGTTACGAAGATCAAGTTGTTTCATGAGAACATGTCTGGCAAAGTATCTATTGGAGGAGATGTCAGCGAAGCCTTCATCAACCACGGGGTAAAACAGGGATGCATTCTTGCTCCAACTTTGTTCACACTATATCTTGCTGCAGTTTTGGAAATAATGGACCATAATTTGGACAAAGGTGTGTACATCAGGACTTGCTCAGATGGAAAATTGTTCAAACTGTCAAGACTCAAAGCCTCAACCAAATCAAGAGAGATATGTGTCAGAGAGCTTCTGTATGCAGACAGCTCAGCCCTGGTTGCGACTGATGTTAATGTGATTCAAGAAATTGTAGACCACTTCTCGTTTGCTGCCACTCTTTTTTAGCCTAAGAATCAATGTCTCCAAAACCAAACTTCTGTACCAGCCTCGTCCTCTGTATAGTCCCAGTGAGACCCAACCACAGTCATATCAGTCAATGGGGTAGTGCTGAAATGTTCTGACTCTCTCACATACTTAGGAAGCGCTGTGACCAACACCAACTCATCAGATCTGGAAGTTGAGAGGAGAATTCAATCAGCAACAAAAGTCTACGGTGCTTTGCAGAAGTGACTTTGGTCTCGACATGACATTAAAATGGCAACCAAGGTCAAAGTGTATAACACAGCTGTTTTACCATCTCTGCTTTATTCAACTGAAACGGTGACATTGTATCGGAAGCACATCAAGAAATTGACCAAGACACAACTCAGGCATTTACGCCAAATATTACACAAGTGGTAAGAGAGGGTACCAGATGTGGAGATGTTCAAACTTGCTGAGACAGTCAGCACAGAATCGCTCATCACAGCTTCTCAGCTGTGTTGGACTGGTCAGGTCACAGGAATGAGCGATGATTCACAAAGCTGTTTTCTATGGCGAGCTACATGAAGGAAAGGGGAAGCATGGTGGTCAGAAGTTGCGCTACAAAGATGTGCTCACGCACCAACACGGACCTGAATGTCAACACCTGGGAGAAAGATGCTTTGGATAGAAGAAGTTGGTGCTGCATTGTCATGAAGTCAATCCCAGCTATCGAGGAGAAAAGGCAGAAGAAATATGAAGCAGGTAATGAACACAGACATTCGGTGCTAGACCAGTCAAATCACAAATGCAACCGATGTGGGAGACAGTGCCAATCCAGTGCTGGTCTTGTAGCCCATTAACGTGCCTGCAGAGACTAAACTCTCAGCACAGTCAACATCGAAATCGATGGACAGCCGAAGAAGATTTCTTGGCACTGTGTTGTAACAGGGTAGCAAATTACACAGCATCCACACAAACCAGGGTTTGGAATGGGTTTGGCGGGAACGGAGTGCGTATTCCCTAGACTTACACAGCCAAGGAAACCAAGTGCTCCCAGATTGATTTCATTGGATGCTGTGTGATTGCCTTGAGCATTGATCCAGTGGGTTGTGTGTTTAAACCTGTGTTAAACTATTGTCAGATAGAGTGATTAAGATTAATGATTATGGATGCTGCAGAGGTTGAGTGGTGGTGCAAATCCATGGGGATACCAGTAACGAATGCGTGTGTATTGAGTGGGGTAGACATTCGTAGCCCCAATAAATTGTTCATTCAGACTTTAAGTACCACTGAAGCCTCAGGAACAGTTACGATCATAGAGTGGAGGTTTGACAAAATGGCGAGCAAAGACTTTGTTTTAGTTCAGACTCCAACTGCCTCCAAATATTGGGGCCCCGGGAGAGGGGGGCCGTGGGCTGTCCATACTTTCTGGGAGGAGGAGAGTGTAGGGGACCATGCTGAATCGCAAGCAGAGTTTCTTTTAGCTGGGGGTGGAGACATTAAAGACAAGCTGTTCTCGTTTCTGCGGAGCAAGGGGAAGGAGTGGTCTGATGTGAAAGGTCTATTGAGTCACCCAGCGAGGAGTGAGCATTCCAAGTTGGTATTGGCCCTTACCTCCTTGAGAAATAAATGGCAAAGTGCACAGGCTGAGGGTCCTGCCTATCGAAAGCTGAGGATGTTCTCAGGAATGATGCTGACCCTGAAGGGAAAGAGACTTGGGCGGAGCAAACCTCTCCGATGCTGGATGAGTGGCAGTGCTCTGATGACATGAAAATACAACGATTGGTAGAGTTTGAGAGGGCCAGTTGCTGACGTAGTGATATCCTTAAAGGCACAAAATTCCTTTGCTACTTCTGAAAGGCCACATGCAAGCGCCAGAAAACATTTTTGGCACAGCGGGAAGCCCAGTTGAGCTAATGACGGTTTCAGAACATATTTCAGAAGAAGGGGAAGAAATCTTCCGTCTGTATTTTTCGGCTAAAGAGGCAGCTGAGTTCCTTGCGGAGTGGGGGGGCATTCAAACGGCTGAGGTGAATCAGTTAAGAATGAACCCAGTGGCAAAAGGCATACAGTCATGGGACATGAATGCTTGGGGTTTGGGCCGAGATCCTTCGTCAGGACTAATGGAAAGAAAAGATGACGGGTGTCGGCCTGAAACGTCGACAGTGCTTCTCCCTACAGATGCTGCCTGGCCTGCTGTGTTCTACCAGCAATTTGTATGTGTTGCTTGAATTATCATGAACATAAGAGCTATAAGCTTGTTCTTTATCTATGTTGTATTCTGTGCTGCAGGATTTATTATGTTAACTAGTTACATGAGTGGGGGTGGGGTAAAAGCAAAGGGAATAAGTTACATCTTCATGCTTTGTTCATCACAGTTTGTAATAGGTGTGGGGACCTACGGAGGTTGTATCTTTTGCTGATCGTTTGATTACTTTTAGCTTACACCTGCGTATTCCCAAGTTTCATCGCTTCAAGATTGTATGTTTACTAATTACTAATAATGGATCGAATACATATCCTTGACTTTTGGAGAAACATTCCTGGAGTGGGGGTGCGTCATGCAAGTGTAAGTGGTCTCTTCTTTATGTTACTGCATGTGTTAATCAAAATGGCTTCTTTTGTTAAAAATAAGAATGCTTCTTTGTTATGATAACAGGAGAGGGAGTGCTTTCTCTCGCAGCTTGTTTGGGTTAAAGTTGCTGATAACGGGGATTGTATTCATTTGCTAACCAATTGGGATAGATGTTATTCTCTCTTCTGGGTCTGTAAGCTATTGTTGGCAGGCTTTTGGGAAGTCGGCGCGAGGGGGGTGAGAGAGAGAGAAAGCGATGCTGTAAGCTGCGCGACGGAACGGACCCCGAGCGGGGTTCCGAGGCCAGGGGTTTCGGCAAGGAGAGGAGACGAAGATAGACGTGTCGGGGGTGCTTGGCTGATCACTTCGGGTGGTCCTGAGCTACGAGTCGAGGAGGACAGAGGGGATCGAATGGTGGCCAGAAGACATTGTTAACTGAGCTCCAACGGTTGTGCACGAAGTAGTTTGGACTTTGATAAGTTTGGCGCCTTTTACATTTCCTTTTATATTGTATCTCTATTAAGTACGCAGTTCCAGTACAATCTATAAAGTGAACTCATTTAATTGCATATGGTGTACTGTCTGTTATTTGGCGAGGTGGGGACATCACACAGCATCCACACAAGCTGATTACCCAGTTTGGCGGGGCTGAAGGCTGCTCCCCCGAGACGGAAGCGAGTTGAGCGAGCCTGAGGCTTACCAGGGCACTACACAAGTATAACAAATCCGTAAGGGCTCAAGCAGTGGCAATTGTTTTGAGTTTAGTTTTGGTTTGATTTGGCCACTACAATGATCAGCACACACAAAGTGCAAGAGGAACTCCGTAAGTCAGGCAGCATCTATGGAGGGAAATAAACAATTGACTTTTTGGGCTGAGACCCGTCATCAGCTGTTTGTTTCCCTCCATAGATGCTGCCTGACTTGCTGAGTTCCTCCAGCATGTTGTGTGCGTTGCTCAAAATTTCCAGCATTTGCAGAGTCTCTTGCGTATATAATTAAAGCATATCAAGGAACAGCTAATAAATTTAAAACATAAATATGTAGTAAAATAAAAATAAATAAAAGCTTTGTTAAATTTTTAGTTGGGCTTCACTTGACCCACCAAGAGTGGTTGGTCCAGATACAGAAGTACTGATGCTGCATCCAAAAACAGGATGAAGGGTTATCAAGTGCTTGGAGCTGACCCCACTGTGTACAGTGAGCAGAAAACCATTGGTTAGACATCTATGTGTCTCCAGCCTGCTGTTTAGCATTTAGTGAGTTCTGACATGAATAATTCAAGTCAAGAATATGACAGTGCAGATGAAACAAAAACAATGACAACACTTCCATGGATATAACAAAATAGTTTCCATTGACAATCCATAAAATATTAATACTCCATGTTAGGCTGGAATGATTCAACCTTTGAGAATACCTGCTTTTTTTTGTAATTGAATTGAATTCAGTTATTCTGAAGGCAGATTCCAAACTTGATTGTGTCACGGATTGAATTTAATGCCGAATTTCAATAAATGCTCAGCTCAAATAAATACTTACAAACAAGTTGGATGAACTCAGCAGGTCGGGCAGCATCGGTTGAAATGAGCAGTCAACGTTTCGGGCCGAGACCCTTCGTCAGGACTGAAGAAGGAGGGGGCAGGGGCCCTATAAAGAAAGTGGGGGGAGGGTGGAAGGTGCCAGATGGAAAACCAATCAGAGGAAAGATCAAGGGGTGGGGGAGGGAAAGCAGGGAGGGGATAGGCAGGAAAAGTGAAGAAGGAATGTAAGGGGAAAGTACTATGGGTAGTAGAAGAAGGCAGAATCATGAGAGAGGTGATAGGCAGCTAGAAGAGGAGGCAGAGTGAAAGTGCTCAGTTCAAATTTGAATCATGTATAGACATGATTTCGAGTTTCAGACACGGTTCAAAATTATTGGCACATGATATAATTATTTTAACTTGAAATGCCCAAGGCACTTCAGAGCAGCAATTGTCAGCTCTATGAAACATGGGGAGATACTAAGGCAGCTGAGCAAAGCTTCAAAGTTCAATTTATTATCAAAGTACGTATATGTCATCATATACTACTCTGAGATTAATTTTCTTGCAGGCATTCACAGTTGAACAAAGAAATAAAATGGAATCAATAAAAAAACTATACACAATCAAAGACCAACAAACAAACAATGTCTAAAGAAGACAATCTGCGCAAATACAAAGAAATATAAATATAACCATATAACCATATAACAATCACAGCACGGAAACAGGCCATCTTGGCCCTCCTAGTCCGTGCCGAACCCTTAATCTCACCTAGTCCCATCTACCCGCACTCAGCCCATAACCCTCCACTCCTTTCCTGTCCATATACCTATCCAATTTTACCTATCCAATTTTAACTGAACTGGCCTCTACTACTTCTACAGGAAGCTCATTCCACACAGCTATCACTTTTTGAGTAAAGAAAAACCCCCTCGTGTTTCCCTTAAACTTCTGCCCCCTAACTCTCAAATCATGTCCTCTAGTTTGAATCTCCCCTACTCTCAATGGAAACAGCCTGTTCACGTCAACTCTATCTATCCCTCTCAAAATTTTAAATACCTCGATCAAATCCCCCCTCAACCTTCTACGCTCCAATGAATAGAGACCTAACTTGTTCAACCTTTCTCTGTAACTTAATTGCTGAAACCCAGGTAACATCCTAGTAAATCGTCTCTGCACTCTCTCTAATTTATTGATATCTTTCCTATAATTCGGTGACCAGAACTGCACACAATATTCCAAATTTGGCCTTACCAATGCCTTGTACAACTTTAGCATTACATCCCAACTTCTGTACTCAATGCTTTGATTTATAAAGGCCAGCGTTCCAAAAGCCCTCTTCACCACCCTATCTACATGAGACTCCACTTTCAGGGAACTATGCACAGTTATTTCTAGATCTCTCTGTTCCTCTGCATTCCTCAATGCCCTACCATTTACTCTGTATGTTCTATTTGGATTATTCCTGCCAAAATGTAGAACCTCACACTTCTCAGCATTAAACTCCATCTGCCAACGTTCAGCCCATTCTTCTAACCGGCATAAATCTCCCTGCAAGCTTTGAAAATCCACCTCATTATCCACAACACCTCCTACCTTAGTATCATCGGCATACTTACTAATCCAATTTACCACCCCATCATCCAGATCATTTATGTATATTACAAACAACATTGGGCCCAAAACAGATCCCTGAGGCACCCCGCTAGTCACCGGCCTCCATCCCGATAAACAATAAACAATTATCCACCACTAAATAGTACTGAGAACATGAGTTGTGCTTATCTAATGAAAGCAGAACACATAAAGGAGAAAAGAGAAGATGAGAGGTTTAGGGAGGAAATTCCGCAGTTAGCATCAGTTGTGGATCAATTGAAATCAATGATGCTCAACATACTTGTTTTGGAGGAGTCTAGCCATTTTGAAGCATTGTGGCACTGAAAGAAAGATAGGGAGAGAGTTAATGAAGGCCTGTGTAAGTGAGATGGAAATTTTAATACTGGAGATAAATGCATTTGGAAGTGACAGGTGAACAGGACTTGAGAAGAGTTTGGTAAGGTGTACATTTCAGAACTCTTTCTAAGCTCTGACAAATTGCTGTTTTTCTCATGGGTAACTAACTGGGTGTGTCTTTTGTTGTTATCCATCTTAAACTAAATCCCACTGAGTAACATTTCAACTGGAAATTGTTTCAGAATCAGAGTCTGGTTTATTTTGATGGTCTTATACAACATGAAGTATGTTAGTGCTTTGTTCTGTAGCAACAGTACAGTGCAGAGTCATAAAGTTATGATAGCTTACAAAATAAATAAATAGAGCAAAAAAAGAATAATGAGGTGGTGTTCATTGGGGTCATGGACTGTTGAGAATTCTGATGGCAGAGGGGAAGAAGCTGTCTCTGAATCATTGACTGTGCGCCTTAAAGCTCCTATGCCTTCTCCCGATGTTAGTAATAAGAAGAGGACATATTTCGGATGATGGGGGACCTTAATGGTGAACACCACCTTTTAAAGTTGACCTTGATTGTGGGGAGGGTTGTGCCCATGATGGAAATGGCTGAGTCTACAACCTGTTGAAGGGTCTTGGCCCAATCATCAACTATTTGTTCCTTTCCATGGATGGTACCTGGCCTATTGAATTCCTTCAGCATTTTGTTTATGTTGCTTTGAATTTCCAGCATCCGCAGAATCTCTTGTGTTTACGCTCCGAACCTTTTGTGATCCTATAGATTGGAGCCTTCCTACCACATTGTGATGCAGTAAGTCAGAATGTTCTCCATTGTACATCTGTTAAATTTGCAAGTCTTCAGTGATGTACTACGCATAAAATGCTTTATGTGCAAAAAATATTTTTGCACAGATGCCCAAACTGATATTTATGCCTCTAAACATTAAAATATTATCCAATCATCATCACTTTAGGGCTTGTTAGACTTTCCTGTAGCCAAACTGCTGACAGGCCTCTTGCAATTGTTACTCTTCAAATTGTTGTAAAGAATTTGAAGCAATGTTGAAAGGACTATTGTAACACAAGATTCCCATGTCCATTCATTGTTCTGAAGTCACTGCATTTTATCACAGAATTGAAAATCTTGCATAGATATTTCATGGAAAAGGGAAACTCTGGCTGCAGGTGGGGGGTTTGAAAATCAGTGGGCAGTTGACTGACATTTGAGAAAGAATAGTTTAAGAGATAGTAAAAAATGAAGAAATGAATTGATGGGGTTGCTGTAAGAGTCACCATTGATTCGATGGGCCAAGTGGTCTCCTGCTTGTAAGGAAATATGAGAGAAGTATGACAGTGTGGGTGCCCTTCTGAAGCTGAGTAGAGGGAATAGTTCCTTTGTATCTAAACTATACAAGGCCAGGAGGTTACACAGTACCTAAAGTAGAAATACACTTCTCAACATAAATCATCAAGATTAAAAAGTTACTAAAGAAAAATTACAAATAAATATTTCCAAACCAATATGAGTGGTTAAGTAGGAAAGGCATTTTGACTGGCTGGTCCTGGTTTTTTTCATCTTTATTATTCACAGCCTGACTCTGGTTAGATGCTGTTTGCACCATATGCATTCCACTTACAGAGAGCCACTCAAGTGTAACATTCCATTTAGCATCCAAATTTAAAGAGACAGTCCTCTGATGAAAATTGTATACAGTTTGTACAAATGTTTGGAATCTAGTTAGAAGGGATTTCTCTTTACTTTTTTAATTTATTTTTTAGGATACGGACATCAGTGGCAGGGTCAACAATTCTTGCCTATCCTTATCTGCCCTTTAGAAAGGTTCT
Source organism: Hypanus sabinus (assembly GCF_030144855.1). Lineage (NCBI taxonomy): Eukaryota > Metazoa > Chordata > Chondrichthyes > Myliobatiformes > Dasyatidae > Hypanus > Hypanus sabinus. The sequence goes on from NC_082738.1 coordinate 47,283,799, forward strand.
GGTATAACCACAATACCACTGCAGATGTGGTTATACAGAATTTAGGCAATGATGAATCAGCAATGAACAATTTCAAAGTAGAATTATGTGCAACGAAAACTGCAACTGGCAGTGTTGCCATGCAGCAGGTTCCTAGCTCTTCTTAGTGATAAAGGTCACAGGAATGGGAAGTGACATGAGAGTAGCCCAAGCAAAGAATGGATGATAGTATACACTGGAGCCACTGCGTGCTAGTGATGGAAGAAAGAAGTGTTTGGCGGAATCTGGGTCCAGATCCACCATAGGCTTTGGACCTGAAACATCCACGATTCCATTCCTCCCAAAAATACTTCTCTACTTTCCAGCAGTGGGCCTTAAAGCATTGACTTTGGTATATTCAATGATGTAATATCATTGAATGGTGGCATCCGTTAGTCTCACAAGACCATGGATCTGCGCCATGAAAGTCTTGCTTCAGTCGGTGCTGGTAGAGCAGCGTCTGTTGTGGCTGTAGAGGCCCACATGGGAGTGACAATCTCGGCTGCAGCAACTGCACTTGAAGGCGCTGTCCTCCAGTGTTCTCTTGGTGCTGATTCTCTTTGGCAGCAAGCCTCAGCTTCTCTTCTTCTCTTTTTAGACCTCTGCATAGTTCAAGCCTCCACCGAGAGAGGTCGCTTGCAAAGTCTTCCCACCTCTTGACATTCATGTTCAGTGACTTCATGTCTCTCTTGCAGGCATCTTTGAAAAGAAGATGGGGCTGCCCTTGTGCTCTCTTGCCAGAGGCCAGTTCTGTACAGCAGGTCTTTCAGGATCCTCCCATCTGACATGCAGTGTACGTGGCCCAGCCAGTGGAGACGGCGTTGTTGGAGCAGGGTGAAAAGGCTGGGTATCTGGGCGCGGGCCAGGACCTCATTGTCGGTGACTCAGTCAGTCCACTTGATGTCCAGGATGCATCTCAGGCTGCGAAGGTAGAAGGCGTTGAGACACCGCTCTTGTCTGAAGTAGAGGCTCCAGGTCTCGCTACCGTAAAGCAGTGTGCTGAGGACACAGGCCCTGTAGACTACAATCTTGGTGTGGGTCATCAGCTTTCTGTTCTCCCAGACTCTCTTTGTCAGCCTGGCGAATGTTGGGGCTGCTCGTCCGATCCGTCTGTTGATCTTGGGGTCTAGGGAGAGACTGACCGTGATGGTGGAGCCAAGGTATGTAAACTTGTGAACTACCTCCAGCTTGTAGTTGTTGATTGGGGGCACTCAATGCCTTGGCCCAACACGTTGCTCTTCTTCAGGCTGATGTTCGAGCTGATGGTCAAGCTGAAGTCCTGGCAGGTCCATGAGGCATTGCAGTTGCTCTTCAGACTGTGTTGCCAGCGCCACGTCGTCTGCAAACAACATGATGGTAAGGATGGGTAACTGAACTCCCTCTTTGGAAATGGCCATTTCATGGAACTTGTGCAGTGTGAATATTATTTACCGCTTACCAGCCAAACCTGGTGGTTATCTAGGTCTTGCCACATACAGGTATGGATTCCCTCTTTCTGAGGCATTGCAAATGGAATTGAACATAGTGTAATATCAATGGGCATCTCTGCTTTGCATTCAGTATTGGAAGAAAGATCATTGATGGAACAAATGAAGATGCTTGAGCCTAGGGCACGAACCTGAGGAACTCCTATCGGATCAGAATCAGGTTTATTATCACCAGCATGTATCATGAAATTTGTTAACGTAGCAGCAGCAGTTCAATGCAATACATGATAGAGAAGCAAAGTCAATAAATAAATAAATACATCAATTACAGTATATGTATATTGAATAGATCTAAAATATGCAAAACAGAAATAATATATATTTTAAAAGTGAGGTAATGTTCATGGTTTCAATGCCCATTTAGGAATCGGATGGCAGAGGGAAACAAGTGGTTCCCGAATCACTGAGTGTGTGCCTTCAGGCTTCTGTACCTCCTACCTGATGGTAACAGTGAGAAAAGGGCATGCCCTGGGTGCTGAAGGTCCTTAATAATGGACATTTCCTTTCTGAGACACTGCTCCTTGAAGATGTCTTGGGTACTTTGTAGGCTAGTATCCAAGATGACCTGACTAAATTTATGACCCTCTGCAGCTTCTTTCGGTCCTGTGCAGTAGCCTCCCCTTGCCATACCAGACAGTGATGCAGCCTGTCAGAATGCTCCCCACGGTACATCTATAGAAGTTTTTGTTGACATACCAAATCGCTTCAAACTCCAAATGAAGTAAAGTCACTGTCTTGCCTCCTTTATTGCCTTTATTGATATGTTGGAGCCAGGTTAGGTCCTCAGAGATCCTGATACCCAGGAACTTGAAAATGCTCACTCTCTGGTCCCTCTATGAGGATTGCTATGTGTTCTTTCATCTTACCCTTCCTGAAGTCCACAATCAGCTCTTTCGTCTTACTGACGTTGAGTGCCAGGTTGTTGCTGCGACACCACTCCACTAGTTGGCATATCTCGCTCCTGTACGCTCTCTCATCTCCATTTGAGATTCTACCAACAATGGTTGTATCATCAGAAAATTTATGGATGGTATTTGAGCTATGCCTAGCTACACAGTCATGGGTATAGAGAGAGTAGAGCAGTGGGCTAAGCACACACCCCTGAGGTGTGCCTGTGTTGCTCATCAGTGAGAAGGAGATATTATCACCAATCTGCACAGATTGTAGTCTTCCGGTTAGGAAGTTGAGGATCCAATTGAAGAGAGAGGTACAGAGGCCCAGGTTCTGTAACTTATCAGTCAGGATTGTGGGAATGATGGTATTAAATGCTGAGCTATAGTTGATTAACAGCACCCTGACATAAGTGTTTGTGTTATCCAAGAGATCTAAGGCTGTATGAGGAGACATTGAGATTGTGTCTGCCGTTGACCTATTATGGCAATAGGCTAATTGCAGTGGGTCCAGGTCCTTGCTGAGGCAGGAGTTGATGCCATGCTCAATCAAATGCTGCCTTGATGTCAAAGGCAATTACTCTCTCCTTGACTCTATAGTTTAACTCTTTATTGTATATTTGGGCTGAAGATGTGGTGAAGACTGGGAGACAGGTGATCTTGGCTAAACCCAGCAGATGATGGAAACCCAGTCAATGTGCTAGTGCTGCTTGATGCACTGTTGCTGATGTGTTCCTGGCTTTACAGATCTGATTATTCAGTTAATTTGGTGGTGATTAGTCAGATTAGATGTATCCTGCTCATCTGAATGCCTTTCACAATTTTAGTAAATTCTGAAGCAACTATCGACTTTTATAGTTTTTGCAGCTTCACTGGATAATGTGACCAATGCTTTGGAGAAAACGGGGAAATACCATGCTGGGGGATGGGGTGGGGTATCTGAAATAAAATCGGAGAATGCTGGAAATGCTCAGCAAGTCAGGCTGTATCTGTGGCGGGATAATTAAGGTTAAGGGTTACTTACAATTCTTTTATCCAAACTATGAAAGAACATCAACTTGGAATATTACCTCTATGTCCCTACCTGTCCTGGCTATTCCCAGCAGTTCCTGCCTTCCAGCCTTCATTTATACTTGCAAAGTGCAAAGTGCAAAGTGAGTGTAATCAGTAATTCTGCTTGGCAGTTACAGACTACAATATTGTCATTATTATGCCAGTCTGTATTTTGAAATTCCATTGTATTGGGTTACTTCCCTGAAATCTGCTAGGTTTTCCAGTTATATATTAATGAAGGCTGAACCTGGGACTTGGGAATATACCTGCTTGACAACAGGCACCTGCATATTCATGGAGTGATAGTGTTCATGATTTATATTTTCAGAACTATTGTCGGCAGGCGTTGTAGTAATACATTAGAAGTGCTATGTGTTAAGGCACTTGTTAAGATACCCTAGTTGGGGCACTATGGTAGCGTAGCAGTTAGTATGACACTATTACAGCTCAGGGCATCCAAGTTCGGAGTTCAATTCTGATGATGTCTTCTAGGAATTAGATCATCCTCCCGTGTACATGTGGGTTTCCTCTAGGCGCTCCGGTTTCCTCCCACATTCCAAAGACATATGTGTTGGTAGGTTAATTGGTCATTGTAAATTGTCCTGTGATCAGGCAAGGGTTAATTAAGTAGGTTGCCAGGCACGCAGCTTGTTGGGCTGGAAGTGCCTGCTCCATGCTGTATCTCTAAATAAAAATAAGTAAATAAAATAAAAAGTCTGGACTTCCAACAGGAGATTTGCAGAATGGTTTTTTGAACTGCAAACTATAAACTGCTGATGTCAGATTCGGTGGAGCAGTTCTTGTCAACATGTTGCAATTTCTCACAGCTATACCCACTTAGCAGGGCAGTTGCAATGTCTAAAGCCAGCTCTTGAAGGTAGATACCACAGCCCTGGAACACTCTTCCAGCTCCAGGGGAATGTTGCAACTTAATGAATTGATGCCGCAATCATGAAAATAAGTTGAGAGAATGTCCTTGTGGGATCAAAGATAGCAAAACAGGCTTTTGAAGAGTAGAGCTGATATGTCCAAGGATAAATGGAGACCCTGAGGGCTAGAGCCATACATTTCTAGTGGAGATTACCTATGAGGTAAGGTAGTCAAGAATCCAGTCTTTTAGTGTTTGCATTTTGTGGAAGTATGCATTGCAGACAAATTTCCATGCCTGTTCTGCTTCTTCCTGTGAGAATTAGATATAGCCTCCTCTCTTTGAAATCCAGTTTGGATGGTCCCCACCCCCCAATAACAGGGTGCGATATTCCTGAATCTCAGCAGTTCAGAGTGTCAATCATCAAGACTTCCACAGGCTGAGCAGATCAGGAATGCATTCTGTGTGGTGTTTTTAACATTACAAAAGGTCACAGATCTCATTGAGAGCAAATATGCGGTTTGAATATTGTCCCTTTAAACTGCACAGTATGAGGGAAAAAGAGAACTTGAATCAGGTTCATTATCACTTGCATATTTAGTAAAATTGGTCATTTTGCATTCACAGCACAGTGAAATACAAATATTACTATAAATTTCAATAATAGAGTGCAAAAAGAGAGCAAAATAGAGGAGTAATGTTTATGTGTTCACAGACTGTTCAAAATCTGATGGTGGAGGGGAAGAAGCTGTTCCTAAATCATTGCGAGTGTATCTTCAAGTTCCTGTACCTCCTCCCTGATGATAATAATCAGAAGAGGGCATATCCTGGATGGTGAGGGTCCTTAATAATGGATGCCACCTTCTTGAGGCATGGTTTTTTGAAGGTATCCTTTACAGACAGACTGACAGACATACTTTATTGATCCTGAGGGAAATTGGGTTTCATTACAGTCGCACCAACAGTTTTTCAACAATCAGCTTTTCTGATCCTGGGCACCTCAATAACAATCAGTGATGCACACAGCCAAGTTGGCACCAGAAGCAAGGCAACATCTATGGGCTGCCCCCAGCACAATCCTTGGACTGTGTTGGTTGCTGCCACAAAAGTGACACATTTTACTGTATGTTTCGATGTTTCAATGTTCTGTATGTAACACCAGTGTAGTGTTTCTGATATCTCATGTGACTGGTCGCCACACACTTTATGTGAAAATCAAATTTACATATTACTACACTAGGTGCTAGTAGGCCATCAGAAGTTCTAGGTATTGGAAAGAGGCAGTGAATAGAAAACACACACTTCTAGAAGTTAGTTTGTTTATAAAAAATAGATTACACCAAATATGTACATGAGTAAGAACAATTCAAAATTCCAACATTCTGTCTTAGGTACCAAAGCTCAGATATCAACAAAAACCAAATTCCTTTTTTGTTAAAATTACTGAGATTCATTAGAATAATCTTCATTACTTCAATTTCTCTAATTAGATCTAGTGTTATTTCCTATTTAAAGGTTTACAGACCTTTCTATTTGCCTTTCTATTTATCCGTAGCTAGTTAGGAAACTAATTGAATTCCTATTTTTAAGTATTATGGTTACCTTCAGTTTCAGTTTTGGATCAGTACATCTACAATTTCAAACTCAACCCCTCCCCCAAAAATATATATATCCAGCTTAATCCCTTTCATGACAAATTGTCCAACATCACAACTTTTAAACAAGGTAAATCTCATTCAGTCACTTATCAAACTTGCAAGATAATCAGTTCTTCCAGAAGATTAAATTCTGATCTTTCGAATGAGAAATAAACTTATACATCCAATCGTATTAAACCCTCTACATCGTTAAACATTTTGTTCCCACGCTGGTTCTTCGACCTTGGGTGGCTCGCCAACTTGTTTCTTGGTTTTTTGCATGAAATAATAGATCGTCCACGGAACGTCGATTCACAAAACTTATACAAAAAGAACATAACCTGCATACAGCAATCCATAAATTCTTAAACACATTCTATTTTCTATTTTGATATAACTCAATGTCATATGATCATCTCCAAACATTTCTCAGTTACAACACTACTGAACATACTTCACACGCAGGTTATACACTCAAAACAGTAAAAGTGTTTCAACTCACCAGATTCCTTGGTGTTATTCAACAGAACTAATTCCTAGTTACATGGTAGAGATCTTGGACACCACTCTCTGCTGACATCAGGTGCTCATTTTAGCTGTAGTTTCAATAAATCTGGTATCAGCGTTGTCTTTCCTCCAGGGGTTTCCAGTAAGTAGGGTAGAGATACTAACTACTAATTCCTCGTGTAACAGTTTTTATCTTTAGTTCATTTCTAATAGTTTACTGTGTTTTCTGTTGTTTGTCCAAGCCAGCTTCTGCCATGTCTCCTTCTCACATAGCTTTTATTCTCGTCTTTTTTTACAATAAACTTTGTTTTCATCCCCCCCACAGGCAGACCTTTCTAACATTGCATATTTGGGTTTAATTAACCTTTGCTACATGTGCATGTGACAAATAAAGCTGATCTTTAGAATGCTGTCTATGGTATATCTGTAGAAATTCGCTAGAGTCTTTAGTGATATACCAAGTCTCCTCATGGAATGGAGCCACTAGGGTGCCTTCTTCATAATTGCATTAACATGTTGGACAAGATAGATCTTCCGAGATGTTGACACCCAGAAAACTGAAGCTGCATAGCATGACCCCTCAATGAGGACTTGATGAAGACTCCGTGGTACCCAAGAGGTCTTCAAGGAGCAATGCATTAGGAAGCGGCGTCCATCATTAAGGACTCCCACCACCCAGGACGTGCCCTTTTATCATTGTTACCATCAGGAAGGAGGTACAGAATCCTAAAGGCACACACTCAACAATTCAGGAATAGCTTCTTCCCCTCTGCCATCCGATTTCGAAATGGACATTGAACCCATGAACTCTAGCCCACTTTTTTTTTTGCAGTTTAGTACAACTGTTTAGTAGTTACATATAGTTACAGTAAAACTTACTGTAATTCAGTTTTTGCTCTATATTTATTTATCATGTAGTTCATTGCACTGCTGCCATAAAGTTAACTAATTTCACGACATATCCCAGTGATATTAAACCTGTTTCTGATTCTGCATATTCTCCCAATTTCCCCTTCCTGAAGTCCACAATTAATTCTTGGTTTAACTGGTATTGAGTGCAAGGTTGTTACTGCACAGAAAAAGTAAAACCTAGTTGTTCAGTGAACAAAATAGAACCTGTCATTGGATATGACAGGGACAATGAGGGCTTGACATCGCAGTGTAGATGAACTTTATGAGATACCTATCTCGCTATTGGTTCCATTGGGGATTTATTCCCGAGAAATGAAAATCATGCCAAAATATCTGTGGACGTATTTTCGCTTATTTGCTAACATATACCTAGAAATGGAGACAAAATTTGGATTCAGTCCAGGTTTAATTGTACAGCACCATATTTTTCTGGAATTTTACAAACACGTTTTATGACTTAAGGTAACAATGATCACCTGGATTTTTCAGAATTTATTGGGAGGAATTCCAGAAGTTTTCCTTGCCATTCTAATCACAGATGTGGAAAATGTTAATCATCCTAGGACATCAGAAACTGCTCTGTCCACTGAAAGTTGAGCGATTAGGCTGGTGCTCTTGTTTGAGCCTAGAAGATAGATAGATAGATACTTTATTCATCCCCAAGGGGAAATTCAACATTTTTCCAGTGTCCCATACACTTATTGTAGCAAAACTAATTACATACAGTATTTAACAGTATAAATATGATATGCATCTAAAATCACCCTCCCAAAAAGCATTAATAAATAGCTTTTAAAAAGTTCTTAAATAGTTTACTAAAGTGCATTGAGTGGTAACTTAAGCTCAGTCCTAACCCCGGCACTTTAACATGTCTTGCCCCTGGTGGTTGAATTGTAGAGCCGAATGGCATTGGGGAGTAATGATCTCTTCATCCTGTCTGAGGAGCATTGCATTGACAGCAACCTGCCGCTGAAGCTGCTTCTCTGTCTCTGGATGGTGCTGTGCAGAGGATGTTCAGGGTTTTCCATGATTGACCATAGCCTACTCAGTGCCCTCCGCTCTGCCACCGATGTCATACTCTCCAGTTCTGTGCCCACAACAGAGCCCGCCTTCCTTACCAGCTTATTAAGACGTGAGGCGTCCCTCTTCTTAATGCTGCCTCCCCAGCACGCCACCACAAAGAAGAGGGCGCTCTCCACAACTGACCGATAGAACATCTTCAGCATCTCACTACAAACATTGAATGACGCCAGCCTTCTGAGGAAGTACAGTCGACTCTGTGCTTTCCTGCACAGGGCTTCTGTGTTGGCAGTCCAGTCTAGCTTCTCGTCTAACTGCACTCCCAGATACTTGTAGGTCTTAACCTGCTCCACACATTCTCCATTAATGATCACTGGCTCCATATGAGGCCTAGGTCTCCTAAAGTCCACCACCATCTTGGCCTTGGTGATATTGAGACGCAGGTAGTTTGAGTTGCACCATATCACAAAGTCCTGTATCAGTTTCCTATACTCTTCCTCCTGACCATTCCTGACACACCCCACTATGGCCATGTCATCAGCGAACTTCTGCACATGGCAGGACTCCGAGTTATATTGGAAGTCTGATGTGTACAGGGTGAACAGGACCGGAGAGAGCACGGTCCCCTGCGGCGCTCCTGTGCTGCTGACCACCATGTCAGACCTACAGTCTCCCAACCGCACATACTGAGGTCTGTCTGTCAAGTAGTCCGTTATCCAAGCCACCATGTGTGAGTCTACTCCCATCTCCGTTAGTTTGTGCCTTAAGATCCTGGGCTGGATGGTGTTAAAGGCACTAGAGAAGTCCAGGAATGTAATCCTCACAGCACCACTGACCCTGTCCAGGTGAGAGAGGGATTTGTGCAGCAAGTACGTGATAGCATCCTCCACTCCCACCTTCTCCTGATACGCAAACTGAAGAGGATCCTGGGCGTGCCTGGTTTGTGGCCTCAGATTCTGTATTATCAGCCGCTCCATGGTCTTCATCACGTGCGACATCAAAGCAACAGGTCTGAAGTCATTCATCTCCCTTGGTTGTGGTTTCTTCGGTACTGGGACAATACAGGATGTTTTCCACTGTCTGGGTACCCTTCTCTGCTCCAGGCTCATGTTGAAGATGCGCTGAAGGAGTTCAAATTATGCGCTGAAGGCAAGTCCACACTTATCTTACCCACCACTTATAGCTCTGTAGTGATGACAGATTTAATTTTTGGAGATGAATTTGCTAAATGTATAGAAACATAAGAACACATTGGATTAGATAAGATCATTTCATTCTTTCAGAACTATTTCTGTTCAATTAGAAATCATTTGTGTTGTACATAAAATTCAAGGTCTTTATATTCTGTCTACAATGTACAATGTAGTCTGTAGATTTAGCCTTTTCTGAGGAAATATCTCATTCTCTCCCTGAAAATTATTAACAGCAACAATTTCCACAGGATGATAATTGTCCCGATTTCAGGAAGCAAAGTAAAATGTGGAAATGCCAAAAGAAATAGCTTCAACTGTGTGGGTAAATAATTGCTTTTCAAGAAATCAATTCAAATGAAGCTGACAGGAATATTAGTTCTAAGCTTCCTGTTCACACTCAACAGCAAGAAGGTGTTGTCTTCCAGCTGAGTTGTCAAACCACGATCTTTGTGCACTTGTAAAACATCTCATGGTACTGTTTTGATGAGCAGAAAGCTAGCCACCAGAGAGCCAAATAATATTTACCCTTCACTCAACACTACCAATACAGAAGTACCGAGAAACTGGGTCAGATGGTGGCACAGTTTTGTGTACTGTCTGATTCAACTTCACTGAACATTAAATGTAAAGGAAAACTGAGGACATCCTGAAGTCTTCTTAGTCCTCTGTGATACATGAATGGACATGTGCTGTAGTATCCAATGAAGTGCATGCTACATGCTTTTGTAGCTCAATTTAAGTTAGCATAAATTTAAATTAACATAAATTATACATAATTTGAAAGACAAATTAAGCGTAACTACATTTGGGATATTTGACCTTGCATATGCATCCAAGGCAGCAGAGAAAATCTCATGAAACAAGAGGCTTTCACAGCACTTGTGAGGCCTGCTTTCCTCCAGCTGGGAACACCGAGTCATCCAGCACTTCCAGTGTCATATTTACCCAACTGTGATAGCAATCCCCACCCATATCTCCTACTTGTCACACCACCAATCTGACATCTGGATGCATAGCTAGACACAACCCCATTTCATTGGAGCCAAACAATATCTCTGTGACCACTCCTCCTGTGCTATCCACATTAGACTTCTCCAAATAGCCCTTCTGTGGAGCCGACCATGCTTTTGAAACAATCCTGGAGGAGAGTACTGAGACCCTTTGTGACAACAAGGCCTCAACCAATGTAATGGATTCACATGGGTAGGACAGAAAAGCCCTGCCTACAAAATGCCTCTGGTAACTTTTTTGTGAAGGTTTTGCAAACATCTCTGACATTCAGGACATTGATTTTTTAAAAATATGACATGGCTTTAAATGTTGAATTGTTTATCAACTTTTTAAAATAATCAATAAGTATAATCAAATTTAAAAAATGACACCCTCACAAAGAATCTCAGCAAACCGCTACTTCACCATTGGACTTCATGAAAATCCGGTGAGGGTAGACAGTTGGGAAGTCATAGAGAGAGCTCAATAGACAGACTCCTTTGCAGGGGTCCAGAAACTTGCTGGCACTTACACTGTGCGAACTGTCAGCAGTTTGAGACAAAAGCCATATTGTGCCTCTGAAGTGAAATCACAACTGGCAGACGGGGTCATGCTCCTGCTTTTAAGAGGGATTCTTGTAGCCAAACCGAAATGCTTGAAATAAAAAGAAGAAAGCAAAGTAACAAACACTCTTCTGCAAAAAACTCAGAGGGTAATGCAGCATCTGTGGAAGGAAAGGACTTGTCAGCATTTTGGGTCAAACTTGCCATTGTACAGTAACCTTCTCTACAACAAAATAACTTAATATGCCTCTTAGTCAGTGAAATCCTTTGAAGTGTTATCTTTACTCTCTTGTGTACTAAGATACCTTCAGTGTGTAATTTACACCCATATTTCTGGTTGGTTACATTTGATGTATAACCAACACAAAAAGCCAAATGGATCGCAATATAAAAATAGAGCTTAATTACTTTTTTTTATCAAAGGATATGTGTAACATACAGTACTGTGCAAAAGCCTTGGGCACTCCTGACTCCCCAAAGCCTGTCCACCATCTACAAGGCTCAGGTCAGGAGTGTAATGGAATACTCACCACTCACCTGGATGAGTGCAGCTCCATCAACGCTCAAGAAGCTCGACACCATCCAGTACAAGGCAGCCCACTTGATCGTTACCCCTTCCACAAGCATCCAACCCCTCCACCCTCGATGAACAGTTGCAGCAGTGTGTCCTGTCTACAAGACGCACTGCAACAACACACCAGAGTTCCTAAGCAGCACCTTTCAGACCCACGGTCACTACCATCTAGAACAGGCATGGGCAAACTACGGCCCGCGGCCCGTTAAGCTTTTTAATCCGGCCCGCAGAACTTGATGAAATTATATTAATAAACCTTGTTAATGTTTTTTCCCCGCAATTCTGGCGTTTTCCCAATAGATGACGCACTCTATATACATTTGTGGCGACCCATTTCCTGGCACATCCGAACCAGCTCACAATTAGCCAGCGTTCCGGCTAAGGGAGATAGCCTGCGGGGATTTGCGAGCACAGAGCTTTGGAGCCTCTGCGCCACGGGGGGCAGGTTGAGGGAGGCTTAAAAGTGAGGCTGGGGATTTCGAATAAAGTTTTTTTCTTCGACTGCAGTTACCGACTCCGTGTCGTAATTTTAGCGCTGCATGTAGCACACCACTACACATTGACCTTTGTTGAGGTGCAGCGTATTACTCCACATTTGCGCTTTACTCTTTGTTCGGCTCGACCTATTTGTGTGAACAGGCGTTCAGCGTCATGAACATCAACAAAGCCAGCCACAGATCCAAGTTAACTGACCAACACCTCAGATCCATCCTGAGAATCGCCACAACAAAACTAAATCCAGACTTTGATGCGCTGGCTAAAAAGGGAAACCAACAACACTGTTCCCACTGAAATTAAAAATAAGTTTCTTCGTTGTGTTATGTAAAAAATGCATTTGAAAATATTTTTTTCAATACGCCTTACATGTTACATGTCATTTCTGTTAAGTGATGGACATGAGTAGTGCACAGGAGCACGTACGTTCTCAAAATAAAAAATGCGCTCCAGATCAAATAACGCGCTCTGCATACTGGCGCGCTGTCATTGTTCTGTCTTTGTGCTGGTCGTTGTTGAGTTTTGGCACAGGGGACAATTGAATAAGAAGGAGCAGGACAAGTAGACCTGCATCTCCTACCGTTTTTGAAATAAAGACAGTCAGGTGGAGAGTGATGATGATAATATCTTGAAGGATAACAGAATTTTCAGTGCTTTAAAATAATAACTGTTACTATTAAAAAAAACTGTATTTTATTCATTTAATTTTCAGTGTTTTAAAAGTCATTTCAATAAATAGCTAAATACCATGGGTGTAACGTTCTCCTTCGGGTGTAACGAACACCGAATTTAACGTCGAGATAAACCAGTTAATAAGAACCAGATCGCAGTAAGATTAACCATTTACTGTTCACTCTTCACATTAACATATGGTGAAAACTGTTGATAAAACAATACAAGATTGATACAGTATTTGTTCCTTCCTTAATATCACATTTCAAGTGTAAATACTTGCAAAGGTGACTATAACTACATTACACTAAGGTGCAGTATACAGGGAGAGTTTACCTGCTCCATTGACTACTTTAAATACACTTCCATGCAAACTATCCGCGACTCTTTAACTAACGAAAGCATAAACATTATCTACCGTCGTTACTTCTAACAGGATCGGCATTAACATCTTAGTTCAATATATCGATTATCTATTAACTTACAGCGTTGTTCTCACTATGATTTCTCATGCCTGCAAAACAACTTCTGCTCAGGTGTGCCTCGTGGAAAGCCCCCACCATCGCGCTAATTTCAAACCGGTATTTTCCCACAAGACGCGGCGAAACCGGATGTGACGTCATCGCATGCCGATATATTTTACATGCAATGAATATACTTTAAACACTCCTAATTCTAACTAGAAAATACTATTGAATGAATTACTAAGCGAAAATATTATAAACTAAATAACTGTCGTAAAGACAGCACACTCCCCGCTTGACCTTCGTAAGGTCACAATGAGCAGAGTACAAAACTTAGTCTCTAATCAGTCATTGGGTAGAAGTAGAATAACTTCTGTAACTGGCCTTTGGTAAACTTTCACATCGCCTTGGTCGGTAGTCTTCAATTCAATCTTCCTGACATGTCCATCCTCGCTAGGGAATGTAGCAGTGATTCTGGCCATTGGCCAGCTGTTGCGGGTGATCTGCTTGTCCCTGAGCAGGACTAGGTCTCCAACTTGAAGATTCCTGCGGGGTTCTGTCCACTTTCGTCTCTGTTGCAACGAGGGTAGATATTCCTGTCTCCAGCGGGACCAGAACTGATTCGCCAGAGCCTGGACTTGTCTCCATTGCTTTGTGTACAAATCCTTGTCTGAAAAGTCTCCTGGTGGAGGAGGTGCCCCTGCCTTCTGTGTAAGGAGCATTGATGGCGAAAGGATGAAGGGGTTTTCTGGGTCAGAGGACACAGGCAGGAGTGGTCGTGAGTTCATAATGGCTGTGACCTCTGCCATTAGGGTGCACAGTACCTCGTGGGTCAATCGGGTGCGTTGCTGCAGAAACATTGAATCCAGAATTCTTCTGGCGATCCCAATCATCCGCTCCCATGCGCCTCCCATGTGGGAGGCGTGTGGTGTGTTGAACTCCCAGTTGCATCCCTGTTGACTGAGGTACCTTTGCACTGCTCTGTCCATCCCCAGCTCCTTTGATGCTCCTACAAAGTTCGTTCCGCAATCAGATCTTAACTGTTTTGCAGGGCCTCTTATCGCAAAGAATCGCCTGAGAGCATTGATGCAGCTGGAGGTATCTAAAGATTCGATGACCTCAATGTGTACCGCTCTTGAACTCATGCAGCTAAACATGATGGCCCACCGCTTGCTCTCTGCTTGTCCTCCTCTGGTGCGTCTTGTAGTGATAGACCAGGGGCCGAATACATCGAGCCCTACGTTTGTAAAGGGAGGGCAGGCTTCGAGGCGCTCAGGTGGGAGGTCGGCCATGCGTTGAACTTCTAATCTGCCTCGTAGTTTCCTGCAGGTTACACATTTATGAAGTACTGAATTGATCAGTGATTTACCTCCCAAGATCCACAGTCCCGCTGCTCTTATTGCTCCTTCGGTAAGGTGGCGGCCCTGGTGCTTTACCTGTTCATGATAATGGCGGGCGAGCAGTAAGGATACATGGCTGCCTTTGGGCAGGAGTACTGGACTCTTTTCTGCGGCCGGAAACTGACAGTGTATTAACCGGCCTCCAATGCAGATGATATTGTTCTTCAGGATCGGGCTGAACTTCCTCAAAGGGCTGTCCTTTGGTATTGGTTTGTTGACTTGGAGAGCTGAAAACTCCCTTGCAAAAGCCACTCTTTGCGTTGCTTTGAAGATGACATCCTTTGCCTGGGCTAATTCGTCCGCGGTGCGAGGCAAAGTACATTTGTGCCATCCCCTACATTTACTGTTTCGGGATGAATGTTTGTGTGATCTGGCCATATGAATGAGGAACGCAAGTCCTCTCACTAAAGAATTCAAAGTGGAGAACCGCCGAAAGCGTTCGTTGGTACCTATCGATTCCGTGAGGTTGGTGGCTCCTGTTTGTATTTGCGGCCGAATTTCCGAGTCTCTCTCGGGTTCGATCAGTTCAAATATCTCGTTCGTTTGAGTCCTTTCCGATGGTGGCTGATGAAGAAAGTGGGGTCCGGTAAGCCAGGTTGTCTGAGCCAGACGGGATGCAGGTAAGGATCTTGATGCATGGTCTGCAGGGTTATCCTCGGTACGTACATAATGCCATTGTTCGGGCTTTGATGACAGGCGGATGCGTTGAACTCTATTATGAACGTACACGTAGAAGCGTTTTGATTCGTTGTAAATATAACCAAGCACGACTTTACTGTCCGTGTAGAACTTGATATCGTCGAACCGTAGGTCCAGCTCGTCCTGGATAAGATTTGCCATTTCCACGGCCAGGACGGCTGCGCACAGTTCGAGCCTTGGAATCGTCGGCTCCGACGGAGGAGTGAGCTTCGCCTTACCCGTTACAAATCCCACTTCGACTTGGCCGTCCTTTCCGACTACTTTCAAGTAAGCCACAGCGCCGATGGCCTTGGTGGACGCATCCGAAAAAACACACAATTCTGTGAGCGCTGCCTCGGTGGGTGAGGTCACAGTGTACCTGCGTTGGATTTGAAGCTGTTTTAAATCCGGGAGTGAATCTCTCCAAGCCTCCCACTTGCTTCGCTTGTCTTCAGGCAGAAGAGTATCCCAGTCAGAGGGCTCAGACGTAAGTTCTCTGAGAAGGGCTCTTCCTTGAATCGTAACTGGTGCCAGTAGGCCCAAGGGATCGAAAATACTGTTGACAGTGGAGAGGACTCCACGACGGGTAAATGGTTTGATCACGGTCGGCACAGAGAATGTGAATGAGTCGGTCGTTATCTCCCAGAGGAGACCCAAGCTCCTTTGTGTAGGTATGGTTTCTCCATCTAAATCTAGGTCTTTGATTGCTGGAGCACAGTCATCGTGTGGAAAGGCCTCCATTACTGCCTGCCGGTTTGATGCAAACTTATGCAAGCGGAGGTTTGACTCCGCGAGTGAGGCTTGTGTACGTCGGAGCAGATCGATTGCTTCCTCTTCTGTCCGTAGTGATATCAAACCATCGTCGACGTAGAAGTGCCTTTCTACAAACTTAACGGTGTCGTCACCGTGCTCCTGTGCACCCTCTCTGATGGCTCTTCGCAGCCCATAGATGGCCACGGCAGGTGACGGGCTATTGCCGAAAACGTGGACTTTCATCCGGTACTTGATAACTTCTTTGTTGATGTCGTTGTCCTTATACCATAAGAAACGGAGGAAATCGCGATAGTCCTCCTGTACCAAGAAGCAATGGAACATCTGCTGGATGTCCGCTAAGATTGCGACCTTCTCCTTCCGGAAGCGCAGCAGGACCCCGAGTAGGGTATTGTTAAGGTCGGGGCCTGTGAGAAGCGCGTCATTTAGGGAGACGCCGGAACACTGGGCACTGGAGTCGAAGACCACCCTGATCTGATTGGGTTTTTGTGGATGGTAAACTCCAAATGTTGGGAGGTACCAGCACTCCCCGCCTTCCGGCAGTGGTGGTGCTACTTCGGCATGTCCGTTAGCGAAGATCTTTCCCATAAATGCTATATATTGCTGTTGCATCTCGGGTTTCCGGTTCAGGGTTTTTTGTAAGGACGTGAACCGCTTGACCGCTTGCTCTCTGTTATTTGGCAACCGCTGGCGTGGTTCTCTGAAGGGTAGTGGGGCGACCCAATTATTTGCTTCATCCCTGAAGACTTTGGTGTCCATCATTTTTAAGAAGAAGACGTCTTGAGCTGATGGAGCAAGTTTATTGTCATACTTCGTCTGAGCGAAGACTGACTGGCCCAGCGACTCGTCGCTTGCCTCGCGCTTGTTAACGCCTTGTTGTGCTTCCTTGATATACATGGAACTTGTGCAGGGTTGAAAAATCGAATGGTGGCCACTCTCTAGCACATTGGTCTTGAGTGTGTCGACCGTCGGTTTGTGTACGTCACCGAGACACACCTCTCCTATCACCACCCATCCCAGATCCAGACGTTGCGCGAAGGGGGCGTCGAGTGGTCCATTGATCTGCTGCCTAACCTTGTGTACCTGGATAACGTCTCTTCCTAATAGCAGGAGTATTTCCGCTTTCGGATCCAGTTCTGGGATGTGTTTGGCGATGTGGTGGAGATGCGGCTGGTGTAGCACCGCACTTGGTGTCGGGATCTCAGCGCGGTTATTCATGATTTCATTGCACTCTAAGAGCGGAGGGAGACAGATGACGACTTTACCATCCAGGGACTCGATCTGGATGCCTTCTGCCTTCCTTCCTTGGGTTTCCATGTTGCCTGAGCAAGTTTTGAGGTAGTATGGGAACCGCTCACTCTCAATGTTGAACAATTTAAAGAACTCTGGACTGACTAGTGAACGATTGCTCTGATCGTCCAGAATCACATAGGCTTTGATGGCCTTGTCTTTGGCTCCTTTAGGGTACACCTTAGTGAGGCAGATCTTGGAACAAGAATGACTTGACTGAGCTTGACCGCAAACTTCTGTACAGTTCGTGCTGACAGCTATTGACCTAGAGTGAGCCTCTCCCTCCCCGCCGTCCTGTTGTGGGGGTGAAGGAGCGCTCTCGGTTTGCGGTGACAGGTCGGGATGCATGGCCTCGACGTGATCTGGGCTGTCACATTCCGGACACTTCACGGCGATCGTACACTCTCTGGCGAGGTGAGAGGTTGAGGAACAGCATCTAAAACATATTCTTTTCTCCTTGAGAAGAGCCGTCCTCTCTTCAAGGGGTTTTTCCCTAAACATTCTGCATGCTTTCAGGGGGTGAGGTTTGTTATGCAATGGACAATACTTGCCAGGGTCGTTGTTAGTTGTAAGGGCTTCGGTCTTGAGCACTGACACGGGTTTATCAATGTTGAAAACATTCGAAACGGATCTGCCTGGCTTGGTGTAAATCGAACTGCTTCCTGGACCTACAAGGCTAGGGTCGTTTCGCCTCTTCGCCTCCTTGCACACAAACCTAGTGAGGTGCTTAAAGGGAGGAAATCGACCATCGTGGTCTTCCTTGTACTCTGAGGCAACAGTCAGCCACTTGTCCTGCAGCCCAAATGGAAGTTTGCCCACAATTGGTCTAATCCCGGATGGAGTATCTAGGTATACTAGACCAGCTGAATAGCCATCTTCTTTGGCGCCTTGGATCTCCATGAGTAAATCTCCGAATTCTCTTAACTTAAAGTGATCTTTGGCTGACACCTTAGGAAAGTTTTCCAGACGTCGATATAGCGCCGCTTCAATAATGTCGGGGGCCCCATATCTCTCCCAAAGTCTCTCCCACGCTTCGCTTAAGGCTAGCTCAGGTTTGTTGATGTACACTGAACGCATGCGTCTCACCTGGTCGCGTGATTCTTTCCCCAGCCATTTCGCCATAAGGTCCAACCTTTGGGTTGCACTGAGCTGGACCCCGTCAATCACATTGGTGAATGTGGAGAGCCAAGCACGGTAATTTTCGGGTTTATCGTCAAACTGGTACAGTCCCGAAGTGACGAGATCCCGTCGTGCTAAATACTGCAGCGTGGGATCGGCTGCAAGCGGCATGCGGGCTGGAGAAGTACGTTGACGCCTATATGACTGAGAACGCACGTTTCTCATGGAATTTGCCATCCTGGATTCAACCTCCGCGTCTCTTCGCATCGAACTTTGTAACTTTGGTGTCAAAGTATATCGGTTGTCAGCTCTTTCATTCTTGACTTCATCGCGGGGCCGCGAGGGTAAATTCTCTTCCTCGTAGCTGGGGAAGTTATCGAATAGGTATGGAGAGGGGAGACGAGCCTGCCTGTCTGCTTGATATTGTACATAGTCGCTCGTGCGTTCCAGTCTGGTCCTTTCTAAAGCAGAACTTGTTTCGGTCAGATCACGCGACCCTTCAGCTTCTTCTATGTACTCTGCTTCCACCATGGCAGCTTCTCCTTCTCTTTCTAGCTGCAGCACATGCAACCCTGTCGATATTTTTGTCATTTCCAACTGGGTTTCGGCTTCTCTGGCAGCCTCTTCTCTTTGTCTGGCAGCCTCTTTCGGCTTCTCTGGTGGCCCTTTCTTTCTGGATTTCGGCTTCTCTGGCAGCCTCTTCTCTTTGTCTGGCGGCCCTTTCGGCTTCTCTGGCGGCCTTTTCTTTCTGGATTTCGACTTCTCTGGTGGCCTGTTTCATTTTCAAAACTGCTTCTTGTTTGGCGTAATGCAGTCGCACCTTGGCGGCTTCTGCCTTGGCTCTTGCCTGTGTGGACTTACTTGATGTCGTTCTACTGCCCTTGTCGCTGGGCGCCATCGACTTGATCCCGGATCGAGCTGACATTGCAGCACTTGGAACACCTGATAACGCCCGGGTGGGCTTACTTGATGTCGGTTTACTGCCCCTGTCGCTGGGCGGCGTCGACTTGATGCTGGATTGTGCTGACATTGCAGCACTTGAAACACCTGATAATGCCGCTTTTTCACTGTAACGTTCTCCTTCGGGTGTAACGAACGCCGAATTTAACGTCGAGATAAACCAGTTAATAAGAACCAGATCGCAGTAAGATTAACCATTTACTGTTCACTCTTCACATTAACATATGGTGAAAACTGTTGATAAAACAATACAAGATTGATACAGTATTTGCTCCTTCCTTAATATCACATTTCAAGTGTAAATACTTGCAAAGGTGACTATAACTACATTACACTAAGGTGCAGTATACAGGGAGAGTTTACCTGCTCCATTGACTACTTTAAATACACTTCCATGCAAACTATCCGCGACTCTTTAACTAACGAAAGCATAAACATTATCTACCGTCGTTACTTCTAACAGGATCGGCATTAACATCTTAGTTCAATATATCGATTATCTATTAACTTACAGCGTTGCTCTCACTGTGATTTCTCATGCCTGCAAAACTGCTTCTGCTCAGGTGAGCCTCGTGGAAAGCCCCCACCCTCGCGCTAATTTCAAACCGGTATTTTCCCACAAGACGCGGCGAAACCGGATGTGACGTCATCGCATGCCGATATATTTTACATGCAATGAATATACTTTAAACACTCCTAATTCTAACTAGAAAATACTATTGAATGAATTACTAAGCGAAAATATTATAAACTAAATAACTGTCGTAAAGACAGCACAATGGGACTTAAAAGACAGATATTTTGTTGTAATGCATTTGTTCATTTTCAATTGAAATTAAAGCACATGTTTTCTACATATCCCATGATATTTTATTTTCTCTTATGAGGTGTATTACCAAAACACTCCGTCCATCTGCTCCTGGTCCGGCCCCTCTGTCAAATTTTAGAACCCTTTGTGGCCCATAAGTCAAAAAAGTTTGCCCACCCCTGATCTAGAAGGATGAGAACAACAGATACCTGGGAAAACCCCCACTTGGAACTCCCCCTCCAAGTCACTCACCATTTTGACCTGGAAACATATCGCCATTCCTTCATTGTCACTGGGTCAAAATCATGGAATTCCCTCCCTAACAGCACTGTTGGGTGTATCTGCACCTCAGGGACCGCAGCGGTTCAAGAAGGCAGCACATCACCACCTTCTCAAGGGCAATTAGGGATGGGCAATAAATGCTGGCTTAGCTGGCAACGCCACATCCGTAATGAATAATAAACAAATAAATAAGTGTGTGTGTGTGTGTGTAAAGAGAGAGAGAGAGAGAGTAAGGACGCCTAACACTTTTGCACAATACTGTAGTAATTTTATACATTGCACTGTACTGCTGTCACAAAAAAAAACAATTTTCATGACATTTGTGAGTGATGATAAACCTGATTCTGATAGGGGTCTCTATTGTAGACTGAGAGTGGGAAGGGAGCAGGGAGAGGGGAATCATGGTTGGGAAGAGGAGAAGGGAGAGAGGAGGGGGTGGGAAGCAACAGAGAGACATTCTGTAATGATCAATAAACAGTTGCTTGGAATCAAATGACCTTGCCTGGTGTCTCGGGGCTGGGCGTGACTGCACCCGCACCACATCCCCTCCTGCAGCACTCCACCCACACCATTCACAAAATCCTTTGCTCCCACCAGATTTATAAACTCGCACTCCACATTGACAAATACAGTACTGTGCAAAAATTTTGGACACTCTAGATACATATATGTGCCAAAGAATTTTTGCACTATACTGTATGTGCATGTAAACTACTCAAAGCAAATTTGCAAAGTAGGTCACTCAGGGTAATGTATTCATTAACATCAACAAAAGAGAAAATGTTCAAGGCAGGGGTTCAGTGCTGCCTTATCTCAATAGGCACTTGTCCCTTTGTTTTCATATCAAAATTTTAACTGTCTGAAACAAAGCTATCTGGACAATATAATGGTAAATAAATGGCTGACCATGACAGTGTCTGAGTCGGTAATGGTATATGGATGGACAATAATTGACTGCTTAAGACAGCTGTAGTCGGTGAATTTTATGCAGTAGGAAGGTTGTCTTCCAATGGAGAGCTGATTCGTATGACATTGGCATTCATTCTTTTAAGCTGGACTTAATCACATGGCAGCTACCTCCCACACAGGAAGGCTTGCCACTCCACAATGACAGATGGAGAATAGGCAAAGGCGTATCTTTGTGCTGCCCTGACCAGTAAACACAACCTTACCTTGGCACATTTCATATATTTGGAAACCAGTTTCCAATCACAGTAGCAATTTTACTCAAAATGAAGTGACATTCATTGATTTCAGACTTTGGAATAAGGATTGTGATTTTGTGATTTTCCACATAGGAAACAAATGGTTGCAGCCAGCCAAGTGCTGAGAAGTCTTGTTCATAATTATCTACTGAACCAGAACAATATAGGACATAGCAGGAGATTGGTAGTTCCCTGCAAATTATTTTCTCCTGAAACTGAAACATGATTGGTAGCTGTGACAGTAGCTTTTGAGATTATTGTTTGGCATTAACTCAGAGAACCCAGGAAGATGAACTGTGGATTCATTTCCATCTGTCAGTAGTTTACACTTATAATGTGAAGTGAAATATCTTGCAAAACTAATTCAGGTAAAGTATAAGTCTAATGCTATATGATGTTTCATTGGTGGCTCTTGTCTATATAATGCATCTAAATGTAGATTTGAACAAAGGTCAAAATAAAAGACTGTAGCGGTGTGCTACACGCAGCGCTGCAATAAACGACACTAGTCGATGAGCTGCAGTTGCAAAAGAGATTTATTCAAACTTCGCAGCCTCGCTTTAAAGCCTTCCTGATCCCGCCCTCCCTGGGCGGGAATACTGTAGGGGGCGCGTATTCACAGTCCCATCCCGCGCGCGGGCTTTTCCCCTTGCTGGTGAAGCAGACTTGGCGCCCTCTTTGGAACCGGCCTCTATGCTGGCACGCGCCACTTTGTGGGCCGGTTCGAGCGCGCTGGGAAGTGGGTCGCCACAAGACAGTATTTAAGAAAATAAAGAGAATAAAGAGGAAGAGATGTTTCTAAAGGGTAGATGTGCTGCATCTTTCTTCACTTTGGTTGTAATACCATATTCAGCACTGTTATTGCTTTCCCCTCAATGTTTTGGCATTGTGAAATGATCTGCATTGATATAATGCAAAGCAAAGTGATCACTGTACCTCAGTACATGTGGCATCACCCTGACACAGTGGTGTCAAGAAAGCAACCTCTCCCTCAATGTCACACAAACAAAGGAGCTGGTTGTGGACTACAGGAGGAATGGAGACAGGCTAACCCCTATTGACATCAATGGATCTGGGGTTGAGAGGGTGAACAGCTTTAAAATCCTCGGCATACACATCACCAAGGATCTCACTTGGTCTGTACATACCAGCTGTGTGGTGAAAAAGGCACAACAGCGCCTCTTTCGCCTCAGACAGTTGAGGAAGTTTGGTATGGGCCCCCAAATCCTAAGAACTTTCTACAGGGCACAATTGAGAGCATCCTGACTGGCTGCATCACTGCCTGGTATGGGAACTGTACTTCCCTCAATCACAGGACTCTGCAGAGAGTGGTGCGGACAGCCCAGCACATCTGTAGATGTGAACTTCCCACTATTCAGAACGTTTACAAAGGCAGGTGTGTAAAAAAGGCCTGAAGGATCATTGGGGACCCAAGTCACCCCAAACACAAACTGTTCCAGCTGCTACCATCCAGGAAATGGCAATGCAGCATAAAAGCCAGGACCAACAGGCTCCAGGACAGCTTCTTCCACCAGGCCATCAGACTGATTAATTCACACTGATACAGTTGTATTTCTATGTTATACTGTCCTGTTGGACACACTATATATTATAAATTACTATAAATTGCACATTGCACATTTAGACAGAGACGTAATATAAAGAGTTTTACTCTTCATGTATATAAAGGATGTAAGTAAATAAAATCAACTCAATTCATTTCAATTCAATTCAATAATAAGCCAATTACCAGTTGTCAGAGTTTAACAGGCAGACAGCATATTGTTTTCCATTGTCACCTGCTATGGCATATTCCCTCACTACATACTTGGAGCACCATTACCTATCTTTCTTTAAACCTTTCTCAGATGTTCAACTTTCATTGTG
Organism: Hypanus sabinus; assembly: GCF_030144855.1. NCBI lineage: Eukaryota > Metazoa > Chordata > Chondrichthyes > Myliobatiformes > Dasyatidae > Hypanus > Hypanus sabinus. The sequence goes on from NC_082738.1 coordinate 47,307,542, forward strand.
ATACTTATAAAAATAATGCATTACTCATTACTTTCCTGTAAAGAAACTACATACCTCTTTGATTATTATAGTCATGAAATTGATTTTACTGTGCATAAATGGAAGCATATCTCATCTTCCATTCAGAGTGGAGTAGATGCATTTAAAGCTTGGAGCCTCGTGTCACCTCACTTTTTCCATCAGAAAATGTTTTAGTTATAGAGTTATCCATCCATAAGGCAAAGTCAGTATCCCACTGCGACCATCCATCAGGAGCAAGCAGTTGAGAAGTGCAGCATCCACCACATGTCCAAGATACAAATTAAGCATGTGGACTGGAGCTGGAACCTCTTCTCCAGGCACCTCACCTCCCAACTTCAAATGGATTTGCTTCAAATAATATAATTCCAATTAATGTAACTGGAATTATATTATTTGCACAGGAACACAATAAAAACCAAATTCCAAGAAGTGGCACTTTCTTTGAAGCTGCCACACGCTTGGGAAGGCTCAAAGGCAGGTGGCACACAGCTGTTAAAATCTGACTGAAGTCTGAATGATTGCAAAAGGTCTACAAATAATTCTGTGCATTGATGAGACCAGAAAAGAGAAAGAAGCAGAATTAGGCCACTCAGCCCATTGGGTCTGGTCTGCTATTCCATCATGGCTGATGTATTATCCCTCTCAACCTCATTCTCATGCCTTCACCCCGAAACCTTTGACACCTTACTAATCAAGGTATCAACCTCCACTTTAAATATACCCAATCACTTGGCATCCACAGCCATCTGTGGCAATGAATTCCACAGATTCACCACTCTCTGGCTAAAAAAATCCCTCTTCATCTCTAATCTGAGATGTGCCCTTTGGTCATACACTTCCCCACTATATGAAACATCCTCTCCATGCCCACTCTATCTAGGCCTTTCAATATTCGATAGGTTTCAATAAGATCCCCTCTAATTCTTGTAAACTTCAGTGAGTACACAGGCTTACAGCCATCAAACACTCCTCATACTTTTCATTCCCGGGAACATTTTCGTGATCTTCCCCTGGACCCTCTCCAATGTCAGCACATTCTTTCTTAGATATGGGCCCAAACTGCTCACAATACATTCTGACCAATGTCTTATAAAGCCTCAGCTTGATATATCAATAAGTGAATGTCAGAGCATAACTGAAATGATTGGAGATGTTAAAACTCACATGAAAGGCTTTCTTCCATTGGAAATACCAAAGAGCAGGAAGGAAATGAGTTGAATGACAGATTGGATTTGGGGTGTAAAAACAAATGTGAAGATTGGGCAAGAAGAGTCTCAGTGGGAAGGGATCATAGAAAAGAAAATTGCATGGAGAGGTATTGTGAGAGGATTTTGCAGCAGAATCATTGGGAGAGGTGGGTTAGTGCAATTATTGTTAGGTTGGGTCTGGGAGATAATCTGGAAGTACAATATACCTGAGCACATGGCAGGAGAGGGCTGGGTACACTAGGAGTTAATAACTAAGATATAGTAGGAAGAATATAACTGACTGAAAATAGATGCCTTGGAATCTGTCAAAGTGGGCCTCACCAATCCAACTGCAGCATACAATGTCTGTAGAAATTACATATCTTCATTAGACAAAATAATTTCACCTGGAACTTCATAACAGACATTGCATGCTACTCAACTCATGATGTAGTGCAGATGAACTTTCCACCATATTTCAGAATTTTGTGGCCATGGAATTCTCTCCTAAACAATGGCCCTTACAAATTACTACCTGTTCATTTCCAGCAAATTAAATAGTCTGCATCATTCATTTTTCTTTCTTCTACATTCTAGGTAAAGAATAGATCCTGAAAGCACAGACAACCAAACTCAAGAGCAACTTCTTCCCTACTGCTATCAGACTTCTGGACCATTCACTTCTTTCACATCCCTTTCCACGTTCTCAAACCCTTAGTTCTACCTCTTCCATTATTGTCTCTTTAGTGTTTCTTTTGCAGTACCTCAGTGTGCATCGCTGTTGTTTTGCCTACGTTGCTGCATTATTATCATATTTGTTATTACCATTTATAGTGTTTACTCTGTGGCTATTACATGAGCAAGGAATTACATTACACCCTGATGTAGATAACAATAAACTAATCTGAATCTGAAAGTCATTCAACTGATTTCAGTCCATTTAAAGCAGACCCATCATTACATTATTGCATCATTAATCCCATTGATGGCAGGTGGAGTGGATTTCTAAGAGGGATAGTGCAAAGGTGTGCATAAGCCATGGAAAAGTGGCTTCAAAACTCCTGGCAACTTCCACAGATCTGAAACCATTAACTTTGTATTTCCAAGAAGCCTAGCATTGATTACTGAAATACTATTCCACACCTCCTATCGTCTGTTCACCCCAGTCCAGAGGCAACCACTGCACCTACTGAGGTGATGACTGTTGTGCAGGAGGCATGTCTCTTCAGACTGTTGTTGCTCGACACTGTTCGTCTGGGGTAATGGGGTTCCAGTCCCAGCATCCAAGGAACCTCAGACCTCACAATTCTGACCATGGCCACATCCTGCCAACATGCAAAACAAGTGCACAGGAGTTTCAGGGCCATATTGTTTAATGGATAATAGCATTCAGATATGAATGACCAGCTATTTTAAAGCTGATGGGAAAAGTAAAACAAATTTGTGGTCGTACACGGAATGTTCTATTAGCTGAATGAATAACAAACATGAGAAGATCTGCAGATGCTGAAAATTAAGCAACACACATAAAATGTTGGAGGAACTCAGCATCTATGGAAAAGAGTAAACAGTCGACATTCTAATCTCTCAATCCACTCTGCTTTCATTCCCATTATTAACCTGAAGGGTTAATATTTGCATTGCTGCAGTAGCAGTACATTCAGGCACAACTTCCTATCCATGGTGCTTGTTGCTGTCTGTACAAATAATAGGCTTTTGTCCTGAGCCCAGCAGGTGCCGTGATTTAATCGCTCACTGTAATTACTGCATGCGGAGACAAAGTAGTAAATAAAAGCACTTAACGAAAATGATGTGCATCCAGTGAAAATGCTACTGGCATGGAGTTACCTTTCACAGGTTGGCTTCAACCTTTGGTAGAATTAATTGTGTTAAGAGAGCATGCAAAACTCCAACCATCTCCATATTCCTCACTGACCCAGGAAATGGTGAATAATATCAGCTACCCACAGAGAAAGGTGTGTGGGGAAGGGGAGTAATGTTGTTGGAGAGCATGGTCAGCTATCAATGTATAACCAGACATCACCAACAAGGCTTGTTCATTTTTAGCAAAATTAGGATGTACAATATTGCTACATCAGCTGAGAAAACTGATGCCCAAGTGTTTTAGGTGTTTGTATAAATAAGAAGGCATAAATAATAAGATCTGATCAAACAATCAATAGACTCATTCAACACAAAATTAACAGCTCCGTTTCTAGGTGTCCAAACAATTTTACAGAGGATAGTATAAGCAAGGGATTTTATGGAGTTCTCCCAACCAGGCATTTACAGGAAAATATATACAATGCTGAATTGATACCTTTTCCTGTTGTCATGGCTCAGTATATTAAAATGTTGGCCTTAAAATGCCTGAATTTACAACATATATTATAAAACACAACAGTTCCATACGGTGGCATGCAGAAGTTTGGGCACCCCGGTCAAAATTTCTGTTACTGTGAATAGCTAAGTGAATAAAAGATGACCTGATTTCAAAAAGGCATAAAGTTAAAGATGACACATTTCTTTAATATTTTAAGCAATATTACTTTTTTGTTTCCATCTTTTACAGTTTCAAAACAACAAAAAAAGAGTTTGGGCACTCTGCATGGTCAGTACTTAGTAACACCCCCTTTGGCAAGTATCACAGCTTGTAAACACTTTCTGTCGCCAGCTAAGAGTCTTTCAATTCTTGTTTGGGGGACTTTCGCACATTTTTCCTTGTAAAAGGCTTCTAGTTCTGTGAGATTCTTGGGCTGTCTTGCATGCACTGCTCTTTTGAGGTCTATCCACAGATTTTTGATGACGTTTAGGTCGGGGGACTGTGAAGGCCATGGCAAAACCTTCAGCTTGTGCCTCTTGAGGATTGTGGATTTTTGTGGTGTGATTAGGATCATTATCCTGTTGTAGAAACCATCCTCTTTTCACCTTCAGCTTTTTTACAGACGGTGTGATGTTTGCTTCCAGAATTTGCTGGTTATTTAATTGAATTCATTCTTCCCTCTTCCAGTGAAATGTTCCCCATGGCACTGGCTGCAACACAAGCCCAAAGCATGATCGATCCACCCCCATGCTTAACATTTGGAGAGGTTTTCTTTTCATGAAATTCTGCACCCTTTTTTCTCCAAACATCCTGTACCTTTGCTCATTGCAGCCAAAAAGTTCTATTTTAACTTCATCAGTCCACAGGACTTGTTTCCAAAATGCATCAGGCTTGTTTAGATGTTTCTTTACAAACTTCTGATGCTGAATTTTGTGGTGAGGATGCAGGAAAGATTTTTTTTCTGATGACTCTTCCATGAAGGTCATATTTGTGCAGGTGTCACTGCACAGTAGAACAGTGCACCACCACTCCAGAGTCTGCTAAATCTTCCTGAAGGTCTTTTGCAGTCAAATAGGGGTTTTGATTTGCTTTTCTAGCAACCCTATGAGCAGTTCTCTTGGAAAGTTTCCTTGGTCTTCCAGACCTCAACTTGACCTCCACCATTCCTGTTAACTGCCATTTCTTAATTACATTACGAACTGAGAAAACGGCTAGCTGAAAACGCTTTGCTATCTTCTTATTGCCTTCTCCTGCTTTGTGGGCATCATTTATTTTAATTTTCAGAGTGCTAGGCAGCTGCTCAGAGGAGCCCATGTCTGCTGATTGTTGAGACAAGGTTTGAGGAGTCAGGGTATTTCTAAAGCTTTGAAATTTGCATCACCTGGCCTTTCCTAATGATGACTGTGAACAAGCCTTAGCCCTAACAAGCTAATTAAGGTCTGAAACCTTGGTAAAAGTTATCTGAGAGCTCAAATCTCTTGGGGTGCCCAAACTTTTGCATGGTGCTCCTTTCCTTTTTTTCACTCTAAAATTGTACAAAACAAAAATAATACCCTAATCTTGCTTAAAATGTTGAAAAGAATGTTTCATCTTTAACTTTATGACTTTTGGAGATCAGTTCATCTTCTACTCACTTAACTATTCATAGTAACAGAAATTTTGACCAGGGGTGTCCAAACTTTTGCATGCCTCTGTATCTCCTTATGACATAGAAGGATGCCATTTTGGACTATCAAGTGTATGTCAGCTCATAAACCTATAAATATTCCCTGTAATCAAGTCTTCTCCCATTCCCATGAACTCCCACACAGTTTCCATTACTTACTCACACACACACACAAACTTGATGTAATTTACAGTGGCCAATTAACCTTTCAGTCCACACACCTCCTGGATACAGGAAGGAACCACAGCACCTGACTAAAACCAACGTGGTTATGGGAAGATTGTGCAAACTCCACACAGATAATACTGGCACTCAGGATTGAACCCAGGTCACTGGGTGGAAGGCAGCTGCTATATTTGTTGTGTCAATATACCCAACACTTTTAATAAGAGAATACCAGCAATTCAAAGAGTTTTCAAGACTTCTGGTGTCTGAACCTCCTTGTGAAGCTCTATTGCCAAAATAAATTGCCTCATTTGGAATCATTCTCCACAAGTTTCAACAGACTGTAGAATAAAATGGACGAGAAAGATATTGCCAGGGAACCAGACATAACCACTGGAGGGTACTGGTGAAAGACAATAAACCCTCATCAAGTATAAAGCCAAGAAGGAGGGAAATCAGACAGAATATCGATCGGTATCAGTCAATAGTGATGTCATGTGAATATGGGTTTGGATTTGCACGGGCTAATTCCCTTCTGAATCAATGCCATAATTGAATGGACTAGCATTTAACCTGGATGCCAGTAGCATAGTTGTGAAAACTCGTTTTTCCAAAACAAAGGAAATGGGTGTAGAAACTCAATGTGTCTATGTGCTTCAAAATAGAATTTTATCAAAGTCACATGGTGCTTACTTATTGCATAGGTCAATGATGCCAAGTTATTCCATGTCTTTGGAGACGAGAAAGTGCTGATGCTGGAATCCAGAATAAAAACCTGGCTGCTCGAGGCAAAGGAATGTTCAACATTTTGAGTGGAGAGCTAAGGCAGGGTCTTTGCCAAACCTGTGGAGTTCTTCCAATAACTCTTTTTGTTATTCTGTGTCTTTGTCATACATTGCATCCTACTGCACAGAGACATCTAGCCTTGCACAATCGAGTCCAATAATGTTCGATGGACATTTGCATACTATTTGAGCACAAACAGCAAAACTTGGAGGAAAACCTGACCATGTTCAAGGTTTTGGGATCCGGTGCTTTGATCCACCTAGAGTTACCTGCTCAAACTCCAGACCTCACCTCACTCCTCATGCAACCTAGCTGTGTGTCATTCTTATGCAGCCCTGTTAACCACTTGATTTCACCAACCAGATGTAAACCTCTCTCCATCAGCTAACTGGGACCCTCACATCTAATGTCCTCACCAAATCTGACTGAAGCTCTGATTCCTTTTGCTGGGTCTTCCACGACCCTATTAATCCCTCATGGCCTCCAATATGATAGGTGTCTGTCCCTTGCTCAGTGTTACTGTGGAGAAAGTGGAAAACAGATAGAAGGCTGATCCTTGGCCATCATGGCAACAATATTTTGTAATCAGGAGAATCTTAGTCACAAAATGTGCTTTAACTCTTCAAACATCATTGGGTTAATGTGCCTTTTCCTGGCGTGAGACAACTTCTCTATAACCTCAGCACCTGCGGATTGTACACCTACCAAAGTGAGGTATCATAGGACCATAGGTTTCCATGGAGATGGGGTGTAGCAAGGAGAGGAGGATAAAGGGAATGATTAACAGCTCATACCCTTACACTGGAATTTAGAAGTATCGTAAAATTTAGAAACCTATTAAAATCTCTGATTTGCAATTTTATCTGTAGATTTACTTAACAGCTCAGCATCTAACAATTTCACATTCAAAAACTATTTCCCTGCAAAACATAGTAATAAAAATAATTTCACTACATCAATTTCTTATTCAAATTTTTTTTCCATATTAAATGGCATATCTTTATTTGAATTGAAATGGTTGATTAAATAACTTCAATTAAAAATTGCAGCAATGCAGTTAGAAGAGAAACAGGGCATAGCATTAACAGCCAGATTGCTCATGAATATGCAGTATATGGAAATAAAAGACTATACATGTTCCTGGAGAGCTACTGGAGATAATAAGTTGACATAATTCTTCACAGCGACAAAACTTTAAACGATTGATATTTGAAGAGTTCAGGGGTTGTTTAAACGTATTTCAATTAGGTTTTATTGTATTTACAATTCTGAAATGTTTGCCAGGAAGTTTAGATGATTAGTGCTTTTCTGTCAGTGCTGTACAACGATCAGTTCGTTTTTGCTGTGGGACATGATTGCAAACAATTCCCACTGCAAAATACAACCTAGCACTTCATGTTGCAACGTGGACATCTGACATGATTTCTTCTGCATTAGACCCACATCAAATGATGCAATTCTCTGCACAACACTGCAGGAAATTAGTACATCGTGTTCTAAGGAGTGAGTGTTTAAGATGGAGTAGCTTGTTCAGTAGTACCTTTCCTCATTTGACACCTCAGCACATGCCTGACATTCCATGCGACAATTAGAATATTTTGTGATCTAAGTGACTTCTTTTGAGCTTGACTCAAGTAGTGCCTCTAGCAATAATTGCGTGACAAACTTCAGATGCTTGATAATGTTGGAGCAAGGTAATCCATAACTTGCTTTTGTTATACACAGTTTAATGCATTGGCAAATGATCCAAGATACAAATCAGTATTTTACTTTTCCAAAAAAGGGGTTGTTGGATCAGAGTGTGCCTCTTTGTTTCTCGATTAATTCAGCAGTAACCAGATATGAAGGCTAAAACCTAACTGCATTTAGGATAGCTGCCACTATGAAGGTGATGGCATTGTATGGAAAGGTCTCACTTAGCTCCAGGTGAATCCTATGGCTCACCCATGGACATTGACAAAGTAGGGGCATTATTTACTGTAACTTTTTTTGTTTCAATAATATTCCCACTTACACCCACAACAAAGTAATGAATCTGCAAGAAACCATTGATTCACAAGATATTCTGAAGATTATGGACCAGTGTTAAGAACGGAAACATACTATTCTGTGTAAGAAAACCAAATAAATTTATTTTAAAGCACCTTTTGGTCCTAGTTTGCCAGTCTGCAAACAGTGTTTACTGTGCAATATCCATGAGGAAATCTATGGAATTGGCTCATTGTCAAGCACACTTGTTTTGTGTGTATTGCTCTGTCATTTTGCAATTACTGCTTGACATTGTCCAACCAACCTAGGATACAGACAGAAATTAAAATAAAAATATATTCAAGGAAGGAACTTCATACACGTCAATCAGAGATTTGTGAATTTAAAATAATGAAGGCACAATTCTAATTCATTTGGTAGTTTTGATTTTGAAAGAAATGACAAATACAGTGGATTACAATTAATTTGGTCGAACAGAACAGCCGCCTATTTGGGACAACTCTTAAAGAACAAAAACCACTTGATAAAATTGCAAGGATTCCTATTGTTTATTTGGGATATTATGCTGCTTAATTGGGACAGAAGACAGTTGCTGAACTGTTTCTAATCAAGAGTCAGACAAATGCAATAGTGTGGCCAATAGACACTACACCATGCTTAGAGCGAACAGTTTTTAAATGGTATTAGTTGTGTTCAAAAAGCAGTGATCTTTTTCATTGATAGTGTCATGGTTTCTCGTGCCCCACACATGATTAGGAGATGCAGAAGATTCTTCAAGAAGGGTTAAACTTTAATTTGCAAATCAAAGCTGAGACAGTCATTGAGCTAGTCGCTGATTGCCCACTCAGATTGCCCAATCTCCTGGTCCAGTTGCATTAGCATATTTAATCGGTCTATAGTTGCGTATCACAAGTACCACACTTACATCTTGCCACTATTGTTTTTACCTGTTGACTTAATCATGTTCTAATCTACATCTCTTAGCTACCTCTCATTAACACACCATTGTCTTCTACATTCTTAGGATACATGCATAGCAAGCTGACTACATAGTTTTGGTTACACAGCAAATAATGCAACTTTTATACTCCAATATATCCCCCCTTTGAGACCCAGAGGGCTCACATTGAAAAAGAAGACTAAGAGTCCGCGCACAAAAGCCCCAATAAACTCAAGCATTTATTCCCAAATCTCGATTTAAACTATAATTTTCTGCGCCAAGATCTCAAAGTATTCTCTCTCTGTTACCCTGGGCCGCTGAGCCAAAAACCTGTCCCTCTGTACCTGAGACAGGGAAAAAGACTCAGAAGCCCTTACAATCTACTCCCACACTGTCGTTTTGCTCTTGTTCATCCTGCAGGTGTTGTAGGTTGTAATGATACATTTTCGGTGTTTCTTTCTCCACTAAGCTTGCTTCAGTAATTGCCACGAGCATCGGAAATTGTTTGGTTGCAGCACGCACTACAAGAGACTTGAGACAAGGAAGAAAACAGCACAGCACAAGCGCACAGCTCAACAATACAATACCGACAGTTACTGCTACTTTAGTCAGCCATGCTCCCCATCCTCCGAATCTATTTTCCAACCAAAGAACTGATGTTCAAATCCTGCATTCTGTTTGACCTCCATCCACAGATTTTTTAATTTATTCATTTCTCTGGTGAAAGACCCTTCTGGGCTAGTGTTGTTCGGTATGAAAGTGCAGCATAGTTCTCCAAACATTACACACACACACACTTTTTCTGCCAAAAGCCAATCCAGTACCGGTCTGTTTTGCCACCCCATCCTGCTAGTTGCATCCAGCTGTTGCCCTAAGGCCTCCAGTGCATCATCAGTGTAGTTGATGAATCGTGTTGATTGTAGTAAATATAGTTTATCCATTCAACATTTTTGCTTACCCCTATCACAGGTATGATAGCTTCCCAGTGAGCATCTCATGCGGTGTCAGGCATGTCATTCGATTGGTTTGCATGCGGTAACTCATCAATGCTAACGGTAAAGCATCGACCCAATTAAGTTTAGTGTCTGCACAAATTTTGTTTAGTTTGGCTTTCAGGGTTCCATTAATTCTCTCTACCATACCCTGCGACTGAGGGTGGTATACACATCCAAATCTTTGCTTTATCCTCAGCGCCTGTAGTACCAGTTTGACCACTTTCTGGATAAAAGCTGAACCATTGTCTGAGCTAACTTCTGTAGGTATTCCAAACCTTGGGATCACTTCATTTGTCAGAAATGTTACCACTGTCTTTGCCCCTTGATCTCTTGAAGGTACCGCCTCCACCCATCTGCTAAATCGATCAATTACTACCAGTATGTATCTTTTCCCTCTCCCTGTCTTTCTCATGTCTACGTAATCGATCACTAGATGTTTAAATGGTCCTTCAGGTACAGGAATGTGACCTATTGGGGTTGTAATTCCCTTCCAAACATTATTCTGTGCACGTACCTCGCACTGTGACAAGACAAAGTCCACTGAAGCCTGTAAATAAGGTGACCAAAAACCATCCTTCTTTATTTTCTTTATCACTTCCCCCCTTGCACAATGGTCCATCCCATGCGCTTCTGAAATCAGAAGCGTCAGTAGAGGGGTGGGCGCTACCAACAAACAGTCTTCCATGCTCCACAAGCCTCCGGGTTCTGCTTGGCCCCCCTTTGTCTCCACATTGTCTGTTCTGCCAAAGTTGCCTTACCTTGTATTTCAATTAGGTCCTTTACGTCAGGTTCTGGAGTTAGGCTTACCTGGGGGGCAATGACAGCTGAAGTACACCCAGACGCTTTTCTGGCTGCCTCGTCTGCAGCTTGATTTCCCTTTGTTATTACATCGTTTCCCTTTTTATGTGCCTGGCATTTTACTATAGCCAATGCTTTAGGTTTCATTATGGCTTATATTAAGTCTAGAATTTGCTGACAATGTTGTATGGGATCTCCATTACTTTTTTTAAAACCTCTCTGCTTCCACACTGCCCCGAACAAATGGCATACTCCATGGGCATATGCCGAATCAGTATAGATGTCTACTTTCTCACCTTCCATCATTTCACACGCAGCTGTCAGGGCTTTGATTTCCGCTAGTTGGGCAGAACACGGTTGGGGACAGGACTCCATCCTAATAATCTTATAGCTCAACTGATCCTGCTGTACTACTGAGAACCCTGCATGATTTCCATCATAGTCCCTATAACAAGAGCCATCTACGAACAGAAACTTTTTATCTGCATCCTCTAGTGGTTCTGACCATAAATCTGCTCTCAATTTGGCAAATGTCATCGTCTTCCCTACACAATCATGGGGTTCTCCTTCATAGTCTAAAGGGACAAAATCGGCTATATTACTGGTAGTGCATCTCTGTATAGTTATATCTGGAAATGTCAATAGCATCTAATACACTGCTATCCTGGCTGGCGTCAACACAAATTTCCCTCTTTCCAGCAATTCTGCTACTTTGTGGTGTGTGTACAGAGTCACAGGATAGCCCAGGGTTACAGATGATGCCTTTTCATATGCATAGTACAGCGCCGCCAATCCCTGATAACAGGGTGGATACCCCTGAGCCACCTCATCTAGTCTCGTACTGTAGTATGCTATCGGCTGCTTTGCTTTTCCTGTGCCTGTCTCTTGTGTTAGAACCGCTGTGACATAACCCTCCAGTCGGTCGGATACATACAAATGAAAAACCTTCTCGTAGTCAGGCAAAGCTAATGCTGGAGCTGACTGCAATTCCTGCTTAATAGTATTGAAAGCTATCTCCGCCTCTCCATTCCACTGTAAGCCGTTCTTCAAATTTGTATGTCCTGCTTCTTTCGTTATCTTTCTCAAAGGTGCCACAATCTCAGCATATTCTCCTATCCAATCTGAGCTGTACCCTGCCATTCCCAAAAACGTCATCATCTGCCCTACAGTCTGGGGTTTTGGGGCCTTAGTTATTGCCTCAATCTGATCTAGTGCTATTGCCTTCACTCCCTTGGATATTACCCCGCCTAAGTATTCCACTTGCTGCGTGCAAAATTGCAGTTTCTTTTTGGATACTTTATGTCCTCCGTGCGCCAGCTTCTCTAACAGAGTTACAGTGTCCTTCCAACACTGTTCCTTACTGTGGGAGCAAATCAACAGGTCAACCACATACTGTAACAATGTACTTTCCAATGGCATGCCCTCTAGGTCTGCCTTCAACACCTGATTAAAAACGTGAGGTGAATGTTTAAATCCTTGCGGCATTCTGGAATAGGTATACTGAGCACCTCTGTAAGTAAATGCAAACAGATACTGACACTGATCGGCTAGAGCGGGGGTCGGCAACCCGCGGCTCCGGAGCCACATGTGGCTCTTTTACGTCTGTGCTGCGGCTCCCTGTTGCTTTGGGAAATAATTGGTTGTGGCGACCATTTTCCTGGCACATCCGAACCGACTCACAATAAGATAGCCTACGGGGGTTTGCGAGCACAGAGCTTTGGAGCCTCTGCGCCATGGGGGGGGGGGGGCAGGTTGAGGGAGGCTTAAAAGTGAGGCTGAAGATTTCGAATAAAGTTTTTTTCCTTCGACTGCAGTTACCGACTCCGTGTCGTAATTTTAGCGCTGCGTGTAGCACACCGCTACATGGTCAGTATTTAATTAATATGTATTTTATGTTAGTTTGTTAGTTTTTGAAATGTAAATCTAAATTTGAAGATTATGGTGATCTTGTACAATCTAAATAAGACGTTGTGGCGACCCATTTCCTGACACATCCGAACCGGCTCACAATTAGCCAGCGCTCAGGCTAAGGGAGATAGCCTACGGGGGTTTGTGAGTACGTGTCTTTTGCAGCATCCGCGCCCATGGGGGGCGGGTTGAGGGAGGCTTAAAAGCAAGGCTGTTTAGTTCGAATAAAGCTATCTTTGACTGCAGTTTACTGACTGCGTGTAGCAACCGCTACAACGTGTTTTTATCGCTGGCTGTCCAGAGGGGAGGTGCTGAAACGCTTTGTCGCGTGTCTGGAAGAAGAGAAAACTTTCCTGGGCAGCAAAGGGCTCAACTTTCCTGAGCTGGAACAGCCAGAGTGGCTGGAAAAGCTACACTTCATGGTAGACATGACAGCGCACCTGAACACGCTGAACACAGCTCTTCAACGGGGTAAGGACGTACAGCCCTGCACATGTTGGAGGATGTTTTGCATTCGAGCGCAAGTTGACGTTGCTTGCCAGAGATTTACAGAAAGGCACATTGTCTCACTTCCCCAATTTGAGAGAGTTCAAACAACGTCACGACATGATAAATTCGGAGTATTTACATTCTGCAATCATCGCAATGCAAACATCGTTTGGGAAACGCTTCTGTGAGTTCAGAGAGGAAAAAAACACATTATCCTTCCCGGTCATTCCCCTAAGCATCGATCCATCCCTACTGAATACGACTGCATTGTCAGGTGTGAGTCAACCTGAAGAAGTATGATAAATATTTTAATTGCGTATTATTTTACGTATATTCATATGTTTTCATTGTTCAGTGAAATAGTCCTTTTATTTTTCAGGTTGACAGCTGGCTGACGTTATTTTTGGTTTGCTGCTGGCGGCAAATTTAAGTTTGGCGTTTTTCATAAATACAAGAAGGACTCAAATAGACGTTGAGTATTTTACTTAAAAGTAACCTTCAACCCAACGTCTTTTTTTCGGAGTTCAAAATGTTTTTGTTGCATGCAGAAATGTAATTTCGTTTTCTCTGCAGGAGTTCATCAATTTCATAAATGCAACACATTATAGTTTATTTATACATAGCATAAAGGCAAAACAAAACGTTGTATGCAGTGTTATTTCATTTTAAATGTCAAACGGATTTTGCGGCTCCCAGTGTTTTCTTTTCTGTGGGAAACGGGTCCAAGTGGCTCTTTCAGTGGTAAAGGTTGCTGACCCCTGGGCTAGAGGAATGCTGAAGAAAGCCGAACACAAGTCAATCACTGAAAAGTAACTTGCTTCTGGTGGAACATTAGTCAAAAGCGTGTGTGGGTTGGGGACTACCGCTGCCCAGTCCTCTACCACATTGTTTACCGCTCGCAAATCATGCACCAATCTCCACTTAGATTTATCTGCTTTTAAGACCGGCAGAAACGGGGTATTGCATGGACTGTTTGTTCTTTTAAGCACTCCTATTTCAAGCAACCCCTGCACTGTCGATGCTATTCCCTCTTCTGCTTCTGGTCTTAGAGGGTATTGTGGTCTCCTGAGTGGAATTGCTCCCTTTATTTCCACTGGACTAGCTGTTTTTATTTTCCCTACATCCGTGTCATGCTGTGACCACAGAATAGACGGCAACTCATCTAACCTTCTATCTTTCTGCTGGCCTCTTTCCTTTCCCAGCAATGGCATGTGTGGTTGGGGAGTTACTTCAACCTCTCTCACTGTCCCTACCATATCTACACTTACCATTATTTTAATACAATTGTCGTCTTCTGATATCCACACCTCTGGCGTGATTTTACTCCACACTGTTACGGTTTCAGCACTCTTAACTAAGGGTCTTAAGTCTTTAGACTGATATCCCTTGTTTACCAACAACGTTACGTGGGGCGCAGCCTCCGGTATCCTGTACCATTTTACTAAAGAGGTGTTCCACTTAACTTGTAAAGCTGCTCCTTGCTTTCCAATTATCACAGCCTCCCCTTCCAGGTGCTGCTGGGTACATGCCTCCAGGTGCCATCTCTCCTCTAACTCCCTGTTCTGAGTCTCGTCAAAAATCACTGTACAATGTAGCTCAGATTTGGGCATTACAGCCCTGGGTAATATAGCCTGCACGCCCTTTTTCCATTTTTCCCAGGTTCCCTGAATCTGATCTGCGATGTCTCCTATCCAAAAGACATTAGCCTTCTTGTCTTCTCGCACTATCAATTGAGCCCCTGCTCTTTCCACACTCAGGCCATTTCTGGTTCATTCTAATTTTAATTCCAGTTTCAATAAGGCATCTCTGCCTAACAAATTAATCGGAGTTCCTTTAAATACTAGCACCGGCAAAACAATTCCTTTATTTCCCATTCTCAACTGCACTGGACCCGTGCACTGTGTCAACTGTGTTTTCCCCCAGAACCCTACCGTCTTAATAAACTTTCCTGACATGGGAAGATGAAGGGCATACTGTGGCTGTACACAAGTGTACGTGGCTCCAGTATCTATCATCATTGGTGTCAGTTGCCCTTCTAACATAACCTGAACAATGGGTTCCTTGTCTGCCTCCCTTGTTATCATTGGGTAATGTCCCTTTCCACTCGAGTTCTTGGGGCACCCCTAATGCCTCGCATAGGGGTTCACAGGTCCGCTTGGGCTTGTGGGGGCTGGTCCTTGGCTAAACTTTAGTTCCCTTCTTATCGGTTCCTGCTGGTGTGTGACAGGCCATGGTGTAAACGGACAATCTCTTCTCATGTGACCTGGCTGATTACATCCCCAGCACAATCTCTCTACCTCTCTTTCCCCCTGTTTCCTCACTGGTCCCCTCTGCCCATAGCTTCTCTGTCCCCCCCTTGGGACTTCCGGTCCTGTCTGGGCTGTTTGAATTTAGTCTGTTCCTGATAGGGCATTTGTGAGAATCCTGTTCCAAAGACGTTGTTTATTGGCATGGGGTTTTCCAGCCCTTGTCTTACAGTATGATCGGTTCCTCCATATAGCGGTGCTTCATCCAGTTCGATGGCTGTACTCGGACCGGTGGTTGCTGGCAGCATCCTTTTGCTTTTCTCTTTTTCCTTCTTTTTGAGTTCTTCGAGCTGCATTTGTATTAACTTTCTTTGCACCTCTTCCTGCTGCTCAGCCATCCTTCATTTGTCTATCCGGTATTTCTCAACCGCATGGACTATGTGGTCTCTAAATTCTTGTGGGGTCTTTGACGTCAGCTCAACCACTTCCTCCAGTTTGGATTTTACTTGCGGAGGCATTGCATCCAAAATGCTATGTCGGAACAGTGTGGTGATAAATAAGCTATTCTCCACCTCTTGCTCAGTCTCCAGTCTCCACCTTTTCAATTGGTTTTCTACGTAGGCTGCTGGGTTTTCAGTGTCTCCCAGTGGATCCCCCTTTAAGGCTTTGGGGTCCACTTTGGGTGGATAAAGCTTCCTGAGGGCCTGCCATACCCTCTGCCTCACTCTGTCAAACCCGTCTCCATCAGTTCCTGGGTCGTTCGAGTTTACTATGCCAGCCATTTCCATTAGTTTGTTAAATTTGGAGGTTCCCATATACCTTATCAATAGTGCCTTCAAATCTCCCATAGCCGATAATCGTCCCGCTGTTTCTTCTTCAAAGGCTCTAATCCATTTCCCTGCTCCTTCATGTAGATTGGGCAGAGTGTTTTTCAGCCCTTCTAGGTCCTGGGATCCCCAAGGGATATACTGCACTTGTCCTGATCCTTTAACTAACAACGGCATCATTCTCCCTCCTTCTTCCCACCTGCCCTGGCTCTCCTCCTCACCTGACTCCCCATCTGTCTCAGGGTATGTCTTTACTGCCTCCCACACAAATGTCTCCGGGATCCTCTTCTTCCCTCGGTCTCCCTGTGGAGTCCTTCCTTTCTGTCCTGATTGAATACTTGGTTGGCCCCTGGAGTATTTTTCGCATCTCCTCTGGCAATCCCCTCTTGGTAACTTATCTAGCTTTCTCTCTACTTCTGCAAGTCGCTCCCCTACCGCCTCCTTCTGCTCTTCTAGGCTTCTGCCTCCTACCTCTTCCCCACAAATTCTCGCATCCTCTCTCTCTCCACTTAACCCTTGCTCCTCCAATGAGTCACCTTCTCTTTCTTCCTGTCCGTGTCTGTACACCTGTGGCAGGGACTCCTCATGATCCTTACTCGTGCTTGATTCCCTTCTCTCTTGTGTTTCTCCAAGACTCTCATCTCCTATCTTTTTTCCACTTCCTCTTGAATGCCTCATCTCTTCCTGCCCTGATGAGCCACTTTCTTTTCTAGTTTGTTGATTCCTATGGTATAACCGATACTCCTCATACTCCTTTTTCTCTCTCAAGTATTTCATCCGTTCAATCAGCACAAACTTACATCAAACGTTCCTTCTCTTGGCCATTTTGTGACCAGGTTTTTGGTTCTTTTTTCCCATTTTTCTGAAGTTTTTGTGATCTCATATTTATTTATCGGGAATTTTTTGCTCAGAATCTCTACTGCCGTTCCTTTACCTGTCATGTTATTCTCTTTTTTTAAGGTATTTCAGAAATTCACAGTCCGTTTACTGGATAATATTATTTACTCTAATTCTATGCCTAGTCTATTGTCTATCTACCAGTGCTTTAAACTATATATTGGACAGTCCTTGTTTCCTATTCTGTTCTGCCCGTACAGATCTCTATTCAGAGCGGTATCCACAGAACTTGCTCTTTGCACCTCGTCCATTCAGACCCTTATCTCTTAAGGCGGTATCCACGAGGATTTTCTCTATTTTCCTTTCCCTGCCCGTTCAGACCTTCGTTTCATACGAAGCAGTATCCACAGGGACTTACCAACACCACATGGAATTTTTCTTAACTTTTTATTAACTTATTTGTACTTACCCTCACTGCAGTGTTCTTGATCAATCCTTTGAGCCTTCTGTTAACCCCCAATTCTGCCAGATTCTTTGGACCGGAGAGACCCTTCGGCAGTGGTTCCACACTTCTGAGACTCCAAGACATCCCCAAAGCCAACAGAATTCTTAGTCCCAATTGTCGCAAAAAGCGCTTACCTTTTGTTTGGATTCACCCTTAATTCTGTTAGCCTTGTGGGGGGGTCCCTGGAGGACCGGGAAGTGTCCCCAATCTGCCGTTTCCTTTCCGCGGGTCTCTTTCCGGTCCTGCCGCAGTCGCCAATTTTGTCGTGGTTTCTCGTGCCCCACAAATGATTAGGAGACGCAGAAGATTCTTCAAGAAGGGTTAAACTTTAATTTGCAAATCAAAGCTGAGACAGTCATTGAGCTAGTCGCTGATTGCCCACCGATCCTTGGACACGGCATTTTTTATAGCAATCTCCTGGTCCAGTTGCATTAGCATATGTAATCGGTCTATAGTTGCGTATCACACGTACCACACGTACATCTTGCCACTATTGTTTTTACCCATTGACTTAATCATGTTCTAATGAACATCTCTTAGCTACCTAACACCCCATTGTCTTCTACATTCTTAGGATTTCATTCTCTAGCAAATAGCAAACTCAGAACTGACCAATGTTCTCATCTACATCTCTTTAGCTACCTTTCATTAACACACCATTGTCTTCTACATTCTTAATATTTCATTCTCCTGCTAAATTGGGTACATGCATAGCAAATAGCAAACTCAGATTACATAATTTACATCTCTTAGCTTCCTCTAACACACCATTGTCTTCTACATTCCTAGGATTTCATCTTGGATGCATGCATAGCAAGCTGACTACATAGTTTTGGTTACACAGCAAATAATGCAACTTTTATACTCCAATAACAGTTGGTGAGAAATAAGCTGCAAGAGAATTCAGAACTGTTTTGCTCACTTCAGTTGCAAGCATTCAGGCTTGGAGATGCCAGAAAGAGCAGAGAGTGAAAATAAAACAATTTCACTACTTCAATAAGTTAGGAAATATGAAAAATTTGAAGACATCAGCAATAATCTTGAATGTACCATGAAAATGAAGATTTGGAGGATGCACAACATGAAGGCAGTCCATAATCTGCACTAGGTGCCCGCACCAATTTTGTTTATTTACAGAAAAGATCACAGCAGCAAATCCAACCATCTTCCTCAGGCACAAGTTAGTCAAATGACAAGTCCCCTTAGAGACGCATCCTTATATACTCTCATGAGTGAGCAGTACATGGGCAGGACTTCATGTTCAATCCTGATTGGCTGGATCTGAATTGCCTGTTCCTGACTGGTTAGTTTGAATTGGCCTTGTTCTGATTGGTTGATATTTTTAAGGCTGAACCCTCTTTAGGAATGTGTGGTTTCAGACTGGAGCTATATCTCAAACCTTGAACCTGATAGGCAGTGTTCAGCAATCCCACTTTGTTCTGATCTTAAGGTACTTTTATGCTTTGTTTGATGAGTCCAACATCCTCTGCAAGGAAGAGAATGCCTACAAGAGAAAAATTAGTGCATCACTAGAGATGGACCACATGGGGGACCTAAATGTAGATTTTACGAGTGTAGAGTTAGCTCGAGTCTGGGACCACACATTCTTAAAGAGGGTTTGGCCTAAAAAATCAACCATCAGAACAAGGCCAATACAAACTAACCAATCAGGAATAGGCTATTCAGATCCTGCCGATCAGGATTGAGTATTAAACCCTGCCCATGCCATCTCCTTATGAGGGTATATAAGGAGGTGTTTCTTGGGGAATGCCAGTTGACTAACTTGTCCCTGAGGAAGATGGTTGGGTCTATGGTTGAAGTGTTGTTATTGGTATCTGTAAGTATGTGACTATTAAGGCCAAAGGATAGTATGGATTAATTGTTTCCATGAAACTTTGGGTAATTGGGGCAGCTGCTTAATTGGACCAAAATGTACTGATCTTGATGTGTTGCAATTAAATGGAATCCACTGTACTTCCTTGATTAGCAGGGGAAGCTTTGTTCTCCAGTGTCATTCAGTACATTGATGTGTATAATTTTCCTGGATTGAAATAAACTGTGCTTCTTTGCTTGCTCTACTTGTAGAGGCATAACTTTTATTCAGCTGATTCAAAAATAAAACTACATCTTGGACAGAAAAGGACTCACACTTGTCCAGTTTTTCTAAGACTGAGAAATTGGGCACTGGATCCTGCTGGCTGCAGGAGGAAGTTCCACGTGGCACTACCAGGATTCCACCATTTCAGTTGGACAATGTATGAATGCTGCAAATTAGTGATGGTACCATACTTGACACTGGGCTCTGACACTCAAACCCAAAACAAAACATGTTGCAGGACCTATCTCACTAAAAGATCCTCTCTCCAACTCTAAACTATGTCTAGTATTTCTAATAGTTTCAATTTGTTATTGTCACCTACACCAGAATACAGTGGAAAAACCTGTTTTGCATACCGTTGATACAGGTCAAGTCATTATACACTTCAGAGAAAACAGTCCAAGTTTGTCCAACCTCTCCTTATAGCTAATACTCTCTAATCCAGGAAATATCCTCATAAACCTCTTCTGAACCCTTTCTAAAGATGACTCTTTCCTGCAATGATTAATAATTTAAATTTCAAGACTCTTGAAATCCAAGAAAGCTTTGACAAAGAACAAAACACCACTTACAACTTTTGAAGTGGACCAAGGACTCTCCAAAATGGGGCCTTTGAACTAAGCCAACTGAGTCCCAATTGCTATGGAGACTGGATGGCCTCGAATTTACCAGTGGGTCAGTGAAATTGTCCCTGTGCATTGGACAGAGGTTCAGGTGTGCAGGGTCCACGAGTTCCCATTCTGGGTTGTTGCTAGGATTCCGTGCTCACGCCCGTACACTTTGAACAGGTGACTCTCACTGAAATAGCTTCTGCTAACATCTTGATGGGAATGAAAAGCTCCAAGTATCAACTAAAACTACATTGTGATGGTTCCAAGATTACTATATCTAGCGGAAGCTGGTTTTCAGATTTCTACTGCAAGCCAGATAGTGGAATATCCAAAGGAATATCCTGTGTTTCAGCAGGCTTGGTATCAATCATACATGCATTTAATTATCTTGCAGGCAGAGGATTCAGCTCAATGTGAATAAAATAATTGCTTTCTTTCAGCAAAGGAGATAATTTAATTGAGTTCTCCCAGAATTTAGGTGGACAGACTGACAATTGAAAAAATTAAGTAATTTTGATTATCCCAAAACCTTGTAGAATAATAGATTACTGGAAGAGAGATCGAATATATCAGCATCCAAACTAGAATACTAAACAGCTTGGTCTCAATTGTTTGATATAGGATGTTATTTTGTGCAAATGCCAAAACTTAAGCACAATAAAACTTTACAGTTACTGTAGTTACAGCACTACTGGATGTGGCTTATTTTGACTCGAGTGAAACCAAGGTCATCCCTAGCTGCTCAGGTGGATATATCATTTTTCTCAATAAATAAACGTACAAGTATGTTTTTGTGTTATTTTTTAAATTGGGTTCTCTTTATCTAGTTTTAGACCTGCATGAAGATCTTATCACGTTTTAGGTCATATTTATGCAGAAACAGAGAATATTCTACAGGGTTTACAAACTTACTATCACCACTGTTATTTATTTGTCTATCCATTTTATTCATCTATCTGTTTGGCTTGATTCTATTCATGGAATCTGATAGCACAGAAGAAATTTAGCTCAGAAGAACTATGAAATTTGTCCCACTCCCTAGCATACTCACTGTAACGTTCTCCTTCGGGTGTAACGAAACGCCGAATTTAACGTCCGGATAAACCACAGCCAATGCAAACCAGATCGCAGTAAGATTAACCATTTACTGTTCACTCTTCACATTAACATATGGTGAAAACTGTTGATAAAACAATACAAGATTGATACAGTATTTGTTCCTTCCTTAATATCACATTTCAAGTGTAAATACTTGCAAAGGTGACTATAACTACATTACACTAAGGTGCAGTATACAGGGAGAGTTTACCTGCTCCATTGACTACTTTAAATACACTTCCATGCAAACTATCCGCGACTCTTTAACTAACGAAAGCATAAACATTATCTACCGTCGTTACCTCTAACAGGATCAGCATTAACATCTTAGTTCAATATATCGATTATCTATTAACTTACAGCGTTGCTCTCACTGTGATTTCTCATGCCTGCAAAACTGCTTGTGCTCAGGTGAGCCTCGTGGAAAGCCCCCACCCTCGCGCTAATTTCAAACCGGTGTTTTCCCACAAGACGCGGCGAAACCGGATGTGACGTCATCGCATGCCGATATATTTTACATGCAATGAATACACTTTAAACACTTCTAATTCTAACTAGAAAATACTATTGAATGAATTACTAAGCGAAAATATTATAAACTAAATAACTGTCGTAAAGACAGCACACTCCCCGCTTGACCTTCGTAAGGTCACAATGAGCAGAGTACAAAACTTAGTCTCTTAATCAGTCATTGGGTAGAAGTAGAATAACTTCTGTAACTGGCCCTTGGTAAATTTTCACATCGCCTTGGTCGGTAGTCTTCAATTCGATCTTCCTGACATGTCCATCCCCGCTAGGGAATGTAACAGTGATTCTGGCCATTGGCCAGCTGTTGCGGGTGGCTTGCTTGTCCCTGAGCAGGACTAAGTCTTCAACTTGAAGATTCCTTCGGGGTTCTGTCCACTTTTGTCTCTGTTGCAACAAAGGTAGATATTTTTGTCTCCAGCGAGGCCAGAACTGATTTGCCAGAGCCTGGACTTGTCTCCATTGCTTTGTGTACAAATCCTTGTCTGAGAAGTCTCCTGGTGGAGGAGGTGCTCCTGCCTTCTGCGTAAGGAGCGTTGATGGCGAAAGTATAAAGGGGTTTTCTGGGTCAGAAGACACAGGTAGGAGTGGTCGTGAGTTCATAATGGCTGTGACCTCTGCCATTAGGGTGCACAGTACCTCGTGGGCCAATCGGGTGCGTTGCTGCATCTCAGGTTTCCTTTTCTGGGTTTTCCTTAAGGACGTGAACCGTTTGACTGCCTGCTCTTTGTTATCTGGTGAGCGCTGGCGTGGTTCTCTGATTGGCAATGGGGCAACCCCATTATTTGCTTCATCTCTGAAGACCTTGGTGTCTTTGGTTTTTAAAGAAATGGTATCTTGAGCTGATTGTGCAAGTTTGTTGTCATACTTCGTTAGAGCGAAGACTGACTGGCCCAGCGACTCGTCGCTTGCCTCGCGCTTGTTAACGCCTTGTTGTGCTTCCTTGATGCACGGGACACTCGGGCAGGGTTGAAAGATCGAATGGCGGCCACTCTCTAGCACATTGGTCTTGAGTGTGCCGACCGTCGGTTTGTGTACGTCACCGAGACACACCTCTCCTATCACCACCCAGCCCAGATCCAGACGTTGCGCGAAGGGGGCGTTGAGTGGTCCATTGATCTGCTGCCTAACCTTGTGTACCTGGATAACATCTCTTCCTAATAGCAGGAGTATTTCCGCTTTCGGATCCAGTTCTGGGATGTGTTTGGCGATGTGGTGGAGATGCGGCTGGTGTAGCACCGCACTTGGTGTCGGGATCCCAGCGCGGTTATTCATGATTTCATTGCACTCTAAGAGCGGAGGGAGACAGATGACGACTTTACCATCCAGGGACTCGATCTGGATGCCTTCTGCCTTCCTTCCTTGGGTTTCCATGTTGCCTGAGCAAGTTTTGAGGTAGTATGGGAACCGCTCACTCTCAATGTTGAACAATTTAAAGAACTCTGGACTGACTAGTGAACGATTGCTCTGATTGCCCAGAATCACATAGGCTTTGATGGCCTTGTCTTTGGCTCCTTTAGGGTACACCTTAGTGAGGCAGATCTTGGAACAAGAATGACTTGACTGAGCTTGACCGCAAACTTCTGTACAGTTCGTGCTGACAGCTATTGACCTAGAGTGAGCCTCTCCCTCCCCGCCGTCCTGTTGTGGGGGTGAAGGAGCGCTCTCGGTTTGTGGTGACAGGTCGGGATGCATGGCCTCGACGTGATCTGGGCTGCCACATTCCGGACACTTCACGGCGATCGTACACTTTCTGGCGAGGTGAGAGGTTGAGGAACAGCATCTAAAACATATTCTTTTCTCCTTGAGAAGAGCCGTCCTCTCTTCAAGGGGTTTTTCCCTAAACATTCTGCATGCTTTCAGGGGGTGAGGTTTGTTATGCAATGGACAATACTTGCCAGGGTCGTTGTTAGTTGTAAGGGCTTCGGTCTTGAGCACTGACACGGGTTTATCAATGTTGAAAACATTCGAAACGGATCTGCCTGGCTTGGTGTAAATCGAACTGCTTCCTGGACCTACAAGGCTAGGGTCGTTTCGCCTCTTCGCCTCCTTGCACACAAACCTAGTGAGGAGCTCAAAGAGAGGAAATCGACCATCGTGGTCTTCCTTGTACTCTGAGGCAACAGTCAGCCACTTGTCCTGCAGCCCAAATGGAAGTTTGTCCACAATTGGTCTAATCCCGGATGGAGTATCTAGGAATACTAAACCAGCTGAATAGCCATCTTCTTTGGCGCCTTGGATCTCCATGAGTAAATCTCCGAATTCTCTTAACTTAAAGTGATCTTTGGCTGACACCTTAGGAAAGTTTTCCAGATGTCGATATAGCGCCGCTTCAATAATGTCGGGGGCCCCATATCTCTCCCAAAGTCTCTCCCACGCTTCGCTTAAGGCTAGCTCAGGTTTGTTGATGTACACTGAACGCATGCGTCTCACCTGGTCGCGTGATTCTTTTCCCAGCCATTTCGCCATAAGGTCCAACCTTTGGGTTGCACTGAGCTGGACCCCGTCAATCACGTTGGTGAATGTGGAGAGCCAAGCACGGTAATTTTCGGGTTTATCGTCAAACTGGTACAGTCCCGAAGTGACGAGATCCCGTCGTGCTAAATACTGCAGCGTGGGATCGGCTGCAAGCGGCATGCGGGCTGGAGAAGTACGTTGGCGCCTATATGACTGAGAACGCACGTTTCTCATGGAATTTGCCATCCTGGATTCAACCTCCGCGTCTCTTCGCATCGAACTTTGTAACTTTGGTGTCAAAGTATATCGGTTGTCAGCTCTTTCATTCTTGACTTCATCGCGGGGCCGCGAGGGTAAATTCTCTTCCTCGTAGCTGGGGAAGTTATCGAATAGGTATGGAGAGGGGAGACGAGCCTGCCTGTCTGCTTGATATTGTACATAGTCGCTCGTGCGTTCCAGTCTGGTCCTTTCCAAAGCAGAACTTGTTTCGGTCAGATCACGCGACCCTTCAGCTTCTTCTATGTACTCTGCTTCCACCCTGGCAGCTTCTCCTTCTCCTTCTAGCTGCAGCACATGCAACTCTGTCGATATTTTTGTCATTTCCAACTGGGTTTCGGCTTCTCTGGCGGCCTCTTCTCTTTGTCTGGCAGCCTCTTCTCTTTGTCTGGCAGCCTCTTCTCTTTGTCTGGCGGCCCTTTCGGCTTCTTTGGTGGCCAGTTTCATTTTCAAAACTGCCTCTTGTTTGGCGTAATGCAGTCGCACCTTGGCGGCTTCTGCCTTGGCTCTTGCCTGTGTGGACTTACTTGATGTCGTTCTACTGCCCTTGTCGCTGGGCGCCATCGACTTGATCCCGGATCGAGCTGACATTGCAGCACTTGGAACACCTGATAATGCCTGGGTGGGCTTACTTGATGTCGGTTTACTGCCCTTGTCGCTGGGCGGCGTCGACTTGATGCTGGATTGAGCTGACATTGCAGCACTTGAAACACCTGATAATGCCGCTTTTTCACTGTAACGTTCTCCTTCGGGTGTAACGAAACGCCGAATTTAACGTCCGGATAAACCACAGCCAATGCAAACCAGATCGCAGTAAGATTAACCATTTACTGTTCACTCTTCACATTAACATATGGTGAAAACTGTTGATAAAACAATACAAGATTGATACAGTATTTGTTCCTTCCTTAATATCACATTTCAAGTGTAAATACTTGCAAAGGTGACTATAACTACATTACACTAAGGTGCAGTATACAGGGAGAGTTTACCTGCTCCATTGACTACTTTAAATACACTTCCATGCAAACTATCCGCGACTCTTTAACTAACGAAAGCATAAACATTATCTACCGTCGTTACCTCTAACAGGATCAGCATTAACATCTTAGTTCAATATATCGATTATCTATTAACTTACAGCGTTGCTCTCACTGTGATTTCTCATGCCTGCAAAACTGCTTGTGCTCAGGTGAGCCTCGTGGAAAGCCCCCACCCTCGCGCTAATTTCAAACCGGTGTTTTCCCACAAGACGCGGCGAAACCGGATGTGACGTCATCGCATGCCGATATATTTTACATGCAATGAATACACTTTAAACACTTCTAATTCTAACTAGAAAATACTATTGAATGAATTACTAAGCGAAAATATTATAAACTAAATAACTGTCGTAAAGACAGCACACTCACTATAACCCTGCAAAAGTACTCATCAAATCATGTTCAATTTACCTTTAAAAAGTACTGCAGAGTACTTTCAAATGAATCACAATATGTAAACCTTGCAAACTTTGGATGCGACACTTCAGAGATTATTTCTCCTGAAGCATTTATACAAATCTTGGTTAGTTTTTCCATTGTTCTTAAAACCTTAAAGCCTTTGATGATATTAGGAAGTTAGGTTGTCCTTTTATCTATTGTATCTGCTCTTTGCTTGTACAAACCAAATTTAATACTTCTGACACTCAGCTTACACAGATAGCATTGGCTAACTTCATTAATTCACAACACGGCCACTGAAAGAATTGTGGAGTATATCCACTAAGGCTATAAAAAACAGTTATTCTCTCCACCAGTAATCCCTTTATTGAATTGAGGAAATTCCTCCCTTTAATGGTGACACAATCCATTTCCCTGCTTTATTAATTTTAGGGCAATGGTGACATCTCTTCTATTCCTCTGCAAAATAATTCTGATGTAACAAACTTTCTGAAAGAGAGCAACTCTGGCCTTTCCTTAGAAATGTTGTGCTCAAGTTTCTGGACTGGAGCGTGATCTCAAAACCTAAATCAGGGTAACGTTTTCTGATCGACCCAAGGTCGGCACAACACAGGTGCATCTATTGTCAGAATGAGGATCAGGTTTATTATGACCAACATATGTCACGAAATTTGTTGTTTTGTGACACCAGTACAGTGCAATACATAAAAATTGCACCAAATTACATGAATATATGAAAAACATATAGTGCAGAAAGAAAGCAAAATAGTGAGATCGTGTTCATGGATTCATAGAGCATTCGGAAATCTGATGTCGGAGGGTAAAATGTTGAGTGTGTGTCTTTGGACTTGTATTCCTCCTCTCTGATGGTAATAGTGAGAAGAGGGAATGTCCTAGATGTTAAGGGTCCGTCATGACGGATGCCTCTTTGAGGCATCACCTTTTGAAGATTTCCTTGATGGTGTAGATGCTAGTGCCCATGATTGACTGCCTGACTCTACAACCCTCTATTGTAAAAAAAATACCTCTTGTAACGATGATCAGTGAGGCACAGAGAGATCTATATTTACTGATAAGTACCTTTATTGTTTAAACTAACAAGTACGTGAATTCATACACTAAGTACCTTGTAGGCACACCTGCTAAGTATCCCTGACTCTCCTGAATAGTCAAAGAATAGCAAAGGTATTACCCGGGCAAAGGAATTTATGCTCGTCAGGCGTTCCTCGTAATCCCGATTCACTCACCACGTGTTTCACACAGGGTTGCTCACACTTGTATCTGTGATGGTTATTCTTCGAAGTTACCGCTACCAGCACACACAAAGCATCCACTTTTATATCCATTCCTTATCAGTTCAAATATCGCATTCCAGTGTCATTGGCCACAGGTCATGTGTCTGTCCTTTAACACCTTGTTATTGGCTCTGCTCCAAGCCAGCATCCATTTATTACCCCCTTCCCATCAAGTGACAGTCGATAAGTTATGGCTCTTTGTTCTCAATCAGCAATGAGCTTGAATCACTCCAGTCGGGCATCAACCCCAACATTCACAAACCTGCATGTTAGATCCAACCAAAGAACATTTCACAAATAACTTCTTATTACCCTGAAGAATCATTGTGTCTTTAAAACATTGATCAAGCCCAGCATGTCAAGCTCACAAAATAGAGAATAGAGTGTCTTCACAAAATGGCAGCCTCCAGCCCCAAACACACGGCAAGAACAAAGACAATTAGTCTGTCTGCTTCCACTGTCCTTGGTTCAGTTGAATTCACTGATTTGTAGAATGTAGTTCTTTCTGGCCAACACTATGCTGTGCATTGGAGTGTCAGAACGCTCTCCATGGTACATCTATAGAAATTTGCTAGAGTCTTTGGTGACATACCAAATCTCGTCAAACTCCTAATGAAATATAGCCGCTGGTCAAAATATTTAAAAATTTCTGTAAATGTATCTTTCCAAAATGTGTTGGTGCTGTCTTGCCTTTCTGTATCCCTGCTTGTGCCAACAGGAAAGAAATGGAATGGTGTGAAGAGATATGGAACCTTCCCAAAGATTTATACCAGTAATGCTTTATAACCAGCTGTTGCTTGGCTCTGGATGGGTCTGGATGATTTGCAGCCTAATTTTTTCATTGCTCTCAAAAGACAAAACAAATGCATGATGCAAAAACAACTGTGATGCACAAATGGTCAATTAATTCACACATCATAATAAATCAGTCTCCTTATTAAGCATACGGTTTAAACCAGGCATAACTTTATTTCAGACGTGCATATTAAGTGAGATGTGTTGAGAGGGGGTGGTAATCACCAAACATCCAAGTGAAAGGATGGCATAAAAATGGCATGAATCTATGAGTATCATACTTGTGGAAAATAAGTTATCTTCCTTACCACTCAACCGGAAAGTTAACCTTTAGGGAATCCTACACAAGGAATCCCAAGTTCCTTTTTGAAATTTTTTGAAATGTTTTCCTATTTAGAAAATAGTCTACACCTTTATATCTTCTACCAAAGTGCATGACTGTACATTTCCATTATGTTACACCATTACATGGACATTTAAACCATTTTGTCTGTATAATATGCTGCTGGTTTTGTGGTATCTGAGTGATACTGTATAATCTGGTCTACTAGGAAACATCTACAGGCCGGAAAGTACAAATGAAGGAAATGCAAAGAGGAATGGCGGACAAAATTGGCCAGTCCTGATGCAAACTAAAAGGAAGTTATCAGAAGTTGGAGAATTCATTTTAAGCCTTGCAGGCAGCAATGTGTCAAGACAAAAACTGCCGTGTTTTCCCTTGAGCTTATTGTTGGGCCTTGTTGTAAGAATGCTGGAGGCCACAGATGAGGTGAATGTGGAAGTGGAAATTGGGAATTAAAACAACAGGCAACCAGAAGCTCGGGGTGCAGGTGCTCTGCAAAACAATCACCCAAAGCATTTTGGTTTCTTCAGTGTAGAGGAGAAAACATTGTGAACACCAAATACAATGCACAAGGCTGGAAGAAGTGCAAATGATTTTGTGCCTTACCTAGAAGACTGTTTTGGGTCCCAACATAGGGCGAAGAAAAGATGTGAAAGGACAGGCATTCCCCTGCGGTTGCATGGGGAATTAGTTTAAAGTCCAAAGTACATTTATTAACCTTGAGATTAATTTTCTTGCAGGCAGCCACAAAATGAAGAAGCACAATAAAATTCACAGAAAACACCACACCACAAAAGTAGTCATGCATCCAATGTGCGAAAAAGAAAGAACAAATTGAACAAACAATTTAAAAAGTGAACAAACAATAAAAAATGTAAACAAACAATCCATGGAACATGAACCGCAGAGTGCCCAAAGGTAAGTCCACAGCCACACAGCTAGTTCATCACTGTAGCCGGTCCAGGACCCTAATGGTTGCAGGCCACAGCTGCAGGGTCAGTTCAGTTATGATATGAGTAAAGCCTCCCAGATTAGTGAGCTGAACACTGGTTCATACTCTGCCCTCAGCCTCAACACCTTAAACCTTTTAATCTTGCACTGTGCTTAAATAGGCCAAACATAAGTTTGTTATCCACTCTCAGGCCTGGACACCGCCACTTCAATCTGGCCCAGAGTTTCAATCGAGCCCCAGGTCCACTTCAGCAATGGCTGCCGCGGCCATACTTGCATTCTCAAGAGTCTAGTTTGCTGAATATTTCAAGATACCACATAAATACCGGGTTATACTGACAGTTCAAAAGCACACCTCCCAGCAGGAAATTACAAGCTATGGATTGCAGTGATCATAGTCCCGAAAAAGTATATTTCATAGAATTGTTAGTAGTTTTGTTTGCTGCCCGAAAAGTGTCACCGTGTCTTGCCAGCACCATCTTTGCAGTGCAATATTTTTTTATTAGTAGTGGGTAGGCATTGACATGCCTTTTCTTAGCCCAGATAGTTGTTAGTACACCATCCAGCAAATGTATTGACTTCCTCATTGATGCAGTCATCGAGTTGGTAGTATCAGTGATGACTGTGATATCTGAGTACTTGTTGTACTGCATGAATGGTGTGAGCTTCAGCAGTCCATCTGGGTACAATGTGAACAAGACTGGCGAGATAACCGAGCTCTATGGTGCTCCAGTTGATATTTGCCTGTTGGTGCTCATATAACCATTATATGTCACTTTTTGATGTCTGTCTCTGAGGAAGGAGAGGATGAAGAGTATGAGGTGGGGGTTTGCATTGATTTGCTGGAGTTTGTGTCCCATGAGATGGGGTTGCATAGTGTTCAATGCACTGGAGAAGTCCACAAACTACATCCTAACAAATGACCTGGGCCTCTCCAGGTGACTGCAGTAACGTTAATACTGGATCATCTACGCCTCTTTTCAGCCTGTAAGCAAATTGGAGTGGGTCAGTGAGCACACTTACCCTCACTGGTAGCTGTGATAGGAGAAGCCTCTCAAAGGACTTCTTTACCAGCAACATTAGAGCTGCAGGACAGTAGTCATTATTACAGGTGGGATTTCTCTTCTTGGGAATTGGGCATAAGATGATTCAAGCTGTCTGCCATCTGTTTAGGCTCCACACATAGATTACCACTTTGGTCTTCCAGAGGACCAATTTTTTCCCTAGCAATCCTTTTGCTCCTAACATATCTGTAGAATCCCTTAAGGTTCTCCACCACTTTGTCTGCTAGAGCAACTTCATGCTTTCTTTTAGCCCTCCTGATTTCTTTCTTAAGTGTACTCTTGCATTTCTTGTACTCCATAATCACCTCATTTGTTCCTACTTGCCTATACCTGCTATGCGCCTCCTTTTCACTCAAGGTTCCATACACTTGTTATCTTTACCTTTTATTCTGACAAGCACATACAAGCTTTGCACTTTCACAATTTCATTTTTGAAGGCTTCCCATTTACCAAGTACACATTTGCCAGAAAACAGCTTTTCACAGTCTATACTTGCCAAATCATTTCTGATAGCATCAAAATTGGCCTTTCTCCAACTTAGAATCTCAACCCACGGACCAGACTTATCTCTTTGAGTATTATTTGCTTTCTCTCCATATTTTTGAAGTCATCCAAATCTGTACTTTTCTATCCTAACTTGCTCCAAGTTCCATTTTCTGTTATCCAACAGCATCTCAGTTTTAGATCATGTTCACGCATTCAATGTCCACTTCCATAAAGCACAATCTTCTGAGAGCTCTTCTTAACTCTGAGTATCTTGACAGTTCCTTATTTGCCTTCCCTGTAAGGCTTTCAGCCCCAATGTTTTGGAATTCTCTTGCTACCTTTTTGTCCCTCTTTCTTTATTTCTAATCATTCTTGAAACCTCTTCCTGTGAACAAATTGTCTGCAGTTGTCTTTGGCTCAGTGGCAAAATTATATGTATATGTGTATATGTATGTACTGTAAAAATGTCATTTCTACCAGCCACTGTGTGCTAACAAATCAAAAATCATAATGATTTTTATACCTTGAGTTGCATTACGAAGACAAGGGAAATTTCACTATTGCATCAAAGCAGCATTGAGTTAAATATCTACTTTCAAAACAGTGAAAGGATGAATAAATAAATCATGGATTTAAAAGGTTTCCATTTGTTAGACAGCATCCTATCAACTTCTTAAACATGGAAACATAGAAAATAGATGCAGGAGTAGGCCCTTTGGCCCTTTGAGCCTGCACCGCCATTCAGCATGATCATGGCTGATCATCCAACTCAGGTAACCCTGTACCTGCTTTCTCTCCATACCCCCTGATCCCTTTAGCCACAAGGGCCATATCTAACTCCCTCTTAAATATAGCCAATGAACTGGCCTCAACTGTTTCCTGTGGCAGAGAATTCCACAGATTCACCACTCTCTATGTGAAGAAGTTTTTCCTCATCTCGGTCCTAAAAGGCTTCCCCTTTATCCTTAAACAGTGACCCCTCGTTCTGGACTTCCCCAACATCGGAAACAATCTTCCTGCATCTAGCCTGTCCAATCTCTTTAGAATTTTATATGTTTCAATAAGATCCCCCCTCAATCTTCTAAATTCCAGCGATTATAAGCCCAGTCGATCCAGTCTTTCTGCATATGAAAATCCTGCCATCCCAAGAATCAATCTGGTGAACCTGCTTTGTACTCCCTCTATGGTAAGAATGTCTCTCCTCAGATTAGGGGACTAAAACTGCACACAATACTCTAGGTGTGGTCTCACCAAGGCCTTGTACAACTGCAGTAGAACCTCCCTTCTCCTGTACTCGAATCCTCTTGCTATAAATGCCAACATACCATTTGCCTTTTTCACCACCTGCTGTACCTGCATGCCCACTTTCAATTATAGTGTACAATGACATCCAGGTCTCGTTGCACCTCCCCTTTTCCTAATCGGCCACCATTCAGATAATAATCTGTTTTCCTGTTCTTGCCACCAAAGTGGATAACGTCACATTTATCTGCATTAAATTGCATCTGCCATGAATTTGCCCACTCACCTAACCTATCCAAGTCACCCTGCATCCTCTTAGCATCCTCCTCACAGCTAACACCACCGCCCAGCTTCATGTCATCTGCAAACTTGGAAATGCTGCATTTAATTCCCTCGTCTAAATCATTAATATATATTGCAAACAACTGGGGTCCCAGCACTGAGCCTTGCAGTACCCCACTAGTCAGTGCTGGGACCCCAGTTGTTAAACCTGAATTATTTCCAATTATTGAGTAGGCATGCATATTTCCAATTTGTCAAACAGTGTTAAAAAATGCTATTTAGATGTCACTCCTCTTGTACTGTACACAGCTGCAGGGGTCAACATCCAAACCATTGATGCAGCAATTTTAATAGACATAGCATATATGCTTTATGCTTTTGTGGATGCTTAAGGAATGCAGCCAAAGGCTACAGTGATTGTTTGACTAATCTACCTTTTCACATTTAACTGACAACTTGAAAACTCTTCAATTGTTCCAGAGGAAATAAAATATTTATCTTTACTTTTGAAATCCCAGTGATTTTTTTAGTTCTGTCAATAGTGCCCTTTCAGAGATGCTGCAAGAGCTGTGCAAGTCACCATTTCGTGTTTGCACAGCTCTTTCAGATAATAGAACCTCCAAAGCAAATTTCTACTCTCATTACAAACATTTTGTCTTGATGAGCACTGCTCTCCCTCAGGAATACAAATAGTTTTAGAGATATTCACACTGGTAAATGGTTCAGCTGGATGCTGGAGTAATTTTCTGCCTTTATGAGTGAGCAGCCAATTAAGCTATGGTAACAGAGCTGATAGAGAATTGTAGCATGAACTGCAATAATGTGAATGAACCTTTGCATTTTCTTTTTTCTGTAACTCCCCAGACAGTGGAGACATAAGACTGTAGGTGTTAAGAGTGTGTGTCCATCTTTGGAGCAAACTGAATGTTTGGCATACATGAAACAACACAAAATTCTGTTTGAATTTGCTTAGAAGATGCGGAATCTCTGCCTTGACCAGCATCTATTGTCCAGACCTTACTGAACTGAAAGACCATTTCCGAGAATAATTAAAAGTCAGCTACATTTGAGTCATACATCACAGAAACAGGCCCTTCAGCCCAACTGGCCCATGCTAAACAAGAATCCCATTTGCCCACATCCCTCTAAACCTTTCCTATCCACGTACCATTCCAGTGTCTTATAAATGTTGTTATGGAATACAGTCTTGGGAAATGTACGATAATGCATTTTGGTAAAAGGAACAATAGTGCAGACTATTATCTAAATGGGGAGAAGGTTCAAACATCAGAGATGCAGAGGGACACAGGCCACACTTGGAGTATTGTCAACAGTTTTGGGGCCCTTATCTCAGAAAGGATGAGCTGCCATTGGAGAGAGTCCAGAAGAAGTTCACGAGGATGATTCCAGGAATAAAGGGGGTTAGCATATGAGGAGTGTTTGGCAGCTTTGGACCTGTACTCAATGGAATTCAGAAGAATGTGGGGGGAAGGGGGAGATCTCGTTGAAAGTACCAAATGTTGAAAGGTCTAGGTAGGGTGGATGTGGTGAAGATGTTTCCTTTAGTGAGGGTATCCAGAACTAGAGGACACAGCCTCAAAACTGAGGAGTGGTCCTTTAGAACAGAGGTAAGGAGGAATTTTTTTTTTTTAGCCAAAGAGTAGTGATTCTGTGCAATGTTCTGCCACAGACTGCGGTGGAGGCCAAGTCCATGTGTATATATTGATAGTTTCCCAATCAGTCAGGGCGTCAAAGGATATGGGGTTGAGTGGGATCCAGGATCAACCATGAGGGAATGGCAGAGAAGATGATGAGCTGAATGGCCTAATTCTGCTCCTATGTCTTATGGTTATTGTACCTGCCTCAAATACTTCCTCTGACAGCTCATTCCATATACACACCACCCTCTGGGTGAAAAGCCTACCCCTCAGTTTCCTATTAAATCTCTCCCCTCTCACCCTAAACCCATGCCCTGCAGTTCTTGATACCCCATACCTGGGAAAAAGATTGTGCGCATTCACTCTATATTTACCCCTCATGATTTTATGTATCTTTACAATATCCTCATTTTCCTACACTCCAGTGGATAAAGTCCCAGGCTGGTCAACCTCTGTCCATAACTTTGTGAGTATGGAGATAAGGATGGCCAATTTCATTCTCCAAAGAACATTAACAAATCATCTGGGTGATTACAATAAACTGGTGGTTCTGCTATCACCATCACTAACACTGCATTTTCACTACTTACTTAAATAGAGATTGTGGGATCCGAACACGCCTCACAATTCATAGATCTTCAGCTACTAATTCCTTAAAGAAGGAAGGAAACAATATTCTTTCTCTTATGGGAACTTTATATTGCTAAATATTAAAGCATTAGACTAGGTAGGCTAAATCAAAATACATAACTGCACTACAGTTATGCAGTTAGGTAAAAAGCAGGGATCAAATTGCACTGACAAAAGAAAATCTGCAGATGCTGGAAATCCAAGTCTCTTGTATATAGATCGGGAGACCACTTCACGGAGCACCTACACTCCATCCGCCAGAAGAAGTGAGATCTCCCACTCATTTCAATTCCACTTCCCGGTTCCCATTCCGATATGTCCATCCATGGCCTCCTCCACTGTCGTGATGAGGCCACACTCAGGTTGGAGGAACCACACCTTAAATTCCATCTGGGTAGCCTCCAACCTGATGGCATGAACATCAATTTTTCAAACTTCCAGTAATAGCTTCCCCCTCTCCCCTCCTTCACCATTCCCCATCCCCTTTTCCCTCTCTCACCTTATTCCTTGCCTGCCTATCGCTTCCCTCTGGTGATCCTCCCCCCCCCCTTTTCTTTCTTCCATGGTTTTCTGTTCTCTCCTATCAGACTCCCCCTTCTCCAGCCCTGTATCTCTTTCACCAATCAACTTCACCGCTCTTTACTTAATCCCTCCTTCTTCAGGTTTCACCTATCAACTTGTGTTTCTCTCTCCCCTCCCTCACCTTTCAAATCTACTCCTCAGCTTTTTTCCTCCAGTCCTATCGAAGGGTCTCGGCCCGAAATGTCGACTGTACTCTTTTCCATAGATGCCGCCTGGTCTGCCGAGTTCCTCCAGCATTTTGTGTGTTTTGATCAAATTGCACTCTAAGAATAAAATCATTGCAGTATAGTTATAGACGTAGTATGTGTTAGAGTATATTACTGTTGTTTTGTTAATTATACAATCTTCATTACACAAATATTCAGGAGTTTATATCACATCATGCCAGATTTCCAAAGCTTAAGCCACTTAAGTCAGATGCTATACATGTCTTATAAAATGTTCTGCAACAGTGACCTATGCTTAATGGGATCTGTAAGATATTAGTGCAGTTCATACTGATGTATTTGTCTGGGGTGCTCTTCAAGCACTTTCTGTTTTCCTTGTAAATTGCTAATTTTAAATTGCTATCATCTTTTTAAACATACAGCTTGTACTTCTTTTAAATGTCAGGTCAATGAGACAAAGAACACACAGTTTAACCATTTCATAACTTTCATGTAAACAAATTCTCTTATGTTTCAGCAGCAGGGCACGGTGAATTGTTAGCCTTTCAACTGCTAAGTTCAATCGCCGTAAAGTCTTAAGTTGGGAACTCCTGAGCAACACACACAAAATGCTGGAGGAACTCAGCAGGTCGGGCAGCATCTATGGAGGGGAATAAACAGTCGGCATTTCAGGCTGACACCCTTCACCAGGACTGGAAAGGAAGGGGGCAGAAGCCAGAATAAGAAGGTGGAGGGAGAGGAAGGAATACAAGCTGGCAGGTGACAGGTGAAGACATGTGAGGGGAAAGGTGAGTGTGGGGTTCTGGGGAGGGCATGAAGTAAGAAGCAGCAAAGAGATCAGTGGAAGAGATAATAGGCTGAAGAATAAGGAATCCAGTAGGAGAGGACAGTGGACCATGGAAGAAAGGGAAGGAGGAGGGGAAAAAGAGGGAGGTGAAGAGAAGGGGTGAGAGGGGAACCAGAATGGGGAATGGATAAAAGAGAGGCGGTGAGTGGGGAGTAGTTAATGGAAGTTAGAGAAATCGATATTCATGCCGTTAAGTTTGGAGGCTATCCAGTCAGAATATGAGGTGTTACTCCTCCAACCTGAGTCAACCTCATCATAGCAGTAGAGGAGGCAACGAATAGACATGTCAGAATGAGAATGGGAACTGACTCCACTGCACTATGTCCTTCTCCCAGAAGGTTTTGAGGGAAATGTCAAAAGGATCTTTTCCAATTTAGCTAGCTCATTGCTTTGTGACTGGACAGTGGCAGAGTAATCAGTGCTGCTAACACACAGCACCTGGGACCTTTTCTCAACCTTGGGTGCACTCTGTGTGGAGTTTGCACGTTCTCTCTGTTAAGTTTCCCGGAGGTGCTCTGTTTTCCTCCCACATCACAAAGACTTGCTGGTAGGTTAATTGACCACTGTAAATCACCCTATATGCAGGTGAGTAACAGGAAAATTGAGATGACTTGATGGAAATGTGAGAAAGAAATAATAATTACAAAGAAATAATAGGGAAATGGGACTGATTGATGCGCTGTGAGAGCCAGCATGAATTTGATTGGCAAAATGGCCTTCTTTCTGTATTGTTTTGTAACTCCTAGGAAGACAGTGCAGTATATATTTATGTTTGGATGTAAATGCAGAGAGCATGGTGAACAAATATATTACTTACGTAAGTCCATCATCCCTTTTGGGGCATAGGCCACAGACAGGGGCTCACCAGAGTCCTCTGTCCTGGCCAGTTCCCAGGTGTAGCCCATTATTTTGAAGATCCTTCCTCTCCAAGTGAAGAAGTCTTTGGAGCTTCTGTGACTCTGGTTTTTATGGGATGGGGTTGCTAGCCCCATGCCAAACCCCTCCTCCATTTGCAGCCGGGCTTGGGACTGCCCATGGCGTCACAAGTATATAGTTAAATCAAAAATTACCTGTGTGGTTGACATTTAGACTAAAAGGGAATCATGAAGGGTAGCAGGACAGGTGAACGAGGAGGTTGAAAAGGCACAAGTGATGCTTTTCTTTCATTATCCAGGGTACAGAATATATGATTGAAGAGCTACTGCAACAATCAGCTGCATAATTTGGGTTTTATCCTGCAAGGTTTTATTTACAATGGACCTGTTATGAAATTACTGCTGACAGTTTGTGCAGACATCTTGACTAGAGATGTAATAAACCTCAAAAGGTCAGCATTCTTTATTCTGCAGTGAGATACTTATACATGAGACTGCAACATAATAAACAGAAGATTCTGCTAATGTTGGAGCAACTCAGGTAGCATCTATGGAAAGGAATAAAGAGTCAACATCTCATAGACGTCCTGATGAAGGGCCCAAAACATCGACTCTTCTTTTCCTTTCTATAGATGCTGCCCAACCTGCTGAGTTCCTCGAGCATTGTATGTGTGTTGCTGTGACATTATAGTAGCCTTAATTTAACAGATGACACTGTGAATTGCTTCCGCTTGTTTCTATTGAGTTAAGACCCATGTACTTACAACTATCTCGTGGCCAATGTGTTGAAGATCCAATAAGACTTGACTTCTCATGACTATCCAGGTCACCCTTTCCTAACTACAGCCTCTGTCTCAGTGGTCCACCTGCCAAATACCTGCTGGTGACCAACCAGTTCACCTTTCCCTGACTAAATAGTACTCATGGCTGAGAATTTTTACTTCTAAAATAAAACTCTACTTTCCGCTATCAATTGAAATTATGGCTTCCCCTTTGATCCTACATTTGGTTTCACATTTCTCTTTCTCCTGCTAGCACCAGAGAACAGGATTTTCAACTATTTACCACTCTTCTCTCTTGTATCTGCATCTGAGCCCAAATGAAGCATTTTGTCCCAAAACAAGCTGTCCATTTCGCTCCATAGATGACTGTGACATAAGTTTCTCTAGATTTTTGTGTGTTGGTATCTGAATCAACTGTTTTATTATGATAAAAAGTTGAATTTGTATTCCATTCCAGGTAGTCAAACAGAAATTCAGCAGTTATAATATACTGACAGTGAGGTTTTCCTTCAATAGAATTTCAAAGGAGAAGTCAATCACATGAAATTGCATATTCACAGTGTGGTTATCACTGAGATGGGAAAATACAATGTTGGACTCAATAACTCTTATTTGACTAGCATGGTAGGCTGAATTATACATTCTCTGTATTACATATTCTATGAAGTTCAAATGTTCTTGGGGGGGGGGGGGGCGAAGGATGGAATACAAAATGTCTGAAGCAGCCAAGCAACCTGAAGTATTTGATGTGCTACAAAGTGTAATGACAAATGAAAGTAAAGCAGGAGCTGTATTGCTTCACACAAGAATGTTAAATGACAAAATTCTGGTTATCTACATGCCATTTCGAGGAATGACTGCGCAGGTGCGTGGACATCAGCAAGTTAGAACGGCGGGAAGAGTATAAAAAGAAGACAGCTTTATAGAGTGGGCATCTGAGTAGAGGTAGAGAGAGCAGGAGGGTTTTGGCTCAATGGGGCTTAGGCGATAACTGGTTGAGGCGAGGTAAGTTACTTGTGAAGAATAGAAACAGGAAGTATGTCTGTGAGGCCAGTGTTCTGTACTGGGTGCCAGATGTGGGAAGTCCGGGAAACTCCCAACCTCCTGGAAGGCCACATCTGTGCCAGGTGTGTCAAGCTGCAGCTCGTTAGGGAACTGGAGATGCAGCTCGATGACCTTTGTCTGGTCAGGGAGAGCGAGGGGGTTATAGAGAGGAGCTATAGGCAGGTAGTCGCACCGGGGCCTTGAGAGACAGATAAGTGGGAAAAAATCAGGAGAGGGAAGGGCAAGAGTCAGATATTAGAGAATACTCCTGTGGCTGTCCTCCTTAACAGTAAGTACTCCTGTTTGAGTACAGTTGGGGGATGTGGGGTCCTACCTGTGGGAAGCAACAGTGGATGCACCTCTGGCACAGAGTCTGGCCCTGTGGCTCAGAAGGGTAGGGATGGGAAGAGGAAGGCAGCAGTGATAGGGGACTCTATAGTTAGGGAGTCAGACAGGCAATTCTGTGGATGAAGGAAAGAAGCATAATGGTAGAATGCCTCCCAGGTGCCAGGGTCCAGGATGTTTCTAATCACATCCATGATATCCTGAAGTGGGAAGGTGACCAGCTAGAGGTCATGGGACATATTGGTACCAACGACATAGGCAGGAACAGGGAGGAGGTCCTGAAAGCAGACTACAGGGAGTTAGGAAGGAAGTTGAGAAGCAGGACCTCAAAGTTAGTCATCTCGGGATTACTGTCTGTGCCATGTGACAGTGAGTATAGGAATAGAGTGCGGTGGAGGATAAATGCGTGGAGCAGGGAGCAAGGCTTCAGAATTCTGGATCATTGAGAGCTCTTTTGGGGCAGGCGTGACCTGTACAAAAAGGACAGGTTGCACTTGAATCCCAGGGGGACCAATATCCTGGTGGGGAGGTTTGCTAAGGTTACTGGGGAGAGTTTAAACTAGAGTTGCAGGGGGGTTGGGAATCGAACTGAAGAGATGGAGGAACGGGCTGTTGGCTAACAAATAGAGAAAGCTTGGAGGCAGTGTGAGAGGGAGGATAGGCAGGTGACAGAGAAGGGATGTGCTCAGACCAATGATTTGAGATGTGTCTATTTTAATGCAAGAAGCATCATGAACAAAGCGGATGAGCTTAAAGCGTGGATCAGTACTTGGAACTATGATGTTGTAACCATTACAGAGACTTGGATGGCTCAGGGGCAGGAATGGCAGTACATGTAGTGTATATGGATTTCAGCAAGGCATTTGATAAGGTACCCCATGCAAGGCTTACTGAGAAAATAAATAGGCATGGGATCCAGAATTGGCTTGCTCACGGAAGGCAAAGAGTGGTTGTAGACAGGTTAATTTCTACATGGAGGTCAGTGACCAGTAGTGTGCCTCAGGGATCTGTTCTGGGATCCCTACTCTTCGTGATTTTTATAAATGACCTGGATGAGGAAGTGGAGGGGTGGGTTAGTAAATTTGCTGATGACACAAAGGTTGGAGGTGTTGTGGATAGTGTGGAGGGCTGTCAGAGGTTACAGCGGGACATCGATAGGATGTAAAACTGGACTGAGAAGTGGCAGATGGAGTTCAACCCAGATAAGTGTGAGGTGGTTCATTTTGGTAGGTCAAATATGATGGCAGAATATACTATTAGTGGTAAGACTCTTGGCAGTGTGGAGGTTCAGAGGGATCTTGGGGTCCAAGTCTATAGGACACTCAAAGCTGCTGCGCAAGTTGACTCTGTGGTTAAGAAAACATACGGTGCATTGATCTTCATCAACCGTAGGAACAACTTTAAGAGCAAGTTTGAGAGGTAATCTTACAGCTATATCGGACCCTGGTCAGACTCCACTTGGAGTACTGAGCTCATTTCTGGTCGCCTCAATACAGAAAGGATGTGGAAGCCATAGAAAGGGTACAGAGGAGATTTACAAGGATGTTTCCTGGATTGGGGAGCATGCCTTATGAGAATAGGTTGAGTGAACTCGGCCTTTTCTCCTTGGAGCAACGGAGGATGAGAGGTGACCTGATAGAGGTGTATAAGATGATGAGAGGCATTGATCGTGTGGCTAGTCAGAGGCTTTTTCCCAGGGCTGAAATGGCTAACATGAGAGGGCACAGTTTTAAGGTGCTTGGAAGTAGGTACAAAGGAGATGTCAGGGGTAAGTTTTTTACACAGAGAGTGATGAGTGCATGGAATGGGCTGCCGGCAATGCTGGTGGAGGCGGATACAATAGGGTCTTTTAAGAGACTCCTGGGCAGGTACATGGAGCTTAGAAAAATAGAGTGCTATGGGTAACCCTAGGTAATTTCTAAAGTAAGTATATGCTTGGAACAGTATTGTGGGCCGAAAAGCCTGTATTGTGCTGTAGGTTTTCTATGTTTCTATTTCAAATTAGCATGGGAGTGCTACATGCCCATGGAAAATCCAACCAAAATGCTCCAATTCTGTTTCATTATAATCCAGTGTAAAACTGTTGGTTCACATCTTCTCCAGCAAGGTCCTGCTGCTTCACTTGCTGCCTGTGGTCACCTCTGGGCTATACTTCCCTTGTTTAAATGCAGAAGAACCTGACTTGGTGTAGCAAAGTACATTGGAGCCTAACAGTGACATGACTCACATCAAGTATCTGACTTTAGTTTCATCTGTGAGGGAAGTAAAGACTTGAAGAAACATGAGCCTAGAACAGTTAAGTACCATGGCCAGCGTGGACACAATGGACCTGTTTCTGTGCTGTGCCTTCCAATCACCAATTGATATCTCTCATTATTGTAGATCCTATCTCAGGATTAACCTGGAGCATAATACACGAGCTAGTATTCCAGCATAATATTGGGGTATCTCAGCAAGGTTGAACTCTTCCACTGGACTCCATATGTGTAAATACCAGCATTGCTGCCATTTAAGTGGCAAGTACTGGCAGTTCTATTCAGGAACACTAACACCAGCAAAACCTGGGCGCATTGAAATCCAGATGAAATTCTGCTTCCAGTGCTCAGGTCCAGCAGTAGCCAATAGAGTGCTCGTATTTCCTGCAGCCATTCCTGGATGCTGAATTTAAAAGGTCAGAAAATCAGAAAACATTGTCCACCTACATTTGTGATAAAAGCCAGCCTCCTCCACAGAGCAATCCAGTATCCTTATTCCTTTAAAATCAGTGAAAGATTATGTTCAGGGCATGTGATCATTAAAGATATCAACCATTTCCAAATCTCTGAAATTTTCTAGCATTCCTTTCAAAACAACCTTTTCTCTTAAAGTTAAATTTCAAAAAACAGTATCATTTCATTTACTGTATCTAGAGAATTGCTATTTCCAGAAAAGCTGATTACTGGAATTGATTCATGCATGACCAAAGAGGTTTAATAGAAAGATGCAAGGTCCTGAATTGGTGAATGTCAATTTTTCATTCGGGTGATTTCTAGTGAGGAATGAATTATACAGTAATAATTCATTTTAGTCTGAAAATAATGAGGCATGGCAGGTTAGATTCAATTTAAATCTGGTCTGCTTTCTCGCTGCTTATATTAAATCAGCCATTAAGTAAATTTTGGTGTAATCAGCCAATAGGCAAGATTTTTATTAAAACAGACTGTTTTGTTGTAATCATTGAGAAAATAGATTTCATCATATCAAATGTAACAGGCCTACACGATGTTTTGTCTGGAACATTTAAGAGAAAGTCAGGAATAATCACCAGTGTTTTTCCATCACCTATTTTTCTTGGCCAATGTTTTATGAAAAAATTACCACCATTACAGACCTTTCAGACCTATTTCAAATATAATGAATATTTTTTTTTCATAAATTCTGTCACAGAAGCAAATGCAATTTTATGCACAACAATATTCACAATTAAAAAAGAATTGTGTCAAGTGACCTGCTCTGAATCATCAATAATTAAAATAACTCACCCATATCTCAGTAAGTATATTAATCAGCATCAAGGCTGGTACCCACACTTTGCCCTCCAGCCTTGCACATGCCAATTTATTGAGTATACTCCAGTAATTTCCTGACTCACATACCATTGAATTAGGGAGCTGCTGCAGCCAGGACAAGAATAACCCCCTGAGCAACACACACCAAATTCTGGAGGAACTCAGCAAGTCAGGCAGCATCTATGGAGGGGAATAGGCCGTTCATCCGACATTTTCATGTGAATTAATTTGGCCTTTCCCAGACCTTCTCTTTGTTTATTCTTGTTCAGGTATGGAGTTCCGGAGTTCTTTGACACTATCATATACTTATAAACTGTTATTATTGCCCATGTTAGTTTTAGTTTAGTGCTTGTTTCATATATATATTTTCTTTCACACATTTTTAATTTTTTTTTCTTTTTCTTTTGATGATTAGTTTTGTTTTTTTTCATATATAATTATATAGACTTGATTGATTAATGTACTTTTTTTGTTGTTGATGTTTAATAGGATATTATTATCCTATTATTAATGTAATCTTAAGTCTATTGTATTCATAACCTATTCATTATTTTGTTATGTTTTTTTTATATTTATATGAAACTCAATAAAAAGATTGAAAAAGAAAGAAAAGAAAGGAGGGGAATAAACAGTCGCTGTTTCGGGCTGAGATCCTTCAAGATTTCCAGCATCTGCAGAACCTCTTGTGTTTAAAATGAATTCCCTGATCTATTTTAGCTGTTCTAAGACACACCGAGTATTTATTTAATGAAAATCAAAAAAAAAGCTAACTGGAAATGCTGGGAATTTGATGAGAACAGAAAATGCTGGAAATGTTCAGAATGTCAGTCAGCAACTGTGGGATAAGAAACGGAGTTAATATTTCAGGTACGAGACTCTTTGTCAGAATATTTTTGTGTCCAAGTGTGATCCAAAGCAGAGCATGTTTACTAAAGCAGTAATGATCACTCTATTATTCTAGGTTATGTGTTCACATCCTGCAGACTGTGTAAAAGGTTCAAGATTGTTCATGTCGTTCTTTAGTATATGAGTGTAAAGCGAATAAAATGATTGTTATTCTGAGTCTGATGCAGCATAGAAAACACAATAAGCATAAAGAACACAATAAGTATAAAAGCAATCCTATACAACACAACTGTATGGGTGTGGCCATATATACATAATATTAGCTTATGAAACTTCTCCTCCATAGCTTTCGCCACCTCCTACGGGATCCCACCAACAGACACATCTTCCCCTCCCCCCCCCCCCCCCCCACTCTCGGCTTTCCGCAGGGATCGCTCCCTACGCGACTGCCTTGTCCATCCATCCCCCCCCATCCCTCCCCACCGACCTCCCTCCGGGCACTCATCCCTGCAAACGGAAGAAGTGCTACACCTGCCCCCACACTCTTCCCTCACCACCATCCCAGGCCCCAGA
This sequence comes from Hypanus sabinus, assembly GCF_030144855.1. Lineage (NCBI taxonomy): Eukaryota > Metazoa > Chordata > Chondrichthyes > Myliobatiformes > Dasyatidae > Hypanus > Hypanus sabinus. The sequence continues at coordinate 47,352,086 of NC_082738.1, forward strand.
CAGTCCTTTCAGGTGAGGCACCACTTCACCTGCGAGTCAACTGGGGTGATATACTGTATCTGGTGCTCCCGATGTGGCCATTTATACATTGGGGAGACCCGCCGCAGACTGGGAGACCATTTCGCCGAACACCGGTGCTCAGTCCTCCAGCAGTGGTGGGATCTCCCTGTGGCCACACACTTCAATTCCACAGAGCACTCCCACTTAGACATGTCTGTCCATGGCCTCCTCTACCGTCAAGATGAGGCCGCGCGCAGGTCGATGGAGCAATACCTTATCTCCCGCCTAGGTAGCCTCCTACCTGCCGGCATGAACATTCAACTCACAGACCTCCGTTGATACCCCTGCCCCCCCCCACTTACCCCATCCCTATCTATAATTTTAGTCTGTTTCTTTTTCTCTCTCTTTCCCCCCCCTCACTATAATCTCCCCCCAGCCCTACCTTTCTTTCTCTTTTATTTCCCATAATTCTCCACCTTCCCCCTAGCCCATTTCCCTCCAACCTATCACTTCCCAGCTCTCTACTTCATCCCTCCCCCCACTTCTTATCCCCCCTCGACCATCCCATGTTACTTCACTCCTGATGAAGGGTTTCGGCCTGAAACGTCGTCACTACCTCCTCCCATAGATGCTGTCTGGCCTGCTGAGTTCTGCCAGCATTTTGTGTTTTTATTTATTTCCAGCATCTGCAGATTCACTCGTGTTGCTTATAAACATAGATTGATTGTGTGTACATAAATTGATACTAGGTGCAGGAGCTTCTGTACATAAGGTGACCCTGACAGGAAACCATAATGTGAAAAAAATTACTCTTGGTATGAGGAACTCTTCTAGGTGGGAGCAGGGTGTATGAGAATGCAGCAGGACAGTGTAGGGACGAGGTGTGGAGTGTAAGTGTAAAATGGCAGTGCATGGGTGGTTGAAGGATGCTGAGGGGCTATGGACAGGAGTGGCTTATGTGGATGTAATGATGGTGGGGAGGGAGTGTGGGAAATGTTCTACTTAATTGAGAATACCAGTCTATGCCCAAGTAGGGAAGAATCTTCCTTTATGTACAGTCCATGCACATAAGCAAACAACTTGATGATGGGAGGTTTCATAACACCTTACAAAACAGAAGCAGGATTGGGTCTTTCAGCCCCTTTCCTGGTTGTTCGCCATTCAGTATGATCACAGGGGCTCATTTACCTCAGCATGTCCCGACTTAAACCATGCTCTTGATTTTCTTCATGTCAAAAAAATCTATCAATCTCTGCTTTGAATATAATGGTCACTGAGGCTCTGGGACCATCTCACTCGCTTTAGGTTGCATCTGGAATTTCCAGATGCCAGACGATTTCCCTCCACGCCGCACTGACATTTTGGGAAATCATGCACTCGGCAGGTTACAGCAGTGGTTTGTCTTTGCCTATTGCCGGGTGAGTTTAAAGAGATCACCATCTCTTCCAGTGTAATACCAGGATGTCTATGTATCTTGTTGTGCTCTTAGTGCTCCACCAATGCCTGCTGGCCTGCCTTCTTGACCGTTGGGCCATTAATCGGTCTTCTCCACTCCATCTGCCAGGGCCAGGCTTCACACACTGGGACAGACAGATCCCCTACCTCACCGAGGGTCAAAGACCCGTCGGCTACCCTCACCTGGTTTGGCCCGTCTGCCGAGCTGGTTTACCGGGGTGTGGCCGCTGTGCGTGCTACATCTACTTGGAGCCACAGTTGAGAGCTGAATGTCAGGTGGGGACCAAATGTGGATGAGCTGCCCTGAAAAAGGCATGGCAGGCCCCCCACCAGAGGTGCTACCCCTCTCGAGACACCCCCTGAGGCCATCTAGGGTAGAGAATTTTCTCTTCATCATTGTCCTGAATGGTCAAGCCCTTATTTTGAGATTTTGAAGTCTGGTTCAAGACTCTCCAGCATGGGGAATATTAATCCTACATCTCTGTGTGATGGGATTATATACAGGCCAGAATGTGGGCTACAAATTACACTGGGAGATAGAAAACACAAGTCAAAAGGGCAATGTTACAATAGTCATGAGGGATTTCAATATGCAGGTAGATTGGGAAATACGGATTGGTGCTGGATCCTGATGCACCATCAATAACTCTCTCTGAGACGTAAGGCGAGATCTCGGCTTTTATTGACTGGAAGAAGGAACAAGTAGTGGTTGACCACCATACTACATCCTGGAGACAGAGAGGCCGGGCTCAGACCTCGATCACCTTTATACCGGGGTCTGTGGGAGGAGCCACAGGAGCAGTCAGCAGGGGGCGTGTCCAGACAGGTATATGTAGTTCATCACAGATCCCAAGAGAGAATTTGCAGAATATATGCAAGATTACTTTTTAGAGTAGCTTGTGGGTGAGCTCACTAGGGGAATGGCTATTGTGGATTCAGCATTGTGTAATGAACCAATTTGATTAAGGAACTTAAAATAAAGGAACTCTTCAGAATCAGTGATCAGAATGTGATAGACCTCACCCTGAAATTTGAGAGGAGAAGCTAAAGTCAGCTGCATTAGTATTACAGTGAGTAAAGGGAATTATAGAGACATGAGAGAGGAGCTGGATAAAGTTGATTGAAAGGTGACACTAGCAGGAGTAACGGCAGAAATGCAATGGCTGGAGTTTCCAGGAGCAATTCAGAAGGTGCAGGATAAATACATCCCAAAGAAGAAGTAGTATTCTAAAGGCACAACCGTGGCTGACAGGGGAAGTCAAAACTAACATAAAAGCAAAAGAGAGGGCAAAAGAGAGAACAATAATTAGTGGGAAGTTAGAGGATTGGTAAGCTTTTAAAAACCAGCAGAAGGCAAACAAAAAAAATGCCATAAGGATGGAAAAGATGCAATATGAAGGTAAGCAAAGAAATAATATCAAAATGGATACCAAAGGTTTCTTCAGACACGCAGGCCTCTGTTAGTCTCGATAGACTATGGATTTGCACCTTGGAAAATTTCCAGGGCGCAAGCCTGGACAAGGTTTTTTTTTATGGAAGACCGAAGTCTCCCCTCTCCATGCCACCAATGTTGTCCAAGGGAAGGGCATTAGGACATACCTGTACTGTATAATGAGTAAAAGGGAGAGAAAGTAGATATCGGACTGCTGGAAAATGATGCTGGACTGCTGATAATAGTGCACGAGGAAATGGCCGACAAATTAAGTAAGTATTTTGCACCAGTCTTCACTGTGGAAGACACTGGCAGTATGCCAGAAATTCAAGTGTGTCAGGGAGCAGAAGTGAGTGTAGTTGCTATTACGAGGGAAAAGGTGCTTGGGAAACTGAAAGGTCTGAAAGTGGATAAGGCACCTGGACCAGATGGTGTACACCACAGGGTTCTGAAAGAGATAGCAGGCATTAGTAATGATATTTCAAGAATCACTAGGTCCTGGCATGGTTTCAGAGGACTGGAAAATTGCAAATGCCACTCCATTCTTCAAAAAGGGAGGGAGGCAGAAGAAAGAAAACTACTGGCCAGTTTGCCTGACCTCAGTGGTTGGGAAGATGTTGGAGTTGATTATTAAGGATGAGGTCTCTTGGAGGCACATGATAAAATAGGCCAAAGTCAGCATGGCTTCCTTAGGGGAAAATCTTTCCTGTCAAATCTGCTGGAATTCATTGAAGAAATAACAAGCAGGATAGATAAAGGAGAATTGGTGGATGAGGATTGCTTGAATTTTAAGAAGGCCTTTGACAAGGTGCCACACTTGATGCTGCTTAACAAGATAAGAGCCTGTGATGTTAGAGAAAACATACTTGCACTGATGGAGGATTAGCTGATTGGCAGGAGGCAAAGAGTGGGAATAAAGGCAGCATTTTCAGCTACCTCCTTCAAAACCCAGGGGTGTAGTCTATCTGGTCCAGGTAACTTATCTACCTTCAGAACTTTTAGGTCCCCAAGCACTTTCTCCTTAGTAATAGCAACTACACTCACTTCTGCCCCCTGACTCTGTTGAATTTCTAGCATACTGCTAGTCACAGTGAAGACTGATGCAAAATACTGATTAAGTTCATCTACCATTTCCTTGTCCTCTATTGCTACCTCTCCAACAGTCCAATGTCCATTTTCGTCCCTTTTACACTTTATATATCTGGAAAAAAACTTTTAGTATCCTCTTTTATGCTATTGGCTAGCTTATTTTCACATTTCATCTTTTCTCTCCTTATGGCTTTCTTAGTTGCCTTCTGTTAGTTTTTAAAAGTTTCCCAACACTCTAACTTCCCACTAATTTTTACTATTTTATATGCCCTCTGCTCTGCTTTTATGCTGTCATTGACTTCCCTTGTCAAGCATGGTTCATCATGCTTCCTTCATCATCTTTAGAATGTACGTGTTCTGGATGTTTCAAATTACTCTCAGAAAGTCAAGCCACTGCTGTTCTGCCGCCATCCCTGATGGAGCCCCTTCCAATCAATTTTGACAGCTTCTCTCTCATGTGTCTATAATCCCCCTTATTCCACTGTAATACTGATACATCTGACTTCAGCTTTTCCCTCCAAACTGCAGGGTGAATTCTATTATAATATGATCACTATCTCCTAGGGGTTCCTTTACCTTAAGCTCCCTAATGAAAACTGGTTCATTACACAACGCCCAATCCAGAATTGCCTTTCCCCTAGCGGGCTCAACTGTAAGCTGCTATAAAAAGCTAGTTCATAGGCATTTTACAAATTCCCTCTCTTGGGATCCTGCACCAATCTAATTTTCCCATTATACCCATATGTTGAAATCCCCCATAACAATTGTAACATTGCAGTTTTAACATGCATTTGCTCCCATTGTAATTTATATTCCACATCCTGACTACTGGTCAGAGGCCTGTATATAACTCCCAAAAGAGCGTTTTTATCTTTGCAATTTCTGAACTCTACCTACAAGGATTCTATACCTTCCAATCCTATGTCACCGCTTTCTGAGGGTTTGATTTCATTTTTCACCATCAGAGCTACCAAACCCCCTTTGCCTATCTGCCTATCCTTTCAATACAATGTGAATCCTTGGATGTTAAGCTCCCAACTACAGTATAATCTTTTTTCAGCCATGACTCAGTGATGCCCTCAATGTCATACCCACCAATCTCTAACTGCACTACAAGTTCATCTGCCTTATTCCACGTATATCCTGCATTGAAACATAGCACCTTCACTCCTGTGTTCATTACCCTTTTCAATTCTGCCCCCCATGTTACACTGCAACTCAACCCACTGACTGAAATTTTGCCCTATCATCTGCCTGTCCTTCCTTACAGTCTCACTACATAATGCATCAACTTGTATACCAACTGCCCCATCCTCAGCACTATCGCTCCAGCTCCCATCCCCCTGCCAAATGAGTTTCAACCCTCCCCAACAGCTCTAGCAAACCTTCCCACAAGAATATTGGTCCCCCTCAGGCTCAGGTGTAACCATTCCTTTTTGTAATGGCCATACCTTCACCAGAAGAGATCCCAGTGATCCAGAAATCTGAAACCTTGCCCCTTGCATCACATCCTCAGCCACTCATTCATCAGTCTTATCATCCTATTCAGACCCTGACTAGCACATAGTACTGGAGTAATCCAGAGATCACGACCTTGATTGGAAGGCAGGGTGAAGATACTTCTCCAGCAAAGGTGGTGTGAGGCACTCCTTGAGCAAGGTGGAGCACCTGCTTAGCCCCCAATAAGGGTCACGTGAAGCCATAGGAGCATAGCTTTACATTACCCTTCCATGCTGAACCATGGTCCTGGATGCTGCTGATGTGCCCTGATTGGTCATTCCTCCCCCAGCAGCATCCAAAAGAGTAGACTTGTTGCTAAGGGAAACAGCCACTGGGGATCCCTGCACTGACTGCTTATTCCTCTTACTTCTCCTGGCAGTCACCCATCTACTACCTGAAGCCTGCACTCTGGATGTGACCACCTCTGAAAAAGTCTCATCTGTGAGGTTTTCAGCCTCCTGGATAGTCCTGAGTATATCCAGCCCCAGCTCCATTTATTTGACCTTGTCAACCAGGATGTTGATGCCTAGGAACTTGAAGCTGCTCACTCTTTGCACTACTGGCCTTTGAGAACGGGTGTGTTTCTCCCGACTTCCCCTTCCTGAAATCCACAATCAATTCTTTGGACTTGTTAACATTGAGTGCAAGGTTGTTCTTGCGATACCACTCAACCAGCCAATCTGTCTCACTCCTGTACACCACAGTGCCACATGACATTCTGCCGACAGCAGTGGAGTAATCAGCAAATTATAAATGTTGTTCTAGCTCTTTCTAGCCACCTAGTCATGGAGACATAGAGAAGTATAGCACAGAAACAGGCCCTTTGACCCATCTAGTCCATGCCAAAACCACTTAAACTGCCTATTCTCATCGACCTACACCGGGACCACAGCCTCCATATCCCAACTTGCCTGCATCTATCCAAACATCGCTTAAAAATTGAAATCGAGCTCACAAGCACCACTTGTGCTGGCAGCTCATTCCACACTCTCACAACCTCATGAGTGAAGAAGTTTCCCTCATGTTCCCCCTCAAACTTTTCACCTTTCATCCTTAAACTGTGACTACTGGTTGTATTCCCACCCAACATCAGTGGAGAAAGCTTTTTCCCTGTCTGTACCTCTCATAACTTTGTATACCTCCATCAAGCCTCCTCTCAATCTTCTACATTCTAAGGAATAAAATCTGAACCTATTCAATATTTCCTATAACTCAGGTCCTCCAGACTCAGCAGCCTCCTTGTAAATTTTCTCTGTATTCTTTCAGTCTTATTTACATCTTTCCTGTAGGCAGGTGACCAAAACAGTACACAATACTCCAAAGTAGGCCTTATACAATGTCTTATACAACTTCAACATAACACCCCATCTCCTCTACTCAGTACTTGATTTATGGAGGCCAATGTGCCAAAAGCTTTCTGTACGACCCTAGGGAGAGTAGACCATGCATCGTGAGTGTGTTTGTGGTGATTGTCACTTCAGTCTATGCAGCAGATGAAGTTCCAGTTAAATATGTATTAAATTTGTTATTGATATAAACTTATTACAAAGCGGGTTGTCTGGACACTGAAAGAGGACAAGCGATTTAGCTTTCAGTAAAAGAAAATCAATGGCTCACTTTTCCCATGTTCAATTGAAGGAGTTTTCAGTTTAATAGTATATATTATCCAGTTTTGTCTACTGTCCAACTTACTAATATATCGATAGTGTTAGATTGCATTGAATTGTAGCATGATGAGATTACTTTCATTTTCAGCAGTGATATAAAGCCAATGGTTGCTGGATATTGTTATAAAAGACAAATAGATCAGTAACTGAAATTATAGGTGGATTGACCAAACAAACTTTGAAATAGAAGAGAATGAATGGTCATCTGATGGTGATACATAAAATTATGAAGGTCTCAGGCAGAATGAACAAAGGAGAACCTGCAAATGGAGGATGAGTCAAGAGCCAGAGAACATACTTAGTGGCCACTTTAATAGGTACACCTGTACATCTTGTACCTGTACATACAGGTACACCTGTACATGCTCGTTAATGCAAATATCTAATCATCCAATCATGTAGCAGCAACTCAATGCATAAAAGCATGCAAACGTGGTCAAAAGGTTCAGTTGATATTCAGACCAAATATCAGAATGGGGAAGAAGTGTGATTTAAGTGATTTTGACCATGGAATGATTGTTGGCGCCAGACAGGGTGGTTTGAGTAACTCAGAAACTTCTGATCTCATGGAATTTTCATGCACAACAGTCTGTAGAGGTTACAGAGAATGGTGCAAAAAAAACCCAAAAAAATCAGTGAGTGGCAATTCTGTGGGTGAAAATATCTCCCTAATGAGAAAGTTCAGATGAGAATGATCAGACTGATTCAAGCTGACAGGAAGGTGACAGTAACTCAAATAAACACATTTTACAACAGTGGTGTGCAGAAGAGCATCACTTTGATCCTTGAAGTGGATGGGCTCCAGCAGCAGAAGACCATGGTCATACACTCAGTGGTCACTCTTATAAGATACAGGAGGGACCAAATAAAATGGTCACTGAGTGTAGAATGATTGGCAAAAGTGACTTGAGGGGGGGGGGAAGATAGATTGTTTCACAGTACTGCTAAAACTGGAATGCACAACTAGGGGTGGTAATGGAACATAGACAGAACGTAGAACAGTTCAGCACAGGAACAGGCCCTTCAGCCCATAATGTTATGCTAAACATATTAAGCTAATGATACCTAATTACTCTTATCCTTTCTATCTGCACATGGTCCATATCTCTTCAATCCCTGAATAGTCACATGCTTCTCTGAGAACCTCTTGAACACCTCTGTTGCATCTGCCTCAACTACTACCCCAGGCACCCACCAAAAATCCTGTGTAAAAAATCCTTGCCCTGCCCATCTCCTTTGAACCTACCCCCTCTTGCTTTAAATGCATGCCCTCTGGCATCTCAGTTAACCCCTTCTGTACCCTCTCCAAAATTTCCGCATTCTTCCTATAATAAAACAACAAGAATTGAATGTAATCCTCTAGAAGTGGCCTAAACAGAGTTTGTATAGCTACAACATGACTTCCTTATATTTGAACTCAGTGCCTTGACCAGTAAAGACAGTCATGCATACCCTTTCTTTGCCACCGTTTCAACTGTACAGCCACTTGGTAGAGTCCACTCATTGTTGTGTCTAAAGGGAACTGAACAAGTTGTTGAAAAGGCAGGTTGAGAAGCATATTGCTAAGGTTGATTCCAAGAGATTTTTTCAATACATTAGTTGTAAAAGAAAAGCCAAGGAGGAAGTTATGTGCACGGAATAATAGAGGGGTGTTAAATTATGCGGAGAAGGACATAGATATTTAACTCATATTTTGCTAAAGTATTCACCTGCAAAGATGTTAGCAATATGCTAGTAGGTGTAGAGAAAAATATGATAGTTTACAGTGACTTAGAGATCTTAGAAATTGAGATCCTGCTTCAGCTGGAAAGGCTGAATGTTAATAAATTGCCAGGGCCAGACAACATATATCCAGGAGTACTTAAAGAGGTATGTGATTATATATATAAACCCCTAACCTGAATTTTTAAAAAGTCAGTGAAGGCTTGTGAAATCCCCAAGGACTGGAAATGGGCTAACATTGTCCCAGTATATAAGAAGGGTGACTGCACTGACCCTGTTAACTATAGACTCACAAGCTTAACGTGTATTGTAGGTAAGATAATGGAAACATTAATAAAGAATGAGGTGGAAAATCAGCTGATAAGAACAGGCATATTAGCAGAAAGCTAGCATGGGTTCAGAAAGAGGAAATCATGTTTTACTAATATGCTGGTGTTCTATGAAGAGGGAACTAAAATTTATGATAACAATAGAGCAGAGGATATTATTTACTTGGACTTTCAGAAGGCTTTTGACAAGGTACACCACAATAGGTTTATAATCAAAATACAGGAGGTAGGGATTCAGGGTAAGGAGTGCAGAATTGGCTCAAAAACAGAAAACAACGAGTTCTGGTGAGAGGATCATTTTCACACCTAGAAGATGTTAAAAGTGGGGTTCCACAGGGATCAGTTTTGGGGCTGCTGCTGTTTTTAATTTAAATTAATGATTTAGATAAGCACATAACAAATGTAGAAGTAGAAATGTTAAATATAAATATACAATGGGGGGGGGGTCTTGAGTTAGAAAGTGCGCTGTATGAGAAGGATTTGGGCATCCTGGTAGACTCATCACTATCAACATCTAGACAATGCACAGCAGCGATTAGGAAAGCTAATAGAATGTTGGGCTCAGTGGAGTTCAAGTCTAAAGATGTTCTCCTTAAGCTGTATAAAGCGCTTGTGAAGCCACACCTTGAGTACTGTGTACAATTTTTGTCTCCATATTCTGTGAGGGATGTGAAGGCACTGGAGAGAGTCCAGAGAAGGGCAATGAGACTCATTCCAGGTCTGCAGGGTATGAGCTATGAAGAAAGATTGAAATAATTAAATATTTTTAGCCCAAGTCAATGTAGAATGAGAGGAGACATAATAGAAGTGTTCAAAATCACTAAGGGTATAAGTAAGATGGATACCAGCTGCCACTTCAAAATTAATCCATCAACGAGGAAATGGGCCATAGGTAGAGATTGGTTAAAGGGATATTTCAGACTAACATTAAGAAGCATTTCTTTGCACAGCGAGTAAACTACCTGGTTGTGTAGTTGAGAGTAGTACCTTAGAGACTTTCAGATCTAAACTCGATAGTTATTTGCCGAATTTATTTGTCGAAGCTTTTGTTGCCGAATGGTCTGTTCTTGTCAAGAACTTTCAAATGTTCTGAAGTATATATAAATAACAGGACTATAGGGAGAAGAGCAGGGCATGGAATATTGGGTCGTTTGTGCATTGGCCAGAATGGACTGGATTGACCATATTGCATTCTTATATGTTGTAACCTTTCTGTATTCTCTGATTTCTCTGTCATCAAAATTTTAACTTGAAGAGAACTGTGGCACTCAGTCAGGTTTTTTTCTCCATTATGGCTCAACAATTTGCTTAGCTCATTTCTACATTTGAGTTTAATGAGATAGGTCAAATTCAAGCTGAAGTGATATGGAAATCCAAATCAACTGTACTTCTATCATTCACATGAGAAAGCAGATTATTTGATCTGAAAGCAGCAAATGAATATCTCAAAGAAGAAAAAAACTTGTCATAAAAAGAGCTCTTCCTTGAGTGTTGTTCCCTTCAGACATAATGGAGTCTCAGATTCTCAGACAGATAGGTTTAATATTTCGGCCTTTCTTCAATCAGCTTTGATACTTCTTTTCATTGCCATGCCTCCAGCATTATTATTTGCAGCAGTTTTTGTTGGATTTCAAAGTTTTAATATGCAAATTTACCTTCTAAAATGCAAGTGCATTGAAAAGGGTTTGGTGATTACAGTCCATTTCCGTAAATCAAAATAATGCATTAATTTAATTTGGATTAGTAATGATCTATGACAGGACGACATGAAATAAATGAGCACAATATTGAACAACAAAAACAAAACAATCGGTTATATTAATAAATGCTTGAGATATATCATAGGAGTTTTTGTGTTGTAGAGCACCAAGTCAGGACCTTTTGCCAATGATGACCACGCTGAGCTTTTTGCCTATCTATGATAATGGCGTTTGTCTATATAGGGCAGTATTGTTCTATTCCTTGGCTATTTAAGAATCTATGTAAATGCTCCTTTTATGTATTAATTGTATGCGACTCCACCACCACCTCTGGCAGTGTTTTACAGATATCAAGCACTCTATGTTCAAAAAAAATCTCCGCTGCACTCCCTCCAATGCAAACACTGCCTTCCTGTTGTTTGGTGATCAGAACTGTACACAATACTCTGAATGTCTCTGCCAAAGTTCCATAATTAAATATAAAGCATTACTGAATTGTTCCAAAACCTAAGAAAGTAAACAGTAGACAGCACTTAAGACAGCTAAATACATTTAAATTATTAAATTATTTTAAAAGTAATTATGTTTCCTCGTCTGTCTCACATTCTTTCTTCGACATTCAGATGAATGGGATCAACTTGGCAAAATTCCCATTTAAATGCTGAGCAAAATGTGGAGTTTGTACACTCCTCCGCACTTCACAATAAGTTCAATGTTGGAACTGTTCTGTATTTAATATTTCAGTCATATTTGAGGAATACTGTAAATATACTATTTGATTAAACATTCTTTGTTATTGAAATAATTCATTATGGGTTATGTGTAAAAGTAAGTGAATGGCATACATCATTACACTACCACGTCACATGTGTGTATCTCACTTAAAGTAAAAACAAAGTACACAAGTTATCCTTGGCTCTCTCGTATATTTCTTTTGATTAGTTCTGGAGTTACAAAACATAACAGTGAAATATGAAATGACGAACAGTGTGCATGTTCAGGATTTCCACCTTTGTGCATTAACATACGTTGCTGTGCATATCCACTTCCATCTCCAACCCCATCCCCTCACCTCTCACAACCAGGCCTTGGGGGGAGATTGTCTTGGAGTTGTAAAAGTCCCTAGGCAGTACATTGCTGCCTGGATTGAGACTGCCACATTTTTCAAACGAAAGCTTTTCATGTCCACAAGGTTGAGCTCATGAGTTTAGTAAACAGTCAAAGAAGAATGAACACAGCATGATCAACCGTGCATAATGTGCTCAGCAGAACTTGTTATGGTCGTCAATGAATGTTGACATTGGAACCTTTAGAAAACAAAAATGAGGCCTAGAAAAATCAAAAGGACTATGTAATCTTTGTTCATGGACTTCAATTAAAAATATGTTGCATTCTGTGAATTGCTAGTTTTATAATTTCCTTTCTCCGTATTTCTTTGTTTTATTTTGTCTTTTTTTTTAAGTTAAGAGTTCCTTCATTATAAAGGTGCAAATTTTCAAGTAAATCTGTCATTTGCTTGTGTTCAAAGTGAATCCCGGCAAAGATAACATTGGTGAACCACAGCAATGTTCTGCGGGCTATGTATTCAACTTCACTTGCCCCGTCACTGAACTGTTCCCACAAGCAATTAATTCACTTTCAAGGACTCTTCATCTCATGTTCTCATATTTACTTATTTATTTTTATTATTATTTCCTTTTTTTCTTTCTTTTTGTATTTGCACAATTCATTGTCTTTTGCACACTGGTTGCCCGCCCGATTGGTGTGGTCATTCATTGATTCTATTATGGTTATGTGGTGGTTCAGTCCGAAGTCCGTGGTCTGATCTGCGGACTCTGGACTCCGGGTTTTCCGGTGGTCCCTTGCTGCGGTTGGAGTTAACTAGAAACACCTGAGGCTCATATTGGAACTGGGAATATAGGTGGCCCTGGTATGGAGTGTGGTTGGGGGAATTTGTCTGGGCAAGAGACTTATGGCTGGTGGAGGGCTAGAATGGACTCTTGCCAGGCTTGAGGCTGTGTTGGAGAACCATGGCTTCTGGGAGCCTTGCTGGTGGTAGTTGGAGTGGTCATTGTGGTAGGGATTCAGCTGTTCCCTGGGCCAGCTGGGTGGCTGTCAGCCACTCTGAGCTAGGGAGGGATCTGGTTGCTTCTGTAGCCAGACAAGGCTGCTGGCTGTAATGGCTACTCGGAGATACCCCGATGCAGAGGTGGAACTGTCTCTTGTTCCCTGGTGTTTGTCTCTTCCTGTCCTTGCCCCTGTGGGGTAAGTCTGGCTGTTCTGCTGTTGCCCTGTGGGGAGATTTGTCTTGTCTTTGCCTCTGTTGGGTAGGTCAGGCTGTTCTGCTGTTACCTGATGGATGGTCCTGCCCCACCTTGGTGTGGAGTTATAGATGAGTCCTGGCTTGTTGGTGGATAAGTCCTGGCTCTATGTCTGTGTACTGTCCTGTCTCATGTCAGTGCCCTGTTAAAGATGAGTCCTGGTTTGATGGAGGATAAGTCCTGGCTTCATGTTGATGTACAGTTCCTAGTCTGCCCTGCGCTCCAGCCTCTGAGTTCCCCAAGCTCCAAGGCTGTGGCCTCCGGATCCAAGACCCCAAGTCCCTAGCCAAGCCTTGTCATGTCCTTGCCTAGGTTTGGGGGTCTGAGCCTGAACCAAGACCCAGGTTCTGGGTCCTTGTCCCGTCCTGGGCTTGGTCCACCCCAGGCTCCTTGTTCCCAGTCCCTTGTCCTGGTCCTGCTTCCCCTGCCTAGACTGCACCCTGTCCTGTCCTTGGGTTCTGTCTTGTCCTGTTTCCAGGACTCCAGTGTCTGTGTCCTGTGGTTGGGTCCTGATTCAATACCTGACTTATGACAGGTTATTGGATTTATTGAGTATGCTCACAAGAAAATGAATCTCAGGGTGGTATTTGGTGACATTTTTGTACTTTGATAATAACCTTACTTTGAAATCCAATTTCTGTAGATGACACTGAGGTTATATAATAGCTTAGGTTATCAATAACATTGTACAGTTATGCATTTTAAATGCTACAGTGTAAATCTGATATTCTGATGGCTATTGGTTCAGAAACTCTGATAGTTCTGCATCAACTGCATTCAATGCTCCATTCCCTTGTTATCTGTGGATTTACCAACTGCTGAGCTGCATAGTCATGAGATCTGCCTTCTATTACTTGGAGAGGGCCAAGTGTACAGCTGGAGACAGAACCATTATGACAATGGAAGTCAGGAATATGGATAGGTTTGTGATAGGATTTGAGGTGAGCATGTGGGGAAAGTATTTGATAAGTTGAAATCTACAAGCTGAAACTCTCCAGGATTCAGTTCCTACCCCCTGTAACTCCCTGAATTGAATGAAAAACTTACTACAGTGTAATATGAAAAGTGAAGTTAAAATGTGCTAGGGTACAAGGTTTTACATTCAAATAGTCTTGAAAACCTGCTAGTTCAGCACTAGGCAAGTCCCAAGAATAGTAGATAATTAGAGATTTGTTCTCCTTCTTTTACACTAAATTAGCCTTGAGAAAGTTTCAGCACGTCCCAAATTAAACAGGAAGCAGTTGCTTTACTGGGCATTAGTGGATTGCCAATGGGGACTGCTTCTGAAGATTACTCTTGAATGGATTTCTGCTATCTTTCAAAATGCTTTTGGGATTTTACTGTTAATTGTAATAATATCAAGAGATAGCCCAATAAAGATAATTAAAAACCATCAGTGCTAATTTTGCAGCAATATCTGCAGTAGTGTTTCAGACTTTTCATCATCTATTTCATAGTACTCCTGTTGATAATGCATAGCATCTTACTGAACTTTCTCACTTTAGAGCCTAGTTAGAGCAGACATGGAGAGGATGTTTCATAGAGAAGGGGAGTCTTGGACCAGAGGGCGCAGCCTCAAAATACAAGGATGGCCCTTTAGAACAGATGAGGAAAAATTCCTTTAGCTAGAGGGTGGCAAATCTGTGGAATCTATTGCCACAGATGGCTGTGGAGGCCAGGTCATTAGGTATATTTTTAGTGGCGGTTGATACATTCTTGATCAGTTAGGGCATCAAGTGTTACCAAGAGGAGGCAGGAGAATGAGGTTGAGAGGGATAATTACTCAGCTATGATGGAATGCAGAACTGACTTGATGGACCAAATGGACTAATTCTGCTCCTGTGTCTTATGGCCTCATGATCTTATGGTCTTCAAAAACACGGTAATTCCTGGAGTCACTAACAGTAATCCTTGATTTAATTTCCCTGGTAGCCATCAAAACAAGTGATTTGAAAACAATGTATTTAGTGCAAGGGTGATTTTCTTGTTGAATTTCTGGATTGGAACAGTTCCACATTGAAATGATCATGTTCAGGTTCCAATCTAGAAATAAGGCATCTCTTACTCAGAAAACTGTCATGTGACAGAATTTCTAGACCAATGTTTGCTTCTGAGCTATAACCAGAATATAAGGTTTAGGCTGGGATAGAATTGAACTATAGTACATGTTTGAAGATATTACTTGCCTTGCCCCCGAAACTGAAAATGCATTAGATGTAACAGAGTAACTGCAGCCAATATGACTCTGGATTCTATGGAAGTGCAAAGAAAATTGATACGAATTTTACCAGAACTTGAGAACCTGGATTATAGAGGTTGGATAGGCTTGAATTACATTCTTTAGAATGTAGGAGACTGAGGGCTGTCCTTGTATAAAATCATGTGAGGAATAGAAAAGGTGAATGCACAGTCCTTTTCTCAACAACTGAAGGCTATAGGTTTCAAGTGAAAGGGGAAAGATTTGAAAGGGGACTGAGGGGCATCTTCACACAATGGGTGGTGCACGTACGGAATGAGCTTCTTTGGATCTCATAGCAATATTGGCATTATTCATTAGAGATTTATATTAAAGAAAGACATACAAATTGATTTTCACTTTCTGCTGACCTGTCATTTCCTGATGAAATATTTCTGTGGTAATTTGGCTTTGACAGCTGAGGTATACTTCCTTGTACCAATGAGCCCCATTCTAAAGACAGCCAGTTTGTGCAAAATAAAATCCTGCAAGTCCGTAACAAATTTGCTTCATTTTATTTAAATATGTGCAAAAGTATGTCAATTTTATTTCTTCATGAAAGTGTAATGTAGTTCACAAGGTGTCTGCCATCGTAAAGCAGTTCAATCAAACACTATCCTGAACATTTTTCATCTCAAAGTACTACCAGGGGAGGAGAACAGGCAAAAGTGGTGATGATCTGACACAATGTAAAGTGTATTCACATCAATAATGTATAGGAAGTGATACCATATGGCAAAAAGAATAGGAGAAAATACAGACTGACATAATTCTAAATGATTACAGGAACAGAGCAATGAGGCTCCAGATTTGGACAATATTCTGAGTGCCTTCAAAGTGGAGGAATATCTTGAGGGTGGGATCTTGGGATTTATTAATCAAGGCAAAGACTATGAAAGGAAGTAATTGCACTGTACTCAATTAGGTCATAGCTTGTGCATCGCCCCCATTATTAGAATGGAGAAAGATCAAGAAAGGGTGCAGAAAAGTCTTACATGAATAGTTCAAGGGATCAAGGATTTTTGTTACAATGTTAGATTGGAGAATGTTCTTGGAGCCAAGAAGACCAAGAAAAATTTTGATAAAGGTATCCAAGCTCAGGGCTGGTATAAATGCAATAGAGGCAAGTTGTTCTAATAGCAAATGGCTCAAAGTTCAGAGCCCACAGATTTAATATGGTGGGCAAATTTTCAATACAAATATGTGACAAAAATTTCTTGCATTGAGTGTGATTGTGATCTGGAAATCATTGCTTGTGAGGATGTTGAAAATAGAATTAGACTTTTTGAATGGGAATTGGAAAGCCATTGAGTGACAATAATTTACTTGGAGCCAGGATTCATTCAATGGACTATAAAGAGGTTTTTTCTGTGCTGTAACAAGTATGATATATTACAATAAATACTTAATGGAACTGCACAATGAGTTCAAAAACTCCAATGATCCAATTTTCTGAAACTATGTCAGCTTTAGTGTGGTTATTCTTTTGAAGAGCTACCAAAGTCTGAAGAAATTGTATTAATATGAAATGGGCAAAGTGATTTATTTTACAGTCTAAACACCCTTCTTTATTCTTTTGCTCAGGTTATGACATTAGATTTTGTCTTAAGGCTGAACTTTATAACAACTGAAAATCCTGAATATTTCAGCAGCATGCACTGGACATAATGCCCAACTTGTGATCAGTCCAGATCACCTTTCACTTGGTCATCATGATGGCTGACTTGCACACCTCTGTTGACTACTGCTTAGTTTTGGGCAACCCACTGAGCCCAGAACCTATTGATGACCTTCCTCAAGTTTACCCTCTGTTATCTCAGTAGTGGCATTCTTGAAAGTTTATTTTTGTTTTTTCTGGAAAAACTTTTAATCTAACTGCACAAAATTTAATTGCCATTGTTTTGCTTAATTACATAAATGATCCAACTCATTCTGCAAGTATGACCTTCATTCTGTCACTTCGCCAAATTTCTCTACAAATTTGGCTGTTTTTCATTGTTCCTGCATCAGTGTAAGTTGAATTATGTCCACCTAACAGTTTTTTCATTAAATACTTATCAGCCAAAACTTTTTGAGGCGTATGCATATCTCAGGTGCAGCATGTTTGCTTAAGTTCCACCATGATACAGAGAAAGAAAGCAATGCTTTTTACCTGCCTGTTTGAGCAAGGACAAGAACTTGGCAACTGTTTACCCTTTTAAAATAGAAAACAGGATGAAAGAGGGGTAAATCGAATCTGTAACGTTGGTTTATCCTGAGACTGCATATAGCTGCATTCAGGAAAAATAAGCCTCTAGATCACATTCAAAATAGAGCAAGTTGTCACCTGGAAATTATTATTCCAGCTACCCTTGACCCTGAAATCCATAGCTCCAGTCACCGATCTTCCAGCCTGGCCCTGTATTCAAGGCAAGCTTTTTATTCTTGGTATACAAATCTTGATCCTGTGATCCTGCTTCCCACTCCATATATACATTCCCAGGAATATTATTCCTGAAGCTGACATTCTCAATCATCAGTTCCTCTTTAATTCCAAGGTCCTCAAGCACCACTGCATCAAACCATTTTTTACATTCAGAGACTGAGAAATGTTCAGAGAGACTTGAGTGTCCCTGAACATAATCACTAAAAGTTAGCATGCAAGGCATAACAAGCAATGAGGAATGATCATTATTGCAAGAGGGTTTGAGTACAAGAGTAAAGGCACCTTACTGTAATTATATGATGAGAATGGTTGAAATATTGTGAACTGATTTATTCCCTCAAGCTAAGATAGGATATACTTTGAATAGAGGATGTGTAATGAAGGCTGATCATATTGACTCCTAGGTTGAGAGTGATTGTCCTCAGAAAAGATCAAAAGATCAAGCAGGCTAAGTCTGCACTGACTTGAGTTCAGATGAATGAGTGGTAGCCTCAATAGCATAGACAAAATTCCTAGAGATCTTGAAAGAGTTGGTGCAGGGATGATACATCACCTGTTTGGGATGTCCAGAACCAGGATTCACAGTCCTAAAATAAGGATTAGTGATAGTCAGCATAGCTTTGTATGTGGTGGGTTGTGTCTAATCAATCTCATAGGGTTTTTCGAGGAATTTTCCAGAAAAGTTGAAGTAGATGTTGTCTACATTGACTTTAGCAAGGTATTTGACAAGGTCCCATATGGGAGGTTGGTCAAGAAGGTTCAGTCACTCAGTATTCAAGATGATATAGTAAATTAGATTAGACATTGGCTTTGTGGAAGAAGCCAGAGAGTGGGAGTAGATGGTTGCCTCTCTGACTGGAGGCCTGAGACTAGTGGAGTGCCGCAGCGATCTGTACTGGGTCCTTTGTTGTTTCTCATCTATATCATCTATAATGTGGAGAAGATGGCGCCAGCAAGCAATTTGACCAAGGGCTATTTCCTTCAGAGAGTTCATGAACTTACTACTTTTATTTCCTATATTGCTACTACTTTTAAATCTGATTCAGCTACTATCGGAGCTTGCAATCTACAATTGGATGGTGTGTTTTCGGGCTAAATGACCAATCTAGTGCTTTGCTGTCTCTGAGGGAATTCAGTGAGGTTTTGAGTGAAGTGCACAGCCTCTAGGCCAAGAACCCTTGAGACAGGGTGCGAGCCCATGATCAACCACATTTCTCGCTGAGCACATCAAGGAAGATTGACCAGTCTTTCTCTCACTCTTGCTAACTGCTCTGTGTTCAATTGGTCTCTCTCTTCCTCCCACTCATTGCTGCCGGAGGATGGTATTGAGACTTAGGCAAGGTTTAATTGACGCAGTCTGTGGATTAGACTCTGTAGTTCATGTTATGATGTGCTTCTGGTTTCTGGTCGCTCCTTTTTTGTTGCTATTGTGCAATTTTGATCGGGGCAGACTAGCACTGCTGCCTGCAATCAATGAATAACACAGCACTGGATTGAACTGAACTGAGCTGAAACTGAAAAATCCTGGACTGTTTTGTTGACTTTGTGGTTTGATGTTTTGTATTCTGTGATTTTTGCTTTTTTTTTTGCCATTTGTGTGGTTTGTCCTTTTTTTGTGTGTTGGAGGTTTGATAATTTTTGGATGAGTTCCATGGTTTGATTCATTTTGTGGCTGTCTGTGGGAAGACGAATCTCAGGGTTGTATACTGCGTACCAACTTTGATAATAAGTGTACTCTGAACTTTGATAATATGTTTAACTGGATCAGGGAGTTTGTGGATGAAACCAAGGCTGGGGTTAGAGTGGACAGTGAGGAAGCCTATCAAAGCTTGCAGCAGGATCTGGGCCAGATGTAAAATGGCAGATGGAATTTAATGCAAATGTGATGTGTTGCATTTTGGAGAACCAACCAGGGTAGGTCTTACACAGTGAGCAGTAGGGCACCGAGGAGTGTGGTAGAACAAAGGGATCTGGGAATACAGATTCATAATTCATTGAAAGTGGCAACACAGGTAGATAGGGTCATAAAGAAAGCTTTTGGCACATTGGCCTTCATAAAGCAATATATTGTGTACAGGAGTTAGGATGTTATGTTGAAGTTATTTAAGACTTTGGTGAGGCCTAATTTGGAGCATTGCATGCAGTTTCGGTCACCTACCTACAGGAAAGATGTAAATATGATTGAAGGAATGCAGAGAAAATTCACAAAGGTATTGCCAGGACTGGAGGACCTGAGTTATAAGGAACGATTGAATAGGTTAGGACTTCATTCCCTCGAATATGGAAGATTGAGGGGAGATTTGATAGAGGTATGCAAAATGTTGAGGGGTATAGATAGGGCAAGTACAAGCTGGCTTTTTTCACTAAGGTTGGATGAGACTACAACTAGAGGTCATGGATTAAGGATGAAAGGTGAAATGTTTAAGGGGAACATGAGTGGAAACTTCACTCAGAGGGTGGTGAGAGTGTGGAATGAGCCTTCAGCACAAGTAGTGGATGCAATTTTAACATTTATGAGAAGTTTGGATAGGTACTTGGATGGGACAGGCATGGAGGGCTATGGTCCAAATGCAGTTTGATGGGACTAGGCAATTTAAATAATTTGGCATAGACTAGATGGACCAAAAGGCCATGTTCTCTCATTCTCTATGGCTCTGTGACTCTGTCTATACTTTTCACTGCCTCAGGAAAATAGCCAGCATAATTCAAGACCCTACTTAACCCAGACATTCTCTCATCTCCCCTCTCCCATCACACAGAAAATAGAAAATCCTATGGACATGTACCACCAGAGTCAAAGACAGCTTCTATCCCGCTGTTAAAAGGCTATTAAACAGTTCCCTAGTGCAAGAATATGAACACTTGACCTTACAATTTACCTCTGTTGGTCCCTAACATGAGAACATGGTCTCTTGACCTCAAAATCTACCTCATTATAACCTTGGATCTTATTGTCCGCCTGCACTGCACTTTTTTCCTGTAACATTAGCACTTCATTCTACATTCTTGTACTACCTGAATGTACTAATGTGGTGAAATAATCTGTCTAGATTGTAAGCAAAATGAAGTTTTTCACTGTACCTCGGTTCTTGTGACAATAATAAATCAATTTACTAGTTTATTATAAATCCACAATTGTTAGTATATAATAATCTTGAGAGGACAGAATTATGCCAAAAAAGGTTTTGAAGGAAAAATGTCTGCTCTTCTTCAGCTGACATTTGTACTGTACAGTAATAAAATCAATAAGGTCATTCTC
Source organism: Hypanus sabinus (assembly GCF_030144855.1). Classification (NCBI taxonomy): domain Eukaryota; kingdom Metazoa; phylum Chordata; class Chondrichthyes; order Myliobatiformes; family Dasyatidae; genus Hypanus; species Hypanus sabinus. Next base: position 47,373,221 of record NC_082738.1, read on the forward strand.
CCTGTTTTGCTTGTGCTCTGAAGCACTTATGTAATTATTCCTATTCCTCTTGTTTTTCCCTAAGGCCTTGTATAATTTTTACAAAAATGAATTCTATTAAGTAAGTTCCAATTGCAAATGTTTCTACCACTCTTCCAGCTAGTACATTCCAGATATTACAACGAGCTGCATGCAAATGATTCTCCTTTTTCCTCTTCTAACTGTTTTGCAATTAGCATAAATTTGCATCCTTTTATTGTAGATTTTATGCCAAAGGACACTCAATCAAAATTGTTATAGTTTTGAACATGATTTAAATTTCCCCTTAATTTTTTTGACTGTTTGGAGAACAGTCCCGATTTCTCTAATCTTTTCAGTTCTTCCATTAATACAAGTTGTTCTCAATTTGGGTTTTAATTTTCATTAAACTTGGTTTATGTGTTAACCATTATTATTTACATAAACTTTCACTCTACTATTTACATTTTAGTATTAGGAAACAATTCTGCCATGCCAATGAAATTGCTGATGATGCCTTTATCTGATCATTTAGTTATACGATCTAGCTGCAGAATGAGAGGGAGAAGATAAAGTCAAATGTATCAGTATTACAGTGGAGTGAAGGGAATTACAGAGACCTGAGAGAGGAGCTGACCAAAATTAATTGGAAGGGGAAACTAGCAGGGATGATGGTAGAACAGCAATGGTTGGAGTTTCTGGGAGCAATTTGGAGGGCACAGGATAGATCATCTTAAAGAAGTATTCTAAAAGGGAGGATAAGGGCATAAAAGTAAAAGCTAGTGAGATATTATAGGATTGGGAAGCTTTTAAAAACCAACAGAAGGCAAGTAAAAGAACAATAATAGCTTGGGTGCCTCAGACTTTTGTAAATCTGGCAGCAGCAAAAGATGTTGGAATGGCGAGGATGGAGCATCACATAAGGGGTGTGGGACAGGTGGCAAAGAAGGAGTTTCAGGGGTGGGTGGTGGCCTGGGTGCAGACACACCCAGTCCTGAGACATCAGGCAAGGTCATTTGACTGGTTTATTGATCATTACAGAATGTCTCTCTGGTGCTTCCCTCTCCTTTGCCCTTTTTCCAACTATGATTCCCTTCTCCCTGACCCCTTCCCATTCTCAGTCCACAATAGAGACCCATTATTAGAATCAGGTTTATCATCACTCATATATGTCATGAAAATTGTTTTGTTATGTCAGCAGTACAGTGCAATACATAAAATTATGACAGTACTATGCAAAAGTCTTGGGCACCCTAGCTGTATATACTTTTCCAGAACTTTTTTACAGTACTCTAAAGTATAAAGAGTAACAGAGAGGCAACAGTAGATATCGAACTGCTGGCAAATACTGCTGGAGAGGTAGTGGGGGGGGGGGGGGGGGAACAAAGAAATTGCAGAGTAACTACTCAAAGCCTTTTGTGTTAGTCTTCACTGTGGAAGATACCAGCAGTGTACCAGAAATTTGTGTGTGTCAGGTGGCAGAAGTGAGTGACGTTACTATGACTATGGAGAAGGTCTTTGGGAAGCTGAAAGGTCTGACATTAGATAGGTCACCTGGACTAGATGGACTACACCTCAGGGTTCTGAAAGAGCTAGCTGAAGATATTATGGAAGCATTAGTAATGACCTTTCAAGACTCCATTGATTCTGGAATAGTTCTGGAGGACTGAAAATCACAAATGTCGTTCCACGCTTTAAGAAGGGAAGGAGGCAGAAGAAAGGAAATTATAGGCTAGCTAGCCTGACTTCATTATTAAGGATGAGGTTTCAGGGTACTTGGAGGTGCATGATAAAACAAGCCAAAGTCAGCATGGTTTCCTTCAGTGGGATTCTTGCCTGACAAATCTGTCTGAATTCTTTGAGGAAATAACAGGTAGGATAAACAAAGGAGAGTCAGTGGATGTTGTTTATTTGGATTTTCAGAAGGCCTTTGACAAGGTGCCACACATGAGGCTGCTTAACAAGATGAGAGCCCATGGTATTACAGGAAAGATACTAGCATAGATAGAAGATTAGCTGACTGACAGGAGGCAAAGAGTAGGAATAAAGGGAGTCTTCTCTGCTTGGCTGACAGTGACAAGTGGTGTTCCACAGGGGTCAGTGTTGGGACCACTTCTTTTCACATTATATGTCAATGATTTGGATGACAGAATTGATGGTTTTGCGGCCATATTTGGGGATGATATGAAGACAGATGGAGGGGCATGTAATGTTGAGGAAGCAGAAGGACTTAGAATGATTGGGAGAACAGGCAAAGAAGTGGCAGGTGGAATATAGTGTTGGAAAATGTACAGTCATGCACTTTGGTAGAAGGAATAAAGGTGTAGACTGTTTTCGAAATGGTAAGAAAATTCAGGAATGGTCTTGAGAATTGTCCTGTGAAGGTAAACCTTATTCTGATTTTTGAAAGTCGCATTCATTATGATTGGTTAGTTTAGAAGCCACAGTTGCTTTTCCCATTGGATAACTGCCTGGTGTCCAATTTCAAATATCCTGGGTATATACAACAGCACATGGATGGGGCTTGCTCTCTTCTTCCATTCTTTTAGACAAGGATGCACGTGATGATTGCGAAGTTACATGAACTTTTAACAAAGTATGTTTATTGAATTATTGTATATTTGTTGAATATTCAGATTTGTAGTGTATGTATGAATGTTTGGTCAAATTTTTACTGTTTATAAATGATTAATATACCTATTTGCAGAGAGTGTTTCCTGTATCACTTCCCAGACCCATGAACCTAATTCAACATTACAGGAGTCCTGGCACAGGATTCTTTAAATGTTAACTTGCAGATTATGTCACTAGTAAGAAAGGCAAATGCAATGTTATCATTCATTCTGAGAGGGCTACTAGAATATAAAATCAAGGATGTAATGCTGAGGCTTTATAGGCATTGGTCATTCTGCATTTGACATGAACATCAATTTCTTGAACTTTCGATAATTATCTCCCCCCCCCCCCCCCAGCATTCCCTCTTACTCCTTTTCTTCCTACCTGCCCATTACATTCCCCCTTCCCTTTCTTCCATGGTCTTCTGTCAGACTCCCCCTCCCCCAGCCCTTATCTTTTCCAACAATCAATTTCCCAGCCCTTTACTTCATCCCTCACCCCTCCCAGTTTCACCTATCACCTGCCACCTTTCTCCCATCCCCTCACCACCTTATTCGGAGTTCTTCCAGTCCTGATGAGGGATCTCAACCCAATATGTCGACTCTTTTACTCTTTTCCATTAAATGCTGCTTGGCCTGCTGAGTTCCTCCAGCATTTTGTGTGTGTGGCTGAGGTGGAATTTCTTTAGCTAAAGCGTGGTGAATCTATGGAATTCATTGCCACAGATGGCTGTGGAGGCCAAGTCATTGAGTATGTTAAAGCCGAGGTTGATACATTCTTGATTAGACAGAGCATCAAAGGTTATTGTCAGGCCTGCTCCCATTAACACCTTCCAGCATGCACATGCAGTCTTCTCCTAGTCTCCACCAACCTGATAGGTTTCACCTGCCACTCATTCCAGACTCATCACCGGCAGCCTATTTATAACCATATAACATATAACAATCACAGCACGGAAACAGGCCATCTCGGCCCTCCTAGTCCGTGCCGAACTCTTAATCTCACCTAGTCCCACCTACCCGCACTCAGCCCATAACCCTCCACTCCTTTCCTGTCCATATACCTATCCAATTTTACCTTAAATGACACAACTGAACTGGCCTCTACTACTTCTACAGGAAGCTCATTCCACACAGCTATCACTCTCTGAGTAAAGAAATACCCTCTCGCGTTTCCCTTAAACTTCTGCCCCCTAACTCTCAAATCATGTCCTCGCGTTTGAATCTCATTTGAATTTAACCCCAGTTCTCATCCACAGTCCTTACTCACTCAGCCGGCCTCAACCAGTTGCTCCAAGCTTTCACTCTCCCTGACTAAGGTTCACCTTTTTGTGTGTTATGTCTAGTTTCTGTTTTCTTTTATTTTGTAGCCTTCGTGGCTTATTTTGCAGTTTATAATTAAAGTATTGTTCACTGCTGAATCATCTCCATTGCTCTGCTTTTGGGTCAAGCCTCCTCTACGTATCCTGACAGTTATGTGGAGAAGGAAGAAGAATGGTGTTGAGAGGGGTAATAAATCAGACATGATTGAATGGCGAAGACGATTCAACAGGTGGAATGGCCTAATTCTGCTCCTGTGTCTTGTGGGTCCTATGGTTGACTGGCATTATCATTTTTTGTCTGATTTCCGGCATTTGTTTTATTTTCATTTTCTGTGAAGATTTTACTAAAAGTAATGTTTGTCCCATGTTCTGGAAGGAGTGCAAGTCCATACATGAGATCAGGTCAGATCAGGTCTAGAGCAGGAAAGAAATCTAAAATGCGTGTGCCACACATCAGCAGGTCTTGCGGCTGATAAAATTCATAAATGTGGTTTCAACTCAACTGAATTGGCACCATCATGCAGGAAAACAGGAAAGGAGAAAAGCAAATGGAGGTTTAGTAGTTAAGTAAGTCTGGTGAGCTCCAGAAACAAAGAGGTGTGAATATTTATCAAAGGAATTACTAAAGTATGCTGCAAAATAAGCATGATTAAGTATTTAATATTCCAAGATACAAATGATCAGAAATACAGTGTACTGTGTATTATTTCAGCATTATGTGCTTGAGAACTAATGGTTCTGTTCGTTAAGAGCAATAACAGCCACCTCTGGGTTGTCTCTTGGTGTACAGCAAATTTAACTGGGCACTCGCTATCGTCAATCTTTCTTGTGCGTCCAGCCGATTAAGAAGCCCCATGGTAATTATCATTTTAAACCTTTTTTGAAATAACGAGGAGAAGTCAGACCTGAACAAAAATTGTTACTGATTGGAACACAAAATTCAAAAGTTACCAAATAATTTCTTAAGAAATTTCTTTTCATCCAGTTCCTGACATACAGTAAAATGCGCCATTCAAACAAATTAGCCTGTTGCAAGTGTAAAGTGACCACATCAGTTCTTGTTATTTTGCAGAAAACCAAAGTCCATCAACTATCAGAAAGTAGAGTAGGTAGAGGGCATATAGCTGAGAAACATTGTAAGAATATGATTTCTCATTTCAATTGATTCTACATTGTTACTTGTAACTAATGTAATCACTGTCCTATTATGCTGTGGATAGGAGAATATAAAGCTGTACATACCATCTAACTCCAACTAACAAAGTTATTTCCTTCTGCCTTCAATATTTTACAGAATTTCTGCTTACAGACAGAACTGTTAAATGAATAATTCCAATCCAAGTATAAATTGGCTCTGAATAATTCATTTTTCTAATCCTACACAAAATCATTCCAGTTTATAGCAGCTGTCTTTCACAAACAACCCAACTTGCATTTTTATTTCACCTTTAATATCAGAATCATCCTAAGATACATTACAGCAGGGGGGGAAACTCGATATGTAAATGATACTATGCATCATCCGGAAGATTCAGAGGTTTGTTTGATTGGTTGATGCTATCACAGGACAGATTTCAGAATCAGAATCAGACTTTAATCGCCAAGTACCTATGCACATACAAGGAATTTACTTCTGCCTTCCAGTTTAATGCTGTGATGTATCCAGAAGCTGAGCACAATATAAGTGGACATGTCCATGATACTTATATACTCATAGAGTTGTGGAGCAATACAGTACAGGTACTTGCCTTTTCGTCCAACCAGTTCATGCTGTGCATGATGCCCAACCAGCTTTCCTGTAAACTTTGTTTATTTCATCTAGGACATGTCCTCTTCACATTACCACCATCAGCGAGGAGGTACAGGAGACTGAAGACCCATCCATAATGATTCAGGAACAGCTCCTTCTTCATTTTAAAATGGTCCATGAACACTGCCTCATTATTCCTTTAGTTTCTGTACAATTTATTTATTATGTAATTTATAATAACCTTGTGTCTTTGCACTGTGTCAAAACAAAAACTTCATCACAGTGATAATAAATTTGATTCTGATTCAGAGGTATCTCATTTCTCACTGTCAAATCTTTTTGCCACATTGCCAATTCCAAAGATTGAGGAAAAACTAATTCAAGACACTTATTAAATATCTTCCAGTCTCAAACACAACATGCCTCTTTCCTTTAAGGACCCCATCCTCACTGATTATTGGTTTACTTAATTTATATGAAAACTTTGTTACTTTCATCAATGTTGACTTCCTGTGTTCCTGTTTTTTTTTCTGACTTAAGTTCCCTTCTCCTTCTTGTTCTGCTGATTTCATAATTTTCACTTCTCTTGAAAGCAAAAAGACTAGGTTGAGGTAATAAAGCTAGAATCTGGGACTGATGCAGCAGAACAAAACTGGGTCAAGGTAAGCAGAGAAAAGGGGAAGGAATTCAAAAGAGCTTCATGTCAAAAAATGGGTAGTCCAGGTTGGAATTATAGAACTGGAGATGATAATATGGAAGGTAAGAACGTGGATCTATCTCACACTTTTGACTGCCAGTTCTTTCTTACATCACACAGATTTTAACCAATATGGTCCCCTTCCATTCCTGTGAAACCAAGTAAATTTTGATTATCTTCAGCAAATTATTCTGACTCAAGGAATATTAATCATATTGAACCCCAGCTGTATGAATTGTTTCCAAATCCATTTTCTTCTTAAGAATAAAGTAATAAATCCCATTTTCATATGAATAGTCAATTTGTATCATGCCAATTGGGGTACCCTTTGAAGTTCTCTCATCACCAGGAGAACTTGCAGCCAGAAATAAACAGGCTGTATTCATTTGAACCATATGCTTGTCACAGGAGTGGTTCCTGTGTTTCTGTGTAATGCAGGAATCAATGTAGCTGCAAAGAATTGTGCCGATGTGAATAATGCAGGCTTGTTTTGAAAATAAGGCATACCATCTATTTAGTCAGTGATTGCATCCGGTGGCATGGTAACGTAGCAGTTACTGCAAATGCTTTACAGAGCCAGCATTCACTGATCATAGTTCAAATCCCGCTACTGTCTGTAAGGAGTTTGCACGCTCTCCCCTTGACTACGTGGGTCTCCCCCAGGTGCTCCAAGGATGTACAGTTCAGGTTAGTGAATTGTAGACATGATATGTTGGCAGCAGAAGTGTGTTAACACTTGCAGGCTGCTCTCAGCTTAATCTTTGCTGATTGATTTGACACAAAATAACACATTTCACTGCATATTTCGATGCACAGTAGATGTGACAAATAAAACTAATCTTAGCAGATCAGTAGCAAAGTTAAATAAAAGGCTGTTTCTTATCAAAAATGTTGACATACATAGACATGAAATGTGACATTGCTATCAATTTAACTCACACTTCAAGCAATTTAGTCACTACTACTCAATCAGTTAAGTCTCACTGCAAAGTTTTATAAACTTGATACTAAATTCCCTGAGGTCTCTGCCTGACAGATTTACCATTTTTTCAGTGTTCTTCTGTGCAAACTATGAATGTTTGTTTCATTTAATCAAAAGAGTTAACCTTCATCTAAACCTCAGGTTGCTTGTGAAATACCAAATGCAGTTCTTTAAAAATGAAGCCTTGCAATTTCATAGCAGCAAAGAAATAGGTTTTTAACCATTGTGTATTACAATTTTCTTATCACCCCCAGTACTCTTTGCAGCTTCCAAATCATTACTTATTTATGTGTTATTGCTCACCAAGGTAACACAATGCTGCACATTTGGTACTTTTGATTAAAATGTGTTAATGCTATTCAAGGCTGTTCTAAAAGGATTTCAAAGTACCTGACTAATTGTGTGAAGGGTAAACAGACAGATAAAAAGCAAGGAAGACTTGAACAACTTTTTAACAATTTATACAAAAGCAACTTGTAACACCTGTGAAGATGATGAGTCAAAGGGCATTTGATAAAGTACCATGTAGGAGTCTCACATTCACGTTGAAAGAGGCCATTCAGTCTGTTGAGCCCATACCGACCGGTTAGAAGAAGAATCCCATTACTCTCCACCATTTATATCACTGTAGGAAGATTTACTCTCACATGTGGGCAACATAGCAGTTAGCATTACATCATAAAGCGTCAGCACTCTAGTTTCAATTCCGCTGCTGTTTGTAAGGAAGTTGTATGTCCTCACCATGACCACATGGGTTTCCTCCAGGTGCTCGCAAAATGGTCACCTAATCTACATTTGGTTTCACCAGTGCAAAGGAAGAAACATTGCAAGTGCTGTATGCAGACCAGATAGGAAAAAGTGCAGTTGAACCTCTGTCTCACCTACAAGATCTCTTTAAGTTCCTGGCAGGTGGGGGGGGGGGGCAGTGGTAGGAGAATGTGAGGGGATATGTGTTGCACTTCCTATAATTACAGGAGAAAGTTCCACCTGCAAATGCTTAGTGCTCAATGACATCATTCAAAGAATGCAACATGCAGGATTCTGCAGCCGCTTCACCCACAGTGCTTCTCCAAATGGTAATGATGCTGTGAGCTGATTATCTGTTTTAATGTTATTAGTTGAAGCAGGCACACAGAGGAAAAGTATTGTTGTCCTTCAAAATGAAGTCTGTTATGTTTGTTCTTAATAAAGACAAACTTGGCATGGGTTTAAGCTAGAACATTTTATTACTGATCTTCTGCTCAACACTGAGCAAATGCTACCAGAACCACCCATATTGACCACTGGGAATTGAAGTTTTTTTATTATGCACACATAATAACACATCTTCCCCTTTTAAAGAAAACCAACCACAAACCTGCAAAGAACAAATTTACATTCCATAGTTGATTGTTTTCCTTTTTTGAATTTTCAACTTCAATTGTAATGAGCAACTACAGCCTCTATCCACTTAGCAACTTTCAATCAGTCTCTAAGGTGATTTAATGATATTTTTTGGTCTGCTGTTTGTTTCCACCGATCTATTGCTTGAATTTGCCGTGTTAATATTTGTGTCTTTCTGATAACTCTGATCAATATGTTCATTTTTTTACATCTGATGGCCCCTTTGCTGTCCTGACAGCTATGGGTTGGAGCTTGTGGTCATTGATCCACATGGTTTCTTCTCAAAAGGGCCCGTCCTTCAGTCTAGATCTGGTAGGAATGAGGAGCAACTTCCTTATATCCTTGCGTGGACCATGTGCCAGAATCGTGATCGGATTCACACTTGATCTCCAGTCTTCAGGACAGGTAGGCTTTTTGCAGTCTTGTTGTGATACTGTTTCTGTTTTTCTTTCTCTTTCACTTTACCCAATTTGACCTTGTGTGCTCCTTTAGGTGTCAACAGGTTTTCATGCACTGGAAGGTTCATGCGTATGCGTCGCCCCATCAGCTTTCGGTCTGGAAAAAGGCCATTCTGCAGTGGCGCACTTCTGTAGATTATTAAACGTGTGGAAATCCTCTCGTCCATCCAGAGCCTTCTTCGTGAAGCTCTTCACTACCTTGATTGAACTATCTGCTAGGACATTAGATTTTGGGTGATGTGGGCTTGATATGTTGAAACTTCCAAAGGATTCAATATCACAGCTGGAAAATTGTGGACCATTGTCTGATACCACTTCACGTGGAACTCCACGCCTCACAAGCATAGTTTTCAGGAAGGTGCTGACTGCTTTACTGGATGTTGATTGTCATGTTGCAGCCTCTGGGTAATTGAAAAAGTGGTCTATTACAACCATGTGATTCTTTCCATTACAATCAAGCAAATCCACACTAACTTTCTGGTACGGGGTGTGGTGAAAATGGTTCTGCTTGCTGCTTTGGTCTGTAGGTATGGCATATTTCACAAGAGGCAGTGGTCTAGCTGATGCCATGGTTCATTCTTGGCTAGTACATCTCTTCACAAGTTCCACATTTACATTTTCCCTCACCAAGATGCCCTTCCTGAATCTTCAGGAGCATTTCCTCGCACAGCGACACTGGAATCACAAACCTGTTCCCTTTGAAGACAATGTCTTTCACAACTGACAGTTCAATTCTGCATGCCCAATAATCCCGAATACACATTAGACAATCATTCTTAATTATTTGCCATCTTTTCTGTATTGTATCTTTGAGTTATTTTATTATTTCATCTGTTCATGCTGCTTTCCTACTCAGCTCTGTTCTATGAGCAGAAGCAGTAAGGGAGGTGGTAATTATGTTGACATAGGCCTGTATATCTGCATTACTCTCTTGGTCACTATTTTCTTTCTTGTTGACTACTTGAGACAGTGCATCAGCAGCAAACATACTATATTTTCCTGGTGTGTAGATCATCTTCACATCATATTTCTGCAGCCTTATGAACATGTACTATATCCTCATGGGACAGTCATTCAGCTGTTTGGACATAATTGAGACCAGAGGCTTATGGTCTGTCTCCACTTCAAAAGTTTGCCCATAGATGTACTGATGAACCTTCTGCATGCCTGTGTGCTGGCTTGAAGCTCTTTCTCTATCTGTGCATAGTTTGATTCCACACTTGTTAAGGCTCTTGATGGACAGGCCACTGGTTGCCAGGTGTCATCATGCTGCTGCAGTAGTACTGCTCCTAGGCTGTCCCTGCTGTCCTACATGTATTCACAGCCTTTTCCAGTGTCAAATCTTTTTCACACAGCAATCTCTCTGAGTCCATCATCTGAAATTCCACAAACTAGTGAATTTCTGAAATCACCAAATTATCAGGACTTACTCAGTGTGTGAAGATCAGCTAAGTACTGGTTAAAGTTAACACCTTATATTTGGTCACAGGAAAAGAACTAATACCTCTCAAACGTGACATTCCTATTTGGGGTAAAATACTCCTCAAATTTCATCATCAGTGTGTCCAACATTAAAAGCTGTCTCATCAATATAAAAGTTATTATAGATATCCAAAGCATTTTTGGCAATTACATGCAGAAAAATAAACACCTTTCAATTTTTCATCAATTTTCACCCACTCCACTAGCCGCTAAATATATATTGAATGGTTGTTTGAAGAGGTTCCTATTATCAGTTAGATTAGTGGTAAACTGCATAGGTAGGGAGGACTTGGCTTAACCCTGACGGCAACTCTCGGCCTTTCACCTGAACTTCTTGGAGAATTTCGTGACTACTGAACTTTGGGAACAACATGCTCTCTCACCTTGCTGCCCAGCTTCTCTCTGTCGTAACTAGCATCCCTTTCACAGTCATGCATGGTATTCATTTAATCTCTGTGTTTAGACCTCACAATGACTTCTGACACCGTGTTATGTTTGTTCTTAATAAAGACAAACTTGCCAAGCGTTAGTGCTAGAACACTTTATCACCGAACTCCTGCTCAACACTGAGCGCATGCTACCAGCTTGCCATCGTCGCTTCCGGTTCCAGGTGAACCTCCCTCATTGACCACTGGGAACTGAAGTTCTTTGTTATGCACGTGTAATAACACAGTCATAAATGCTTTATGTTTAAAAACCATCTGAAGGTCATAAATTTATATAATCATCTGAAAAATTATGTTGACAGTTCTGCAATCCTTCACTAGAAGCATTTAAAATTCCTCCTTTATCCACTCTGCATGTTTGTCTCTGATCAACCTGTGACTATTTGCAAAGTAGCGCCTAAATGGCTCCGGTTCCAATTTTTTTATTATTTGAGAACACTCCCATAAGGTCCTAAAGATTGTCAAAGGCAATGCATAACTAGAGGGTCCCAAGACTGAATGTCAGTCAGGAATGTGATTTTCTCAGATGTGGGTATACTGTTGTGACAGCACTGGGACTTAATAGCCCTGAATATTAGAGGAATCAAGGTATAGAGGAATAGTGTAGGGAAATGATATTGAGGTCTAAAATCAGATGTGATCTTGGCTGATGGAGCAAGCTAGAGAGGCCTGCACCTATTATGTTTTTCTGATCTGAGGACCATAAGAGATCTCAGTGCTCAGTTTATCTAATATGTCCCTGTGAGACTGGTAGTGTAAACAAGGTTCACCTTGCTGCTTCACATGAATACTTGTCCAAGAACACTTGCCTCCCTGTAGCTACTGTAGAACTAACTAATTGGTTTGTGGTGTGGTGGTCATATGAAGACGATAGTCCTTTTCATAAAAAACGTGGTCAATAAAGTGGAACTTTTAATGGCATTATGCTCTTTTTATAATATTTCATTTTGATTCAGAAATCTTGAAATAACCAGCCAAACACAGTTGGTGAGATGATAGGTCACTATCATTTTAATGTTCCTTTGGAATTATTAAACTGTGAAATAATTGTTATTAAACACTCATAGATTAGTATTTTGTTTAAAAAATGACACTCACCATACACCCATGGTGTTTTTGAGAATTGAACATGATGTATTGCACTGTTCTAGGCCAGTGGACTGTGAAATGCAAAGAAAATAATTATGTTTCACATGAGTGTCAAGGTCTCTATCTGAATAAAAACCTTTTAAATGTGTTTTTAATTAATTTTCTTCATAATCATCCAATGCTGTGTATTTCACCATGTACTGTACTCAAAAATTAGTGATTATGTAATGTATTAGACAAGGTCTGAACAAGATGAAACAAGATGGAAAAATGTGATTGCATCTTTTTCAGGGAAATGGAAGACTATCTGGTTTTGAAGGAGTATTAACTAAAATACAGGAGTAAGTCAGTCCTACAGCAGGTTGTATAGGGTCTTCATGAGAGAACACTTTGAGCATTGTGTTAACTTTTGTTGTCCTTACATATGGAAGAAATGCAGTAATAACTCACTAAAATAGTTCCAGCACCTGTGAGTTTGCAGAAGAGGAAAGATTAAGTAGCCTAGGCTTGGATTCTCTGATTTAGAAAGATCTCATTAAAACTTGCGAAATTCATACAGGGCTTAACAAACTGCATCTTGGGAGGATATTTAACAAAGGTCAGGATCTAACAAAGCTCACTGCACATGAAACAAAGGTAATATCAGGACAAGTCTAATGTCAAGTATGGACACCACATTTGCTGCATGCTGTGCCAGTTTAATTTAATTGCACTTTAAAATCAATCAGTCAAAAAGAACAGTGCATTCTCAGTAGAAATAATGTACAGGCTTCTCTTAGTTAAAGAAATACAGGTTAGGAAATTGTTGTAAAACATCAACTCAGTACTCTACAGGGTGTTCTGGTCCTAGCTGACTGGTTTCCAAATTAAAGTCCCAGCATTTGAACAGTTGTTGCCTTGTTGTTGGTTAAGTGATATACCTTTAATTCAATTGACATAGAGGAAGGAATGAATCTACTGGTTCTGTCTTGATTATTATTTGTAGTACACCCCATACCAGTCTGCTTTACTTTACCCAATGAATTAAATAAAAAGCTTTGGATCAGACGCCGCAGCTGTGCCCACAGGAGAAATGTCAGCCGAAATAACAGCTGTTAATTTACATATTACTATTTTTTGCTATAGTTTAATTTATGCTCTAATGAAAGACAATGTAAGACAATAACAGAAGAAAATTATCTAGGGTTGGTGGTAGGACGAGAGGGCAAGTTAAAAGAGCACTTTGAAGAGGAAGATTAATTAGGAACAAGAGCTGTGTTGTGGAGATAATATATCAGCTTTTGGCCAGCAGCAACATTCTCACCTCTGGGTGCAAGCCCCAAAGCAGAAAAATTTTTAAAAACGTTGGTATAGGAGCAGTGCTAAGATATGTTGGGAGTCAATGTATTGATCCAAGCATACAATAATGTACTCTCATTAAATTCTGCTTCTGAAATTCGACTCCATTAACTTAATTGGAAACAGGTTTTGGGAGCAGAGTTCTACCTTCTGACGTGATACATTGAATGTTTAGCACGTGCAATAGAGGATGAATTATACCAAGGCCTGCCTCTGCCCTCAGGTTAAAGATTCTGTGGTACAATTCATATACAAATAATTGAGTTTTCCTTGGAGTCTTTAATAAAAACAGAGGAACGGCATTGCTCCTTTGCTCATTGTTGGATCTTTCTGTGTGCTCTTTGCCTGGCGCATTTCCCTGCATCACAATGGTGATTTAAATATTTTACAAGGTTCTTGATCTATAGAAATGTTAATCTTATTCTTTATTTCAATCAAAATGCAGTTTTCTATTCCAGCAAAATAAGCAGGCTGACACTTTTAAAGACAGTCTGTTTTTAATGGTACAGGCTACCTGACTTGCAGAGACTCCTACATATGAACAAACTCTCATTACATTATTAAATTCAAAATTCTGATGCTTGTTCATATATCCATTCCTATGAATTACAGAATCTGTTTTCTCTCTCCTTCCTTCCACTTGTGATAAATGTTTTTTCTTGTCAGTTTTATGTGCTTTTACAATATTGTGGAGGTGTAGTTACCTTATCAAATGATTTTTATGTATTTTTTGACTTGTGCACAAAATCGAACTATAGACATCTGTAAAAATAGAATCCATCTGTTACCCAGGCAGGGCTCATATTGGTTAATGGATAAAGGCTAGTCAAGATACCAAATGAGTTCATGCCAGTAGGTAAATGATCAAACTGATATGCAGAGCATTTTCAGGAGGTCTGTTAATGTCTGTATTCCAGTTGGTATCTGCTCGAACACTTAACCAGAAAATGCTATCCAATTTCTGAAGCATTTAATTCTCTGCCCCTTCACATTGTCTTTTTCTGACTCTTTATCAGAGGGATGCTGCACTCCAGTGTCCTTCCATGAATGCCTTTGAAAAAATTGCAAGCCACTTCTTGAACCACTCCAATCCTTATAGCAAGTGCTTGCCACACTGCTGTTGAGTAGAACTCCTGAGATTTAGACCCAGTAACAATTGTTGATATTTTTCCAGGTCAAGATGGTATGAGACTTAGCAGAAACACGCTTTCTGAAATGTCCCCAAATGCCTCCTACCCTTACCCTTTTAGGTGGTAAATACAATAGACATTAGAGGCCCTTTTGAAATAGTCTAAATAAACAACTACAATGAATTTTATACAGGACACACTGTGTAGCCTTAGGGCACTAGTAATGGAGGAAATGTTTCTTTATGGGTGGACGTGGTACTGTACTAACCAATCAAGTTGCTTTGTATCCGCACGTTGGCCCCACTCAGAATGTATTCTGGGAATGAAAATACTATGCACACATTGGTCAAGTGCAATGATGTAATTCTTCCTTATTGGTCAAGTAGAAGGAAAGAATTTGGTTTGTTTAGCATTAAGCAAGCCTTTTTGATATTTTTAATATTTTCTGTTGAAAGTCTTTTTACCTAGGCCAACAGCACAATAGTACATCAAAACTCTGTGAGATAGCACTAATCAGGTGTTTTAATTTCATTCTTTAATCACTGCTAATCATAGGTGTTCCTTTTGTTCATTCCAACTTTTCCTCCGCTCATTCCTGCCGACTCTTCCCACTTGCATACAAAATGATACATTTTCTAGTTCTGATGAAGGGCTTTCAACCTGAAATGTTAACTCTATTTCTCGATGTACAAATTCTGCCTCACCTGTTAAGTAACTCTAACGACAGATTTCTGACATTCCACTTTGCACAGTGAACCATTTACTGCCTCAGTGGGAATATGTTAGACTTTCCATGTTTGATTTCAGAAAATAGGGCTTAAGCAGAATCGTTAAGACTACCATCCTTTACTCATTCAGTTACTAATTTGCTCTTTCAGTAATGAAAGATAAGTTACTGAGTTTTTTAAGCTAAGGTTGGCAAAGGAAAGATAGTGGATGTTGTCTACAAGGACTTTAGCAAGGCCTTTAATAAAGACCCGCATGGGAGGCTGGAGCAAAAGATTCAGGCGCTTTGCATTCAAGATTAAGTAGTAAATTGGATTCAATACTGGCTTCGTGGGAGAAGCCAGAGAGTGTTAATAAATGGTTGCCTCTCTGACTGATAGACAGACAGACATACTTTATTGATCCCGAGGGAAATTGGGTTTCGTTAAAGCCGCACCAACCAAGAATAGTGAAGAAATATAGCAATATAAAACCATAGATAATAATAAGTTAATCATGCCAAGTGGAAATAAGTCCAGGACCAGCCTATTGGCTCAGGGTGTCTGACACTCCGAGGCCTGAGACTAAAGGTGTGTTGCAGAGGTTGGTCACAAGCAAGAGAAAATCTACAGATGCTGGACATCCGTGCAGCACACACA
This sequence comes from Hypanus sabinus, assembly GCF_030144855.1. Classification (NCBI taxonomy): domain Eukaryota; kingdom Metazoa; phylum Chordata; class Chondrichthyes; order Myliobatiformes; family Dasyatidae; genus Hypanus; species Hypanus sabinus. The sequence continues at coordinate 47,389,274 of NC_082738.1, forward strand.
AAATGCTGGAGGAACTCAGCAGGCTGGGCAGAATCTATGGAAAAAAGCAGAGTTGACGTTTTGGGCCAAAACCCTTTGGCAGGACTGGAGAAAAAAAGCTGAGGAGTAGATTTAATAGGTGAGGGGAGGGGAGAGAGAAACACCAGGCAATAGGCAAAACTTGGAGTGGGGGGATGAAGCAACGATCTAGGAAGTTAATTGGTGAAAGAGGCAGAAGGTCATGGAAGAAAGAAAAAAGGGGGGGGTGGGGGAGGAGCACCAGAGGGAGGCGATGGGTGGGCGAGGAGATAACATGAGAGAGGGACAAGGCATGGGAAATGGTGAAGGGGGGCAGGGAGAGACATTACTGGAAGTCTGAGAAATCAATGTTCCTGCCATCAGGTTGGAGTCTACCCAAACAGAATATAAGATGTTGTTCCTCCAACTTAAGTGTGGCCTTATCACGACAGTGGAGGAAGCCATGGATGGACATATCAGAATGGGAAGGGGAAGTGGAATTAAAATGAGTGGCCACTGGGAGATCCCACTTGTTCTAGTAGACAGAGCCGTAGGTGCACAGCGAAATGGTCTCCCAATCTACGTCGGGTCTCACCGATATACAAGTGGCCACTCCAGGAGCGCCAAACACAGTATATGACCCCAACAGACTCACAGGTGAAGTGTCACCTCACCTGGAAGGACTCCCTTGTCCATTCACCCCTCCCCACCGATCTCCCTCCTAGCACTTATCCTAGCAAGCAGAACAAGTACTACATCTGTCCTTAAACCTCCTCCCTCACTGCCATTCAAGGCCCTAGACAGTCCTTCCAGGTGAGGCAACACTTCACCTGTGAGTCTGCATTGTGAGCAGTAGGGAAAAAAATTGATTTGGGAATGCAAATCTATAATTCCTAGAAAGTGGCATCGCAGATAGATGGGATGATAAAGAGAGCTTTTGGCACATTGTCCTTCATAAATGAGAGTATTCAGTGCAGGAGTTGGGATGTTATGTTGAAGTTGTATAACATGTTGGTGAGGCCTAATTTGGAGTAGTGTGTGCAGTTTCAGTCACATACCTATAGGTGAGAAAGAGTACAAAGAAAATTTGAGAAGGATGTTGCTGGGACTTGAGGACCTAAATTATAGGGAAAGATTGATTAGGTTGGAATTTTATTCCCTGGGGCATAAAAGAATGAGGGAGGATTTTTTATAGAGGTATACAAAATTATGAGGGATATAAATAGGTTAAATACAAAATGGCTTTTTCCATTGAGGTTGGGTGAGACGAGAACTAGAGGTCATAAGTTAAGGCTGAAAGGTGAAGGATTTAATGGGAACCTGAGTGAGAACTTCTTCACTCAGAGGTGTGCTGAATATTTGTTTCCTGGGCCAGGAGATCTCATGTTTTGCCAAGCTCACTTTATAAACACAGCAGCTGCCACTTCAAATTGATAAGTTCAAACTGCATTTATTATCAAAGCACGTATGCAGTAGTTCATCTGAAGTTCACCTTCCCAGCAGACATTCACAAAACAAAGAAGAACCACTTATAAGATCACAAACAGTTGTAAGTAAACTTCCAACTATATGCTTTGCTTAGCTTCTGGTTGTAAATGGGAGCCAGTCTTCAGTTCTTAAAATGTGAATTGAAAGCAGTAATCGGCTTGAAGTTTGTAAACCCAGATTTGTGGGCTCATACAGTGAGGCTAGCAGCTCAAGAGTGCGGTATAAGACAATGGGTTATTTAATTCGACTTGTTTCAAAACAGACAAACTGACTAAGTTGTTTAGTTCAAATAAGCTTGAAGATGAGATGGACAATGTCAATTGGTATATAAACAATTGACCTGTTAATGTTGGAGGGTTTACGTACTCAAGGAAGTTAGTTTTACAGCACTAATGGTAGAAGCTGGAGAACTGTATCTCCAAAAAGCTTTTAGACCATTTGTGCAAAAAGAATATCAGAGGAAATATCATATGTGTTTGAACTCACCCAAGTGGCAAAGAAACTGTCTAGATGTAGGCAACATTTCCAGTTTATTAGGAATTGGGGAAGGAGCATTACGAAATGTAAAAGAAACATGGGATGAACAAGAATCTATTCCTCTGGCTTTGATTTCTGTGCTGGATGATTCATTCATCTGCATTGTTGGTATGTCTCTTCAGTTTATAAGAATTGTACATGTGTTTTGGAAATGCTTTTTGTTTGTAATTTGGAAATATTTAAGATATAAATCCTCTGAGAGTTTTAAATGTGTTTTAAAAATGCTGTTTGGATTTAATCATGTATCACTGAAAATAAATTAACTATGTTTTGAACTACTTGATTAGCTGGAAGTATCTTCTTCTTGGTAGGGAGAGGGGACCCACCACTTAAGTAGTGGGTATTGGCAGCTAAAATTGCCATGGAGAATAAGCAGAGAAGTGAACTTGTCTTAGAAGATTGGATAGTTAGGCATAGTCTCACTTTAGTGAAAGTACCTGTGGCTATTTATATCCAATGAGATTTAGGACCTGCATTTGAGTTTAGAACTTCATGTTCAGCAAGCCCAATGCCATCACTGAGGGTGGTGCAAGTGTGGAAAGAGCTGCCAGCAGAACTGGTGAATGCAGTTTTAATTGTAACTTTTAAGAGACGTTTAGATAGGTTCATGGATGGGAGAGGTAGGATGGCTATGGGTTGATGGGACCAGGCAGAATAACATTTTGGCATGGACTGGATGGGTCGAAACACCAGCTTCTGTACTGTAGTGCTGTGTGACTCTATCACACAGGAGATATATTCTAATAGTGTTTGAGTTTCCATTCAGGGTAGAGGGTGTCTGTCCTGGAAAACTCTGTGTAAAAATAAATAAATAAATAAATAAATAAATAGATTTTAAGAAACACAGTGGTGACAAAATATTCCATGTATTCACTCTGATCTCCTGTCTTTAAATTCACTGTAGGAATTCAGTAATGTCAAATAATTCCTTTGCTTTCACGTTTAGCCCATTGGTAAGGTCAAAGAAGGCAAACACTTTGACTTCAGGTAAAGACAAGTTTTCTGTAGAAGAATTTTCTGGCGTGATTGTTGATGTTGCATTAAAGGAGGTTTGTGGAATGTCATTGTGCAGTGGAGTGAAGACCTGTGGTGCCTGCTGTTCAATCCTTTCACTAGCTGACTCATTTTTCTAAATCATTTCTACTTAAATTGTCTGATCCAAATCTTGACACTTGGCTTTCTGTTGCACTACAGGGTGAAAAATCAGAACTGATTCCCACAAGAATATTTCCTCTGTTGCAAATTAATAACCATTTGTTATAAAAATGCTTTTGATTTCACCATAAATATTCATTGAAGCAACCTACTGTATATCTTGTGATAAAAATTGTGAGGCAAAATACTTAATCAGTTCACATTTAGTTCCTTGGTGAAAATATTTGAAAGATTCGTTCCAGGGCAGCAGCAATCATAATTTGAACTGGATATTGTGCCTTGCAGCAACTTGAATGAATCCTTCCAAACGTATGGCATATTTTTCTTTGGATTACCTGAACAAAATTTTCTATCACTCATTTTATTATAGTAATTATTAGTTTTGTTCAAGTTTGTGATTAAAATGTTAGTCAATGCAAAGTATTACTCAGTTTGTTAGTGGGAAATTTTAAACCATCAAATATAAAAAAAGCCACATTCAGACAGCATACAAAATATCACTTTGCAGAATAATTTAATAATGCAGAACTTTGCAGGAGCAAAGTAATAAATTAAACATCGCAGATGATCAAATGACTGTCAAAATTAAAATTATTTGAATAACAAAAAACATTTCATGCACTTTTTAAAAAAATGTCTATTTATGATGTTTGATATTCCAGTCAGTTTTAGTCACCATGGTTGCATACTCTACCTATTAGTTCTCTGTTAGCATAGCTGGATACCCTCCAAATGTTTTAAACGCTTTTTACAATTAAACTGCACCAGTGCAAGGCCACCTCCTTTATGTGTTTTTTTTCTTTGTACCCATCGCAGTGTGATTAACTGCACTACTTTACACTGTACAGCTCAATTTTGCCGTTATCTGCTTTGGTCCAAGTGCTAGGCTTGTTACTGCCAAAACTGGGATACAGGTCACTGGAACTGTTATAATGAGTAACATTTCAATTCAATAAGTTGTCTCAAATCCATCTCTAGTATGTTATCAGTTTCTATTTCTTGTTGATTATGCTGGGCTATCTTTCAAAATACTTCATTCAATTATCCATTCCATCCAAGTGATCTTGTAAGTCTTTTCATGTTTCAGTAGAAGATCTTGAGGCTTGCTTCAGGCTAAGTCAATGTGATTCCATGGGGAAAATGTATAATGAGTGTTTTGTGCTTCTCCTCTTCCTGTCCTTTTTTCTAAGAGCTTTGTCACTTGTTCGTCTTTTTCTATATCATTAATTCCATTGTTGTCAGTGCAGATGTGAACTCTTTTGCTTTTCAACTCCACATTTTGTGGCCTGCGGACCTCTTTTTCTCTCACAGTGTTAATGTCAAGATGCTGTGCTCTATTCCTGCTTTCTGACTGGTCTTTCCTAATATCATTTTTAGTCTTTCCTCTTGATTATCATTTTTATAACCCACCCCCAACCTCTAATTGGCGCAACAGATGATATCCCTTCTCGTTTGAGCTGGTTCTGGTAATATGGCAGCGCACTCAGACGCAGCAGCTTCTATGGCGTCAACCGAAGGTGCTATTGTCCTTTTAAATGTATTTTTCACAAATTGGTCATTAAAAATTTAAAGTACTGCCAGTCTACCCCATCAGCGACTTGCTCATTGGCAGAGAAACTGAAGGACGTGGAATTGGTACGGACTGTGATGCTGCCTGCGTCAGCAGGGCATGATCGTGGGGGAGATATGTGACCTCGGTCATAGCAAGGACTAGGCCTCAGGCCGCAGTGTTACCTGTTTGCAGCCACCCAGGAGAAGGTGTCAGAATCGGGCACTCCACCAGAGTGCCCAGACAGTGTGGCTGTAATCGTGGGTATCCATGCATGGTTCAATGACATTATTTGAAATAGTGGTTATCATTAGACACTAACCTTGCTCCAATTCACTGAAAAGGGGTCCAGGCCCATTGAGCTGGGAGACTGTGCCTACAGTGAAAATATTATGGGCAGTTTGGTATCATAGCGGATAGTGCAATTGCTTTATAGCACCAGGGTTCAATTATTGGTAGAATCTCAGTTGGTGACGAGAGGGCTTACAGGAGTGAGATATGCCAACTAGTGGAGTGGTGTCGCAGCAACAACCTGGCACTCAACGTCAGTAAGATGAAAGAGCTGATTGTGGATTTCAGGAAGGGTAAGACCAAAGAACACATACCAATCCTCATAGAGGGATGAGAAGTGGAGAGAGTGAGCAGTTTCAAGTTCCTGGGTGTCAAGATCTCTGAGGATCTAACCTGGTCCCAACATATCGATGCAATTATAAAGAACGCAAGACAGCGGCTATACTTTATTAGGAGTTTGAAGCGATTTGGTATGTCAACAAATACACTCAAAAACTTCTATAGTTGTACGGTGGAGAGCATTCTGACAGGCTGTATCACTGTCTGGTATGGGGGGGGGGGGGGGCTACTGCACAGGACTGAAAGAAGCTGCAGAAGGTTGTAAATCTAGTCAGCTCCATCTTGGGTACTACCCTACAAAGTACCCAGACATCTTTAGGGAATGGTGACTCAGAAAGGCAGCGTCCATTATTAAAGACCTCCAGCACCCAGGGCATGCCCTTTTCTCACTGTTACCATCAGGTAAGAGATACAGAAGCCTGAAGGCCCACACTCAGCGATTCAGGAACAGCTTCTTCCCCTCTGTCATCCGATTCCCAAATGGACATTGAACCCTAGGACACTACCTCACTATACAGTATTTCTGTTTTTGCACATTTTTAATAATCTATTCAATTTACATAATTGATTTACTTGTTTATTTATTATGTTTTATTTTATTTATTATTATTTTTCTCTCTGCTAAATTACATATTGCATTGAACTGCTGCTGCTAAATTAACAAATTTCACGTCACATGCCAGTGATAATAAACCTGATTATTCTGAATTCCTGCTGCTGTCTTTAAAGAGTTTGTATTTTCTCATGATCATGTTTCCTCTACATTCTAGTGACGTACAGTTATGGTTCGTAAGTTTTGGGCATGCTATTTTGGTACCAGAAGCATGGTGACACTAAGGGCTGCCCCCAGCACTATCCTCGCTGATTTGATGCAAACAAAGCACTTCACTGTCTTGTTCAGTGTTTCGTCTACATGTGCCAATTAAAGCTAATCTTTTTAAAAGCTCATTGGTTCTTTACCTTGAGTCATTGAGCCACTTAATGGCAATTGCAGAGTGGGCATTACCTTTCTCAGCGATGAACTTCAGTAACATGGATACCTTGGTTGCTGAAAAAGCATTTTACATTTTTCTGAAGGAAAATCTGATGCCTGATACCAAGGCTATGTCAGCAGACTGGTTAAGGAAGGACAACCAGTGATCAGAGGTCCAATTGGCATCTGTGAGGTCCTATCCCACCAGGAAATGGATCAGTGATTAGGATTAGGCCCTGGAGCTTGAGATGGTGGGGGAAGGGGTAGAGTAAAAATATTTTTGATCAGGGTGATGTGATAATCATGAATATTAAAGGCTCTCTGATCATGTTTCACAGATGGAAAGGGGGGATGTGGGACACCCCTTGAGTGTATAGGAGAACTGAGGCAACAAGGGTATCAGAGAGCTGGAGATCGGGAACGTCAGGGAGTCCTGGTTTGGGTCATTCTGAGAGCTTAGGAGGGATAGATGGTGAACATGCAGGGAATAAATGGTGAAATGTGTGGCATGTAAATGGAGTTCCAAACCAATGCTTAACTGCAATAACCTGGCTACTTTGGGTGTCATTGTAACAGCAAGGAGCCATTACCCAATCATTAATGCTCCCAAATCAGTACTGCGGACAATCTCACTCAATAAAAAAACTCATCACGGGTGCAAAAGCTTGCCAGGAAATGTTGGGTTGAATTTCTGGGGTAACCTAGAAATGGTTACCATTGTATTTCATTCAGTGATGAGTGCAGTTTCTGTTCTCTTGTGCTAAAAAGTAGTTCTATGAAGTCTAATCTTTAAACTGATGTCTTTTTAAAGCTGCAACTCATTCAGAGAAACTGACAGGTTCTCAAGAGTAAAACACAGGGTTAAATCAACACTATCAGGCCTAGAGCTGGAGAAAGCAGTTTCAGTCAGGATATCTTTAAAGCTAAAACGGAGAGGCAAAAATGGTTTGGGCGTGAAATATAATCAGCAGCCCATAAGAACATAAGATATAGGAGCAGAAGTAGGCCATTCAGCCCGTCGAGTCTGCTCCAGCATTCAATCATGGGCTGATCCAATTCTTCCAGTCATCCCCACTCCCCTGCCTTCTCCCCATACCCTTGATGCCCTGGCTAATCAAGAACCTATCTATCTCTGCCTTAAATGTACCCAATGATTGGCCTCCACAGCCACTCATGGTAACAAATTCCACAGACTTACTACCCTCTGACTAAAGTAATTTCCCCACATCTCTGTTCTAAATGGACGTCCCTCAATCTTGAAGTCGTGCCCTCTTGTCCTAGACTCACCTATCATGGGAAATAGCTTTGCTATTTCTAATGTTTTCAGTCTTTTTAACATTTGGAATGTTTCTATGAGATTCTCCTGAACTCCAGGGAATACAGCCCAAGAGCTGCCAGACATTCCTCATATGGTAACCCTTTCATTCCTGGAATCATTCTTGTGATTTGTCTCTGAATCCTCTCCAATGTCAGTATATCGTTTCTAAAATAAGGAGCCCAAAACTGCACGCAATACTCCAAGTCCAGTCTCACGAGTGCCTTATAGAGCTTCAACGTCACATCCCTGGCAGGGAAGATTGCAAAGGTTGTTGGGGAGAGTTTAAACTAGGATTGCTGGGGGTTGGGAACTGAAAAGAAGATACGGATGAAGAGGCGGTTGGGTCATGAATATAGAAAGCTTGGAGACAGTGCGAGAGGGAGGATAGGCAGGTGATAAAGAAGGGATGCACTCATGGTTTGAGATGTGTCTATTTTAATGCGGATGAGCTTAGAGCATGGATCAGTACTTGGAGCTATGATGTTGTGGCCATTACAGAGACTTGGATGGCTCAGGGACAGGAATGGTTACTTTGAGTGCCAGGATTTAGATGTTTCAGAAAGGACAGGGAGGGAGGCAAAAGAGGTGGGGGCATGGCATCGTTGATCAGAGAGTGTCACGGCTGCAGAAAAGGAGGAAGTGATGGAGGGTGGAGGTTAGGAACAGGAAGGGGTTAATAACTCTACTGGATGATTTTGTAGACCACTCAATAGTAACAGGGACATCGACTGGCAGATAGGGAGACAGCTTCTGGAAAGGTGTAATAATAACAGGGTTGTTGTGGTGGGGCGTTTTAATTCCCCAAATATTGATTAGCATGTCCTTAGTGTGAGAGGTTTAGATGGGGTGGAGTTTGTTAGATGTGTTCAAGAAGGTTTCTTGACACAATATGTAGATAAGCCTACAAGAGAAGAGGCTGTTCTTGATCTGGTATTGGTAAGTGAACCTGGTCAGGTGTCAGATCTCTCAGTGGGAGAGCATTTTGGAGATAGTGATCACAATTCTACCTCCTTTACAATAGCATTGAAGAGGGACAGGAACAGACAAGTTAGGAAAGCATTTAATTGGAGTAAGGGGAAATATGAGGCTATCAGGCAGGAGCTTGGAAGCATAAATTGGGAACAGATGTTCTCAGGGAAATGTACGGAAGAAACGTGGCAAATGTTCAGGGGATATTTATGTGGAATTCTGCATAAGTATGTTCCAATGAAACAGGGAAAGGATGGTAGGGTACAGGAACCATGGTGTACAAAGGCTGTGGTAAATCTAGTCAAGAAGAAAAGTAGAGCTTATGAAAGGTTCAAAAACACTAGGTAATGACAACAATCTAGAAGATAATAAGGCTAGCAGGAAGGAGCTTAAGAATTAAATTAGGTGAGCCAGAAGGGGCCATGAGAAGGCCTTGGCGGACAGGATTAAGGCATTCTACAAGTATGTGAAGAGCAAGAGGATAAGACGTGAGAAAATAGGACCAATCAAACGTGACAGTGGAAAAGTGTGTATGGAACCAGAGGAGATAGCAGAGGTACTTAATGAGTACTTTGCTTCAGTATTCAATACGGAAAAGGATCTTGGCAATTGTAGAGATGACTTGCAGCAGACTGAAAAGCTTGAACATGTAGATATTAAGAAAGAGGATGTGCTGGAGCTTTTGGAAAGCATCAAGTTAGATAAGTCACCAGGACCGGATGAGATGTACCCCAGGCTACTGTGGGAGGTGAGGGAGGAGATTGCTGAGCCTCTGGTGATGATCTTTGTATCATCAATGGGAAAAGGGGAGGTTCCAGAGTATTGGAAGGTTGCGGATGTTGTTCCTTTATTCAAGAAAGGGAGTAGAGACAGCCCAGGAAATTATAGACCAGTGAGTCTTACTTCAGTTGGTAAGTTGATGGAGGAGATCCTGAGAGGCAGGATTTATGAACATTTGGAGAGGCATAATATGATTAGGAATAGTCAGCATGGCTTTGTCAAAGGCAAGTCCTTCCTTATGAGCCTGATTGAATTTGTTGAGGATATGACTAAACACATTGATGAAAGAAGAGCAGTAGATGTAGTGTATATGGATTTCAGCAAGGCATTTGATAAGGTACCCCATGCAAGGCTTATTGAGAAAGTAAGGAGGCATTGGATCCAAGGGAACATTGCTTTGTGGATCCAGAACTGGCTTGCCCACAGAAGGCAAAGAGTGGTTGTAGATGGGTCATATTCTACATGGAGGTCGGTGACCAGTGGTCTGCCTCAGGGATCTGTTCTGGGACCCCTACTCTTTGTGATTTTTATAAATGATCTGGATGAGGAAGTGGAGGGATGGGTCAGTAAGTTTGCTGCTGACTCAAAGGTTGGAGGTGTTGTGGATAGTGTGGAGGTCTGTCAGAGGTTACGGCGGGACATCGATAGGATGCAAAACTGGGCTGAGAAGTGGCAGATGGAGTTCAACCCAGATAAGTGTGAGGTGGTTCATTTTGGTAGGTCAAATATGATGACAGAATATAGCATTAATGATAAGACTCTTGGCAGTGTGGAGGATCAGAGGGATCTTGGGGTCCATGTCCATGGACACTCAAAGCAGTTGCGCAGATTGACTCTGTAGTTAAGAAAACATATGGTGCATTGGCCTTTATCAATCATGGGATTGATTTTAGGAGCTGAGAGGTAATGTTGCAGCTGTATAGGACCCTAGTCAGACCCCACTTGGAGCACTGTACTCAGTTCTGGTCGTCTCACTATAGGAAGGATGTGGAAACCATAGAAAGAGTGCAGAGGAAATTTACAAGGATGTTGCCTGGATTGGGGAGCATGCCTTATGAGAGTAGGCTGAGTGAACTTGGCCTTTTCTCCTTGGAGCAACTGAGGATGAGAGGTGACCTGATAGAGGTGTATAAGATGATGAGAGGCATTGATCGTGTGGGTAGTCAGAGGCTTTTTCCCAGGGCTGAAATGGCTAACACGAGAGGGCACAGTTTTAAGGTGCTTGGAAGTAGGTAAGTTTTTTTTACACAGAATCGTGAGTGCGTGGAATGGGCTGCTGGTGACGGTGGTGGAGGTGGATACAATAGGGTCTTTTAAGAGAGTCCTGTACAGGTACATGGGGCTCAGAAAAATAGAGGACTATGGGTAACTCTAGGTAATTTCTAAGGTAAGGACATTGTGGGCCGAAGGGCCTGTATTGTGCTGTAGGGTTTCTGTGTTTCTGTGTATATTCTATACCTCTGGAAGTGAATGCCAACATTGCATTGCCCATGGAAGAGCTGATGGAAAGAAATCCAGGAGATTAAGTAGGAATAGAGTTCCAGAAACAAAATAGGCTACACAAAACACACACACAAGTGCATCAAGGATAGTGAAATTAGCACTTAACTTGGAGGTGTGATAAAAGGATTTGATTATTGGGATTTAGAAAGAGTGGGGTAAAGGCATGATCATTTCCATTTAGTTATGAGGTGGGAGCATCACGAGCTTAGACTATTGTTTACTGGGCGTTGCTGATTGTCCTTGAGGAGATGATGGTGAATGTGGTGCTTCTGGAAGTGATTTGCGAACCACCCCTATAGAGTTACTAATTGTTGCCTGTAACAGTTTGTAGCAGGCACCAGGAGTTTCAGACTACACGCTCACTCTTTATTGCAGACAGATAATTACCACATTAGCTTAAGTCTTTTAGAGGATGACATCATTATACTGAAGCTGCATGATGAAGTCACTCCTGCAATGCTGACAATTAGATAAGCAATGTTAAAGTGATGGCAATGAGTGTCCAAGTCAGGATAACATCTGAATTAGAAGGGAACCTGCAGGTAATGACAATTTCATCGAATTTCTTTTCTACTTTTGACTTCTAGCTGGAAGAAGGTACAACTTTAGGAATTGTCAAGAGTTATCAATAAAGGACACTGGGACAGCCCATCCCATATTGTCCTTCTGACTATTATGTTCAAAATAGTACGTCCAGCAAAAGTGCGTAATAATCAAGTACACAGATATATTCTCCACAGAATCTGTTGGTGAACTAGTCTATCTTAATCAACTGTCACAATTAAGGAGAAGGAGACTGTTTTCTGGTCTTTAAACTACACTTTGTCTCATTATAAAACTTATATGCATCAATGTCTGCATAAATTCTGTGTTACTCTGCGAATGAAATCCAATGGTGTGACAATACCTCCAATTTAATTTATATTGGACTCAAGCCTCCATTTGAGACTTTATCATGATCACAGCCCTTGCGCAAGCGTAAGGCGGCTTTCCAGTTTTAATTGGAATTCATTTGACCACTTTACTGCCAGTTGAATTTGTGTAGTGTGAAATATGGTGAATCTATGACCAACCAGCCCCAGCAAGAACTTTGCTTAAAACAATTCAAGTACAAATGACTCTGCTCAGACCCTAGGTTCCTTGTCCAAAGGCATAATAAATGATGAACTACATGTCCACTAACTGAGAATTTGCTTTTCATGCTGCTCTGCTACTTGGTGATTGTCATGATTTGAGACTCCATGTCTGTTAGATCAGCAGGTGCCTGGCTGTTGGCTTTTTCATCCCTGAGTAACTCATCATTAAAATGGGAAAACATGTTATATTTGTACCTGTAGTGTGCTTGCTTGAAGAATTTAAATGGGGGGAGGGGGTAAAAGCTCACTGCCCTCGAAATCCAATTGTATTGCGCTGATTATTTCTGCACCAGACCATTGGAAATGTGCTTTTCCTTGAATAGAAACACAACGGCAACCGTTTCTTGGTTGTTACACATTGCACCGCTGGGTACTTCTTATCGCAAATCATGCCTGAGGAGCGGACACAGTTTCCTCACCAACTGTGCATCAAGTGACGTCATTTCCCCATGCAATATTCTTTTCCAAATATAGCCAGGGAAATGAAACCAAGTTGAACATAAGAAATAGGAGCAGGAGTAGGCCATCCGGCCCATTGAACCTGCCCCGCCATTTAATAAGATCATGGCTGATCTGTCCGTAAACTCAGCTCCATCTACCTGCCTTCTCCCCGTAACCCTTAATTCCCTTACTATATAAAAATCTATCTAACTGTATCTTAAATATATTTAGTGAAGAAGCCTCAACTGCTTCCCTGGGCAGAGAATTCCACAGATTCACCACTCTCTGGGAGAAATAGTTTCTCCTCATCTCCACCCTAAATCTTCTCCCCTGAATCTTGAGGCAATGTCCCTTAGTTCTAGTCTCACCTACCAAATGGAAGCAACTGTCCCACTATCTTATCTATTCCTTTCAAAATTTTCTATGTTTCTATAAGATCCCCTCTCATTCTTCTGAATTCCAGAGAGTATATCCCAGGCGACTCAATCGCTCCTAATAGGTTAACCCCTTCATCTCTGGAATCAACCTGGTGAACCTCCTCTGCACCGCCTCCAAAGCCAGTATATACTTCCTCAAGTGTAGAGACCAGAACTGCACACAGTACTCCAGGTGCGGCCTCACCGGTACCCTGTATAGTTGCGCATGACCTCCCTGCTCTTGAATTCAATCCCTCCAGCAATAAAGGCCAACATTCCATTTGTCTTCTTAATAACCTCTTGTACCTGCAAGTCATCTTTTTGCCATTCATGCACAAGCACTCCCAAGTCCCTCTGCACAACAGCATGCTGCAATCTTTCACCATTTAAATAATAATCTGCTCTTCTATTATTCCTTCCAAAGTGGATGATCTCGCATTTACCAATGTAATATTCCATCTGCCAGACCTTGGCCCAATCAATTAACCTATCTATATCCCTCTGCAGACTCTCCACATCCTCTGTACAATTTGTTTTTCCACTCAGTTTAGTGTCATCAGCAAATTTTGCTACACTACACCCAGTCCCCTCTTCCAAATCATCAATGTAAGTGGTAAACAGCTGCAGGCCCAGCACCAACCCCCGTGGCACCCCACTCACCACTGACTGCCAACTGGAGAAACACCCACTTATGCCAACTCTTTGTCTTGTACTGGTTAACCAATCCAGTATCCAAGCCAATACACTTCCTCCGATTCCATGCATCTTTATCTTATTTATAAGTCTCTTGTTTGGCAACTTATCGAACGCCTTCTGGAAATCCAAGTATATGACAGTATATATAAGTATATGTTTCCCCTCCATCCACTGCACTCATTATGTCCTCAAAGAACTCTAGTAAGTTTGTCAAACAGGAGCTGCCCTTTCTGAATCCATGCTGTGTCTAATGGAACCACTCCTTTCTAAATGTTCCACTATTTTTTCCTTAATGACAGCTTCAACCATTTTCCTGACTACAGATGTTAAGCTAACTGGCCTATAGTTGCTCGTCTTTTGCCTACATCCTTTTTTAAAAAAAGTGACGTGTCACTTGCTGTCTTCCAATCCGCCGGGACCTGTCCAGAGCCTAGAGAGTTTTGATAAATGATTACCAACACAACTACTATAACTCCACCAATTCCCTCAGCACCCTGGGATGCATCCCATCAGGACCAGGGGACCTATCTACCTTCAGGCCCTCTCATTTTCTCATCACTATCTCTTTAGTGACAGTGATGTTATCGAGGTCCTCACCTCCCATTTCATCCATAACATCCTTCTTTGGCATATTAGGTGTGTCCTCCACTGTGAAGAGCGACACAAAATAGTCGTTCAATGCCTCAGCCATTTCCTTATCACCCAATATCAATTTCCATTTCTCGTCTTCCAAGGGACCTATGTTGACTTTAGCCACCCTCTTCCACTTTATATATTTATAAAAACTTTTGCTACCTGTTTTTATATTTTGTGCTAATTTACTTTCATTCTCTATCTTCCTTTTCCTTATTTGTTGTTTAGTTGTTCTTTGTTGCTTTTTAAAGTTTTCCCAATCCTCCAGTCTCCCAGTACTCATTGCGACTTTGTAAACATGAACTTTTAATTTGATACTATCTTTTATTTCCTTAATTATCCAAGGCTGGCTCTCTGCACACTTACTGTCCTTACTTTTGACTGGAATATACTTTTGCTGAGCTCTTGTGCAAAATCTCTTTGAAAGTATTCCACTGTTCCTCAACTGTCCTACCAAATTGCCTGTGCTCCCAATCCATATTAGCCAACTCCTCCCTCATCCCGTTGTAGTGTTCCTTGTTCAAGCATAATACACCAGTTTTAGATCTAATTATTTCATCCTCCATCAGTATGCAAAATTCAATCATACTATGATCACTCTTTCCAAGAGGATCCCTGACTACAAGATCGTTAATCTTACCCGTCTCATTGCACAAGACTAGGTCTGAGATAGCATTTTCTCTTGTAGATTCACTAACATGCTGCTCAAGAAAGCCATCATGGATCACGGATGCACTCTATGAAGTCCTCCTCAAGCCTTCCTTGACCAATCTGATTCAGTCAATCTATGTGGAAGTTAAAATCCCCCATGACAACTGCCATTCCTTTCTTACAAGCCTCAGTTATTTCTTGGTTAATTGCCTCTGCCACTACAATATTTTTGTTAGGTGGCCTATAGACAACTCCCACCAGTGATTTTTTTCCCTTTACTATTCTTAATCCCTACCCAGATGACTCAACATTCTGCTCTGTGGATCTTATATCATCTCTCACAATCGCCCTGATCTCATCCTTAAGAGCGCCACCCCACCTCCTTTGTCTTCCATTCTTCTACTCAAGTATTTCCACAAATGAGAACTTGTATCGTATCCTCGAGCTCAATGGTATGCTCCAAAGCAATATGGCCAGGCCTATACGTCACTACACCAGGGACACCTTTGGGAGGTGGTGACAGTTGGTGTTTGCATAACAAGGGCTCTACACATAGCTTGATGCAGCCAAACACAATGATAAGGACTAAATTGGGCACACTTTTCCCTTTTTCTCTGGAGATTTGTGTATCAGGTCTCTGTGTTGTTTTAATCTCCAGATGACTGCTGTAGTGGAGCAGCAGGATATGTGCCACACCTGCACCATGCACAACAACACCAAGAGCACATTGTAGCCAGCAACCCAGTTGTAAGTTCCAATGAGACATGGAAAGGATGGTAGGGTACAAAATCCGTGGTGCAGAAAGGCTGTTGTAAATCCAATCGAAGAAAAGAAGAGCTTACAAAAGGTTCAAAAAACTAGGTAATGATATGAATCTAGAAGATTATAAGGCTAGCAGGAAGCGGCTTAAGAATGAAACTAGGAGAGCCAGAAGGGGCCATGAGAAGGCCTTGGCGAACAGGATTAAGGCATTCTACAAGTATGTAAACAGCAAGAGGATAAGGCGTGAGAGAATAGGACTAATCAAGTGTGACAATGGTAAAGTGTGTGTGGAACTGGAGGAAACACCAACGGTACTTAATGAATACTTTGCTTCACTATTCACTACAGAAAAGGATTTTGGCAATTGTAGGGTTGACTTGCAGTGGACAGAAAAGCTTGAGCATGTAGATATTAAGGAAGAGGATGTGATGGAGATTTTGGAAAGCATCAAGTTGGATAAGTCACTGGGACCAGATGGGTTGTACCCCAGGCTTCTGTGGGAGGCGAGGGAGATGATTGCTGAGCCTCTGGCAATGATCTTTGCATCATCAATGAGGACGCAAGAGGTTTTGGAGGCTTGGAGGGTTGTGGATGTTGTTCCCTTATTCAAGAAAGGGAGTAGAGATAGCCCAGAAAATTATAGACCAGTGAGTCTTACTTCAGTAGTTGGCAAGTTGATGGAGGAGATCCTGAGAGGCAGGATTTGTGAACATTTAGAGAGGCATAATATGATTTGGATTAGCCAGCATGGCTTTGTCAAAGGCAGATCATGCCTTACGAGCCTGATTGAATTTTTTGAGGATGTGAATAAACAGATTGATGAAGAGCAGTAGATGTAGTGTATATGGATTTCAGCAAGGCATTTGATAAGGTACCCCATGCAAGGTTATTGAAAAGTAAGGAGGCATGGAATCTAAGGGGACATTGCTTTGTGGATCCAGATCTGGCTTACCCACAGAAAACAAAGGGTGGTTGTAGACGGGTCATATTCTGCATGGAGGCCGGTGACCAGTGGTGTGCCTCAGGGATCTATTCTGGGACCCCTACTCTTCGTGATTTTTATAAATGACCTGGATGAGGGATGGGTTAGTAAATTTGCTGATGACACAAAGGTTGGAGGTGTTGTGGGTAGTGTGGAGGGTTGTCAGTGTTTACAGCAGGCAATTGACAGGATGCAAAACTGGGCTGAGAAGTGGCAGATGGAGTTCAACCCAAATAAGTGTGAGGTGGTTCATTTTGGTAGGTCAAATATGATGCCAGAATATAGTAGTAATGATAAGACTCTTG
Organism: Hypanus sabinus; assembly: GCF_030144855.1. Taxonomy (NCBI): domain Eukaryota; kingdom Metazoa; phylum Chordata; class Chondrichthyes; order Myliobatiformes; family Dasyatidae; genus Hypanus; species Hypanus sabinus. The sequence continues at coordinate 47,406,195 of NC_082738.1, forward strand.
GCAGTGTGGAGGATCAGAAGGATCTTGGGATCCGAGTCCATAGAAACATAGAAAATAGGTGCAGGAGTAGGCCATTCAGCCCTTCGAGCCTGCACCGCCATTCAGTATGATCATGGCTGATCATCCAACTCAGAACCCTGTACCTGCTTTCTCTCTATACCCCCTGATCCCTTTAGCCACAAGGGCCATATCTAACTTCCTCTTAAATATAGCCAATGAACCAGCCTCAACTGTTTCCTGTGGCAGAGATTCCACAGATTCACCACTCTCTGTGTGAAGTTTTTCCTCATCTCGGTCCTAAAAGGCTTCCCTTTTATCCTTAAACTGTGACCCCTCATTCTGGACTTCCCCAACATCGGAAACAATCTTCCTGCATCTAGCCTGTCCAACCCCTTTAGAATTTTATACGTTTCAATAAGATCCCCCCTCAATCTTCTAATTTCCAGTGAGTATAAGCCTACTCGATCCAGCCTTTCTTCATATGAAAGTCCTGCCATCCCAGGAATCAATCTGGTGAACCTTCTCTGTACTCCCTCTATGGCAAGAATGTCTTTCCTCAGATTAGGGAACCAAAACTGCACACAATACTCCAGGTGCGGTCTCACCAAGGCCTTGTACAACTGCAGTAGAACCTCCCTGCTCCTGTACTCAAATCCTTTTGCTATGAATGCCAACATACCATTTGCCTTTTTCACTGCCTGCTGTACCTGCATGCCCACCTTCAATGACTGGTGTACAATGACACCCAGGTCTCGTTGCATCTCCCCTTTTCCTAAATGGCCACCGTTCAGATAATAATCTGTTTTCCTGTTCTTGCAACCAAAGTGGATAACCTCATTTAATCCACATTAAATTGCATCTGCCATGAATTTGCCCACTCACCTAACCTATTCAAGTCACCCTGCATCCTCTTAGCATCCTCCTCACAGCTAACACTGCTGCCCAGCTTTGTGTCATCCGCAAACTTGGAGATGCTGACATTTAATTCCCTCGTCTAAATCATTAATATATATTGTAAACAACTGGGGTCCCAGCACTGAGCCTTGCGGTACCCCACTAGTCACTGCCTGCCATTCTGAAAAGGTCCCGTTTACTCCCTCTCTTTGCTTCCTGTTTGCCAACCAATTCTCTATCCACATCAATACCATGTGCTTTAAGTTTGCACACTAATCTCCTGTGTGGGACCTTGTCAAAAGCCTTTTGAAAATCTAAATATATCACATCCACTGGCTCTCCCCTATCCACTCTACTAGTTACAGCTTCAAAACATTCTATAAAATTCGTCAGACATGATTTTCCTTTCACAAATACATGCTGACTTTGTCCGATGATTTCACCTCTTTCAAAATGTGCTGTTATCACATCTTTGATAACCGACTCTAGCGTTTTCCCCACCACCAATGTCAGACTAACCGGTCTATAATTCCCCGGTTTCTCTCTCCCTCCTTTTTTAAAAAGAGGGGTTACATTAGCCACCCTCCAATCCTCAGGAACTAATCCAGAATCTAAGGAGTTTTGAAAAATTATCACTAATGCATCCACTATTTCTTGGGCTACTTCCTTAAGCACTCTGGGATGCAGACCATCTGGCCCTGGGGATTTATCTGCCTTTAATCCCTTCAATTTCCTTAACACCACTTCCCTACTAACATGTATTTCCCTCAGTTCCTCCATCTCACAAGACCCTCGGTCCCTTACTATTTCCGGAAGATTACTTATGTCCTCCTTAGTGAAGACAGAACCAAAGTAGTTATTCAATTGGTCTGCCATGTCTTTGTTCCCTATGATCAATTCACCTGTTTCTGACTGTAAAGGACCTACATTTGTCTTGACCAATCTTTTTCTTTTCACGTATCTATAAAAGCTTTTACAGTCAGTTTTTATGTTCCCTGCCAGCTTTGTCTCATAATCTTTTTTCCCTTTCCTAATTAAGCCCTTTGTCCTCCTCTGCTGGTCTCTGAATTTCTCCCAGTCCTCAGGTGTGCCACTGTTTCTGGCTAATTTATATGTTTCTTCTTTGGACTTGATACTATCCCTAATTTCCCTTGTCAGCTACGGGTGCACTACCTTCCCTGGTTTATTCTTTTGCCAAACTGGGATGAACAATTGTTGTAGTTCATCCATGCAATCTTTAAATGCTTGCCATTGCATATCCACCGTCTATTTGCCAGTCTATCTTAGCTAATTCACATCTCATACCTTCAAAGTTACCCTTCTTTAAGTTCATTGTTTCTGAATTAACTATGTCACTCTCCATCTTAATGAAGAATTCCACCATATTATGGTTACTCTTACCCAAGGGGCCTCGCACGACAAAATTGCTCAATACCCAATTGAGCAATAACCCTTCCTCATTGCTCAATACCCAATCTAGAATGGCCTGCTCTCTAGTTGGTTCCTCGACATGTTGGTTCAGAAAACCATCCCGCATACATTCCAAGAAATCCTCTTCCTTAGCACCCTTACCAATATGGTTCACCCAATCTATATGTAGATTGAAGTCACCCATTATAATTACTGTTCCTTTATTGCACACATTTCTAATTTCCTGTTTAATGCCATCCCCAACCTCACTACTACTGTTAGGTGGCCTGTACACAACTCCCAACAGCGTTTTCTGCCCCTTAGTGTAATGCAGCTCTACCCATATCGATTCCACATCCTCCAGGCTAATGTCCTTCCTTTCTATTGCGTTAATCTCCTCTCTAACCAGCAATGCTACCCCACCTCCTTTTCTTTCCTGTCTATCCCTCCTGAATATTGAATATCCCTGGATGTTGAGCTCCCATCCTTGGTCACCCTGGAGCCATGTCTCTGTGATCCCAACTATATCATATTCATTAATAACTATCTGCACATTCAATTCATCCACCTTGTTACGAATGCTCCTCGCATTGACACACAAAGCCTTCAGGCTTGTTTTCACAACACTCTTAGCCCTTATACAATTATGTTGAAAAGTGGCTCTTTTTGCTTTTTGCCCTGGATTTGCCTGCCTGCCACTTTTACTTTTCACCTTACTACTTTTTGCTTCTACCCTCATTTTATACCCCTCTGTCTCTCTGCACTTGTTCCCATCCCCCTGCCACATTAGTTTAAAGCCTCCTGAACAACAGTAGCAAACGCTCCCCCTAAGACATTGGTTCCAGTCCAGCCCAGGTGCAGACTGTCCTGTTTATACCGGTCCCACCTCCCCCAGAACTGGTTCCAATGCCCCAGAAATTTGAATCCATCCCCCTTGCACCATTTTTCAAGCCACATATTCAACTGAAATATCCTCCTATTTCTGCTCTGACTAGCACGTGGCACTGGTAGTAATCCAGAGATTATTACCTTTGTGGTCCTACTTTTTAGTTTATCTCCTAACTCCCTAAATTCACCTTGTCGGACCTCATCCCATTTTTTACCTATATCGTAGGTACCTATGTGCACCACGACCACTGGCTGTTCACCCTCCCATTCCAGAATGTCCTGCAGCCGCTCAGAGACATCCTTGACCCTTGCACCAGGGAGGCAACATACCATCCTGGAGTCTCGTTTGCGGCCGCTGAAGCACCTATCTATTCCCCTTACAATCAAATACCCTATCACTATAGCTCTCCCACTCCTTTTCCTTCCCTCCTGTGCCGCAGAGCCACCATGGTGCAATGAATTTGGCTGCTGCTGCCTTCCCCTTATGAGACATCTCCCTCAACAGTATCCAAAACAGTATATCTGTTTAGGAGGGAGATGGCCTCAGGGGACTCCTGCACTACCTGCCTATTGCTAAACTGTCTAGTGGCCACCCCTTCCCTTTCTGCCTGTGTAGCCTTTACCTGCGGTGTGGCCAACTCACTGAATGTGCTATTCACGACTTTCTCAGCATCGCGGATGCTCCAGTGTGAATCCAGTCGCAGCTCCAGACGCTCAATGCGGTCTGCCAGAAGTTGCAGTTCGACACACTTCCTGCACACATAGTCGTCAGGGACACTGGAAGTATCCCTGATTTCCCACATGCTGCAGGATGAACAAACCACGGGGCCGATCTCAGCTGCCATGACCTACCCAATACTTGCCTCAACTTTTGAAACCTTCTCCTTTGAAAGGAACTTACTCGACCTTACTTCACTTGTAGTGAAGCTCATCCTCAGCCTCTTCTCGTCGAAGCCTCTCGAGTCAAAGCCTAAAATCTCCACTCCTTCTCTGGCCCACTCACTCACTGGCCGCTTTCCATAGGACACGCAAAGCTGCTAAGCAGATTAACTCTGTGCTTAAGAAGGTATACGATGCATTGGCCTTCATCAATCGTGGGATTGAGTCTAAGAGCCGAGAAGCAATGTTGCAGCTGTATTGGACCCTGGTCAGACCCCACCAGGAGTACTGTGCTCATTTCTGGTTGCCTCACTACAGGAAGGACATGGAAACCATAGAAAGGGTGCAAAGGAGATTTATACAACGATATTGCCTGGATTGGGGAGCATGCCTTATGAGAATAGGTTGAGTGAACTCAGCCTTTTCTCCCTGGAGTGACGGAAAATGAGAGGTGACTTGATAGAGGTGTACAAGATAATGAGAGGCATTGATCCTGTGGATAGTCAGAGGCTTTTCCCCAGGGCTGAAATGGCTAGCATGAGAGGGCACAGTTTTAAGGTGCTTAGAAGTAGGTACAGAGGAGATGTCGGGGGTAAGTTTTTTACACAGAGAGTGGTGAGTGCGTGGAATGGGCTGCTGGCAGCGGCAGTGGAGGCAGATACGATAGGGTATTTTAAGAGACTCCTGGATAGGTACATGGAGCTTAGTAAAATAGAGGGCTATGGGTAAAGCCTAGGTAGTTCTAAGTTAGGGACATGTTCAGCAAAGCTTAGAGGGCCGAAGGGCCTGTTTTGTGCTGTATGTTTTTTCTATGTTTTCTAATAGCCTGTCTGTCTGGGCCTCTTATTTATTAAGGATATTTAATTCCCAGTGTTACGAACCCCGTAACTGGGTTACTTACCAGCAAAGATAGAGAGGCCCGTTGAAGTCTGATGGTACTATTTTTAAAAGTATTTATTGAAAAAGGGGCACAAAAGTAAGATTAATGCAAACATACAGATAATATACGTCGTCAATACTAAATCTAAAAGCGCGGGTATAATAACAATCAATAAGAAATAGTTCTATCGTTGTCTAGGGGATAATGTATTGTCCGATGGAAATATCAAAGTCACTGTTAGTTCGTTCAAGCTGCAGCGTTTTGGGTTTTAGAGAGGGACGGTTTAAACTGGCCCAGGTCTTTTATGATGCCAATCCTTTGAGTCTGGGGAGTCGGTTTCCCTGTTGTTAGCTAAAAGCCGTTTTCCGTGGTACCAGCCACCAGTTCCAGGCAACGGAACTGAACGCACGTAGCCTCCTTCAAAATGGCTTCCCTGATTACAGGAGCACTAACGTTTCTTCTGGTGCGTCTGAGGGGCTATTCCTACAGACCCTCTTTTATCCTGACTCACAGGGTCGTAGATGTCAATCAGGTTGGGGGTGATGCAATCTCTCCCTCAACCAGCCCACTTTGCCTGAGGGCATCCACGTAGTACAGTCTCCAATCCACAAAATTCGCCTTCCGGAGACAATGGCCATGTCCTGTAGCTTTACATCACCAGGGAAACAAGACATTCCGCACGTCTCTCTCTCTCATTCTCCTGGGCCCCCTGACCCAACCCAACGGTGATCTTGTGATTCTCACAAAGGAGGGGGCTGCAGGCATAACACCACTCATCTCCACCTTGCAACCAGGTTTCTGTAATGGCCACTAAGTCATATTCCTTGGCAATGATCTGTGCCACAAATTCATTAACCTTGTTTCTAATACTACGGGCATTTCGATAAAGTGTCCTTATACTCATTGTCCTTCTAGAATCTAGTAACCTATGTGATTTTTGCTTTTTACTTTTATGCACTCTACTCTTACTTTTTTCTTCACTAACTCTGGCTTTGGTCCCTGCATCACTTCCCTCTTCTTTTCTATGTGGGTTCCCACTCCCCTGCCATATTAGTTTAAAATGTCCCCAACAGCATGAGCAAACCATCTCCCTAGGACATTGATCCTGGCCCTGCCCAGATGTAGACAGTCCAGATGGTACTGGTTCCATCACCCCCAGCAGCAATTCCAATGCCCCAAGAATCTGAAACCCTCCCTCCTGCACCACCGCCCAAGCCACATATTAACTCTAGCTATCCTGCTATTCCAACTCTGGCTAGCACGTGACACTGGTAATAATCCTGAGATTATTACCTTTGAGGTCCTACTCTTTAATTTTATCTCCTAACTGGAAAACAATTGAGGATGGTCATTTCCAAAGTAGCTAGGCCTTCCTAACGTTTTAATAGAGGTAGACTTCTGAGGTGAAGTCCTATACTTAACTTCAGGTCTTTAGTTCTCTCTTCTCCATCTTACCTACTGATCTTACACTCAGTCACTCTTCACAGTTCAGGGCTCCGATACCAACACTCTAATTCCCTTCTCGTTGCCCTGAACTTTCAACTTCCCAGAAATCTTGTCTTCTTCTCCAAAGCCTTCACATACTGCCCCAAAGGCCAAACCCACCCCATCAAAGCACCACAAAACTCTGATCAGGCCTCAGTTTCCCTCTATCTCATAATACAAAGATTGTTCTGCTCAAGGCTCAGATGGCCTTTCCCCTCTATTCTTCACTACCTCTTCACTCAACTGCCACTCCATGGTTGGTGAAGTTTGACAGCGCATGAAGGGAAGATGTGAACTGTATCAGATCAGTTGTGAGAATGTGGCAAGTGTGAATGTGGCCAACTGATCATGCAGTGAATCGATTGGGCCACCTATACATGGAGGGCTTTCTCTTACTTTTTCGCGTGGACTTTCCAGTGCTCATGTTTTTGGCTCGGTGGGCCTGGTTCATTGCTCCCACACAATCCATTGAACAGCATGCAGCATTACTAACATGACTCAGTAAAAAATGTTCAGTCATACTGCCATTGTCATTCTTGCTCTGCAGATACGTAACAAAATGCAGCCACTAATAATCTCCCAATGTCCAATGTTTTTACCCCATTCTTACCAACTCTTGGCCAGTTTCATCTCAATTTACTCATCATATCACTGAACTGGTTCCACCACCTATGGACTCTCTTTCAAGGACTCTTCAACTCATGTCCTTGATAATTATTGCTTATTATTTATTTTTTATTATTTTGTATTATTTTTGTATTTGCACAGTTTGTTGTCTTTTGCACATCGGATGTATTTCTGTTTGTTGCGTACAGTTTTTCATTGATTCTATTGTGTTTCATTGTACTTACTGAGGATGCCTGCCAGAAAATGAATCTTAGGGAAGTATATGGTGACCTATATGTACTTTGATAATAAATTTACTTTTAACTTTAAGCTTTGAGATCATAGAACCTTTTTTCCATAGTAGTAGTATCAAAATCAAGAGGGTATAAGTTGGAGGAAGAAGGTTAAAGGAGATTTGACGGGAAAGTTTGTTACATAGAGAATGCTGTTGTCTGGAACAGAGAGGCAGTTGTATTAGATATGCACTCAGTGGCCACTTTATTAGGTACCTCCTATACCTATTAAAGTAGCCACTGAGTGAATGATCACGATCTTCTGCTGCTGCAGCCCATCCCTTCAAGATACAGAGATGCTCTTCTGCATACCACTGTTGTGATTCATAATCCATTAAAAACCAAGCGTCAGAAGATATATACTTCACAATTAGAATCTTGATAATTAGGACAAAACCAGATAACTATATTTGCCTTGTAGTGCATATTTTTGCAGCACTATTGTAGGCATAACTGCTGCTTTTTATAAATCAGTCACTGATTTAAAGCAGAAGTAGCTCAATTAGATGCCCAGAATAAAAATGAATTGATGGTAAAGGTTCAGAGCACCAGATAAAATGAGCTGTCAGTGAGGTAAATGTCATGCTAAGTAAGTAAGTAACTAGTCAACAGTCAACAAGGTAATTAAAACCTGAACAGAAATATACAGCATCTAGAGTGACTGGAACAATCTTTTCTCACTCTATTACTCATAAAGACTAGTAGGAATAACACTTGGGCTAATGGTGAGAATCAGCCAGCATTAATTCAGGAACTTAGTGCTGAAGGTGCCATACTGTTCTTGAAGTTTGACAGTGCTGGTATCTCATGGAGAATCTTGGCATTGAAGTTTGTGAAGTTACCATAATTGCATGATAGATACAAATCAAGCCAGCAACAATTAAAGCTTGGCCATTCTATTTTGAGTAATTGTTAACATTGGGACAGATTTTAATGACCATCTCAGTGGCAATAACTATACAGCTGTGGAATCTCAATCCTTCAGTTTATGATTGGAGATTTTGTTGAAAAGGTAGGGTCTAGTAATTCAATCACAGTTTAAAATAAACTTTAGCTGGAATGAAACATGAGAATGATGATTCCTTGAACATAATGCAACATTACTAAATTTCAGATATGTTGATATCAGAACAGGGTGGACAGAATGGAGCTTTCACAGGGTGGAATGAGGTGTAGTCAACATTTGTAGATTTGTAATAGGTACAAGTCATTACTCTAATACCGGAGACAGAAAATTGAATAGTTGAGGAAAAAAGGATTAGAAAGAGATTAGCTGTGTGAATGTGAGAAGAAGAATGGAATTGGCAGCAAAGGTGATGAAACCTTGAGTTTCTTATGAGCCAGGAAGCAGCACAAACAATTGTCAATGTTACAGAGCAAAGGAATACGAAAGGAGATGTTAGTATAACTGAAACAAGGATTGTCCCACAAATCCATCAAAGGAGCTTTGGTTTAAGTGGGACCCTATGTCTATACTTGTGATTTGTAAGAAATGAGTGGAGTTAAAGGCAAAATTCTTCAATGAGACAATATTCTTCAATGGGTGCAGAGAGGTGGAGTTGAGTGTGATGGGAGACACAGGCAGGGTATCTGTTCCTGGAAGAGACAAAGGATGCTCGAGCCAGCATGGTGTGAGATAAAAGAGGAGAGACGCAAGATTTTGCATTTACCTGATTTTACATTAAGTCTTTGAAGTGGTTGTAGTCTGCACGACTCATTATTGATACTTCAATCTAACTGGTTATGATATTATAGCTGCTCGAACTTGTCCCAGCAAAGAGAGGGTGTGGCCATTTTAATAGGTCTCTGAACGTTTCAACATCAGCAAAAGTCAGATATTTTCTTGAAACTTGCCCTCTAAAGTAACATCACCTTGCCCTCTTACTCTGTTCAACTCTTGCCAGTTTGAGATAGTTATACAATAAAGAACCATTTATTGGTGGTGATTTTTATTGTAACCATAACAACCAAGCTGCAATAATCATGGCACTACTCCCTCAAGTAGATCAAATCTTGTAGCATGATGTGCAAGAAAAGAACCCTCCTCATTCATTGGTGCTTTCAACAACAAGATGATAAGTGGTCTTAAGCTAAATTAAAATAGTATATTGTAGCGGTGTGCTACACGCAGCGCTAAAATTACGACCCAGAGTCGGTAACTGCAGTCGAAGGAAAAACTTTATTCGAAATCCTCAGCCTCACTTTTAAGCCTCTCTCGACCTGCCCCCCGTGGCGCAGAGGCTCCAAAGCTCTGTGCTCGCAAACCCCCGTAGGCTATCTAATTGTGAGCCGGTTCGGATATGCCAGGAAATGGGTCGCCACAGAACCCCCCCCAGAACCGGCGATACACCCCCCAATGTCCACAGTCTGGGCCAGAACCTGCTTGGGAGGTCGGCCTCTGCGAAGAGGTGCCGGAAACTCGGACGGTTGCGCCAGGTCCACATGGGCCGGTTTGAGGCGGTCCACCGTGAAAACCTCCTCTTTCCCCCAGCGTCCAGCACGAACGTGGACCCGTTGTTCCGGAGCACCATAAACGGCCCCTCGTATGGCCGCTGCAGCGGTGGCCGATGCCCGCCCCTTCGTACAAACACAAACTTACAGTTCTGTAGGTCTTTGGGTACGCAGGTCGGGTGCCGCCCGTGCTGTGAAGTGGGTATGGGGGCCAGGTTACCGAGCTTCTCGCGTAGTCTGCCCAGGACTGCTGCGGGATCTTCCTCTTGCCCCTGTGGGGCTGGTAGGAATTCCCCGGGGACAACCAGGGGCGCGCCGTATACCAACTCGGCCGACGAGGTGTGCAGGTCGTCCTTGGGCGCTGTGCGGATGCCGAGTAGGACCCAGGGAAGCTCGTCCGCCCAGTTGGCTCCTCGCAGGCGGGCCATGAGGGCCGACTTCAGGTGACGGTGGAAACGCTCCACTAGCCCGTTTGACTGTGGGTGGTAGGCAGTGGTGTGGTGCAGCTGAGTCCCCAAAAGGCTGGCCATAGCTGACCACAGGCTGGAGGTGAACTGGGCGCCTCTGTCGGAGGTAATGTGGGCTGGTACACCAAAGCGAGATATCCAGGTGGCGATCAGGGCTCGGGCGCAAGATTCGGAGGTGGTGTCAGTGAGCGGGACCGCCTCTGGCCATCTCGTGAACCGGTCCACGATAGTCAGGAGGTGCCGTGCTCCGCGCGACACTGGCAGGGGGCCCACGATATCCACATGAATGTGGTCGAAACGCCGGTGGGCGGGATGGAACTGCTGCGGTGGGGCTTTGGTGTGCCGCTGCACCTTGGCCATCTGGCAGTGCATGCACGTTTTGGCCCATTCACTGACCTGTTTGCGGAGTCCGTGCCAAACGAACCTGCTGGAAACCATCCGGACAGTTGTCCAGATGGAGGGATGCGCCAAGTTATGAATAGAGTCGAAAACACGGCGCCGCCAGGCTGTCGGGACGACGGGACGGGGCTGGCCGGTGGCGACTTCATAGAGTAGGGTCCTCTCACCCGGGCCCACGGGGAGGTCCTGGAGCTGCGGACCGGAGACTGCGGTTCTGTAACTCGGAAACTCCTCATCCGCCTGCTGCGCCTCTGCCAGTGCCTCAAAGTCTACCCCTTGGGAAAGGGCATGAACGGTAGGGCGAGAGAGCGCATCCGCCACGACATTGTCCTTACCCGAGACGTGCCGGACATCCGTCGTGTATTCAGAGATGTAGGACAGGTGGCGTTGCTGGCGGGACGACCAGGGGTCGGACGCTTTCGTAAACTCAAAGGTAAGCGGTTTGTGGTCCGTGAACGCGGTGAAGGGCCGACCTTCTAGGAAGTACCTGAAATGCCGGATTGCCAGGTAGAGCGCCAACAGTTCCCGGTCGAAAGCACTGTACTTGAGCTCGGGTGGCCGCAGGTGTTTGCTGAAAAACGCCAGGGGTTGCCAGCGACCTGCGATGAGTTGCTCCAGCACCCCACCGACTGCCGTGTTAGATGTGTCCACTGTGAGGGCAGTAGGGGCGTCCATTCTGGGATGTACTAGCATCGCGGCGTTCGCCAAAGCTTCCTTCGTTTGAACGAAAGCGGCGGCGGACTCCTCGTCCCAGGTAATGTCCTTGCTCGGACCCGACATCAGGGCGAACAGGGGGCGCATGATCCGGGCAGCTGAAGGGAGGAAGCGGCGGTAGAAATTGACCATACCTACGAATTCCTGAAGGCCTTTGATCGTGGTGGGTCGGGGAAAGTGGCGGACCGCATCTACCTTAGTGGGCAGAGGGGTTGCCCTGTCTTTAGTAATGCTGTGGCCCAGGAAGTCAATGGTATTGAGTCCGAACTGGCATTTGGCGGGGTTGATTGTAAGACCATACTCACTCAGTCGGGCGCATTGACGGAGGTGGGACAGATGCTCCTGACGACTGCTGCTGGCTATGAGGATGTCATCCAAATAGATGAACGCGAAGTCCAGGTCGCGTCCCACCGCGTCCATTAACCGCTGGAACGTCTATGCGGCATTCTTCAGGCCGAACGGCATGCGGAGGAACTCGAAAAGGCCAAACGGGGTGATGAGAGCCGTTTTGGGGACGTCGTCAGGATGCATCGGGATTTGATGGTACCCTCGGATGAGGTCTACCTTGGAGAAGATCCGTGCGCCGTGCAGGTTTGCTGCAAAGTCCTGAATGTGCAGCACAGGGTAGCGGTCCGGTGTTGTAGCCTCATTCAGCCTGCGGTAGTCGCCGCATGGTCTCCAGCCCCCTGTTGCTTTGGGCATCATGTGCAGGGGGGAGGCCCATGGGCTGTCGGACCGCCGGATGATCCCCAATTCCTCCATCCTCTGGAACTCCTCCTTCGCCAGTCGGAGCTTGTCCGGGGGAAGCCGCCGAGCGCGGGCATGGAGGGGTGGTCCCTGGGTCGGGATGTGGTGCTGTACGCCGTGCCTGGGCATGGCCGCTGTGAACTGCGGTGCCAGAACTGATGGGAAATCCGCCAGGACCCTGGTGAAGTCATTGTCGGACAGCGTGATGGAGCCGAGGAGAGGGGCTGGCAACTGGGCTGCACCCAGGGAGAACGTCTGAAAGGTCTCGGCGTGTACAGTCTCTTCCTGGGCAGGTCGACCAGTAGGCTGTGAGCTCACAAAAAATCCGCACCCAGAAGCGGTTGGGCTACGGCAGCCAGTGTGAAGTCCCACGTGAACTGGCTGGAGCCGAACTGTAGCTGCACCTGACGGTGCCATAGGTCCTTACTGTGCTGCCATTCACGGCCCTCGGGGGGGGGGGCCCGGTGCCCTGCTGCGGGTGTCATAACTCATCGGAGGTAAAACGCTGATCTCAGCCCCAGTATCAACCAAAAACTGGCGTCCCGACCTTCTATCCCACACATACAGGAGGCTATCCCGATGGCCAGTTGCCGTAGCCATCAGCGGCGGCTGGCCCTGGCGTTTCCCGGGAACTTGCAGGGCGGGCGACTACGGCGGGCTTCTGTGCCCCACCGCTGGTGGTAGAAGCACCAGTGTTCATTGGGCCGGGGGTTGGCGGGCTCTGCGGCTGGGCCTGGACTGGTTTGCTGCCGGGAGCGTGGCTGGGAGATCTGTGCGATGGACGCCCCGCTCACCTTTTTGGCGTTCCACAGCAAGTCCGCCCAAGCTGCCACCTTCCGGGGGTCACTGAAATCCGCGTCGGACAGCAGCAGGCGTATGTCCTCGGGCAGCTGCTCCAGGAATGCCTGCTCAAACATGAGGCAGGGTGTGTGTCCGTCGCGAGAGACAACATCTCATTCATTAAATCCGATGGAGGTCTGTCGCCCAAGCCTTCCAGGTGCAGTAAACGGGCAGCCCGCTCGCGCCGTGAGAGTCCGAAAGTCCTGAGGAGCAGGGCTTTGAATTCCGTGTACTTGCCGTCTGCCGGGGGCGACTGTACGAACTCCGCGACCTGGGCCGCTGTGTCCTGGTCGGGGGAGCTCACCACGTAGTAGTAGCGGGTGTCTGTCATTTCTGCTCCAAAAAATCGTTTGGACTGTCGGGGTCACCAATTGTAGCGGTGTGCTACACGCAGCGCTAAAATTACGACACGGAGTCGGTAACTGCAGTCGAAGGAAAAACTTTATTCGAAATCCTCAGCCTCACTTTTAAGCCTCTCTCGGCCTGCCCCCCGTGGCGCAGAGGCTCCAAAGCTCTGTGCTCGCAAACCCCCGTAGGCTATCTAATTGTGAGCCGGTTCGGATGTACCAGGAAATGGGTCGCCACAATATGACCAACTCAAGGACATTCTGATTTGCCTTTGATTTTTAATTAACATCGATAAGCTTTTCTGCTCAGCTTTCCTTCTATATCCAAATAAACTAGGAAGTTAAATTTGAAATATTGGTTGAGCATAGGTAATAGTGTTGCTGCTTATGGTTGTGGAGAGTAATGTTTGAATATGGAACATTCCTAAATAAGAGCAGTAAATCTACCCTGTCCAGGTAATCTGTTTGTAAATGCCAATGCAAATTAGATGTGTTATTTGACCCTTGTTTAAAATATCTGTGTACGTTTTGAGCACTCAATACTTTCCCATGTTAATTGGTGTCAGTACACTTCTCCAATGCTGGAGATGTATTTGCTGTCTGAAATGAAGTGGCTGGCAGCAAGTAAGGAAGATGCATTTTCTCTACAACAAGTGCTTTTCTGTCATAGTTGTACCTTCAGGAAGTGTTGGCATTGTGGAGACACACAAGAGATTGCAGATGCTGAAAATCTGAAGCAACACGCACAAAATGCTGCAGGAACTCAGCAAGTTAGCAGCAGCTATGGGGCAGGGGAGAATGAACAGTTGATGTTTCAAGCTGAAACCATTCATCAGGATTGGAAAGAAAGAGGGCAGAAGCCAGAATAAAGAGGTGGAGGATCATCAGTTAGTGGGTGATGGGTGAAATCTGGGTGAGAAGGGGAAGGTAGGAGGGTGGTGAGTGGGAATAATACAAGATGCTGGGAGGTGATAGGTAGAAGAGGCAAAGGGCTAAAAAAGGTGAAATCTGACAGGAGAGGACAGGTGACTATGGAATAGGGGGAGGAGGTGAGAAGTCAGAGGGCAGAAGGTGTGGTTGTGAGGGCAGTGGGGGAAGAGAAAGGAAAAAGCTGGCAGAAAAACAAGGGAAAACAAAAGTGGAAGAGGGGGAAAAGAGGGGAGTGGCTACCAGAAGTTCGAGTTGTGCTTTTTTATCTTAGGTCTGGCTTCTCACAAGGGACCACAAAGTGCATAGGACTTACGTACCTGAATTTTCCCCAGCTTGCTTCATCAGTTTGAGCCTTGTACCCTTCCATCTGAATTTGACACAAGATGCAATTCCTTTGCAGCAAGAGTTTAAAGAGGGTCACAGGCGCAGGTATGAGAGGAGCACATTGCTTCCAGTCCAGAGTTGTGTACATCACTCTACTTGCAGAAGGTGGTGCATGACTAATGACTTACCTTTGAGCACCTTTTCCTTAGGTTTGCTGGAGATAGTTAGTGTGACTCCATCACCATTCCTAAAAGATAAGATCTGCAGACATATACCCTTCTGTATCCAGAGAGCCATGCCTGTCACATGACAGCACTGCCCTCACCTGATTGGAGGTCACACCACATGCCAGTCAACATTTCACCCCTCCCAACTAAACAATGCGCACTTAACCATTGGTCACCTTAACTGGATTAACCTGTCTAGCTCCAAGCCATTGGCCTGCCGGTGAACCACCTGGGCTGGACCCTCCAGCCCCCTGGCCTATAAAGGGTGCTCCACGTGCTTAGTTGGTTCTCTTTTTGCCATCCTCGAGGGACCACCCTGCTTCACTCCAGGCTGGAGACAAGGTGTGCATTGAATAGGGTTGTGGGAGTGTTTATTGTTGTCCCTGTAGCAGAGACCGTGCCTGCCCCTAGTCAAGGCGTGGCAGGTATCGTAGTTACTTTTCCCTTGCTTGTATGTGTACCTGTACTCTGTCCCCACTCCGTTTTCCTGTGTATTGTACTGCCGACCTGACATTTCCCACTCTCGTCTGTTCTAAGCGCATTTGTGCAAATATTGTAGCCGCTTGTGTTGTTGCCAAGCTTTTCTCCCCTTGAAAGTAAACTCCTTATTATTAAAACTGTGTGTCCAGAGCCCTTGCCTTTGAGACCCAAAGAATCTGTCTTATTTCCATCACAACACCTTCTTCAATGTCCCTGGGCATGTCTGCCTCCTTCCAACATCCATCCTTTCTCTTCCTTGTATGGGACATTTAATGAGTCCACTGCAGGGGTTAGAAGAGGAGGAATGAGACGGCACCTCACCCACAGTCATGAAGATAAGTGTTAGTGACCTCCTGGTTTCCTGGGTATGCTTTTAACATTGGCTCTATTGGGTGCAGAAGTGTAGAGTGGATGGGGTGCCCTTAAAACAGTCAACTTCATTGAATGCCACTTTGAAAATATGATTCTCTCTGGGTGGCCAACAATGTTTCTGGGACTGAAAAGCACAACTCATTCTCAGCTTCAAATACTCCGACCTTGCACAGTGGATAACCATATTCATCACTCATCCTCTATGCCAAATGGTGTTAGATCCAGAATATATTATTGATATAACTGCAAAGATTTTAATGTCTCAAACTAAATACTTCATGGAAACAGCAGAGTGGTTTAAAAATTTAAAACTGGGCATGCTGCTTTCACATCTAGCTCCTCTATAAGCACATTAAATCAATTCAATTTTTCTTCAAAATTCCATAATATTGTCAGTAGATTTAGAGCCAGCAATTTTTCTATTCTCCAGTTCAACAGCCATCCTAGTCAGAAGAAGCTGAGAGCAATATGACCAAAAACAGTCAAACTGAAGAAAATCTGAACTCCCAGTGTATTTGCAAATGAATCATACAGCAGCAGGTCAGGTGGCACTGTTGGTCCTGGAGCTGAGAATATAATTGCTTGGTGAATCGTACAGTACACTGCTCTCACCAGGATGCTCTCACCTTAAGGTCAGTTGTTGGGTAGTGTTTAGCTAGATAGCCTTGACCTTCTAGTCAGCTAGCTAGCTAGAAAGTCAAGGCCACTGAACTAAACATAACCCTAGACACCAGGGTGCTGCTGAGCAACTGCAAAAAATCTCGTGTTCCAGCCACATGATGCAGGACAGGCCACTCTTGTTTGAGCTTTGAGCATATTTGCTTTACGGCGTATAAAACTATCATACCTTTCTAACTTCTGACCTGATAACCTTGCAGGTTGTACCAAGCTTATATTTATGTATCAGGTGCCATGAATCTTCATAAATTCAAAATATAGTTAGCAGAATGAAAGTTCAAAGTAAATTTATTATTAAAGTATGTACATGTACTGTGAGTCACCATATACTACCCTGAGATTTATTTTCTTGCAGGCATTCACAGTAGAGCAAAGAAATGCAATAGAATCAGTGAAGCACTACACACAAAGACAGGCAAACAACCAATATGCAAAAGAAGATCATCTGTGCAAATACAAAAATAATAAATAAGTAATTAATGCTGAGAACATGAGCTGCAGATTCCTTGAAAATAGTCCATAGGTTGTGGAATCAGTTCAAAGTTAACATGAGTGAAGTTATCCATGCTGGTTCTGGAGCCCAATGTTTGAAGGATACTGTCTGCTCCTGAACCTGGTGGTGGGGGACATAAATCTCTCGTACTTCCTTCCCGATGGCAGCAGCGAGAAGAAAGCATAGCCTAGATGTCCTGAATGATGGATGCTGCTCCCCATGTAGATGTTCTCAGTGGTGCAAAAGACTATATCCATGATGGATAGGGCTGTATCCACGACCTTTTGTAGGATTTTCCATTCTTGGCCATTGGTGTTCCCATACCAGGCTGTGATGCAACCAGTTAGGATACTCTCCATTGTGCATCTATATAAGTTGGTCAAAGTTCTAGATAACATTCTAAATCTGCACAATCTTTTACGAAAGTAGAAGCATTGTTGTACCTTAGTTGTAATGGCATTGGTATAATTACTTGCATTGCATCCTTTTCATCCAACCAATTTTCGCCAATTCTGATCACAGTTGAAATTTGGGTTGCTGGCCTGTAACTCTCTTCAAAAGAGTACTTGTAAATATTGGATGACTTTGAGTGGTTTTGTTGAGGGAGAAGTCAGTATAGTCGGTAAATCACAGGGATCTACTGAGTCAGGTACCTTGTGCAAAGGATTCTCTTTAAGTCACTCTGAAGCAAGCATCACAAGCACTATGAAAGCCAGCTACTGCTGAAGTGGCCTGCAGTCAGTGCAGAACACTCCAACATGAATGAAAGGTACAGAAATGGTGTTGAATTATACGCTGTAAAAGGGATATACTGCATTTGTGAGCAATACACAAAATGATTGCACCACATAAGCGCAGGAGTGCCTTATCAAATTCCCAGAAGGCAGAATTTGATGTGGACACCAAAGCAATCACATCGCACTGTGAGTGATCAAATTGCATTTAGTTCTGAAAGTGACAGTTCTACACAAACACGAGGAAATCTGCAGATGCTGGAAATTCAAGCAACACACAAAATGCTGGTGGAACGCAGCAGGCCAGGCAGCATCTATAGGAAGAACTACAGTCGACGTTTCAGGCCGAGACCCTTTGTCAGTTCTACACAAAGCCAATTTCAGGTAAATCATTCTTCTGTTCTATTTTATAACAAAGTCCCACATTTGATTCCCCCACTGTACCTCGCTCCCTTCCTCTGTATCTTAAAACAATTTTTTTTCTCTAACTTTTTCCCATTTTAATGAAAGTGCATTGGCATTGAAAGTTATCTCTGTTTCTTTCTCAGCAGATGTTGCCTGATCTCCTGAGTATTTCTACCATTTTCTAATTTCATTATTTGGAAAAACAGACTGTAGGTACATGTATACTGTATGCCTTTAGGGCGAGGAAGTGCAATATATCTGCAGTTTTAAAAGTAATACTTTATAATATCTCTCTTCTAGCCAGAAGGGAGATGGCTATTGATTACACCAGGTGATGGGATTTATGTTATTAATAGTGTTTTTACTGTATAGCTATTCTCCAACTCACTATATTTTGATGAAGAAATAACCTTACTGTTGCTCCTGGTGAAACCCTACATCGGTTGGGGGACCGCTTTGTCAAACACCTTCACTTTGCCTGCAGCAAGCAGTACTACCTGGTGGCCAACGATTTTAATTCCACTGCCCATTCCCATTTCAACATCCCACTCCATGATGAGGTGGCTCTCATGTTGGAGGAACAATACCATTCTGTTTGGGTAGCCTCCAACTTGATGGCAGGAACATCAATTTCTCTAGCTCCCAGTAATTTTTCCTCCCTTCCCTTCTCTTTTTCTATTCCCCATTCTGGCTCCCCTCTTACCTCTTCTCTTCTCCTCACCTGCCTATCGCCTCCCTCTAGTGCCCCTCCACCTCTACTACTATCAGATTCCTTCCTTGTCAGCCCTTTACCTTTTCCACCTCCAGCTTTTCACTTCATCCCCCCTCCCCCACCCATCTACCTTCCACCTTACCTGGCTTCACCTATCACCTTCTAAGCTTGTACTCCTTCCCTACTTCCCCCCCCCCCCCACCACAACATTCTTATTCTAGCTCCATCCACTTCCTTTCCAATCCTGATGAAGGGCCTCAGCCTGAAACGTCAACTTGTTATTCCTCTCCATAGATGCTGCCTGACCTGCTGAGTTCCTCCAGTATTTTGTGTGTGTTATTTTGTATTTCCAGCATCTGCAGAATCTCTTGCATTTTAGATCTTGCTGTTACTGTGATGTTTTGTTTGTTGTTGCCTGGCTCTGATTAATACCAGAAACACTACTTTATCTTCAACTTACTGTGACTGGTATTCATTCCAGTTGAAGGATTTTTAAAGCCTGGCTGTTCTCCATGTTGGTGAAACTATATGTATATTGGGTGACCGCTTTGTAGGATGCTGCTATTTAATCTACAAGAGTAAATTTGGCTTGTAGTGTAGGGTAATGTAACTGTGAGGAATGTATGTAATGCCCTGGTTCACATCTTTCCTGTTATGCTGTAGGAATTTCATTTAGCGGTTCTGTAAGAGCTGTCTGTTCTGCTTCCTGCCTGTTTGGGTAACTGTTGAAGGTAAGGGCTGATGTGGAATGCCTGCCATCTAATTAGGGGGAGGTTTTCTTGGTGAGGGACACTAAGGTTGGTCTTGGGGGGTTTTTTTGGTTCGGCAGGGAATGAAGAGAGAAGACGCTGGGGAGAACCGGTTGTAGGATACAACCAGGTGGGAGACCCGTTTGTTCAAGGTGGATTGCGAGCGACATTCGGAAGATAGTGTGGGCTTTCACGTTGACTGAGGGACCAGCGCGCGTGTGACAGGGAAGTTCAAGGTGAGCTCCGACTTGTGCACATTTGACTGTTTAATTGAAATGGGCCCTTTTCTTTTTGTTTATCTTTACGAACCCTTTAGTTATGTTAAAATTCATAGATATAATTCCTTTAATCTGGCATCTTGTAATTCCTTGTACTGTCTGATATTTCCTGGCACTGAATTGTAGCAGGGTAGCATACACACACCGGGGTTTGGGGTGGTGAACCGTCTCGTTGTGGGGTTATCAACTTGGATCGATTTCGTTGGATGCTGTGTGATTGCCCTGAGCATTGATCCAGTGGGTTGTGTGTTTAAGTCTGTGCTGAACTATTATCCGGTAAAGTGATTACAATACGTGTTTATGGATGCTGCAGCGGATGAGCAGTGGTCCGAATCCAAGGGGATACCAGTAACAAATGCATGTGTATTGAGTGGTGTAGACATTTGTATCCCCAATGAATTGTTAATTCAGACTTTAAGTACCGTTAAAGCAGGAGCAATTACAATTGTGCAACAGAGGCTTGATAAAATGTTAGGCAAAGATTTTGTTCTAGTTCTGACTAGCACTGATGTAACAGCAGTAGAACTGCCTGGTACTATTGGAGCCCCAGGGAGAGGGGGCGCGTGGGCTGTCCATACTTTCTGGGAGGAGGGGAGTGAAGACAAGCGTGCCGAATCGGAAGCTGAGTTTCCCATAGCAGGGGGCGGAGATTTCAAAGACAGGTTGCTCTAGTTTCTGCGGAGCAAGGGGAAGGAGTGGTCTGATGTGAAAGGTCTATTGAGTTGCCCAGCGAGGGGCGAGCATTCTGAGTTGGTATCAGCCCTTAACTCCTTGGCAAGTAAATGGCAAAGTACACAGGCTGAGGATGTTCTCAGGAGTGAAGACCACGAAGAGGAGTCCTGTTTACCTGCTGGGGTACTGGTTAGGCCCAGACTGCAGAAGCCCTCAGCTGTATGGGTGAACAGGATGACAGTGAGTGTCAGGAACACCTCAGACCAGGAGGCCAGCCTCGGGGGGGGGGGATGCCAATGGCGCACACCTTTCCGATGACGGTAATATGTAGTGTCCCTGTGAGACAAGCATAGGAGAAACTCAGTCCAAAAAAGGGAAAGTTGACTGTGAAATCATTCAACATTAGGGACTCCCTGGTTACCTGGGTGTTGGAAGAAGGGGTTGATAGAGAAGATGTTGAAGCTGTAGATGTCTTTTCTACTGACGAGTTTGATGAGTTTCTACTAACGAGTAGGCTCATACGTGAGTTACTGAGCATGATTAGAGTCGAGAAGTCAAGGACTACATCTTATCACCTGTAGGGTAATCCGCAGCCCGAGAGGTTCAATCAGATCTTGCTAGACATGCTCGGAACCTTGGAGATCAGCAAAAAGAACAAGTGGAGTCAACATATTGGACATCTGGTCCACTGCTACAACTGTACACAGAATGAAGCTACCGGGTACTTGCTGGATTATCTGGTGTTTGGGCGCGAGGCGAGGTTGTCCGTTGACTTCTATTTCAGGAATGGCGAGGAAGACCTACCACATAAAATTTATCTGAAGTGTATGTCTGATATGAGAAGGGACCAGAAAAAGGCTTATGAGTTAGCGGAGGTCTCGGATACCAAGCAGAATCAAGGGAATAAGAGGAGGTATGATCAAAAGGTTTCCCAACTCATGCCTGGAGACCGAGTCCTCATAAAACTACCTGGGAAGCATAACTTGCTGACTGCTGGGTAGCTGCACCCTATTTAGTGGAGAGTCAGATGTCAAACATAGCTGTTTTCCGGGTGAGGATGGGAAAGGACTTGTCAAGATTCTCCATCGGAACCATCTTCTACCTCTGGGACAAGAGGTGCGTGTTGACCCAGAGCCTGACCTGGATCCTACACCGAGTAAGAGGACTTTCCGTTGACCTGGGGACACTGAAGGACCAGCAAGAGGAACAATTAGACCGACCCTGTCCCTGAATGGGATATGGACCTGGAGGATGAGGAAATGGGGGTATGATATATGCTGCCTTTTGCTAACTCCCCACTGATTGTGGAAGAGATTCCCAACATTTCTCACACTGAGGCAGGTGAAATAGTGGGGGGGGGGGGGGGAGAACTAGCAGTGGACAGGCAGGCATGCAGCTAGACAATGGGGTGGGGGGGGGGAGGCTGGGCTGTAAAGTAACTGAGAATGAAGCTGAGAGCAGCCAAGTGGCAGAAGGGCCTGAGATGCTGGAGGGCACGAGAGATAGAGGGAGGCCTTACTGTGGAGACCAGAAGTATCCCAAGGAATGTCTGAAAATGAAGGCGTAGATGATGGGATAAGGAAGGTCAGGAGACCCCCCCCCCCACCACCCCCAGATAGGCTGGCCAATGTAGCACCGGGGGAACAGAGTGTTACGACTATTCTCCTAGTGAGATATGTCACTGCCATTTACAAATGGACTGGAGGTTCTGACATCACAAAATTCCTTTGAAAACGGTGTTAATAATGATGGAATGACAAATTATTTCAAGGTAATGAGGACATGACCATTTGTGGTGGGGAGAGAGTGTAATGCCCTGGTTCACATCTTTCCTGTTATGCTGTAGCTATTTCATTTAGCGGTTCTGTAAGTGCTGTCTGTTCTGCTTTCAGCCTGTTTGGGTAACTGTTTGGGTAAGGGCTGATGTGGAATGTGTGCCATCTAATTGGGGGGGGGGGGGTGGTTTCTTGGTGAGGGACGCTGAGATTGGTCTTGGGGTTTTTTTTGGTTTGGCAGGGGATGAAGAGAGAAGATGCTGGGGAAAACCGGTCGTAGGGTACGATCAGTTGGGAGACCCGTTTGTTCGAGATGGATTGCATGCGACATTCGGAAGGTGGTGCGTGCTTTCATGTTGACTGAAGGCCCAGTGTGTGAGTGACAGAGATGTTCAAGATGAGCTCCAACTTGTGCACATTTGACTGTTCAATTAGAATGGGCCCTTCTCTTTTTGTTATTCTTTACTAACCCTTCAGTTCAATTAAGATTCATAAATATAATTCCTTTAATCTTATGCAGTGTACTATGTTGTTTCATGACACTAATTTGTTACAGGGTAGCAAATTACACAGCGTGCACACAAACCAGGGTTTGGGGTGGGAGAGCCGTCTCAGTCTCACCAGTTTTGTGGGAACGGAAAGTGTTTTCCCTAGACTTACACAGCCAAGGTGCATAATTTACAACCACCAACACTGAGTTGGGATTTCGCTTTAAGAGGTTGGTCTGATGATATGTTGCTCATACGTAAGGATTTTTAGTGCGTTTGTTGTGTTTAATTTTTGGGGAGTTCATTTAAATGTGCAAAAGATTTCATCAAACATAAAACTCCTCACATTGGTTTACTTGTGAAAACCTATGTTGGTGACACCAATGCTCTAGGACAGGGGTCGGCAACCCGCGGCTCTTTCATCTCTGTGCTGTGGCTCCCTGTGGCTTTGGAAAATAAATGATGAGTATTTAATTAAAACGTATTTTATGTTAGTTTGTTAGTTTTTGAAATGTAATTCTAAATTTGAAGATTATAGTGATCTTGTACAATCTAAATAAAACGTGTTTTTTGTCGCTATTAATATACGTCACCACGGCCAATGCCTGACACCTACCAGTGCTCGAATTCTTTAATTTTTTGATCCAAGGTAGGCTAACTATGGAGAATTCTAAAAAAAGAAAAGTGACTGAAGAAAACAGAACGTTTAATGATACGTGGGCAGATTCATTTGCTTTCACTGCTGACGAGAGTGGTTTACCAGTATGCTTAATATGCAACGAGAAACTAGCAAACAACAAAAAGTCAAAAGTCGCAAGACATTTCCAGAATAAACATGCAGCCTTTGCTCAAAAATATCCGGATGGAGATGAGAGAAAAAAAGCCATTTCGGAATTGATGCGGTAGGTTGATCTGAGCAAAAATCATTTCAAGAAGTGGATGATGTCTGGAAAATCAACAACATATGCTAGTTTTGTTGCCGCTCAGGAAATAGTCAGGCATGGGAAGCAGTTTACAGATGGTGAATATATAAAATAATCTTTCATTAAGATTTCAGAACATCTATTCACGGACTTTAAAAACAAGAGTGAAATTGTGCAGAATATGAGGGATATGCCCCTCTCTGCAAAGACTGTCAAAGACAGAACCATAAAAATGGCAGAAGACATCAGAAGACAGTAAATTAAAGACATCAATTCAGCTGTGGCCTACTCGGTTGC
Organism: Hypanus sabinus; assembly: GCF_030144855.1. Taxonomy (NCBI): domain Eukaryota; kingdom Metazoa; phylum Chordata; class Chondrichthyes; order Myliobatiformes; family Dasyatidae; genus Hypanus; species Hypanus sabinus. The sequence continues at coordinate 47,430,032 of NC_082738.1, forward strand.
CTGTAACGAGTCTAAAGACAAAGGTGATATTGAACAAATAGCGCTGTTCTGCCGGTATGTAAACTCTGCCGGGCCACAGGAAGAAATGATTGAGTTGATACCTCTAAAAGGCCAAACACGGGGGGAGGACATCTGTGAGGCTGTCTTGAATTGTTTAAGAGCCAAAGGAATAAAGACCACCCACCTGGTGTCTATAGCTACTGATGGGGCACCAAGTATGACAGGAGCGCACAAGGGATTTGTGGCTTTACTGCAGAAGTCGCTGGACAGAAAGCTGCTGACTTTTCACTGCATCTTGCACCAAGAGGCACTGTGTGCTCAAACATTTCTTCTGGAATGCACAGAAGTACTGGATGTTGTCATTCAGATTGTCAATAAAATAATGGCAAAAAATTTAAATCACCGTCAATTCCGTTTGTTACTGGACGAGCTGGAAAGCGCATATTCTGATCTCCTGCTGCACAACAAAGTCCGGTGGCTGTCAAGAGGGGAGGTGCTGAAACGCTTTGTCGTGTGTCTGGAAGAAGTGAAAACTTTCCTGGGCAGCAAAAGTCTCACCTTTCCTGAGCTGGAACAGCCAGAGTGGCTGGAAAAGCTACACTTCATGGTAGACATGACAGCGCACCTGAACACGCTGAACACAGCTCTTCAGGGGAAAGGACGCACAGCCCTGCACATGTTGGAGGATGTTTTGGCATTCCAGCGCAAGTTGACAGTGCTTGCCAGAGATTTACAGAAAGGCACATTGTCTCACTTCCCCAATTTGAGAGAGTACAAACAAGCTCACGACATGATAAATTCGGAGTATTTACATTCTGCAATCATCGCAATGCAAACATCATTTGGGAAATGCTTCTGTGAGTTCAGAGAGGTAAAAAACACATTATCCTTCCCGGTCACACCCCTAGGCATCGATCCATCCCTACTGAATACGACTGCATTGGCAGGTGTGAGTCAACCTGATCTTGAGATGGAACTGGCCGACATAGCCGACAAAGACATATGGGTGTCCAAGTTTAGACGCTTGACAGCAGACCTTGAAGATGTTGCCCTTCAGAAGGCTGTTCTTGCTCAGAATCACAAATGGAGTGATATTGAAAACCTCCCTAAACCGGACAAACTTGTGTTCGAAACATGGAATGCTATCCCCAACATTTATGTAAACATTAAAAAGTATGCGCTTGGAGTCCTGTCGATCTTTGGGTCCACATATGTGTGTGAGCAGGTGTTCTCCAACATGAACTTTATTAAAAACAAACATCGCGCACGCCTCACAGATGACAGCTTGCGATCCTGTGTAAAGATGAAGGTGACGTCATACAGCCCTGATGTGCAGACGCTGTGCGCTGAGGTCCAGCAGCAGAAATCCCATTAACCAAGTATGATAAATATTTTAATTGCCTATTATTTTATGTATATTCATATTTTTTCATTGTTCAGTGAAATAGTCCTTTTATTTTTCAGGTTGACAGCTGGCTGACGTTATTTTTGGTTTGCTGCTGGCAGACAATTTAAGTTCGGCGTTTTTCATAAATACAAGAAGGACTCAAATAGACATTGAGTATTTTACTTAAAAGTAACCTTCAACCCAACGTCTTTTTTTCAGAGTTCAAAATGTTTTTGTTGCATGCAGAAATGTAATTTTGTTATCTCTACAGGATTTCATCGATTTCATAAGTGCAACACATTATAGTTTGTTTATACATAGCATAAAGGCAAAAAAAACGTTGTATGCAGTGTTATTTCATTTTAAATGTCAAACGGGTTTTGTGGCTCCCAGTGTTTTCTTTTCTCTGGGAGACAGGTCCAAATGGCTCTTTCAGTGGTAAAGGTTGCCGACCCCTGCTCCAGGACAATTCCAGAATTATTGAACATGTCAGCCAATGCAATCACTTTGAAACCATTGGAATTTTTGAAGTAAAACGCCATCACTTGGTCTTTACAATCTGAGGCCCCGTTCACTCAGCAAGAAATCTCCACTGACAACACCAAATTGTACTACGTAGTAGTAGTATTACTCAGCAATCCCACGGCGTACGAGAGTGGTGAGTGTGCTTGAACACCCAGCTGAACATGAGAAATACCAGTCGCTGAAAACTCACCATTTACAGACTTCTGGACTATTGGAGTCTGAGTGTACCAAACAGTTGCCGTCCTTACCTGGTCTCAGCGACGTTAGGCCTTTGGAGCTAATGGACCACATGCTGTCTCTCCTGAGAAATCACAATCCTTGTTTTATTTTTAAAAAACCCTTCATGCAGCAAATACCTGACCAAGTTTGTATAGCCCTTGCTAATGCAGCCATGAATGACTATGGGGAGCTTGCTAAAATGCCTGATAGTCTACCTTCAGCTCGGCAGCAATGCCTCATTCCTCCTCCTTACTCTGCTTCAATAAGCCTGGTCAGCAAGGCCCCCAACATAAGGACACCCTCTGCTGTGGAACAAACGATGCCGGGTCTGTGCTTTTACCATACTCACTTTGGTACAAACGTTAGTAAGTGCCAACCACCTTGCAGCTTCGACAGTGCCAGTGCATCGGGACCTCAGAGGTCTGTGAACACCATGGGTTCCAGCTGCCAGGGTTGTCTACTGTTCATTACAGACTCCCTTTCAGGGCGATGCTTCCTGTGTGACCTGGGTGCTCAAGTGAGTGTGCTGCCAGCTTCGCCTATTGATGAGAAGGCAAAGAGTGATGAAACCTCACTAGAGGTCACCAACGGCAGCAAGATCCAGACTTACGGGACACGATGGGCAATACTCTGCTTCAGTGGGCAGCGTTACACATGGGACTTCGTCCTGACTAAAGTGGCCAGACCTCCACTCGGTACAGATTTTCAGTGTACTCAAGGACTGGTGGTTGACCTTAAAAACTCCCATCTTGTGGACGTCAAAGAATTTGCGTCGTTACCCTGCTCCCTCAGTAAGTTCCCCACAATGACTCTGTCAAGCACATGCACCACCGTGTGTGAGTTTACTCGACTGCTGGTTGAATTCCCAGACCTCACCAAGCCCACATTCTCCACTACAGTCTCAAAACATGGAGTTGAGCACCACATTCCTATAACTGGCCCACCAGTCCATGCCAGCGCGCATAGACTGGACCCAGAAAAGCTGGCAGCCGCAAAGGTGGTGTTTGTCAACATGGAAAGACTCGTAATTGTCCATTGGTTGAACAGCCCTTGGGCTTTACCCCTCCATATGGTCCCTAAGTCTGATGGTAGTTGCTGCTCGTGCGTTGATTACTGACATCTTAACAAGGCCACCATCCCCAATTGTTACCTGGTCCAAGACTTCTCAGAACGTTTAGCCAGAAAGTTAATCTTTACTAAAGTTGATCTAGTTATGATCAGAAGACATTCCCAAAATGGCCGTGATAACCCTGTTTGGCCTCGTTGAGTTTCTGTGCATGCTGCTTGGACTGGAAAATGCAGCACAGACTTTCCAACGGCTGATAGACTCTATTAAAAGAATTGGATTTTCTTTTTGTTTACCAGGAAGACATGCTTGTCACCAGTGCATCCAAATTCAAACACACCTCATCTCCACACACTTTTTGAGTGCTTAAGCCATTAACCCTGCTAAATGCCAGTATGGTTTGTCAACCATTGACTTTCTCGGCCATCGCATCTCCACAGAAGGTGTGAAACCCTCCCATCAAAAGTAACCGCTATTATGGATTTCCCACCATCCCATACCACTAAAAAAAGGACAGGACTTTTTAGGTGTGGTGAATTGTTATCACTGCTTCATTGCAGGAGCTGCTCCCCCTGTATAGTGTGCTTGAAGCCAATAATCCTAATCACATGTTTGACTGGTCAGCGGACATGACCAGGGCGTTCGATGATGCCAAACAAGCTCTTTCCAACGTAACCCTTCTGGCACACCCGCTCCTACAGCTTCTGACTGTGCTGTGGGTGCTGTGCAAGAGCAGCTGGTTGGTGACGTGTGGTAGCTGCCCGCCTTCTTCAGCCAGCAGCTCTGCCCCGAAAGGAAGTACAGCACGTTTCACTGTGAGCTTCTTGGTCTCTATCTGACTGTCCATATTTTTTTTCTGGAGGTTCACAATTTCATAGCGTTCGTTGACCACAAACTCCTCGTGCAAGTGAAGCCAAAATATCAGAACTTTGGTCTGCACGGCAACAACGCCACCTGGCCTACATATCAGAGTTCACAACTGATATACAGCATATCAAGAGGAAAAATAATACTGTGACTGATTGCCTCTCACGGCCAGCCATTGAGGCTGTACACATAGTGGTTGACTATGCCGCATGGCAGCCGACCGAGCTACTGACCCAGAGGGCCAGGCTTACCGAACAGCAGAGACAGGCCTGCAGTTGGCTGACAGTAAGCTCAGGGAAGCTGGGATTTCTGTCCTGTGCGATGTCTCAACTGGTCACCCTCGGTCCATTGTGCCCACAAACTGGAGATGGTCTGTTTTCAACTCCATACATGGCCTCTCACATCTGGGCCAGAAAACCTCTCAGAAATTGGCTGCACTAAAGTTTGTTTGGCACGCCCTCAGAATGGATGTGCATGATTGGACATCCATCCTGTGTGGAATGCCAGTCGGCAAAAATTAACCATCATGTTTAGGTGCCATTGGCATCTTTTTGAGGTCCTTGAGTGACGGTTTGACCATGTCAATGTGGATCTTGTTGGTCCCCATTCGTCCTCGCACAATTTCACACACCTCTTTACCGTGGTGGACCATACCACCAGGTGGCCAGAGGTCATCCCTCTAGCATCAACGATGGCCGCAGAGATGGCTCAGGCGTTCACCAGCACCTGGGTTGCTCGGTTTGGCACCCCATCTGATATTTCCTCTGTCCACGGTCCCCAGTTCATTTTAGACCTCTGGGCTGCAATGGCCCAGAACCTTGGAGTTAGGCTACATTACACCACGGCATATCACCCGCAGCCCAATGGCCTATGCGAGCGGTTTCACTGCTCCTTAAAGGCTGCTCTGAGGGCTTCCCTGACCAATGAGTGTTGGCATGATCGTCTCCCATGGGTCCTGCTGGGGCTCAGAACTGCTCCAAAAGGGCACCTGCAGTCATCCACAGCTGAATTGTTATATGGGCAGCCGCTTCAAGTGCCAGGTGATTTCATTCCTGACACCATGACCACCTGGTTGGCCTCTCAACAGCATTCCACCCTCCTCAGTAAACTCAATTCCTTTGCACCTATTCCTACCTCCCATCATGGCATACAGCACTCTTGGGTTCCCGTTGACCCACATTCTGCCCCGTTTGTTTTTGTCCACCATGATGCACATCAACATCCCCTTAGGCCCCCTGTTGTGTGTTTTGGAATGACGGGGGGGGGGGTGGGGAGAAACTCATCATAGGTAAGAGGAGTAAACCTGAACATATTTCGGTAGATCACCTTAAACTGACCCACCAAGATCTGGAATATTCTGCTGCTATGCCCCTAGTGAAACAACATGATCATGAGTATGCCAACACACTTCTGGATGAGCCAGAGGCACCTGTGGTTCCAACACCTATGGAACACAGGACCCAAGTAGGACGGCTCGTCCAAGCTCCAAACAGACTCGCAATGTTAGTTTTAGTGAATTCTGGGGTTGGTCTATGTCAGGTAACATAATTCACAACCACCAAGATTGAGCTGGGGTTTCACTTTCAGTGGGCGGTCTGATGTGATGACGTTGTTACAGAAGGATTTTTAGCACATTTTTGTGTTTAGGTTTTGGAGTTCAATAAAATTTGTTGCGGACTTCATTAAACATAAAATGGCTCACTTTGTTGTATATGCGAAAGCCTATAGTAACTTCAAAGGTTTATCCCACTGTGCCTTTGGCTTCTTGCAATGTTCCCACAATTTCCAGCATAAATTCATGAAGAAGCACCTCATCTTCCAGCTGGGCATGTCACCCTTGCAGTCTAATGTTATAATCAACAATTTCCCTTTCCCTTTCTACAGATATGGTTGGTTGGTTACCTCAGTTTTTAATTCTCAACAATAATTTAAAGAGGTTAAAGAATTACGCTTAACAAAAGTTCATTTTCATGACCAAAAACATTATATGCCAGTAGATTAGATTTACAAGAGTGGTTTGTTTGGAATGAACATTCAGTAAGTTTGAACGGCGCTCTGGGAAGCAAGTTGTCAGTTTGCACAGGTGATCGAGGGCGACAGATCTCGGGAGGTTCTGTTTCTCATTGAAATTTGCCCTTTCCTCTCTTTGCAAAAATAATGTTGCTACTTTCACACCAAAATCTAGCTCATTTTTTAAAAGTCTAATTACCACAACAGGCAGCCTTAAGATAAAACAATCAAGCATGGAGTTGAGTGATGTTGTCCTGAAATGCAGCAACATATGGAAGAATCCTGTCTCAAATAGTGATCCTGTCCATCAGCAAAAATGACTAATGGTATTTTTGTGGGAAATTGTGTTACATTTGCCTGCTTTAACCCAGGGTTCATTATTTTGATAGATTTCATTGCGGTGAAAATGCAGAAGAGCGTTACAAATGTCCAAAGATCCATTTCAGTGAGAACTGCCTTTAATATCTTCAGAGTAAAGTTTATTTTTTTTAACTACCTCTACCACTGTGAATTAATGGAAGGGAAAATTAAAATAAGACAACAATGTAAAAATAGTGCTGTTGTTACTCTACTTTGAATGAACCAAGTTATATGAATAACAAATAACATCTGAAGAGGTGATTTACATCATTAGAGCTTACCATATTTTTTGCATGTTTCAATACACTTGGCTGATGGCCTGCAAGCTGACTTACTCAAGAGATCTCATGAGCCTTCAACACAGACAGAGGACTTTCAGCCCATCACATCTGTGCCAGTTCAGAAAGACCTATCCAGACTTATCTCACATTCTCGGGAAAGGTGGCTCTGCAGGTCACTGCTCTTCAAGCACACATTTGGAATTCTTTATAAATGTGATGATGTTCTGTGACTTGTTGCTGTTTCTGGCAATGAGTGTCAAGTTCCTATCACCTTTGAAATGAAAAAAAAAGCTTTGTCTATCTTCTGACCATTCTACCAATAACTTTGAATATATGCCCATTATTTTTGACCTCACTGTTAAGGAAAAAATCTTTCTTCATTTTTCTGTCTAGACCCCTTATAACCTTATACACCTCAATCAACTATACTTTTAATCTTCTTTGTCTCAAAGGAAACAAACTATATTTGGGCACAGTACTCAAACTGTGGCAGAACAGGTGCTGTGTGGTAATGTACTGTATTCTTTCGTAACCGCTTTACTTTTATATTCCATGTTTCTCTACCTCGATATTTTTCAAATTGCACTTAACTTTTATTTCTAAATATTCCAAGTGGGAAATGTTGCATTATAATGGGCCATTCAGCGTCTGAAAGAGGAAAGCTCCATTACCAATGACGAGTTTGAATAAAGGGCCGTACTATACTGTTAAACTTTAGTTTGCACTGTTGCATGCTTCTAGCACTTTCCCTTTTCATTTTTGATTTCCCTGAAGCAGGATCTCATTCTGTGATTAAGTTTACTCATCATGACAATAGTATCTATAGTATTGCACCATCATTGAAAACACTGCCATCTTTATAGTTGTGTTTACCCTATTCTGAATAGATTTTTCAAAGCATATTATTGCTAGACAGACAATATCAACATTAATTTTACTGCTGGCTAAAATCCAATTGGAAACAATAAAGATCTGTTACAAAGAGCCTTTTCTAAAATTATTCCAATTATAAAAATGTCCTACTAACGATCAAACAAGAGAGGTATTTTTTTCTTGGTTATCAGCTAGCTTGCTTTGAATAATAATGTAAAAGCCTGCAATGTCCCAATGTTTCCTTCTGATGGGAGCTGTCAACAGGCTGCTAATAATCTCTTCACATTAATACTAACCTTTAATAACCTCCAGATTGCTGCTCTTGCTAATGAGACACAGTTTAGAACTGCTTCTTTCCAAATGAAAAGATTAAATTTAATGATTGCATACTAAAGCAAGAATTGGGGTGATGTTTGAAGCTGCAATTACTCTTAAACACTCTAAAAATTAATTAAATTCCATTTACATTCTTACAGTCTCTGCTACATTTGCTTTGGTATCACTCCATCTCAGTACATTGTTTTATGACTTCACATTGTTTGGAGACAGTGTTATTAACAAATCCAGGTTTAAAAGTTTCAATTATACTTTCATACCTTGGTAATAAATGTACCTGTTTTTTCTAACTACCCTGCCCCCATTTCCTCCAACTCCCCAACCATCTGACCTATAGTTTCCTACCTCCTGAAGTATTTTTGCTTGGCCATGATTATCCGGTCACTTCGGGCACTCACACAAGAGACTATTCTTCACAGGCATATCTTGATTTTTGAAAAGAGAAGGTTATCTCAAATACACTGAATACATTACATAAACAACAATAATTCTCTACCTTCTCAAAGTAGTAATTTTGGATGCTTTTTGTCCCTTCATTCAGACAGCAACAGAAACCAAACGTATTTATAATTCCTAATTTAACTGAGATCAGCATATTCAGCAGGTACCAGAAAGTTCCTGTGTGTATTCTGTATGACACAGCCAGGTCATTTACAGACAGACCCATTAGAGAAATTGATCTAGTAAGTTTAAATTCAGTCAGATAGGATAGGAGACAGATTCATATCTTTTGTTTTAAGCAAACATGGACCAAAGAATATGTGTTTCAGCATGATAGATTCACATTTCTTCTGACTTTATTACCTTCCAAATTAAAATTCTAAGATTAGCAGCATTACACAGTGGGTGTGAATCAGTGAACGCACGCAGAGTCGTTACATACACCGAGCAGATTAATAACTATTGAACCTGGGTCTGCGCATCCGTCAGAGAAGTTGGAGGCCGATGTCTGTGAGTATGCAAGTCCAGTGGAAGCTGGAGGCCAGGCCTATCCTGGAGTTGGAGGATTGGCTGCGTGTGAGTGGATGGGAGTGGTGGGGGAAGGAAAGGGGCTTGTTTTGCTGTTGCTGTTCTACTGAGCACCGTGGGCACTGGAATGTGTGGCAACACTTGCGGGCTGCTCCAGGACATCGTTAGGTTGTACATGTGATAAATAAATAAAACTGATTCTGAATCTGAATCTGACGAATATAGCACATAATGGTAAATCTTTGGATTCCAACACAACAAAGCAGTGAATAATTTTGCTTTGATTAAGGCTGCTAAGGAATATGGAACTAAGACAGGTAATGAGAATTAAGGTGCAGAATAGCAGAGTAGCCTTGAGACTCTGAAAGGCTTCCTCCTGGCCCACTATTTCTAAATTTAGCAGCTGCATCACTTTGAGCAGATTGCACTCCGACTGGATAGTAATTCCTGAAGTTAGGTTTTGTCCATTGCGGACTTCGGCAAATCAGGGGATTGTGGGTCAGGACTGAGATCATTGGTGGGGGTGAAGATGGTCATTCCAATGTTGAGGGTGGAGAGAGGACAAAAGGTAAATTATGAGCATGTGTTCTTAGTGCAGTCCCCATACGGTACCATGTTGTGAAGAGCTAATTTGTTCAGGGAGTGACCAACAATGTCTACTTGTGGACTTTCCAGTACAATCCTCACTGATTTTATTTGACGTAAGCAATCCATTTCACCGTATGTTTCAATGCTTCAGTATATCATACATGTGAAAAATGTATGAAGAAAGCTAATCTTTCTTTAAATCTTAGATTTGAGTACCACAGTAGCTAGGTGGTTAGCATGATGATATTACAGCTCGGGGCATTCTGGAGTTCCAGAGTTCAATCCCAGCATCCTCTGTAAGGAGTCTCTGTGCGTCCTTCCCGTGGAATGCATATGTTTTTTCCAGGTTCTCCAGTTTCCTCCCACAGTCCAAAGCCGTACTGTGTAGGTTAATTGCTCATTGTAAATTGTCCTCTGATTAGGTTAGGGTTAATTGGGTTTTTTGGGGGTTGCTGGGGCAGAACGGCTTGAAGGACCAGAAGGGCCTACTCCGTGTTGTATTGGTAAATAAATAAAATAAACAAATTTATTTCTCCCATTATAAACTGGAAAAAAAATCCCAATGGTTTCAGGAAATGACAAGCATAGATGGTTATTTAGTCTATGTTCCCAAAAACATGTCATGTGAAGAAATGTTGCTTTATTGCAAGTTTAAGGCAAAGTACTTTGTTGTTGTTATTGTATTGTTAAAAGTTAAACCTGTTAATGCATGAAAATGATGCAGGTACTACATCATAATGTGCAGAAAATTATTTTGTTGCTCCATAAAATATATTACTGGCGTACAATTTTTGTTTTTACTTCTTGCTTCCAATTTTGAGTCATGCCTGGTCATTTAATTATATGAAGATTTATTTCCGCCAATTAAGCATGTAAACAACAGAAGGAAGATGCTTCCTGCTGTGAGTGCGCATTAAAATCATTTTATTTTAAGCTTTACTGTAATGGCTGCTGAACTTTTGGGATTTCAAAATGAAAACTGGATGCTAACAATTTTTATCTACATTTTTATAAGAGCACTGTGATTTTCATTTTGGAGGATTTCAATAGTAATATGCAATGCGATATGTTCAACAGTTTGCCAATGGATTTAATTGCTTTGTTATGCTCTTTAAGTTTTGAAAACTGTCTCAACATATTCAGTTGCTGAAATGGTGCCTTTGGGCACTGCAGTAAACAAAGAGCATGCGATATCAAGACATTCTGACAAAGATCATTGAGTCCTTGCTGTCTGAATGAAAAGTCAAGGTAATTATAAAACAAGAAGAACACAATAGATTGTTCACATAGGATATGAGGGGGATGGGTTAGTTCAGATCCCTATATATCTGACAAACTGTATGATATAGTTACTTTAAAGCAATGGAAATAATTTTTTCTCAATGCAAGAAAATGAAGTTTTAGATAGGTGTCAAAATATCAAGCAAAATACAAACTGCTGAAGGAATTCAACAGATCAGATGTTGAAATGTCCTATCAAATTTTGAAAATTACAACAAAATCTGCAGGTGTTAGAAATCTGAAATGAAAACAAAGTTTGAAGTTCAAAGTAAGTTTATTATCAAAGTACGTACAGTATATGTCGCCATACACTGCCCTGAAATTCATCTTCTTGCGGGCATTCACAGAAACACAATCAAATCAATGAAGAACTACTCACAAAGATGGACAAACAACCAATGTGCAAAAGATGACAAACTGCGCAAATACAAAAAGAAAAACAACTAATAATAAATCAATAAGTGATCAATTAATAAGAAAGTACTGCAAAAGCTCTACAGGTGTCTGTGAGATAAGGTACAGGTATTGTCTTGGGTCAACGAAACTTCTTCAGAACTGAGAAAGAGATAAAGCAAGTTTGCCGAGGTAGGAGAAAAGGTGAGGGAGGACATTATGGGGAACAAAAGGAATATCTTTGATGGATTAACTGATGTAACAACTAAGGTATTTTGTCTTTGTAATGTGTTGCTAGTGTTGAGATGTCTGGTTGATATTATATGGTCTGATCCACCAGGACATGCCCATTGTCCAGAATATTCAAATAGAAGAACAAAAGGAAATAGCAGAAAGAAGTTACTTTACATATTATTTAATATGTAGTATTAACTAAATTAATATTACTGCAACCCCCTCACCAGGCCCATATGCAATCTTGGCTCGGTAGTCGGCTCAACTAACAGCCACGTGACTCAGTGGTGAGGAGACCACCTTCCATAAACAATATACATCTAGGGTTGATCTGATTTGGGGTTCAGCCAAACAGGAATGTTGTGATGATCTGATTAAAGAAACCTTGATTTGGACTAATGCTGTGTAAATACTCCCCATCCATACACAATTGTCGGTCGGCATGAAATAACAGATCGTATATTGCATAAAGTTTTAAAGAAAGTATATCTACAAATGTCAGCTTTATCAAACAGTTAATAGGAAAAAGAAAAGAAAAAATTAAAAGGGTGTATTTCAGTTAACCCAGTCCAAATTTGCACATAAAGTTAGAGCTCATCTTGAAGTTCTTTTTACTCACGCGCTGGACACACGGTCTGTGTGAAAGCACACACCACATTCCAAACTTCGCTCAAAATCCATCTCTAACAAATGGCTCTTTCTTGGGAGTATTGGCCTTTCCTCCTTGGAGCCATTCACCTATACAAAGCACCTTGTGCAATGGGGACGCTCATTCTCAGCCATCTTCCCTCCCGTCCTCTCCACAGCTTCCACCACCACAAAAAACATGAACCACACCGTCCGTCACAAATCTCACTCTGCGCAGGTCTCTCGAGAACTTTCTTTCAATTCCACCGTCCTGTTTAACTGACACAACATTCCTAAGTTGAACATCATAGCCTCTTTCAGCTGAAATGAAATATTCTAAAACAGAATACAGTATTTTTACAGAACTGCTAAAGTGAAATATCTACAGCATTGCACTAAAAGTCTTAACCAGGGAATTACATTACATGATAATGTAATACTAAAATTATAAGCAGCAGATTTTGGTCAAAGTAACTGAAGAAATTACTACCTGCAAAGCCCGTCAGTTTGCAACAGGCTTGTACCTTGTTATAGTTCAGTATAACACAAGGGTCAGAGCATTGTCCATTATGCCAAAGAGACTGTGACAGATTGGATCTGCTTCACATGTTAGTATATTGGAACCATGGAGAAAAGGGTGGGCTTGATACAATTCAGTTTGTCATCAATTTACCATTTTTTGACATTAAATATGGTAATGCTCAACAACTTGGAAGCAGACTTTCCATTTTCTAAGTTGTTGGTTATGTTATGAGCAAGAGAGCTCTAGCCAGCTAGAACTGAGAGAAAATGAATCAAGCCAGAAGATCAAACCCTCTGACCAATGATTATAGCTGTAAATTCTGGCTGAAAAGTGGTCAGGCAGTAAAGCTCCTTAAAGCCCAGTAAGCAGGAAAACCTCCTGTTTACCATTCTCTCAGCTGGAAACAAGCAATCACTGCATAAACAATGGTTCCATCTCCACCGATATTTTTCATTGCACCTGGACCACTAAGTGGTGAGAGACCTGTGGTTGAGTGTAATCCAAGAAACAAACAGGTTTCTCGTTCCACCTAGAACTCCAGGGTCAAGTGGGGATTGTAAAGGAACTGTTTTTATTTTTAATACTTTACAATGATTCTTTAAGTATTTATTAATTAGTTAAAAGCAAAAAACATAAAGTGATGGAAATGACTTGAGCACAGTCTTGCACACCTGCTGTGTTTATTAGAAAAAAATGCACTACCCATAAATTTACAAACCCAGGAATTTCTATATGTGTAACCCATGGGCCAGATTTCTTGCTTTTGATTCAAAAGTCAAAGAATTATTTGGGTTTTAAAATGCAAATAATAAAATTTGCAGTCCTTTTCAAAAACAGTTAAACAGTTCCAGCTGATAATATTAAACTGGGAAACAATATTGTTTCTTACAGTAATGGCTTTCTTTTCTAAGGTATTTCTTTAGCCAGAGGGTGGTGAATCTGTGGAATTCATTGCACAAATGGCTGTGCAGACCAAGCCATTGGGTATATTTAAAGTGGAGGTTGATAGGTTCTTGATTAGTAAGGGTGTCAAAGGCTATGGGGAGAAGACAGGAGAACAGGGTTGAGAGGGAGACAGTGATTGTATTGTCAAGCAGACTCAGTGAGCCAAATGGCCTGATTCTGCTCCTATGTCTTATGGCTAAATTCAACCAATTCATCAAGGTATAAGAGGCTATCTGATACCAAACTAAATAGATATTTCCATATCCAACCAAGAAAAGGTTAATAAAATAATCAAAAGATTTGTCCAATTCAAAAAATTAAAAGCAGGATATGACCCAAGTCATTGACAATCTCCTCCCCCCAACAGATACTGCTCAGCCAGCTGAGTTCCTCCAGCAAATTGTTTGTTCCTTTGAAACAGAAGTAAGTTGTTATTTCTGAACCATGAGTGGTAGAAACCTCTAATACCTTTTAGAAGGTAAGGTAGCCCTGATTAATTATCCAATTGGAACATATGAATCAGTTATTAGACAAAAACATATATATCCAATAAAAATTTTAAACATTAAATGGAAAGTCTCATACTTTTCCTTTCCTATACAGTTGGAGTGGGATTTTGTTTCTTCTGAGTGAAGTTGAAATCAACTGAAAGTCCTTTCCTTTGTGTGGCAGATGGTCAAAGCTGGGGGCAGGAATGGGGCAGAGGTTTCAGGACGAGATTGCCTTCCAAAATGATCGCAGTTCGAGGGCTGATGATATGATTCACCATTGAGACAGTCTGTCAAACTCATTTGGGAATTTAGAGGGTTCACTAAAGTTTGACTACTGGCAGACTCCGGAGTTACCACTCGATGGTAAGAAACAGGCAAGTGGTGGATCAGAGAATCTGGCTCATTGAGTCAAAGGTTATAAATCTGTTTAGTCGACCAGCGTAGTTGCTAGATAGAAAATAAATCTCCTCGTTTGACTAACACAAGAGTTTATTCAGATACTGGAAATCTGGAGTAACACACACAAAATGCTGGAGGAACTCTGCAGGTCAGGCAGCATCTATGAAAAAGAATAAAGAGCCAATATTTAAAGCGAAAACCCTTCATCAAGACACATGATTTGACATTGCTTCAGTAATTCATCGTGACTGATTTTTTGTTTACAACCAAAACTTCTAATAAAAGTACATTTTCATTGTAACTCCTTGACCAATCAAATAAAGCTATTTGCAAGTTTGAAAGCTTTTCTATACCTGTAGGTTAGCATGGTAAATTTGCAATATTATAATTGGACTTTGTGCCCAACAAATTCCCAGAGTGACAATGGCTTTAACTTGCTTCAACCTGTCCTAGTGATTCATCAGTCTGGGGCAGAACAAGCAGATGGTGTCTTTTAAAGTCCTTTAGAGATATCAGCTTAGAAACTGACAATTGACAACTACCAGAGCAGATGGCAACATTCATTTTGCACGCACCTCGCACAGGCATTAAAATAATGGCCATTCTCCTAAGGTTAAACCATACTTTCTCTTCTCCCAAAAAAATGATTCCAAGAAAAAGGAAAGTGATCCACTGATTTCAAAAGGCTGTGAATTTATAACATAAACAAATGTTCATTTGTTGCTGTAAAGATATGGCTTCTATCTTTCCAAATTAGCATATTAGGCTCGACGTATTTGCATGATCTGAATAAAATTTTAACTGGCATAAATATACCTTTCTATGTTATTTGGTGAAATAAATAATCCTGTATTTTCCAGTTTTAACCAGCTAAAATCTAGTACGTTGTGAGTGTATCAATCCAATCTTCCACAGATACAAATAGGGTATTGCATCTTTAGATCCAATGCAATGTCCTTTTTTCCTAAGAGAACTAGTGCAGCAATCATTGCTTAAGCATTAACTTCAGTTGTATTCAAACTACGGTTTGCATCAACCATGGGAGATTCAAACTAGTACTTTCCAGTCCTCTTATGCCAATATCGGAGGACATTCAAGAATGGAATTTGAGCACAAATGAAAGAAAAACATAAATGGCTGTTGAATGTCGTTCACCTATTCCCTGGGGTTGGACCAGCAAAGAGTTTCAGAAATGTTATATAACCTGTGTGTAGTGGTCAGAGCTACTCTAATAGGGGTCTGGGAAGAATTAGTGTAGCAATTTAACTTGCTCAAAGATAGTTTTTATTATCAGATTAATGTCAAAGGAAACAAATTACTGCATGTCATGATACTTTCTACGGAGATGCAGATTGCTATAAACCTCAACATTTTTAGCCATAGTTTGAGTCTGTAATAAATGAGTGAAACAGATATTAGAAAGGCAGAGCAGGCAATGATGATCGCAGAATTCTATGAATGACCCTTATGACTTTGAAAATAATTATGCATTGTAGTAGACATCTCTTAACAAGAACAGTCAAGTTCAAGTTCAGGTTCAAATTTATTGCCATTTAACTATACACGTGTAAACAGCTAACCGAGACATTGTTCCTCTGGGACCAAGGTACCTTTAGTCACACACAGCAAATACAGTGTTACGATCCAGCACATACAATCACAAAATAATATCAGCACAGGTCCCTAAATGGCATAGCCTGAAGACTGACAGAGTGACATAAAGTGTGAGGTGCATGATTATTGAAGACAGAATAATGTCACCGGCATTATATGATAAAACAAGCAGCAGTCTAAATATTTACAACAGTCATAATAAAAGATGAAAAGTGACCAGTGCAGGTCAGAATCAGAATCAGGTTTATTATTAGCGGCATGTGTTGTGAAGTGTGTTAACTTAGTAGCAGTGGTTTAATGCAATACATACTAGAGAAGAAGAAGAAAAAATAATAATAAATAAATAAATTACAGTATATGTATATTGAATAGATTAAAAATCATGCAAAAAACAGAAATGATTTCTTTTTAAAAAGTGAAGTCATGTCTAAGGGTTCAATGTCCATTTGGGAATCGGATGACAGAGGGGAAGAAGCTGTTCCTGAATCGCTGAGTGTGGGCCTTCAGGCTTCTGTATCTCTTACCTGATGGTAACAGTGAGAAAAGGGCATGCCCTGGGTGCTGGAGGTCCTTATAATGGACACTACCTTTCTGAGACACAACACCCTGAAGACGTCCTGGGTACTTTGTAGGATAGTACCAAAGATGAAGTCAACTAAATTTACAGCTGCAGCTGTAAATCTGCAGCTTCTTTCGGTCCTGTGCAATAGCTCACCCCTCCCCCCCCAATACCAGACAGTGATGCAGCCTGTCAGAATGCTCTCCACAGTACATCTATAGAAGTTTCTGTGTGTATTTGTTGACATACCAATTCTCTTCAAATTCCTAATGAAGTATAGTCACTATCTTGCCTTCTTTATAACTGCATCGATATGTTGGGACCAGGTTAGGTCCTCAGAGATCTTGACACCCAGGAATTTGAAACTGCTCACTCTCTCCACGTCTGTTCTCTCTATGAGGATTGGTATGTGTTCCTTTGTCCTACCCTTCCTGACGTCCACAATCAGCTCTTTCGTCTTACTGATGTTGAGTGCCAGGTTGTTGCTGTGGCACCACTCCACTAGCTGGCATATCTCATTCCTGTACGCCCTCTGGTCACCATCTGAGGTTCTACCAACAATGGGTGTATCATCAGCAAATTTATAGATGGTATTTGAACTATGCCTAGCCACACAGTCATGGTTATAGAGAGTAGAGCAGTGGGCTAAGCACACACCCTTGAAGTGCGCCAGTATTGATTCTCAGCAAGGAGGATATGTTATCACCAATCTGCACAGATTGTGGTCTTCCAGTTAGGAAGTTGAGGATCAAATTGCAGAGGGAGGTACAGAGGCCCAGATTCTGTAACTTCTCAATCAGAATTGTGGTTTTTGATGGTATTAAATGCTGAGCTATAGTCGATGAACAGCATCCTGACATAGCCGTTTGTGTTGTCCAGGTGGTCTAAAACCGTGTGGAGAGCCATTGAAATTGTGTCTGCCATTGACCTATTGTGGCAATAGGCAAATTGCAATGGGTCCAGGTCCTTGCTGAGGCAGGAGTTCAGTCTAGTCATGACCAACCTCTCAAAGCATTTCACCACTGTAGATGTGAGTGCTACCAGGTGATAGTCATTAAGGCAGCTCACATTATTCTTCTTAGGCACTGGTGCAATTGTTGCCTTTTTGAAGCAAGTGGAACTTTTGACCGTTGCAGTGAGAGGTTGAAAATGTCCTTGAATACTCCCGCCAGTTGGTTGGCACAGGTTTTCAGAGACTTACCTTCGGGACCTTCCACCTTGCGAGGGTTCACTCTCTTTAAAGGCAGTCTAACATCAGCCTCTGAGACAGAAATCAGAGGGTCATCAGATGCAGTGAAGATAGTGTTGAGTTCATCTTGTAGTTCATCGCTGCCAATCATGCTATTGGGGGTTTTGCTTTGTAGGAAGTAGTATCTTGCAAATCCTGCCACAGTTGTCGTACATCCGATGTCACCTCCACCAACCTCGTTCGAAATTGTCTCTTTGCCCTTGAAATAGCCCTCTGTAATTCATACCTGGTTTTCTGGTACAGATCTGGGTTGCCAGACTTGAATGCCACAGATCTAGCCCTCAGCAGACAACGTACCTCCTGGTTCATCCTCAACTTTTGGTTTGGAAATGTACAGTAAGACTTTGTGAGTGTGTCTGTGAGTTAGGGAGTGGCACTCCACTGCAAGTTAAATAGTTCCCCACATTACGACACTGACTACTCATCATAATCAATTAACTGTGAAGTGTTCTGAGACCTCATGAAGGCATGAAAGATTTTCTACATGTGCAAGTTCTTTCCATTCGTAATGGTTGCTCTTCCAAACACACAGACCTTGATTGGTAGTCAACATTTTCAATATCTAAAATAAACAACTTTGGCAGCAGAATATCCGACAATTCTCATTTTCCAGCATGTTAGTCTCTTTACTTACTGGTGTGTTGGTTTTAAACTTATGTTAAAATACTACTGTTCAACTTCTTGCAGATCTTCGAAATGATAGTTCTTTTCAGAGATGGTGGAGACTTAATATCCAATGCCAAATCCAACATCATTATGTTGTGAAGTTGTAAATGTAACCAGGTGACCTTTGAATATCATTTTTTATTGTTAACGTGCATTTATGTATTCACCTTGGTAATGCTAAAATAGCTGCCTGTGCCTTTAAGAGATATAATTTTGCACAGGTGGAGGAGAACGAAGAGTTGCCATGTTCTAGAAAGGACAATGCTTGAATGCTTTTCCCAGGTTTGGTGAGGAAAGGTGAATAATATATGATAATATCCATGTAAATTCGTTTATACTTGTTTGTAAATCTAGAATACCAGTAATTTGACGTGTTTTTCATGTGGATGCTTTAGATTTTTGCAAGTAAATTGATCAGCACTGGATAGCATGATTGCGAAGTTCCTTAATCAGCCTATTAGGTTAGTCTTTTTAGTAATTCAATGACAAGGCAATATATTGTAAAAGTTTATTTGTCTTTCTTTGTTGTTTCATGACCGATTGAGAATGTAACAGAGTAATGTGAATGTGCTAATCTCTGTTCACGCAGCGTGAGCGAGGAGAGCTCATTTCAAGGTCTAGCCTATATGTGTTTGGAAGTTAAGCATGTGTGTGCCAAATGTGAATACATCTCTTAGTTAAGATGAGATGTATTTATTCATATTTTCAATGGTGTGTATAAGATACAGGGTTGGTGGGATTCTAATGTTGTTTGTATTGTTTTTTTTAGCTTTGCCATTACCGTATTGGTTTTGTATATTTTGTTGTAGTTATTTTCATACTGCATACGTAGCAAGGGTATGGTCTGAAGTTGAGCTGAGATTGTAATGGCGGGAACTGCTTTTTTATTCATTTTGTTGTTTTTATTTTGATACCCTCTTTCTGCAATGAAGCATCTAAAACAGATAAAGGAATTTAAGACCCAAAAAAGTATTTGTTGTCCTGCGTGTGTATTTTTCCCCAGGTTGTATAAGCAAAAGTCTTTCCAGATATTTTTAAGTGTTTTGGCTATTCATATTGCAATAGTTTCTGCTAAATATTGAATATGCATAAAATATTAAGCCCAGTCAATCTGAGGTAACTAAGTTCAAAAAGGCAGCATTTTAAAGTGATCAATCATAAAATTGATTTAAAAAAATTTAAATCAGCTGCCCTTTGGCACCACTGAATCAATGCTTCAAAAATCTTGGTGATGCCTCATATAAATTCTGATTTGTTTTAATTGAAATCCATCAAAAATGAAACTGCCAGAAATACTATATTGACATAAGCCATTCTTTCTATTTATTCAACCTTTTAGGGAGTTGGACCATGTTAAGGTCAACTTTTTTCCTGTCCCTGATTGCCCTTCAGAAAGTAATTGTGAGGTCTTGTGCACCATTATAGTCAAACTTGAGAAAACCCTCAACCCATGTTGCTAGAACAGAGAACCAAGATTGACCAGCAACAATACGAAGCCAGTAATAGAGAGACATTTAACA
Organism: Hypanus sabinus; assembly: GCF_030144855.1. Taxonomy (NCBI): domain Eukaryota; kingdom Metazoa; phylum Chordata; class Chondrichthyes; order Myliobatiformes; family Dasyatidae; genus Hypanus; species Hypanus sabinus. The sequence continues at coordinate 47,450,014 of NC_082738.1, forward strand.
CTACAGCACAGAAACAGGCCCTTCAGCCCATCTGGTCCATGCCAATTTACTATCTGCTTGTTCGCATGAACCTGCTCCTGGACCATACTCCTCCCATCCATGTTCCTATCCAAATTTCTCTTGAATGTTGAAATTGAACCCATTTCCATCACTTCCACTGGCAGCTTGTTCCACACTCTCACCAGCCAGGATTTAGGGATAGTAATATTTGTTGGAGAAGCCTATTGCCTGACACTTATGCGATACAGTGGTTTCTTGCTGCTTATCAGCATGTGTCTGAATGCTGTCTGCTTCATGATGTACATAGGTTTATTTGCTGTGGATTGGGAATAGAATTGAATATTGTGTGATTACAAGCAAACAATGACCACTGATGACATGATGATGGAAGGAATTGAAACTGGTTGAGTCCTGACAAGTTCCTGAGCTGCGATGATTGACCTCCAACACCATTCTCTTTTATACAATAACTCCAGCCACTGGGGTACTTTAGAGTACACATGTCACAATGGCACTATTAGTTCTCATTAGTATTGTTAAATAGCTACGTTCTGCTTCTAAATAATATAATGCACCTTGTAGAACACAGATTGTCAGCATACTTTGAAAACTAGCAGTCAGAAAAGTGCAGGATGGAATATGGAGTACTGCAAGGAATTATGATCAATTATGCGGTTTATATGCAGGTTAATGTCATTACTCAGCCTTTATCTCTACCACTCTTCTGACAACATGCATCAGGCAAAAAATGGTGAAAGCATCTCTGGAGGTTGACCTTTATCTGAAACGATTAATAGACTCCTGCAAATGGCCATGAATATTATCTGTAAACAGATAAGGGTTCCAGACCGATCAGACAAGAAGAACCCACACTCCTTCCGTATTATAATTGAAGATAATATGTGCATAAAGGTTACAGCATGCCACGTTATTATATTACTGAAACATTGTTCTAACAACTTTGGGGGAAAGAAAGTGTGCTAACACCGGAAGTTCTTAGTTACCAAGTGACTAGTCAGCAGATAATGCAGGGTTAAGAATAAAATATTAATCCAGAAAAGAGACTTGAGTATAGAATGATAAAAAAGTACAAACAAATGTATTATTTTGCTATGAAAATGTTTGTTTACAAAGCTGCTATCAAGTTGCTTTGGCAACAGATTGAATTTATTTGAACTCTATATTGGCCTGTGGACATAAACTGCTCTTGTTAATGTAGCTCTTTGGAAAAAGTATTCCAATTGCAACAATATTATTAAGACAGTCATACATATGACTCAAAAGCATTTTCACTGTATACTCGTACAAGATGTATTTGACCTTAACAATAGTGTCTCAAAGTCAATGTTCTACAGACAGGGCAGGAACAGTCTTACAGGTTCACATCAGTTGTGACATTTACTGTGAATATGATTGGACCCACTATTTCAGTGATTTTAAACAGGACTGATTACATCTAGGGACACAGGAACTGGTTGGGTTGAATGGAACCTCAAACACATTCTTATCAGTGTGATCCTTCTCCATATATCCCTTAATACCAGTAGCTGGTAATCAGTATTAGATGTAAAATTAAGAATTGACCTTACATCAGTTGGTGCTCAGACATGATATCCTTAACCATCAACTCTTGTAGTTTCCCAACAGTAGGTATCCAGCTAATTGTTGTATAATTTACTGGTTTCTGTCTTTTACCTCCCTTAAATGCAACTTGCCATCAAGCAATCCTTAGAACATTGATTTTAGGGCATTGACTGACACTGAATGAGTGATCTGACATGGCTGAGTCCTTGCTTTTCACTGTTGTTTTTTTCCTGATCATAATTTGATTTAATTTTGATTATTTTTCCTTTCTGAATGCAATATTAATTTCAGGTTAACTGGCAAAATATAATAACATTTCCTTATTTTCATTTATAGTATTTTCATTATCAGTTTGAGGTCCCCACGTTGCTTCTGAACACACTGCATTTCCTAATGCAGTAATTTTCACTTATTCTACTCAGCAGAATCTGTATGACAATCTTTTGGCTTTCCCTGTTACTGTTATTTCACTGTTATTACATACCTCAGTATGGTATTGAACCATTTTGTTTTGTTGTTTTTGGATTCCACCTGTGAAGTCTCTACTTCCTATTAGTCTTTTGTCTGTGTAATGAAACTTCTCTCATTGCTGAAGTTATTCCTGGCTAAGTCACTGCTATTTCTTCCCCTTTATCTTCCCCTCACTTCTCTAACCTGGTGTATTTGATAGTGTTGCAGTTATTTCTCAATGAGGTCGTCCTTTATATTGCCCTTGTATCTGCAGATTATTCAGATTTTTTAACCCATTATTTGCATAAAAACATGTTTGGACACCCCTGCTCAAATGGGTTACTCAGACATTACTATTTTCTCTTTCCAGTTTTAATTACATATATTAATTATCCCTTTAATTGTAATGCCTAAAGCATGCATTTTGGCTATTATTTTACTCTCTTGCATTTTTTTCAACTATTATGAACTATCTTTTCCTCCTAAGCCCACACACTCCTCATCACTCTCGACTCTCACTTCAACCATGCCATTTGATAAACTCCCCATGTTTGTGCTATCTATTCTTTCTCTGAACCTTCAACCATGAGCTAAGAACTAAATTGAAAGAAAAAATCTCAAAGGTAGAAAACTGAATTAATAATTGAACTCCATGTAAAGTGGCATGCAGTGCTGAAGAAGGTTCTTAGCCTGAACCATCGATTGTTTATTCCTTTCCATAGAAGCTGCCTGACCTGCTGAGTTCCTCCAACATTTTCCAGTATCTGCAGAATTTCTTGTGTTTTTGCCATTTAAATCAGCAGGTTAAAGAGGTGGATCAATCTGTTTGAAGGAGATAATGGAAAAGAAGAGTTCCATTTCTTGGAATTCTGATACCAGTAAGGGGATAAGAAAGGTGACAACCAGAAGCATCTAGTTTTTATTACTCTACAAGCAGGAAGCAGGACATCTTACTTACTCTTCCCTATGTGACTAGAATCTATGATAACAAATAGATCTTGACTCTCCCCTTTCCAATATTTTTTAAATTTCCCTCACCTGAGCATCAGAGATGCAACATATTGTGAAACTCCATACTCCACTAACAAAGGGTACTCCTCATCCCTGTTCCCAATTCCACCTTTTCTCATCTTTCCAGGCAGCCTTTTGCTCTACAGTTAATATTATGGCTGTTCTTCCAAAAGTCCTTCTTCTTCTTTTCACAGTTATTAAGTGTATTTGTGTCTTTAGGTAGGGGATCTTATTATTTATTATGCTCATTGGCAACATTGATTAAAGATTTAACCGTATTACAAAATTAAAGTAAAATCTTCTCTCATTTCTAATTATGAATGGAAAACCTGGTAGAGTCTTCTGGAATGAAGCAATAGAAAATACCCTGACACGTTGCCTGGGAAGAGAGCAGAAAACTTAATGCTGTGTGCATTGTTTCCCTGTCATTTATTATTGCTGGTACTGAATATCTAAGTATTATGTCTACCAGCTGTCTGCATAGAAGACTTCAGGTTATCTCAAAAGTGGAATGCAATGGGGTGCTTAGAATCAAAGCTATGTCAATCAGCACAGAAATACGCTCCTTGGTCCACCAACCATTAAGCATACATGCACAGTGATCCTGCCATAATCCTGCCTTTTATACTTCCCTCTCAGCATTCGCCCCTCCCCTGATTCTGGCACTCACTCACATACCCAGGAAAAATTACAATGACCAATTCATCTGAAACCCCCAGATTTTTGGAATGTGGGAGCAAACCCGTAGAGTCACAGGGAGAATGTGCAAACTCCACGTAGATAAAACAGGAGGTCAGAATTGAACCCAGATTGCAGAAGCTGTGAGGAAGCAGATCTATTAGCTGTGCCATGGTGAGAGCCAACTAATTCCTTAAACGAAACATGAAACATGAGATGAAAACAAAATTGATCTCTGTTCTGGTAATTACACTGTGGTAGGGCTGGAATTGCCTTACAGAAAATAGATTGCTTAATGTCAATCATTTAACTTTCCCAATACACTAAAGTTCTTACACAAGCCTCTGGAAACACACCAGTTCTCGAGTTCCACATTCCCAGATTTCACTCAGAATTTTAGGTACAGCCTTATAGTTGTTAATCAAAAATTATGACATGCAGGCACACTGCCTCGTAAATATTAGAAGAGTTAGTTCACGTTAGTTCTGTCTATCTGATAGAGCCTGTTGAAATTTTAAAATTTAAATTTCAGGAGGCTGTTCTGTTTCTGAAATAATGGAAAGTAACCTAGTGAGAACCATGAATGTCAATCAGTGGTTGAAACATGTTGCAAGATGCTGTAATTGTGAAAACAGAACAGCAGGGATATTTGATGAAAATAACAAAGTTTTTGATGTAGGATACTTGAGAAATCTAACATATGAAGGATACACAGATCAATTCTGGTGATAGTTGCCACTAATTCAATGAATGTTTACCAATGAGACATATAACTTCTGTCTTAGCTGGAGGGCATCTCACCTCTGAAAAACAAAAAACAACTGCAGGTGCTGGTAATCAATTCTGATGAAGGGTCTTTGACCTGAAGCATTAACTGTTTTGCATTCCTAGATATTCCCAGGTCTGCTGAATTTTTATAACATTTTCTCTTTATTTCAAACATACTGTTTAACTTTTAACTTCCATAGAATTAGAAATGCATTTGATAGGATTTGAAAGTTGTAGACAGGACTCATTTTCATTTCAATGATGAGCAGAACTTAGTAATTTAATGCAGGACGCTTGCAGCTGAGTGCATACAGAAAGATTGTGCTTTGTTACTATAAGACATAGGAGCAGAATTAGGGCATTTGGCCCATTGAGTCTGCTCCACCATTTCGTCATGACTGAATTATTTTCCCTCTCAACCCCATTCTCCTGCCTTCTCCCCATAACCTTTGATGCCCTGACTGTCAACCTCTGTCTTAAATATGCCTAATGACTTGGCCTGCACAATCATCTACAGCAATGAATTCTTCAAAACGCCAGTGACTACAGGCCCAGAGCCACCAAATATTCCATATATGTTAACCCTTTCATTCCTGGGATAAACCTTGTGAACCTCCTCTGGACCCTCTCCAATGCCAACGTATCTTTTCTTAGATAAGGGGCCCAAAACTGCTCACAATACTACAACTGAAGTCTGACCAATAACTGATAATGCCTCAGTGTTACATCCTTGATTTTGAATTCTAGTCCTCTTAAATTCAATGCTAACATTGCATTTGCCTTCCATACTATCAATTCAATGTGCCGGTTAACCTTTAGAGTATCCAGCAAGAGGGCTCCCAAGTTCCTTTGCACCTCAGATTTTTGAATTTTCTCCATTTAGAAAATTTATCCCTTCTACCAAAGTGAATGAATTATGCTATTTTCCATCTGCCACTTCATTGCCAATTGACCAAATCTGCCTAACCCCTTCTGCAGACATCATGCTTCCTCAAATCTACCTGCGCCTCCACCTATCTTTGTAAACTTGGACACAAAGCCATCAATTCCATCATCCAAATAATTGACATACAGCATGAAAGGAAGCTGTTCCAGCACCCACCCCTACAGAAAACCACTAGTCACTGGCAGCCAATTAGAATAGGCCCTCTTTGCCTTCTGCCAGTCAGTCAATCTTCTGTCCATGCTAGTCTTTCCTGTAATGCCATGGGCTCTAATCATGTTAAGCAGCCTCATGTGTAGCACCTAGTCAAAGACCTTCTGAAAATCCATTAATCAATTTTCACTAACTCTCCTTTGTCTATCCTACCTGTTATTTCTACAAAGAATTCCAACAGATCTATTAGGCAAGATATCCCCTGAAGGAAATGATGCTGACTTTGGCCTCCAAGTACCCTGAAACCACATTCTTAATGACTTGAACATCGTTTCAACCACTGAAGTCACTTGTTAAATAATACACTGACACTTGCAATCTTCTAGTCTTCTGGAACCATTTCAGAATCTAGTGATTCTTAAAAGAATATTACTAATGCTTCCACAATTCTTCCAGAACCCTGGGGTGCAGTCCATCTGGTCCAGGTGACTTATCTACCTTCAGACCTTTCAGCTTCCCAAGCACCTTCTTCTTAGTAATAGCAACTACACTCACTTCTACACCTAACACTCTTGCATTTCTGGCATTCTGTTAGAATGACACTTGCCTCTGCCCACTTGCCTGTTCTTTTGTTACAATGAAATAACATTGCATTGGAATATTTTAAAGTCTCAGGAGATAACATTTTCTTGCAGACAGGTAAAAACCCTTTCCCTCTAGTTTCCCACATGCATATTAGCAATTTAGGTCCTGAAGTGTATTGTTCATAAAATCCTTGAAAAAAATTTGCCAAGAATAGGAAAACAAAATAGATAATGCTCTACTAAGGAATATGAATTGGTTTTATGTCATGTTTGAAATTTGTGGAAGGATTTCAGTGATCCCTTAAATCTCTTATAGTTGTTGCCCCGAGATAAATATTAATGCATATTTTAATGAAATATGCTATCTATAAATTTGTGTGCACATCCGGCATAATGTTTGAAATAAATTGATGTAAAAGCTAACATTTGTTTTATTAACCAATAATTGAAATTGAGGACTTTGATATGCTAATTTTCAACTTCATGTAATAAGCCAGCAGTTAACACTGTACAAAATGGTTAGCATTAAGCTCATGTGACATTTCCAAAAGTTAAAACAAAAATGTATGTCCAAATGTAAATCATGTCATGGCTGCAAAATATGGTATAATTGACATTTACTTCTGCTTTTCTACAAAGGAAGGCCATGGAATAACTTCTCAACTGTAAAGGCCAAAGTGCTCAAGAAAAATGCCACATGTCTGATTGCCATTTATAAAATTAAAGAATAATCAGCAGAGTGATCTTTATTTTACATACAGCTAATGTAACATCACAGAACCATACAACATGGACTAATATCCCACAAAAACATGGATTAGTCCCACAAAAAATGTCATTCAATCCATTGTATCTGTGCTTGTTCTTTGAACGAATTATCCAATTTGTCCAATTCGCCTCCTCTTTTCCACAGACCTTCACTTTTACAGTTTAAGAATATGTTCCATTTGTTTTAAAATTTTCAATCGAATCTGCTTCCACTTCCCATTCATGCAATGCATCCAAAATTATATAAACTTTTGCATTGTGCAAAATCCTTACAATTTTTTTTGTAAATCACTTTAAATCTCTGTCCTTATCTCTTTAGATCTGACACTTCATCATTGCACAATGCTTTATTGCTAGACTCCATAGTAAGTCCTGTGGCAGGAGGGAGACAGAAAGTTATGGTCTCTGTAGATTATATTAAGAATCTAGGCCAATGTTGGTTCTCAAAATATTGTCAGAAAAAATAATTAAATTAAACTTTCATAAATTTACTCATGACCTTGGAGTATGACAGATTTTTTTCTATTGCATTAAATGTAAATTAAAAATTGTCACAATAGGTCAGAATCCATGGGGTACAGTAATAAATATGTTTGTATTTAAATAAGACAAAATTCATTCCATTCTAATTTTCTGTGGAGTGACTGCGGCTATCTAAATATAACTTGCAAGCACTTGAAGCCTTTTATTTTGCTGTTACTCAGAATTTTCATGACAAATACATATCCAATGTTTTGGGAGGCAAGTCATGATTTGGAAGATTACTATAATTGTTTCTCTTGTCAAATGTGTATTTCTAGCTAAAATTACTATTTCAGTACTCAGCATGTAACCAAGCAGTAATATCCAATTACCTGCTAAAAGAAACAATTGTTGATGATTAATGACTGTTAACAATTTCTTATTGTGGAGTTGAACATTCTGGGACAAATTCCTCCCTGAACAGTTAATACCTGGATATATAAATAATGTTTGGAGGGCAATATCACCTTGCCAGTCTACATTATCCTGCATTACTGCTCGCAAATTTAGTACTTCTGTGGTGAACTATGTGCCTGTCGGGACACGCCCCTGCTGACTGCTCCTGTGGCTCCTCCCACAGGCCCCTGTATAAAGGAGACCTGCGGCCTGAAGATCGGCCTCAGTCTCCAGGACCTTGTATGATAGACACTCACTCCTGGTTCCTTCTTCCAGTCAATAAAAGCCGATATCTCGCCTACGTCTCAGTGTGAGTTATTGATGGTGCAACAACTTCATTGCAATGTCCTACAATTGCAGTCAGCTCTCATGTTAATTTTGTTAAATTCTCTGTGATACTGAACTCCTCATGCAGTTTACTGCTGCCGTAAAACCAAATGTAACATGTATGGTAATTTGACAGCTGGCTAAATCAAGGTGATCGTATTTATGTGGTGAAAGTTCCCAGTTTTGGTGAAGTCTTACTTACAAAATTTGTGTAAGGAACAATACAAGGTAAATGAAGAAATTTTCCATAAATGACTAATAGGAGGAGACAGCTTACACTGATTGCTTCTTCTGGGTTTAATTTTAAATGCTTAATCTTGCTATCTGATAATATTCTTTGGTTTGTTTTTTAATCTAAGTTTTAGAGAAACTTTCAGTCACATTCTTGTTTTTCTTGCCTTTGCAATAAGAAAGATACAGAAATTATATCACAAACACAAGAAAACCTGCAGATGCTGGAAATCCAAGCAACACACACAAAATGCTGAAGGAACTCAGCAGGCCAGGCAGCATCTATAGAAAAGAGTAAACAGCTGATATTTTGGGCTGAGACCCTTCAACACGACTAGGGAAAAAAAGGATGAGCAGTCAGAGCAAGGTGGCAGGAGGGGAGGAAGAAGTATAAGGTGGTAGATGATACTTGAAACTGGGAAGGGGAGGGTGAAGTAAAGAGCTAGGAAACTGATAGGGAAACGAGATACAGGGCTGGAGAAGGGGAAATCTGATACAAGAGGATAGAAGGCCATGGAAGAAAGGGAAGGGGGAGGAGCGTCAGAAGAAGGTGAAGGGCAGGTATGGAGATAAAGTGAGAAAGGGAAACGGAAATGGGGGAATGGTGAAGGGGGGGCAATTACTGGAAGTTCAAGAAATTGATGTTCATACAATCAGGTTGGAGCCTACCCAGACAGAATACAAGGAGTTGCTATTCCAACTTCAGTGTGGCCTCATTGCGACAGTAGATGGGCCATGAACTGACATGTCAGAATGGAAACGGGAAGCAGAATTGAAGTGGGTGGCTACTAGGATGTCCCACTTTTTCTGGCGGACGGATGGAGCGTAGGTGCTCGGTGAAGCGGTCTCCCAATCTATGTTGGGTCTCACCGATATACAGGAGGCCACACCGTGAGCACCAGATACAGTAGATGACTCCGACAGAATCACAGGTGAAGTGTCACCTCACCTGGATGAACTGTTTGATGCCCTGTGTGGTAGCAAGGGAGGAGGTGTAGGGGCAGATATGGCACTTGTTCCACTTGCAAGGATAAGTGCCAGGAGGGAGATCAGCGGGAGGAATGAATGGACAAGGGAGCCATTCCTACGGAAAGCAGAAAGTAGGAAGGGGGAGGGAAGGGGAAGATATGGTTAGCGGTGGGCTCCTGTTGGAGATGGTGGAAATTACATTAAATGCGTTGGCAGTTTTCATCCGGTTTAAAGATATTTCCAAAATTTGTCCTATCTAGATGATAAAATGAACCTGAGATTTACCTCCTTGTGCAATGAATACATAGCTTCCAGTTGGACTTCAAACCACCAGGCAATCTAGGCCCTCTGCCTTCACTCTCTTCCAATTAATTTGTCTGGATAAATTACTAACCATAAACTACCCTTCTTACTCAAAGGAAAGCTGGGATGAAGTATACAGTGTAGAAGAAGCTTATGGTATCTGCTCTAAAAGAAAATAATTGACATTAACAACCTACACAATTCTATCTACACCATCTAGAGATGCATTTCCTTTGATCTATGTATTCTCCCACTCATTATATCTATTACTCCAGTTTATTTATAACACTTCCCACATGCCTTCCAAGTATTATGAATCTGTCTCACATGCCTCCTTAAGGAAATGAGGATAAAATCCACATCTTAAAATACCTAATAGGGTAAAATAAAGCCTTCAAAGTGAATACCCTTTCAACCTAAAAAGAATAGAACAAAGTAATTCATGAATAGAAAAAGGCTAAAAATCCGAGCAAATGGAGGTGCACATACATAAATTACAAGAATCTCATGGACATATTCACAGATAAATGGATTGCCAGACATGGGTGCAGGAGGATAAATGTTATGCTATAACATTTTTGGGTTCAGTTGCAAAATGATACTGACATCCCTAAGTCTGATCATTGATCCAAGGACTTGGAATTGGATCCCACCATGAGAATATGCTTTCTTCTTTGATAACTTATTTTGGAAAAATTTAAATTCAAAGGGTTAAACAATTTTGGTGTTTAAAAAGCTTGCATCAGTAATGCTAAATTGAAAACTTACCAGATTGTGCTAAAAATCTAGCTGGTTCTCTATTGTGGAAATAAAGATGCCATCCTTAGCTGGTCTGGTGTCAATTCAGACCCACCAAGGTGGTTGATTCTCACTGAATTAATTACAAGAATAATACTTCTGAAATAGTGTGCATATGAGATTTCAAAAGGACTGATTTGATGAAAACAAGTTATCAGCCTTATTGACTAGGAGGGGAACTAGTATCCTTGCGGGAAGACTCTTGGGGAGGGTTTCAACTAATGTGGCAGGGGGATAGAAACCAGAGTGATGGGGCAGTTGGTGTGCAAGTACAGTAAATGCAGAGTGTAGTGAGACTGAGGAAGGACAGGCAGAAGATAGGGCAAATTAGCAGTCAGTGGGGTGAGTTGAAGTGGACAGAAGAGGTTATATTTGATTGCGTGCAGTATACAGAATAAGGTAGATGATCTTATAGAGCAGTTAAGAGATTGGCAGGTATGACGTTGTAGCCATCACTGAGTCGTTGCTGAAAGAAGATCATAGTTGGCAGCTCAGCATCCAAAAATACACATTGTATTGAAAGGACAGGCAGGTAAGCAGAGGGGGTGGAGTGGCTCTTTTAGAAGGTGCAAGATAGATACATCCCAAAGGAGAATAAATATTCTAAAGGCAGGGTGAGGCAACTGTGGGTAGCACAGGAAGTAAAAGACAGCATAAAAGCAAAGGAGAGGGCATATAATATAGCAAAAATTAATGGGAATTTATAGGATTGAGAAGCTTTTAAAAACCAACAGAAAACAACTAAAAGAAGACATAAAGAGAGAAAAGATGAAATATGAAGCAGAGGTGAGTGTCATTGCTGTCATTAAGGAGAAGGTGCTTGGAAAGCTGAAAAGTCTAAAGGTAGGTAAGTCACCTGGTCCAGATAGATCTCTTCAATCTTCAACCCAGGGGTCTGAAAGAGGTGGCTGAAGAGATTGTAGAGGCATTAGTAATGATCTTCCACGAATCACTAGATTCTGGAATGGTTCCCGAGGACTGGAATATTGAAAATATCACTCCACTCTTTAAGAAGGGAGAGAGGCAGAAGAAAGGAAATTATAGGCCAGTTAGCCCGACTTCAGTGATGAGAAAATCTGCAGATGCTGGAAATCCAAGTAACACACACACAAAATGCTGGAGGAACTCAGCATCTATAGAAAAGAGTACAGTTGAGATTTCAGGCCAAGACCCTTCATCAGGACTTTAGAGTTTGTTGGGGTCATCTTCTGTATCTGGTGCTCCTAGTGTGGCCTCCTGAACATCAGCGAGACCCGATGGAGATTGGGAGACAGCTTCGCCGAGCAATTACGTTCCATCCGGCAGAAAAAGCGGATCTCCCAGTGGCCACCCACTTCAATTCCACTTCCCATTTCCATTCTAACATGTCAGTCCATGGGCTCCTCTACTGCCATGATGAGGCCACACTCAGGTTGGAGGAACAGCACGTTGTATTCCGCCAGGGTAGCCTCCAACCTGATAGCATAAACATTGATTCCTCGAGCTTCCAGTAAATGCACTCCTTCCCTACACCATACCATTCCCATTTCCCTCTCTCACCTCATCTCCTCACCTGTCCATCACCTCTCTCTCTCTCTCTCTCTCTCTCTAAAAATGATCTGCTTTACTGCGGGTTCAGAAGTTACCTGGGAGATGCTCCTCCTCCTTCCCTTTCTTCCAGGGTCATCTACTCTGTCCTATCAGATGCCCCCTTCTCCAGCTCTTTTTTTTTTTCACCTATCAGCTTCCCAACTCTTTACTTCACCACTCCTGCTCTCCTGGTTTCACCTATCACCTACCACCTTGTACTCCTTCCTCCCCTCCCCCCACCTTCTTACTTGAACTTCTCATCTTTTTTCCCATCCTGATGAAGGGTCTCATCCCAAAACATCAACTGTTTACTTTTTTCCATAGATGCTGTCTGGCCTGCTGAGTTCCTTCAGCATTTTGTGTGCATATAGCTCAACTTCAGAGGTTGGGAAGATGTTGAAGTCCATAATTAAGGGTGAGTTTTGGGCTACTTGGAAGCACATGATAAAATAGGCCAAAGTCAGCATGGTTTCCTTAAGGGGAAATCTTGCCTGACAAATCTGTTAGAATTCTTTTGGGAAATAATAAGCAGCAGAGTCAGTGGATGTTGTTTACTTGGATTTTCAGAAGGCCTTTGACAAGGTATCACACATGACACTACTTAACAATATAAGAGCCCGTGGTATTACTGGAAAGATACTAGCATGGATTGAAGATTGGTTGACCTGCAGGAGGCAGTGAATAAAAGGGGCTTATTCCGGTTGGTTGCCAGTGACTAGTAGTGATCTGCAGGAGTTGGTATTGGAAATGTTTCTTTTTACATTCCATGTGAATTACTTGGATGACAGTTTGCAGATGATATGAAGACAGATGGAGGGGCAGGTTGTGTTGAGAAAGCAGGGTGTCTGCGAAAGAACTTGGCCAGATTGGGAGAATGGGCAAAGAAGTGGCAGATGGAATATAGCGTCAGTAAGTGTAAAGTCATGGATCTTCATGAAAGGAATAAAGGTGTAGACTATTTTCTAAATGGGGATTCAAAAATCAGAGATGCAAAAGGACTTGGGAGTCCTTGCACAAGATTCCCTAAAGGTTAACTTGTAGGTTGAGTCGTGGTAAGGAAGGCAAATGCAATGTAAGCATTCATTTCGAGTGGACTCGAATATAAGAGCAAGGATGTAATGCTGAAAATTTATAAGGCATTGGTTCATAAGACACTTGGAGTACTGTGAGCAGTTTTAGGCCCCTTACCTAAGAAGAGATTTGCTGGCATTGGAGAAAGTCCAGAGAGGTTGCACAAGAATAATTCTGAGAATGAAAGGGTTAATGTGTGAGGTGTATTTGATGGCTCTGAGCCTGTACTTACTGGAGTTTAGAAGAATGAGGGGAATTTCATTGAACCTTGTGGAATATTGAAAGGTATAGATAGAATGAATGTGGAAAAGATGTTTCCTATCATGAGCAAGTCAAGGACCAGAGGGCACAGCCTCAGAATAGAGGCACATCCATTTAGAACAGAGACGAGGAGGAATTTCTTTAGCCAGAAGGTGTGGAATCTGTGGAATTCATTACTCCAACGGTTGTGGAGGCCAAGTCATTGAGTGTATTTAGAGCGGAAGTTGATAAGTTCTTGATTAGTCAGGGCGTCAAAGGTCAAAGAGATGTTCTATCTATTCAGTCCCTGCACAAATTTAAATATAAATAACATTTTTATGCTCTGCAGTCTATTTTTATGAAATATAAAGCATGAATGAAAATGGGTGACTTGCAGTATTGACTACAAAGTTCATGATTTTCATTCAGGGTCCACTATGCATCCAATGCGTAATGTTCAGAGGGCCCTGGACACATGAACATCGCCTTCAAGATTTACAATTTAATGGCCCATTAGAGCTCAGGTTACTCCTGTAGACGCAGATGGCTAACACATCAGTTTCAATGTAACTTTGAGGAGATCTTCCTAAGCATGTTGCAGGCCAGCTGTACATCTGATTTGTGTGGTTCACTTTATATTATTTACTCGCTCTCTTTCCTGTTACCCCCACCCAATGCAATAACAGCACCAATGTTCTGCTTGACTCTCAACTCTTACCTGACCACATCACCTCACTCAACATCAGGATCCTTCCCCCCGCTAATCTTCCCGCTCACACACTCCAATTAGTAATTCCACCATCACTACCACCCACCCTGACTTACTGACAGACACTGGCTCCAATCCGTCCTGTCCGATCACCTTCCCGTGCCCAATGGGCTCCCTCAGACTGTGCTCCTCAATTAGCCCCAGTCCCTTGGACCCAGATCCAGCCCAGGTCTTACAAACTGATATTTACCTATCACAAACAGGAGAAAATTACAACACACACAAGATGCTTGAGGAACTCAGCAGGCCAGGCAGCGTCTATGGAAAAGAGTACAGTCGGCGTTTTAAGCTGAGACCCTTCGGCAGGACTGAAGAAAAAAGAGGTAAGGAGTAGATTTAAAAGGTGGGGAGGAGAGAGAAACACCAGGTGACAGGTGAAACCTGAAGGGGAGGGATGAAGTAAAGAGCTGGAAAGTTGATTGGTGGTGGCGACACAGGACTGGAGAAAGGGGAATCTGATCGGAGAGGACAGAAGGCCATGGAAGAAAGAAAAGTGGGGAGGAGCATCAGAGGGAGACAATGGTTGGGCAAGGAGATGAGGTGAGACAGGGAAAAGGGGATGAGGAATGTTGAAGGGTGTGTGGGGGGGGGGGGGGGAACACCACCAGAAGTTCGAGAAATCAATGTTCATGCCATCAGGGTGGAGGCTACCCAGACAGAATATAAGGTGTTGTTCCTCCAACCTGAGTGCAGCCTCAACACGACAGTGGAGGAGGCCACGGATAGACATATTGGAATGGGAATGGGAAATGGAATTAAAATGGGTGGCCACTGGGAGATCCCGCTTTTTCTGGCGGACGGATCTTATATTAACCTTACATTCCAGGGTTGTGCTCTCGGGATTGCTCCCCGTGCCACATGTTAGTGAGGCCAGAACTAGGAAGATTATACAGTTTAACACATGGCTAAAAATGGGTGGCCACTGGGAAATCCCACTTTTTCTGGTGGACGGAGCATAGGTGCTCAGCAAAGTCGTCTCCCAATCTGCATCAGGTATGTGTGTCTATGTTGCACACTCAGAGAAAGGGAGAGGCTGATTCAGTAGCAATTCCCACTTTGTGCCTTGAATGATACTAAACCTCCAAGCTCAGGCCCATCAAGCTGTTTAGAGCAGGGTTAATGGTAAGGGTTCAAGACATAAAAAAGGTTGAAAACCCCTGCTCTAAACAGTCACTGCTTGATGAAGCCCAGGTTTGGAACCTCTGGATTATAACATGACTGCAGGTTCAGATACTTTCAGATAGTTCAGATAGCTTTATTTATATGAGGATCGAGAATGGTGAGTGGGAATACACCACAAGAGGTAATGATTGAAGCAGAGATTTCAGAATATGCTAAAGAGGTGATTCAAGAAAAATGGATTAATCATCTGTGGGAACAATGGGGCATGAAGGCTGTTTGCCTGGAGCATAAAATCTAAAAAAGATTGTTTTGGTTTCACTCAGAGGCACTGTTAAACAGAAGTAGTTTAAAGTAGTGTAAGTAGTTAAAAAAAACCCTAATGTTCCACTCAATTTTCTTTTTTAAAGTCTCATAGAAATGAAACATTTTAAAGATTTAATGGCAGTTTATTCTGTTTACTGACTCCCAAAACTCATTTGCTGATTACCTGCATGAAATTAACTGTGGTTTAAAGGTATTGATTTATTTATTAATCTGAAAATGTCATTTTACCAATATGCCACATGCTTTAATTGTTTACATTTCCTGCTTCCCAGAAATGGAATAATGTGCTCAATTGTTTAACAGAGTACGAAATGGAAATTTGTTGCATTTCGTCTTGGTTGGCCAGTTTTGTATCTCATAAACCCTCTGGTCGATGAGGAGCTTAATGGGTGATTTTTATTCCAGGCTCCTTGGATATAACATATGAATAGAGACTGTAGACCATAATTGGCAAAAATTGCAATCAGGGTAAGTCAATACCAGATTAACAGTGCTGCAGTAGAACTAAAACAGTTACTCAAAATCTTTCAAAATCTTGTTCCTCCTTGACCTACCAGTCGTTGGTTATATGAATAATTTTGTCAGTGTCTGTTTGAGCAGTGTTTCTATAAAATGTCAGTTATGATGAATACCCAGATTAGCCCTGCCACTCCCAAATGCAGTTGTTCATCTGTCCTGAGATCAATCATGACACTAAGGTCAACACAAAGCATACCAATACATTTGGTATGCATTAAAAACATCTCTTTCCTGTGGGAGGTAAATCTTCACATGCACCCTTGCTTTACTCTAAACAGAACCAGTGAGAACCCAACAGTTTAGTGCAGTAAGTTTCTGCTTGACAATACCTCCTGCCAGCCGATTCTGTCCTCTGTGTGACTGTGTTAGCGGAAGGCTGTGAGGGAAGGGGAATGATATTTATACTGTTGATTTGGGGTGGGTGGTG
Source organism: Hypanus sabinus (assembly GCF_030144855.1). Taxonomy (NCBI): domain Eukaryota; kingdom Metazoa; phylum Chordata; class Chondrichthyes; order Myliobatiformes; family Dasyatidae; genus Hypanus; species Hypanus sabinus. The sequence goes on from NC_082738.1 coordinate 47,466,540, forward strand.
TGACTGATATGGCTAATTATTACTGTCTGCACCATATTTATCTGCTGAGCAACTGTAATCCATAACATTACTCATTAACCAAATTACTTGTGCAGGTAGCATCAAGGACATCAGTCCAAGAGATTTCCAAAAGAGTCTTGCAGTTTCTAAGGTCGCTTTTGATACATTGCATTGAATGTTAACAACTTTAGATGATGTGTTCCTTCTAAATGACTAATGAAAGCCAACGAACAAAAAAAGAATAGAAGATTGAATGACCAGCCAATGCCCTTTTTCTAAGGAGGCAATGACTAATACTAGGGAGATAAATTTAAGGTGAGGAGTGGAGGAAAGCTTAGGGGAAATGTCAGATGTAGGTAGTTTTTTTTTTACACAGAGTGTTATGTGTCTGGAATGCATGACCAAGGGTGGTGGTAGAGGCTGATACATTAGGGGTGTTTACAAGTCTTGTAGATAGGTGCATGGATGAAAGAACAATTGAGGGAAATGTAGGAGGGAAGGATTTGATTGTGGAATAGTTTAAAAGGCTGGGATAACATCGTGGGCTGAAGGGCCTGTAATGTACTGTTCTGTGATCCACAAGGAAAGAAAGAGATATGAGTTAACTAACATGAATCCATACACTATGAACTATTTCCTGCATTACCATGGACTTGTTTCTGATCTTTTTTTGCACTGATGTCTTGTTTGCAGTCTTTTCCTTAACTGTCTTGTATAATTTATGTATAGTTTATGTTCTTGTGTTGTCTGAATCTATGTGCCTGTGATACTACAGCAAGCAAGTTTTTCATTGTACCCGTACCTTAGTGTACTAGTGCAAATAACAACTCACTGAGCAAGAGATGGTCTTGCCAGTGGCTCTGATAGACAGTTGCAAGTAACTTAAAAACCAGACTAGCTTTTAATGAACATTTTCCCTTTTTTAGACTGTTGACCTTCTAGTCAGTGTTGTAATCTGGGGAAAAAAATAGTTTCAGGAAACAGGAGGAATAGATTAATGTTACATCCTTCACGATGTGAACCCTAAAGTCTGCCACCTAGAAATTAATTTCAATTAAGCGAGTTGTAACAGAAGAAATAATCTGTTTTTGGAAGAAGTGAGTACAAAGCACTACTCTTGCTACTGGAACATGTAGTGCTAATGAATGGAGCTGACATCCATTATCAAGGTAGTAAAAGCAACAATACAAAGTTAGATCATAAGACATAGGAGCAGAATTAGTCCATTTGGCCCATCAAGTCTGCTCTGCCATTCAATCAAGGCTGATCCTTTTTCCCCTCCTATAAAATATAGGAGCAGAAGCAAAGTTGAAGCCTGATCAGCTTTGACTCATTCTCTCCACTCTACTGGTTTTGTTATACAGCATCAACCAAACATCAGGAGAACAAATACATCAAAACAAAGATCTCTGATCACCAGCATTCAACATTTAATACCAGATCTTAAGCAACCTATCGTATTGGCTTTAGCTGTCACTGAAATATTAAAAATGAAGTTTAAAAGCCTCAGCTGATCCAATGATCCATCATCTACACTGTAGGCAGTTCTTGTGAAAATGCTCACATTGTGATTTGGAAAAGCAAAATCTCTCAACCCAGAGTTAAATATGGTTCTATGCCCGAACACTGTTGGTGTGGACTCCTGACACAAGTTGATTCCAAGTTTGATTTTTACACTCTGCCTCAGCATTAAATAGGAGAGAGCATTCTACGCTTGAGAAGTAAAGAGAGCGTCTCTTGATTCTCAATAGAAGTACAAATGTCAATAGAAATGAAATTAAGAATGATGTAAAACCAGTTGCTATCATCAAAATGCATGATCACACAGTCAACATGCATTGTCCTGTCTTCTGCATTAGACATGTGCTTTCCCTTTCAACATACTCACCAAGTAGAGGCACTGTGCAGAGCTCTTGGTTTTAAAAAAACAGTGCAGTAGAAATCCTCAGTCGTTTCTACTGCAAAGATGAAATAAGAGCACTGGACTCAGTTTAATTCCTCCCACAAGGCCATTTCAAAACATTCACCGGAGATGAGGATCCAGTATATCATTTTCCCCTTGTTCCAACATACTTCTTGGTTTACGAATACATATAAATATAGGTGAATCATAGTACTGAATAGAAATGAAAACAATGTAGTCATGATTAGCAAATGAAAATTAAACAAGATCTAAAATGATCTATAAAATATTGACAGTTGAAGAATGTAGTGGTTCTTGACCCAAACACAGGAGCAGTAGAGATGACTTAGCGGTGAACAAGAACTTTAATAATAAGCTATGAATTAACAAGCCATGTGGGGCCACAAGGTGAGAGAGAACGAATACTTAATACAACACAATAACTGAAGGCTTGGAGCAAGAGGTTGAGGCTGAATGATTCAATGGCTGAACAAGGATTGTGGAGGAGCTGGATTTAAGTAGGTTGCAGGTGACTCCTGTTAGTTGGGTGGAAACTGGGAGGAGACTGCATGAGCAGGCCTGACAGGCAAATAGAGTTTAATCTAAACAAGTGTGTAATGATGCATTTTGGGAGGTTAAATGTAAGAAGAAAGTATATAGTAAATGATAGGACCCTTATGAACATTGACTTACAGGGGGATCTTGGGATACAAGTTCAGAGCTCCCTGCAAGTGTCAATACAAGTGGACAGGGTGGTGAAGAAGGCATAAGGCATACCTGTCTTTATTGGTTGAGTTGAATTGAATTGACTTTATTATTTACATCCTTCACATACACGAGGAGTAAAAATCTTTACGTATGTCTCTGTCTAAATGTGCAATTTATAGTAGTTGGTTGGCATATTAAGTTAAAAGTTGGTCACTTGCAGCAGTGTAAAAGTTTAGTTAAGCACCAGTTAGAATACAGTGTGCAATTCTGTTCATTGCAATGAGATGTGGAAGTTTCGGAAACGTTGCAGAAGAGGTTCTACAGAATGATGTCTGGATTGGAATGTATTACCTATAAGGAGAAGATGGATAAGCTTGGATAGTTTTCTCTGGAGTATTGGAGGCTGAGCGGCAACAAAATAGAAAGAGGTATATCAAATTGTGAGGGGCATAGATAGGATAGATGGTCAGTATATTTTTCCCTGGGTGGAAATGTCAAATTCTACAGTTTAAGGAGAGCGAAGGGAAAGTTTAAAAGTGATATGTGAAGCAAGTTTGCACAGAGTGGTAGTTGCCTAAAACATCCTGTTTTAGGAGGTGCTAGAATTAAATAAGATAGCAATGCTTAAGAGGCAAATACATGAACATGCTGGAAATAAAGGGATACAGACTATGTGCATGCAGAAAGGATTTAGTTTAGATTGGCATCATTGTTAGTACAACTGTGATGAGCCAAAAGGCCTGTTCGTGCAAGGTACTGTTCTTTTCTGTTCCAAAGATGAGATTGCTGTCATGTAACCCTGATATAATGTATATTTGGGCACAATCGGTAAAAGACATTCACATAAAACGCTATGTATAACACAATGTGAGCTATTATTAATTCTTCATATTGCAAAGGTAAAATGGGTTTGGGACCTATTTAAATAAATATTTTGCTCTGCATTAAAATTCAATCTAATCATGACCAAGTTATTGCAATATTGCTCAAATTGCTCGATCCACAATATGAACACAAAATTTTATTTGTATATTCATGGGAATTGTGACTAGTGAGACCAGCATTTTTCACCCTTTACTATCCTTGAAAGGAAAATTGTGGCTATCTTGCTATTGAACCACTACCGTCCACGTGATTTCAGAGTTCTCTAAGTAGCATGAAGTTTGGGGCTCCAGGATTTTGATCCAGCAACAACAAAGACACTGACGTTTGTCCAAACTGGAACAACTTGCGATTCAAAGGAGGTTGTTGTGGTCCTGTGTACCTCTTGCCTCTGTTGTTCTAGATGATAGAGATGTTGTAGAAGTCATTTTGTCAACAATAATTTGTGGTGTGCTAGTAGTGGAGGAGTAGAAATCTCAAGATAATGGATGCTAAATTAGTATGAGATTGATTAACAGATTAAATGGACTTTTAGACAAGGAAATAAAGATTAAAAATGCAGAATTACTTAACAAGATAGATAGTAGACAGTCATCGATCCCAGAGGATCATGGGTTTGCAACTCTGGTGGACTGTGTCCTCACCAGGGTGGGAAGATTTGAAGAACCAGCTATTGTCCATGCAGTGTGTCCCCCTCTCCACACCACTGATGTAGTCCAAGGGAAGGGCAAGCGCCGATACAGCTTGGCACAGTGTTGTCGCAGAGGTTGCCAGAGTGAAGTTGTAAACAACATCAAACTGCCTTAGGGACCCCGGCTCCGGATTTCTTCCTTGGGGTTTACTCCCGAAGCCTTTCCCACAGGTGGGTATGGCCACAAGACAGCAGAGTTTTAAAATAAGAGTTTATTAAGAGTTTTCCTTCTCCTAGGCGGGCTGCCGTCCAAGGCTGACAAACCGCGCCTGCCCAAATACTTAACAAAAAGGTGCAATATTTGACATTATTTCTGCATAGATCATTTAAGGTTCCTTAACATACCCTTTCACAATCCCCCATTCATTTATTTTCATAAAAGTTAACCAAGTTTAAAATGTCAGGAAGTTTCTGGAATACTGTTCTGAATGTCAAAAAGTAAATCAGGTAAAACTGCAATGCAGCCTACAGGAAATAAAGTTATTAAGTCCATGAAAGTGCACGACAGGTTGAAACAAAAATTACAATACCAAAGCTGTGAAGTTCATTGCTGCTTCTTGTGAGGTACAAATTATGATGTAAATATAGAAAGTGCTCAACATATTCAACAGAGCAGACAACATCCATGGAGGGAAAAACAGAATCAACATTCATAAGAAGTTGAAAAGTGAGAAAGTAGTGTGTTTGAAATTGTATAACGAGATTACTCCAGACTGATGACTATCAGTTGCTAGAACTGCTTTAAGATCATGCTGCTAGGAGCAACTTATACTTTTTCTTTCTGTTCAATGATTTTTAACTTACAAGGAAAAGCACTGCTCACATTAAAATGATCCATTGATGGGGCACTGTTCTTGGTGTGAGTTTGAACGCTGTTCAGTCAGCAGTAAAATCATGATGCTTTTTCTAGTTATGCATCATATTTCTTGCAGGCCTCTTCACAGTGCATTGGGTAAATAAACTCACTAAGTATCAAAATAAAAATAATAGCAGTAATTCAACAGTAACCTTAAAACTTAATTTGTGTGCTTTTAAATGCCTTAACCTAATAAACAGAGTTCTGATTGCCATTATACAACATCAAAAACTCAGACTATGTCATTCTCATTTGTCAGGGTTTATTTCATTATGGTATGACCTTGAAATTCTAATGGGACATCAAGTGGAAGCAAGGACCCAAATGAATCATTCAGGAAATTGTGGCCATGTGTGCTTTTTAAGCACTTTTAGAAAATTATATGTCTATATTCATTTTTATCCGAACATAAATTTTGATTTAACTTTATCTGAAGTACTGATTACTGTGAATCCAATGAAACATCCAACAAAATTGTCTATATTACCTGACTGGTAACTATCCTAGCATATGGACATCAATGAGGCCTCACTGTATACTCTTCATGAACCCTAAATCACAGAATATTGTCATTTTAATGGAAAATATTTTAAGATTTTTACCAAAGTAAAGATAAATTGTTCAAGTAAGCAAGCTTATGCAAAGCTAGGCTAGTCTCAAAACGTACAGAGGTTTCGGGTTAATTGGGACAAATAGTGCCTTCCCCAATTAACTGGAACTTCATGGAAGAAGTTAAAAGGTATAAAAAAAGACAAACTGAGTAACAAATTGTGTATTTAAATGAAATACAAAGCAAGTTAGAACACTACCAATAGTACTATAGTACTATAAAACTGTGTATTAGTTCCTAATAGTTATTGACAGAAGAATTCATCCAGCGTACACAATGAACAAATCAGCACAGATAATGGACTGCATTCATACAATGCTAACACCAATTGCATCCTCCATCTTCATTGTTATTGTAATGTTTCAGATGATTGTCAATATCTGCAAATTCTTAATAGTTCCTAGCTTATTGAAGTTGTGAAATTGTTTGATTTTCACTCCCGGCCATTTCTGGCATCTACAAGCCTGAATGCTTGAAACCACAGTGAGCTTAAAACGGTTTGGAATTATCTTACTGCTTATTTCTCCTCAAATATTAGTAACAAAAATCACTGCTTTTTAAACAGAAACACACACAACTGACCCTATTTTTAAAACTGTTCCTCTACGCACAGTGTAGCGTCTAACGGCCACACAAGTGCGCACAATTGACGCTAGTTAGAACCTGTTTGGCAACAGTCTCCTGCCCCAATTAAGCGACAGAGTACCCTAAATAAACAAAGGGATTCCCAGCAATTTTCATGATTAGTTTTTTGTTTTTTTAAGAGTTGTCCCAAATAAGCGGCTGCACCCATTAATCGATGGCCCAGGTAACCAGAAACCACTGTACTTAGAACACAGTACTTTAAGTTTCCTGGCATATTTTTAGCCTTCTGCATGAGCCAAGGTTCAGCCACATTATGGGATTGAATACTGGATTAAATATTTCATAGTGGTAATTTGGTTACGTAAAATATATATCTCATCTGCTAAAAGAGTGGATTAGAAAATAAATTCTGCTTTGGTTATGTGAAACTCAAGATTCAAGATTATTTAATGTCATTTCCAGTACACAAGTGTAAAGGAGAAAGAAATAATTGTTACTCCAGATCTGATGCAGCACAAACAAAAGATAAAGAACACAATAATAATTAAAAATCACAATAAATACAGTATAAATAGTGTCCATAAAGTGACGCTAGGCACAGGGATGGCTGTACATTCTTGACAGGAAATGATGAACTAGTGATGGTTGGGAGTGTGGTGGGATAGGTGAGTGGGGGGGGAGGTGTTGATCAGCCTTACGGCTTTGGGAAAGTAACTGTTTTGAGTCTGGCGTTTCTGGTGTGGATGCTACGTAGTCTCCTTCCTGATGGGAATGGGACTAGTGATGTTACTGGCCCTTTTTCAACACCTTTAAGTATACATCTCTGTTATGGCACATAGGCTGGTGTTGGTGATGCATTAGGCATAGAAACATAGAAATCTATAGCACATTACAGGCTCTTCAGCCCACAATGTTGTGCTGACCATGTAAACTACTCTAGAAACTGCCTAGAATTTTCCTACTGCAGAGCCCTCTACTTTTCTAAGCTCCATTACCTATCTAAGAGTCTCTTAAAAGACCCTATTGTATCTGCCTCCACCACCTTAGCTGGCAGTGCATTCCACGCACTCACCACAATCTGCATGAAAAAGTTACCTCTGACATCCCCCTTGTACCTACTTCTAAGCACCTTAAAACTATGCCCCCTCATGTTAGCCATTTCAGACCTGGGAAAAAGCCTCTGACTATCCACACGATCAATTCCCCTGATCATTTTATACACCTCTATCAGGTCACCTCTTCATCATAGGTTCATGCAACCTATTCTCATAAGGCATGCTCCCCAATCCAGACAGCATCCTTGTAAATCTCCTCTGCACCCTCTCTATAGTATCCACATCCTTCCTGTAATGAGGTGACCAGAACTGAACTAGACCCCAAGTGGGGTCTAACTAAGGCAGTTTGATTTACCCATTGTAGAACCTTCCTGCCCACCACAGTGCAGTTTCTGTACCATACAGTGACAAGCTTGTTAGGATGTTCTCTGCTACGCATCTATAGAATGATGTGAGTATAGATGTACATAGTCCAGCTCTCGTCAGCCTCTTCAGAAAGTAGAGGTGCTGGTGAGCTTTTCTGATTGTGTAGAATGTGTTCTGGGATCTTGAGCGGTTTTGCCAGAAGTGCAGTCCCAGGAGTTTAAAACGGCTTGCAGTTTCTACAGCTGTGTCACTGATGTAAAGAGGGGTGTGGGTGGTGCGAGTTCTTCTGAAGTCAATAACCATCTCCTTTGTCTCGTTGACATTGAGGAAGAGGTTATTTAACCCAGCGCCAGACCTCAACCTCTCCCCCCTCCTCTCTGTAGTTCGCCTCATCATCGTTGGTGATGAGCCCCACCATAGTTGTGTCATCAGCAAACTTGGCAATGGGTATTTGGCCAGGCAGTCATGTGTGAGCAGAGTGTATAACAATGAGCTCAGCACAAAGCCCTGGGGCACCCGTGTTGAGGATAATGAGGAGGGAGGAGTGGTTATGCATGTTGTCTATTGGCTTGGAAGTCCAACACCCAGTTGCACAGTCGTGTATTTAGACCGAGAAACAGAAGTTTGTTTGCCAAGGCCTGAGAAACAGTAGTGTTGAATGTTGAACTGAAATCCAGAAACAACATTCTGACATAGTGTCCTTGTTTTCTAAGTGTGTCAGGGCAGTTCTGTTGGTAAGCATATTGGTGGGCTTAATTCTTCGTGTTCACTTTGGCTGGATTTCTGTAAATCAAGCAGAGAAATTGAGAAATTGGAGAGAAGTATACTTCTCAATCCTAAATCCAACAGTTGAAAATCTCTCCATACCTGTAACCAGTGCCTTTAACTGAAAGAGTGGGATAAGGTAATTGCCCCGTACCTACAGAATATTATTCGTTCCACTTCAGGATGGATCAGGGTGCTGGGATATGCCTCAAATAGTGAGCAGGCCAAATGTAATTTTAGAGAAGTCCTTTGTCCTAAAGCTAACAGGGGCAAGATTAATTTATGTAAAACTCTTTCCACCAATGTGAGTCTACCCTCCTTTTATGTGTGTCTTTCCCCTTTTGGGATCACTATGTAATTGGATTTTCATTCCGTGGGACGAGTAAGGTTCCTTCTGTAAACAAAACACAACAGGACCAAAATCAAATCCCCTGTGCTAAGGTGGATCTTATTATCCCTTCATTGATTTTCCCATTTTATCAAAATCCTGGGAGTCACTTTTGACTAGAAACTTAACTGGACCAAACACATAATATTGTGGCTACAAGAGCAATTCAGAGGCTGGGAATTCTGTAGCAGGAGACATACTCTCTATCCATCTAAGGTCTTTCCACCATTTCTTATGGATAAATCAAGAGCCTGATTGTGATAGTGAATATAATTTACAGTATGTAATAATATATACAAGAGTGTATAGCTGACAGTTGCTCTCCTTTATGCTAGCAGAGGTCATGGTGCCTTCAGGGAGGGAGGGAGGGAGGGAGGAGGCAGGGATTTGTCATGTATCACTGTTTTGATCTTTGGCAGATCCACTTTAATTTGCAGAACTGTGCATTCAACAGATTTGAAGACAAATAGACTCTATGAGGTACAAAACTCATCCTCCACCATCTTTTCCACAATAAGATAGAGAACAATGATGGAATAAACACCACTTCCTTGAATGAGGACCTTGTTCCAAAAACAGAGCCCAACGTCATCCAAGATAAACACAAGAAGTTCTGCAGATGCTGGAAATCCAGAGCAGCACACACAAAATGCTGGAGGTCAAGCAGCATCTATGGAAAAGAATAAACAGTTGACGTATCGGGCAGAAGATAGTTTGATTTACAATCCATCTATCATCTGAAACTGGGCTTTTTGTTTTACCTGGTTGTTGTCTGATAAAATAGATGACTCCTTTAAAGTGGTAATGGAGCTTATGTCATTTCATCTCTGACAGCCTTGTAGGGTAATGGCAATGTTCCAGGGATGTGCATAAACCGTCAGCTTGCATCATTACATGCAGGCACTTACTCCAGCGTCATGTTGTGAGGAAAATCAGAGCAGTTACCCACAGGTTTCTATATTTTAGATTCAGGTTTGCATACTTGTTAACATAATTATATTCAGAGGTTTAATTATCAACAGGATATTTAGCAAACACCCTCTTATAGTATAATAACTCCCCTTAAATTAAACATAGGCACAAAATAAAATCAACTGAGGTGAACAGTACCTTTATCAAATATATTTAAAATATGTTTCGGTCTCACACTCTGAAGCCTTCCTACTTCATGAGGAAGGAAAATACTTGCCATTTCCATTTATCATCTTCCCCAATGTTACACTATTTACAGATCTGACATTAAACTTACATATTTGAAGGAGAAGCAGATTGTTAAAATAAAGTCCATATATTAATATTCATATTAGCCCTACTTTGTGATTGAAATAAAGTAATTTGTCTGTGTACTGCAGGGCAGCGCATTACAGTTCAGCAAGACAGCATGTTTTGGGGATTTGTGTTTAGAAAAGGCTTTGGAAGGAACAGTTTCTACGATATCATAAAGCTTCACTTTATTTCTGTTTTTTTTTTCAGTTTTATACTGTATATCCTCACTCAGTATTCAAACCCATAAAATTCCCTCAGTGATGCCTCACTCCTGTGCAGGTGAATAAATTGAGAACATGGTTAGCGATTTATAACAACTTTTCTGTGCAAGATTCATAATCTACTATTTATGATAAGCAGTCATCACTTGCTTAAAATTCTCCATGCATTTTCAATCAATAGTGTCATTTGTAACTGATAGGCAAGTGTGTTATCAGAAACAACTGAAGAATTTTGTTAGACAATAGAAATAAAGTCAGATGTAACTGATCTATTCCTGCATTATCTTACCCAACTGTGCAGTGACATAAAAACTGCATTCATTGTAAAAGTACAATTTAATGCATTTAAAATTGAGGAATGTCTTTATTTTATGCCTTCTGTTCGATTTTCATAATCCTAATAAATTAAAGTAGCTAGCATAGAGTCTATTTGTCTTCAAATCTGTTGAATGCACAGTTCTGCAAATTAAAGTGGATCTGCCAAAGATCAAAACAGAGATACATGACAAATCAGTGGACTGAAGGGCCTTTTACCATGCTAGGAATCTAAGACATTTTCAGTCTGTCCACACTCATTTCATCCAGAGTCCCTGTATGATTATCCTATTCTTATCATTGCATCACAGAATCATACAGTTCAGTGGTGCTTTTCCATCTTCATGCTCCTCTCCCCCCACCTTGCTCCATTTGTATTTATTTATTTTTCTTTCTTCCTCTCTCTCTCCCCTTCTAATCCAAATAGTTGTCCAAATGCCTTTTTAACACTGCAACCGTATCTGTTGTGAACCACTTCCTCTGGATCACTCCAGATAATTACCATTCTCAATGTGAATAATTTATCCCTCAGATCATCCATAAATTTCTCTCCTCTCACCTTAAACTTGGATTTTCTACGCATTGGATTTCCTTCCCTGAATGAGAGTAACACACAAAATGCTGGAAGAACTCAGTAACACAGGCAGCGTTTATGGAGAGGACTAAACAGTCATTGTTTCGGGCAGTGATTTATCATCAGGATTTCCCTAAGTGACCCCAGTTCACCAGACGATTCAGCTTTTCCATGGTTTATGGAGACTAAATGTTAGTTTTAAATCTAGATTTATTAAATTACTTAAATTGAAATTCCCCAGCTGTCATTGTGGGATTCAAACTCATCTCTTTTGATTAATCATCTATAAATTTGGTGGTGTGTAACTTAATTATGCACTATCGCACTCCATAGGCCATGGAAGTCGTTTTGGTTGCAGTAAGGTGTTTGAAGATGAAAGAAGGGATCAGTATTCAATGCAGGAAAATTTCTTACTTAAAAATTTATCTTTTTCAGTGAACTCGTAAGACAGTGTAAAGATGAGGGAATCAAATGTGAAGTGCTGCATGCAAGGTGGAGTCAGTGGTGATCTGACTCCAGCTCATCTTTGATCTCCACACTGAACGTGGGACAATGGTCAAGTGGCATTTTCTTACACAATCACAGTCCACACCAGAACTTCATCCTGTCTAGTACTTTAAACATCAACTCTTGACCTTGGCACTCAGACAATAAAAAGACATCTCTGTTCTTCAGTCCACTGAGTTTATGCTGAACAGTACAGGCCTCTTTATATTAGTCCTATTCTCCCTATGTTCCCATTAGCTCTCTCCAAATACTACAGTCAGTTTACAGTTACCACTTAACCTGCCACCGACATATCTTTAGATTACACGACAAACCAGGAACAAGCAAACACAATGCACACAAAATGCTGGAGGAACTCAGTAGGCCAAACAGCATCTAAGGAAAAAAGTACAGTCGATGTTTCAGGCCGAGTCCTGCTGAAGACATCCTGATCTGGGTGGAGCTTGCACACAACACATTTCAGCATTTGTCTATCAGGATGCCCCCTTTCAAATCCCAAGCTGAGTTGAGTAAAAAGATTTTTACTCCTCACATATGTGAAGGATGTAAGAAATAAAGTCAATTCGATTCCATAGATGCTGCCTGACCTGCTGAGTTGCTTCAGCATCTTGCGTGTGTTGCTCTGTTAAATTCATTTTGGTTTGCACGTCAGATATGTTGTCACAACTGTGGACGCTGCCATGGAATCCAGGCGCTCTCAGATGCGAGCAGCTGGAGGAAGTCGGCAACCATGCACGTGAGAATGCACATTCCAGCCACTTGGGCTTCTTAGTAATTGTATTTATCTCCCTTCCTTTCAGCTTTGTCAAGTCTTGACCGAAGGACAGTGATGGCAATGCTCCTTGCTTACCTTAGTTCATGTTCTGGTAAAGAATATTAATTATTTAGATTGATGCTGTAAAGGAGCAATATTAATTTAGTATTAAGTTACTGCTTCCAAAGCACAGTGACAGTGTCAACTTTAATTTGAGAGTTTTTCGTTAGCGGCCCTGTTGGCTTAGGGCTTATTATTTTTCTTTGTTCTGAACAGTTCTTATTGAAACTCAGTGAACTGTTCATTCCATTTGTGTCTCTCCTTCTGCACTTGGGCCATCACTGAACTCGTGTCAATTGTTGTGGCTTTTAGACATTTTTACTCAGTTTCATGGGATTTGTGTTTGTTGCTTCATAGTGTATTTGACATTAATCAAAAAATGAATTTAAACACTTTTTCAATCAGCAATCATCTCAGCAGCTCCAAATAGAAAATCATCTGCTCCTTGGCCTGATCCCATTAATTATTTGTTCATTTATAACTGATACAAATCTGATTTAAAATAAAATGAAGCTGGGCTTGGTATGAACTAAATTAAATAATTTAGTTCATGTGGCTAGCAGAGAAATAAATAATTTAGCGATGTAAAACTGGCGTAGCTGATGGAGCTGCTGTTGCATAGCTCCAGGGACCCAGGTTCAATTCTGACTTCTGCTATTGTCTGTGTGTCATTTGCACATTCCCCCGTGACTGTGTGTGCTTTCTCTGCAAGTTCCAGTTGGTGAGTTAAAATGGCCATTGTAAATTGCTTCTAGTATGTATGTGAGTGGTAGAATCTATTGGTGGGAATGTGGGGAGATTTGTGCAAAATGGGTAAACACTCAATGAGCTGAAGTACCTATTTTTATACTGTTTGACCCCAAGGAGCATATGCATTGATGATTTAATCAGGTATTAAATTAAAATCCAATCCAAACTTGAGGACTTGTAACTTTTTGATATCCAACCTGCCCTATTCAAACACATCTGGTTGCATCTGTTTTGGTAGAGTCAAAGAAACAGGTTCCAAATAAAGTCTTTGGACTTATTACAGTACTTTGCAAAAATCTTAGGCAAGAAATGATATTAAAAATAGCTTGTATTAAAAAATGGTAAATCCAACCCATCAACTCATACTTTTTGAGCCAGCCAGTCTGTAAATTGGATAGTTGCATTGAATGATGCCCTAGTCTACAGCATGAGATATTCTGCATGCTAATATAGTATTGTGCCATGTTCCAGAAGTACACTCTCCACTGAAGCTTCAGTCCAGATGAAGGGTCTTAACTTGAAATGCTGGTTGTCTATTCCCCTCCATGGATGCTATCTGACCCACTGGTTTTCTCTGTCATCTTGTTTGATGTTTATATTGATGCTATTGTTTTATTTCACCATTACCAAGTAATGTGCTTCAGGTACTCCAAAATACTTGCAACCAGTGTTGTTCAAATACCAATGCAAATCTCAAGATTTTTCATATTTACCAGTGGAATTTCTGGGCTCCTTTGCTGATGTTGACCTGAACCGGTGGTGGTGCCTTCTGAACAGATAGCACCATCTGCATCTGCTCCTGTGCTGTTCCACTAAACTCCTTGTGAAATCTAATGAGGTTACACCATCTTCTACAGGTCTTCCAGCTCTCAGCTCTCAGCTCTCAGCTCCATGTTAAAGCTACCATAAGATGGAAATCCCTGTTATGGTGAATGGGAGAAATCAGAGGCTGGGTGAAAGGTAAGTGATCACATTTTTATTATTCATTCAAGTTGATTTTAATGGTCCAAGTGACTTCTAAAGTTCAAATGTAAAAAGAAAACTTTATTTTAATATTTAATCTTCAACATATTTTAGGAGTTACTGAATGTTCGTAATGTGTTTAAAAACATCCATAAACATTGAGAACCAGACCACACAGGAGTTTTGATATATCATGAGTCAGCAAGGTGGGTAGGGATGAGTTTGGGGGGGTGGGGTGGGGGAGGGTAGCTGGTGGAGGATGGGGAGGGGGCAGAGGGTTGGGCTCTGATTATTCAAACAACATGCGCAGGACAAAGTATCATTGACACAATGTAATGAATGTTTATCATTGTTGTGGCCACTGGATTATCACAGATATTAACTATAGAGAAAGGACAGTAATAGTGAAATAGTCTCAAAATATTATTCCATTGTCTGTCATTAAGTACACCTTAGATATTCAAACATCAGTCTGTTAATTAGGATCAGCTGTTAGTCATGACTTATTGATGACCTGTTCCCACTAACACAGGTCATCATTCAGTCAGTGGCTATTGCCTGCTATTTTGAGGCTTTTCTACTCCAGAGGACTAAAAACCACTCTCCACATAGTTTTGCAACGACTTATTATTTTAATTGTTGGAGATAATTAGCTTCTAATCATTCTGGTGGTGGGGTATGGTTACACATGTCCTGCTGATGTTTATATAACTTTGATTTTGTTTGTTATTTCTCTGAAAACACATCACAACAAATGAATCTTGTCACTTAAAATGGATACATGAAAGTAACTGAGCTTGCGATGTCTTCATTTTCATTTTAAAATCTTTTTTATTAATTATTGAAGATTAACAAAAAGATACATTAAGTCAATATGTCATTATGTACAGTAAGGAATTAAATTAGCCAATAACTGATTAACAAAGCTAAGCAATATATCAATAATAATGAGAAATAAAGTGTTAAGAACATTTTTTTGAAAGGAAAAAACCCCCACTAACTAAAAAAACCCTACTGAGGGAAAAAAAAACAAAAACCCATTGGGAGCACCCCGGAGCTATACATCATACAAGCTTCCATAAAAAATTAACATCAAACCACCAACTCAAATCCACTTAAAGAAAAATCAGAAGGAAACCATATTAATTAACTCAAATTAGATGATAGTAGCGGGTGAATGAACTCCACCTTCTCTCAAAATCAAATTGAGGATCAAAAATTCAACTTCTGATTTTCTCCAAACTAAGACATAACATCACCTGGGAAAACGATTGTATCAAAGTAGGATAATCTTTCCATTTCAACAAAATAACCCTCCTGGCCAATAATGTAACAAATGCAATTACATGTTGGCCTTATAGTTATTGTGTTCAATGAAGAATCAGTGTGGTGTTACTGTGGCACTGTTGTCAAACACCAACCATTGTATAGTAGACAGAATCTACATTCAAAGACCTATTGGTATGAAACTTGTGTATAATGTTCTTATGCAAGTTGTAAATGAATCTATTTAGACTGCAAATCTTGATTGAAAGTAGAGCAGTCTCCCTTTTTTCTGCTGAACATCGACTGAATCTTAAATAGAATTGAAATCTGTTTTATTAAGAATCCAGAAGAACATTTGAACTTCTGAGTGGAGCCTTCTAGACCAGCGCTCATAAAAGAATAATGCTACTATTCTTACCTCAGCCTAGAGTGGAAATGTTAATGAATCACTTTGCACTGCATTTAAAAGGACACCTAAAAAGTTAGAAAAACTGCAAGTTTGTGCATTAATAATCTGTCTCACACACAGCATCTGTGGAAGCCCAACAGTTACAGCTGACTTAGCTTGAAGTTATCTAGTTTGTCCTACTTGGATATAGCTTGTGCTTTGTATTTACCAAAGAAGTTTTCTATCAAACTTTTCTACTATCTGTGATAATAGTCTATGATAAAGTCTACATCCAAATTCTACTGTTGGAATTTCCAGTGAGTCACCACAGTACAAACAAACAGTACAGCACAGGAACAGGCCCTCCAGCCCAGTGCTGGACTAATCCAATTAAATTAGTAATCAAGTGGCCAACTAAACTAATCTCTTCCATCTACATGATATCCATATCCCTCACATTCATGTGCCTCTACCACACCCCAGGCAGTGTATTCCTGGCACCCACCACTCTCAAGTAAAGATCTCACTCTTCACATCTCCTTTAAAATTACCCCCTCATGTAAAATACCAGCCCTCTGGTATTAGACATCTCAACCCTGGGAAAAGATACTATCTGTCTACTCTATCTATGCCTCTCATAATCTTGTAAACCTTTATCAGATCTGCCCTCAGCCCCCACCACTCCAATGAAAACAACCCAAGTTTGTCCTACCTTCCAGTATGATACATGCCCTCTAATACAGACAGCATCCTGGTAAGCCTCTTCTGCACCCTCTCCAAAGCCCCGACAGCCTTCCTGTAATGGAGCAACCAGACTACATGCATAACTCCAAATCCAATCTAGTTAGAGTTTTATAAAGCTGCAAAATAACTTCCTGACTTTTGAACTCAATGCCTTGACTAATAAGGGCAAGCATGCCATACACCTTCCTTACAATCCTGTAGTCACTTTCAGGATACTATGAACTTGCACCCTGTTATGTCCGCAGCCCCCTGCTTTGTGAGAATCGCAAGAGCACTAGTGGTGGGGGGGGGGTTCAGTAGACCCAGGAAATGGGAGAGAGAGAGACGTGCCGGATGCCTCATTCCACTGGTGATGCATATTAACGCGACATTGACCATTGTCTCCTGGAGACCATAGTTGTGGATTGGGGACTATGCTACGTGCAAGCCCTCGGGCAAAGTGGGCTGATTGAGAGAGAGATTGCATCACCCCAACCTGATTGACATCTGAGACCCCGTGAGGAAGTATAAAAGAGGGTCTGGGGGAGCAACCCCTTTAGACGCACCAGAAGAAACGCTAACGATCCCATAGTAGCGTGAAGCCACGTGCGTTGGATTTCGTGGCTGGAATCTGTGGCTGGAACCACGGAAAACCGCTTTTAGCTAACAACGGGGAAGCCCGCTCCCCTGATTCAACGGATTTGCTTCATAAAAGACCCAGGCAAGTTTCTTTTCTCATCAATCTCTCTCTCTCTCTCTCTCTCTCTCTCTCTCTCTCTCTCTCTCCAACAAGTGAAAACCCAGTGGTCCCCCAAAAGGCTGAAGCCTGCAGGAACCGAGTGACTTCTATATTTCCATCGGACAATATATTGTGCCCTAGACAAACGATCGAGCTGTTTCTTATTGATGGTTATTATTAGACCCGCGCTTTTAGATTGAGTAGTGACGACGTATATTATCTGAATGTTTGTATTAATCTTATTTTTGTGCCCCTTCATAAATAAAGACTTTTAAAAATAGTACCATCAGACTTCAACAGACCTCTCTATCTTTGCTGGTAAGTGATCTAGTTATGGGATTTCGTAACAACCCTAAGATCCCTTTGCTCATCAACGCTGTTAAGGATCTTGCCCTCGATAGTGTACTGTCTCTTTACATTTGACCAACCAAGGTACAACACTTCACAGTTGGCCAGGTTAAACTCCATCCATCATTTCCCCACTCACATCTGCAATTCATCTATATTCCACTGTTGTAACAGGAGAGCTAAGGATTGTGGTGTTCCCAAATACCAAGTAGAGGTCTAGCATACCTCCAAACACAGATAAATAAAATGCCACAAACCAAATCCAAAGGCAAAACCACGAACAGTGGTACAAGACATGAAACTCATACAATTGAGCACGAGACCTTTAAGTACAGACTTTTCATGCGGGAATGTGATAGGCAATAATTGGCGGTCTGAATCTTAAAGAGACAGCATAGCTAATCATACTCCGGGGAGCTGGAGTGCCAAAAATTGGATGCCTGCTGCTCTTCAGTCGGGACCATGACAGAACTCCACCCCCCACCACCACCCCACAGCCAGCTCCTAACAGCGCAGGGCAAAGTGAATGGTGCTGGGTGAAAGTCCTCTATCAAGGTGCAGTCCCATGAAGGAACCCTGCTTCTTCCTTCTTGACCATATCCCTCCCTATCCACGAGGGACTGCCTTTTACCTCGAACAATGCCAGTGTCCAGTCACCGGACTGCGTAGATGGGTTGTTCCTCAACAATTCTGAGGGGGCAAGGATTTTTGGGAAATGGAGCCAACAGGCTGGTACCCAAGAGCCTGAGGTGGGCTACGTGGAATTTGAGGTGAATCCACATGGTACTCGGCAGTCTAGGTAACTGGGTTGATGTATTGCAGGACTTTGGATGGACCAATGTAACGAGGGGCAAATTTTTTTTGGATTCAACCCACGTATGAAGATCTTTAAGCAACACGCACAAAATACTGGAGGAACTCAGTAGGCCAGGCAGCATCAATGGAAAAAAGGACAGTCAACGTTTTGGGCCAAAACCTTTCAGCAGGACTGGAGAAGAAAAGCTGAGGAGTAGCTGAGGCCATGGAAGAAAGAAAAGGGGGGAGGAGCACCAGAGGGAGGCGATGGGTGGGCAAAAAGATAAGGTGAGAGAGGGAAAAGGGGCTGGAGAATGGTGAAGGGGGGACAGCGTTACCGGAAGTTTGAGAAATTGGTGTTCATGCCAACAGGTTGGAGGCCACCCAAACAAAATATAAGATGTTCTTCCTGCAACTGTAGTGTGGCCTTATCCGAAAAGTGGAGGAGGCCATGGATAGACATATTGGAATGGGAATGGGAAATGGAATTAAAATGGGTGGCCACTGGGAGATCCCGCTTTTTCTGGCAGGCGGATCTTATATTAACCTTACATTCCAGGGTTGTGATCTTGGGATTGCTCCCCGTGCCATATGTTAGTGAGGCCAAAACTAGGAAGATTATACAGTTTAACACATGGCTAAGGAGTTGGTGTAGGAAGGAGGGGATAGATTTTTGGATCATTAGGCTCTCTTCCAGGGCGAGTGGGATCTGTACAAAAGGGACGGTTTGCACCTGAACTGGAAGAAGACTGATATCCTAGCAGGAAGGTTTGTTAATGCTGCATGGAGGGGTTTAAACTAAACAGTTAGTGGAGAGGTTGTGGAGGCAGATGTTGTTAAGACCGCAGACAGACTTAGGAATCAAAAGGTTAAGTATGGTGCGACGAATGTCCTGAGCTGCATGTATTTCAATTCAAGTAGAATCGTAGGAAAATTGGATAATAGTGCTGAAAATGAGATCTGGTTTACAAACAGAGGCAATGTGTAGTGAGGAGAGGCTGTTGATGGGGCAAAATTTCAGTCAACAGGATGAGTTGCAACATAAAAAGTGGACAAAATCGAAAAGGGTGAATACAGGTGTCACAGCCACGGATTCGAAAGCGCAGCAGATACGGCAATTGCGTGTAACCCCCTGGGTCGCCTCAGGCTCGCTCAGCTCGTTCTCGTCTAGGAGGAGCAGCCTTCGGCCCCGCCAAACTGGGTAATCAGCTGGTGTGGATGCTGTGTGATGTCCCCGCCTCGCCCAAAAACAGACAGTACACCATAAGCGATTAAATGAGTACAATTTATAAAGGTTACTATAACTAAGTGATTAATAACAATACAGTTTATATGAAAAGAAAAAATAAAGAAAAGGCGCCAAACTTATCAAAGTCCAAACCACTTCGTGCACAACCGTTGGAGCTCAATTACTGAAGTCTTCTGGCCACCATTCGATCCCCTCCGAATTCCTCGACTCGCAGCTCAGGACCCTTTGAGTGGTCAACCAAGCACATCTAGCTTCATCCCCCCTCCTCAGAGTACATCCTGGCCTCGGACCCCCGCTTGGGGTCCGTTCCTCGCCCAGCTTACAGCATTGTGTCCTCTCTCTCGACCCCCTCGCGCCGATCTGCCCAAAAGCCCGTCAACAAAAGCTTACAGACTCAGAAGAAAGAACATTAATCCCCATTTGGTTTACAAAGGAATACCATTCTCCCAGCACTCTCTCGCAACATAGAAACATTCCTGCTAGTTAACAAAACAAAGAAGCCCTTTTGATTACATACACAGTAACAAAGAAAAAGAAGAAACCCCCTTTACATGCGCTTGTGAATTTGCACGTGTCAGCAAATTATTATTTCATTGTGATGGCATTTAACTCCGTTCATTCTGTCGTAGTGCTTGTCAAGACTTGGACACAGCAGCACTCCGCTGCCTGCTTGCTTTCGGCCTTGCCTGAGAAATTGGACTGCCGAGTCAATGGACTCTGATGACTAGCAGTATTCATTTTTTATTTAGTTATCTTTTTCAGCCACATTGTAGGCTTTGTTGTCCATTTGAGGGTTTGAGTTAACGGCCCTGTTTGGCCTAGTGTTTATTGTTTTCTTTTCCTTTTAATACTGTTCACATTAAAGTCTGTGAACAATCGACCTGCTGCAGTGTCTCTCACTCCGCATTTGGGCCATATCCGAACCCGGTGACAACAGGACAGAATGTTATATGTGTGAATGTGCACAGAATATGGAATAGGGTAGATGAACTTGCAGCACAGTTGCAGTTTGACAGGTATGATGTTGCAGGCATCACTGATTCATGGCTGAAAGAAGATTATAACCGGGAGCTTAATGTCTAAGGATACACATTGTATCAAGAGGACAGGCAAGAAGGCAAAGGTGGCAGTATTGCTCTGTTGGTAAAAAATGTAATGAAATCATTAGAAAGAGGTGATATAGGGTCGGAAGGTGTTGAGTCAGGGTGGATAGAGCTAAGGAACTTCAAGGGTGAAAATGCATGATAGGAGTTGTATGCAGACCCTCAAACAGTGGTAAGGATGTGGCCTGCAAATTACAACGGGAGATAGAAAATGCATACCAAAAGGGCAATGTTACATTCGTCATGGGGGACTTCAATATGCAGGTAGATTGGGAAAATCAGATTGGAGCTGGATTCCAGGAGGGGAATTTTGAGAGTGCCTACGAGATGGCTTTCTAGAGCAGCTATTGGTTGAGCTCACGAGAGGATCAGCTGTCCTGTATTGGATGTTGTGCAATGAACCAGAATTGATTAGAGATCTTAAAGTTTAAAATAAACCCTTGGGGGGCAAGTGATCATAATATGATAGAATTCACCCTGCAATTTGAGAGGGAGAAGCTAAAGTCAGATGTGTCAGTACTACAGTGGAGTAAAGGGAATTACAGAGGCATGAGAGAGGAGCTGGCCAATGTTGATTGGAAGGGGACACTAGCAGGGATGACAGTAGAGCAGCAATGACTATAATTTCTGAGAGTCATTCGGAAGATGCAGTATCAGTCATCTCAAAGAAGAAGCAGCATTCTAAAGGGAGAATAAGGCAACCTTGTTTGACAAGACAAGTCAAAGACAGCATAAAAGCAAAAGAGAGGGCATACAATATAGCAAAAACTAGTGGGAAGCTAAAGGATTGGGAAGCTTTCAAAAACCAACTGAAGGCAACTAGAAAAGCCATAAGGTGGGAAAAGATTAAATAAGAAGGTAAGCAAAGCAATAATATAAAATTGGGTATCAAAATTTCTTTCATATATAAAGAGTAAAAGACAGGCACGAATAAACATCAGACAAATGGAAAATCATGCTGGAGAGGTAGTAACAGGGAACAAAGAAATGGTAGATGGACTGAATTAGTATGTTGTGTCATTTGTCACTGTGGAAGACACTAGTGGTATGCCAGAAATGTGAGAGTGTCGGGAGGCAGAAGTGAATATAATCACTGTTTCAAAGAAGTTGCTTGAAATAATTTTTATTAGGAGACATTGAAGGGACAATACTGAAACTTAAATTGAATAAGTATCAGAAAAAATTTATAAAAACTGCATTGGCAGTAACCAAAAAAGTTATCACAGTTACTTGGAAATCTGATTTATATTTAACTATGGATCGTTGGAATAATGAAATATATAGTTGTATTCCACTTGAAAAAATTACATACAATTTAAGAAATGAATATGATATATTTTTGAAAATTTGGCTCCCATACCTACAAAAGATAGGATTAAACACATAGGTCCTTTGAAGATAAAATATAAAGTAATTGGGGAAAGTAAAAATTAAAATTAAAATTATTTTGAACTCCATGGAGCATGTGGGGATCCTCCGATATCCAGGCAATCTTTCTCTTCTTTCTTTTTTTTCTTTCTTTAGACAAGGGTTAAGGTGGGGAGGGGGGAAGGGTTAATATTATTTTTTCTCTCTCTTACTATTTTATCATTACATTTATTCTTAGTAATTTTCTAAAAAATTAATAAATTAATAAAAGGGGAAAAAAAAGAAGTTGCTTGGGAAGCTGAACGTTCTGAAGGTAGGTAAGTCACCTGGATCAGATGGAGTACATCCTAGGGTTCTGAAAGAGACTGTGAAGGTCTTTTTAATAACCTTTCAAGAGTGACTCAGTTTTGGAATGGTTCCAGAGGGCCAGAAAATTGCAAAAGTCACTCAACTCTTTAAGAAGGGAGGAAGGCAGGAAATTATAGGCCAGTTAGCATGAACTGAGTTGTTGGCAAGATATTAAGAGTCCATTATTAAGGATGAGGTCTTGAGGTACTTGGAGGCACATGATAAAATAAATTGAAGTCAGCATGGTTTCCTTAAGGGGAAAACTTGCCTGTTGGATCTGTTGGAATTCTTTGAAGAAATAGCAGACAGTACCAGTAAAAGGAGAATCAGTGAATGTTATTTGCTTGGATTTTCAAAAGGCTTTTGACAAGGTGCCACACATGAGGCTGCAAAAGAGCCCATAGTAATCCAGAAAATATACCAGCTTGGACACAAGGTCGGCTGACTGGCAGGAGGCAAAGATTGGGAACAAAAGGAGCCTTTTTCTGGTTTGCTACCACTGGCTAGATGTTATTCACAGGGTTCGGTGTTGTGTCTGTTACTTTTCATGTTGTATCTTAATAATTTAGACGACATTTATGGCCATGTTTCCAATGATACAAAGATACCTGGAGAGCAAGGTAGTGTCGAGGAAAAAGGATGTCTGTAGAAGAAGTTGGACAGATTGGCAGTGTGGGCAAGAAAGTTGCAGATGGCATACAGTGTATAGAAGCGTATGGTCATGCACTTCAGTAGAAGGAATAAAGGTGCAGACTATTTTCTAAACAGGGAGTGAATTCAGAAATCAAAGGCGCAAAGGGATTTGGGAGTCCTAGATCAGAATTCCTTTAAGGTTAGCTTGCAGGTAAATAGTAATGAAGGCAAATGCAATGTTAGCATTCATTTCAAAAGGACTAGAATATAAAAGCAAGGATGTTATTCTGAGGTTTTAGAAGGCATTGGTCAGAGCACATTTGGAGTATAGTGAACAGCTTTGGGCCCCATATGTGAGAAAGAATGTGCTGGCATTGGAGATTGACCAGAGGAGGTTCATGAGGATTATCCCAGTAATGAAAGGGTTAAGATATGATGAGTGTTTCACTCTGGGTCTGTACACACTGGAGTATACGCTCAAATGGCAGAGCAGACTCGATGGGACGAATGAGCAGAATTAGGCCATATGTCTAATAGTCCTATGGGTGCTGAATTTTTGAGAGCCTGCTGCACTGGGCACAAGAATGGAGTCCATTTTCAAGCTTGGCACTGTAAGGACTGGTACTTTTCTGATTCTCCTTCAGAGGCCATGGAAATGAGACTTTCAGTCCCAGTGGTGTCACGTGTGTAAGGGAACCAAACGTATCACCTAAACAGTCCAGGGTCATAAGTTCTGCAGAATCCCATTTGCTAATGTTATCTAGGCATTCCAACGAGTTTTACTGGACTCGGCTAAGATACTGTAGATAGATAGATATAGTTGCAAGAAATTCTGCAGATGCTGGAAACTTTGAGCAACACACACAACATGTTGGAGGAACCCAGCAAATTAAGTAGCATCTATGGAGGAAAATAAACAGTCTATATTTTGGTCTAAGACTCAGGGTCTGGGCCCAAAATGTCGGTTGTTTATTTTCCTCCATAGATGCTGCCTGACCTGCTAAGGTCCTCCAGCATTTTGTGTGTTACCAGGTTCTATCTGTAAGTAAGGACTGTGTATATGTGATTGGTGTAATAGACCTCACTACTCATCTGTCGTATATCAAATCTGTCTGCCTAGAAAAGGTACAGTAGAACTATTCAAATGTAAAGAATGAAATTCTTCCATGAATCAGAGCTTTTAGTAATTGTGCTGTAACAAAAATATACACTCAGTGGCCACTTTATTAGGTGTACCTGTACACCTGCTCATTAATGCAAATATCTAATCTGCCAATTATGTGGCAGCAACTCAATGCATAAAAGCATGTAGGCATGGTCAAGAGGTTCAGTTGTTGTTCAGACCAGACATCAGAATGGGAAAGAAATGTCATCTGAGTGACTTTGACATGCAATGACTGTTAGTGCCTGATAAGATGGTTTGAGTATTTCAGAAACTGCTGAGCTCCTGCGATTTTCACACACAACAGTCTCTAGAGTTAACAGAAAGTGCTGCAAAAACATTTTGAAAATCCAGTGAGCAATAGTTCTGTGGGTGAAAATGCCTTGCTAATGAGATGGGTCAGACAATAATGGTCAAACTGGTTCAAGCTGACAGGAAGGTGATATTTACTCAAATAACTAGGTGTTATAGCAGTGGTGTGCAGAACAGCAGGTCTGTACACACAACACGTCGAACCCTGAAGTGGATGGGTTACAGCAGCAGAAGACAGGGAGTATCTAATAAACTGGCCACTTAGTGTATATGGAATCTGGTTTCCAGCACTTAGGAATTCAGATAGAGACTTTATTTGTATTTCAAGTGTAATTTAATTGAGTACATGTCTTTAACTCCAGTTAAGACACCGAGAAAAGTAGTTTCTTAAATGTGTTTCTTTCTAGTATAGGCTTCAGCAGCCATTAAAAGAAGATTGGTTAGACAGGTTGCAACCTTTTCCTGAGCATGACCACCATTAATCTGTTACCATTCAAGGCAGCTTCACTTCAGAAAGGGAATCTCAAATAGGCTTCACATCTCCTCTTTGCACTTGCAATAAATATACTGTTGGTTTGGTTACTTTGACACCTGCTTTGTGCAAGGGAAGAATGCTCATTTGCAGAAATGTCTGCTAATTCTGTAAATCCTTAACATCCAGCTTAAGGTTTTGACTCCAAGGCAAAAGTAAAATACAAATCTAAGGCTTCTGCAGGATAGGCAGCTGTTATCTGGCAGCTTAGAAAGTATTAACTGTTCATGATCTAATGTTTTTAGGTTTAAACATGATAAACATTGCTTTTAGGCTAAAGGTATTGCCGCAACAGTGATCAAGGTAGCAGGCATAACACAAAACATCTTTGGGGAACAAAGAGTTATTCTGTATAACTTCAGAATTAAATGTATTGTTACATGAGATCTTTCATGGTTCATGGCTCGTCATAGCTTACTCCTTTATAATAACCAATTTAGAATGCATTACATTTTTGGGTAGATTTCCCAATGCTGCACCTAAACATAAAGGATCACCTGGAGGGAATGGAAAGGAAATCTGGACAAGGATTGTAACACAACCTATCTGACTATTGTCCTATCTATATTAAATTTAGCTTAAATGGATTAAAGTTTGATATGTTCCTTACTGGGTATTATAATCTCATCATAAAATCTTCCTCTAGGTATCCCAACATAGTTAAGAGCACAGGTGGAAGATAAGCGACCATTGATCATATTTCATGCTGCACTCTACCCAGAACTTTAACACATCCGTATATAAATGTATGTGTGAAAGGCAGAGTGTTCATTTGCACATTTATACAATGTGCATCCATTTCCACCTAGTGGTGGTTATTCTTTTTTGGGAGCCAAGCCAATCTTAAGCATAATTAAAGAGTAAGTGGATAGATAAACCAGCTTTAATTATGAGGTTTGTGTTTCGTTTTCAGTGATTTTTTTTGATATTGCTTAGTTATCTGTGTCTCTCTCCAAGGAGGTTGGCTGGCCTGCTGATCAATTATACATAAAGATTTCTGAGCTGGTTCTGAGCCCCTTAGCACAAGCTTGCTTTGTTATCTCGGCGTTTGAAGAGCAAGCATTCCTATCCCAACATAAGTCACTTCTTAATAACAAATCACATTAAACATATATCAGTAGAAACAACCATGATTGCACAAGACAGATTTTATTTGCGTAGTTTTAAAATTTATTCCTGGTGAAAAATGAAGTTTCCAAATATTCAATTATGTAAAACCAACAGTATATGATGGTAATAACAGAAGAATTAAATTGATCATTGGGAGCTGGAAATCTGACTAAGACAGCAAGTCCACCCTGAAGCAAATTGTAGCCTGAATCATAGAATTGTACGTGTGGAACATTGATGTGGTTCAGCCAGCAGAATTACATCATTTTATGAAAATACTGTGATACATTACCAATATGTTCTGAATGTAACAAAGAATAGCTTTAGTAGGTGGATTACGTGTATAGCATTTTAATGTCATTTTGAATATTTCCTGGTTTGCTGATGCAAGGTTCAAAATAATGCTGGAAAATGATTTGTCTATCTACAGTTGAAGTCAGAAGTTTACATGCACTTAGGTTGAAGTCATTAAAACTCATTGTTTAACCACTCCACAGATTTCATATTAGCAAACTATAGTTTTGACAAGATGTTGAGGACATGTACTTTGTGCATGACATGAGTAATTTTTCCAACAATTGTTTACAGACAGATTATTTCACTTTTAATTGACTATATCACAATTCCAGTGGGTCAGAAGTTTACAAACAAAATCAAAAGAAATCAGCCAAGACCTCAGAAAAAAAAGTTGTGGACCTCCACAAGTCTGGTTCACCCTTGGGAGCAATTTCCAAATGCCTGAATGTACTACGTTCATCTGTACAAGCAATAGTATGCAAGTATAAACACCATGGGACCATGCAGCCGTCATACCACTCAGGAAGGAGACGCATTCTGTCTCCTAGAGATGAATGTACTTTGGCACAAAAAGTGCAAATCAATCCCAGAACAACAGCAAAGTACCTTGTGAAGATGCTGGAGGAAACGGGTAGACAAGTATCTATATCCACAGTAAAACGAGTCCTATATCGACATAACCTGAAAGACTGCTCAGCAAGGAAGAAACCACTGCTCCAAAACCGCCATAAAAAAGCCAAGACTACAGTTTGCAAGTGCTCATGGGGACAAAGATCTTACTTTTTGGAGAAATGTCCTCTGGTCTGATGAAGCAAAAATTGAACTGCTTGCCCATAATGACCATCATTATGTTTGGAGGAGAAAAGGGTGAGGCTTGCAAACCAAAGAACACCATCGCAACCATGAAGCATGGGGGTGGCTGCATCATGTTGTGGGGCTGCTTTGCTGCAGGAGGGACTGGTACACTTCACAAAATAGATGGCATCATGAGGAAGGAAAATTATGTGGATATATTGAAGCACCATCTCAAGACATCAACCAGGAAGTCAAAGCTCGGTCGCAAATGGGTCTTCCAAATAGATAATGGCCCCTCCATCATGTCCTGTTTAAGTTTAGAGAAAATAAGAAGTCGAACATTTGATACATCCTGTAAATTTGAAGAAACCTGGCGACCTTTTATTCAATATTTTCATGTGATTTGATTTATTGATTTTTGTACTGACTCTCTTCCAGCTATTTTTCCGAAGTTTTGGATTTGATCAGAAAGTCTTTCTCTTCTTGGTTTCACTCTCGGGATGGACTGCACAGTCCTTTTATTTTCCTTTTTGTTTTAGTTTGTATAGAATAGTGTTTTTTTCCATATAAAAAATTCAAAAAGTCTCTTTTTCTCTTTATGAATTGATGAGGAGAATTAATTAATTATCTTTTTCCTTATTATACATAGATTAATACTATGCATGATTTTGATAATATTTATTTCACCTTCTTTATGTATTGTTATTGAATATATATATTTGAGATAATGCTCCTCTGGCTTGTATATATGCTCTTTTTAAATTAATAAAAAGATTGATAAAGAAAGAAAGACAATGACCCCGAGCATACCTCCAAAGTTGTGGCAAAATTGCTTAAGGACAACAAAGTCAAGGTATTGGAGTAGCCATCACAAAGACCTGACCTCAATCTGATAGAAAATTTGTGGGCAGAACAGAAAAAGCGTGTGCGAGCAAGGAGGCCTACAAACCTGACTCAGTTACACCAGTTCTGTCTGGAGGAATGGAACAAAATTCCAGCAACTTATTGTGAGAAGCTTGTGGAAGGCTACCCAAAATGTTTGACCCAAGTTAAACTATTTAAAGGCAATGCTACCAAATACTAACAAAGTGTATGTAAACCTCTGACCCACTGGGAAAGTGATGAAAGAAATAAAAGCTGAAATAAATCATTCTCTCTACTATTATTCTGTCATTTCACTTTCTTAAAATAAAGTAGTGATCCAAACAGACCTAAGACAGGGAATGTTTTCTAGGATTAAATATCAGGAATTGTGAAAAGCTGAGTTTAACTGTAAACACGTACAAACAAGCTGGATGAACTCAGCAAGCCGGGCAGCGACCGTTGAAAGAAGTAGTCAACGGTTCGGGCCGAGACGCTTCATCGCGACTGAAGAAGGAGGGGGGCAGGGGCCCTGTAAAGTAGGTGGGGGGAGTGTGGAAGGTGCCAGGTGAAAAACCAATCAGAGGAAAGATCAAGGGGTGGGGGAGGGGAAGCAGGGAGGGGATAGGCAGGAGAGGTGAAGAAGGAATGAGCAACACCTCATATACCGTCTGGGTAGTCTCCAGCCCCTTGGTATGAACATCGAATTCTCCAACTTCCGGTAATTCCCTCCCTCTCCCTTCCACCATCCCACTTTCACTCTGCCTCCTCTTCTAGCTGCCTATTACCTCTCTTATGATTCTGCCTCCTACTACCCATAGTGCTTTCCCCTTACATTCCTTCTTCACCTCTCCTGCCTATCCCCTCCCTGCTTCCCCTCCCCCACCCCTTGATCTTTCCTTTGACTGGTTTTTCACCTGGCACCTTCCACCCTCCCCCCACCTTCTTTATAGGGCCCCTGCCCCCTCCTTCTTTAGTTCTGATGAAGGGTCTCGGCCCGAACCGTTGACTGCTCCTTTCAATGGATGTTGCCTGACCTGCTGAGTTCATCCAGCTTTTGTACGTGTTTATTTGACCACAGCATCTGCAGTGTACTTTGAGTTTAAATGTATTTGGCTATGGTGTATGGAAACTTCTGACTTCAACTCTAGGTGTGAGGTGAAGGAAGTTTAGATCACATGGTCTGTGACACAGACTAGTGAACTGTTTCGCCATGTAGGCTTTGGGAAACCTTAATCTATCAGAACAACATTTTTTCTCTGATACCATTGTAAAGGCAATAATTCCTTTTGTGGGATATGCAAACCAAATATCCAAAACAAGGGATCATTTTGTGTTAAAAGAGCAAGTATTAAGTGTAGGTAGGATGGGGATGGAAAATGTTGGTATCTGCACAAGACTGCTCATTAGCCACAAAATGATCCCTGATTCTGAAGGGTCTCAACCCAAAACGTTGCCTCTCCATTTTCCTCCATAGATGCTACCTGACCTGCTGAGTTCCTCCAGCACCATTGTGTGTTGCTCTAAATTCTAAATTGCTCTAAAGAGCACCTGCAGTCTTTTTGTACCCCTGACTTTGGATGTTGGTTTAAAGTTGTAAACTCAGCCAACTTCATCATGGGCACTTGCCTCCTCAGCACTGAGGACACCTTCAAAAGACAATCCATCATTAAGGACCCCCATCACACAGGACATGCCCTCTTCTCATTGCTACCATGAAGCAAAGTGTACAGGAGTCTGAGGGAACAGCTGCTTCCCCTCCACAATCAAAATTCTAAATGGACAATAAACACTACTTCTTTTTGTTTTCTCTTTTTTGCACTAGTTATTTATTTTTGTTTACATATTTCTTATTCTAACTTATAGTTTTATTATTGTGTGTTGCAATGCACTGCTGCTACAGAACAACAAACTTCATGGCATATGCCAGTATTAAATCTGATTCTGAGCTTCTGCAGAAGTAATAATAGCCTTTGCAAATTTTCTTGGAGAAAGCATATCCAACTAATCATCCCTGATGCAAACAGTAAAGCTCTTGTGCTGATGACATCACTTTCTTTATTGTGTAACATCTATCACTTCACTCATAGACTGAATGTATCATTTCCCGTCAGTTTTTGGAACATCCTACCTGGAATCTTGAAATTAACCAAAGCTAGTTTAAAAAGAAACAATAGCAATCCACCCACAAAAAGTAGTTTTGTATTACATTCAGAAAACATTTTTAATATCAAAGTCAGTTTTATTGTTACTGGCATACGTCATGAAATTTGTTGTTTTAAGGCAGCAGTACAGTGCCAGCATAACAAACTACTAGAAGTTACAAAAATAACAAATTGAGTTAGTAGTGCAAAAGAAGAAGAGTGAGGTAGTGTTCATGGACCATCCAGAAATCTGATGGCTGAGGGGAAGAGCCCATTCTTAAACTAATGCAAAGGAAAACACTGGAGTCTGGGAATGCAGGTTGAGCTTTGTGTCTATTTAAAGTGAGTTATGCAAGTATCACATAATAGCCTGATGACATATGTAGTTCATGTATTTTTACATATAACCATAGTGAATTATATAAACAACAAAGAATGCTTAATCAAACAGTATATTTAGAAGATTATTCAAATAGTACTGAAATACTAAATACACAACATTGAGTGTGAACCTCCAGGCTCATGTACCTCCTCCCCAATAGTAGTAACATGAAAACCATAATACTATAACATATAGGAGCAGAATTAGGCCATTTGGCCCATTGAGTCAGCTCCACCATTTCATCACAACTGATCCATTTCCTTCTCAGCCCCAATCTCCCACCTTTTCCCTGTATTTCTTTATGCCCTGACCAATCAAGAAGCAATCAACCTCTGCCTTAAATAAACTCAATGACTTGGCCTCTACAGCCGCCTGTGGCAACAAATTCTACAAATTCACCACTCTCTGGCTTAAGAAATTCCTCCTCATCTCTGTTCTAAATGAATGTCTCTCTATTCTGAGGCTGTGTCCTCTGCTCTTAGACTTCCCCATCATAGGAAACATCCTCTCCACTTTACACTATCAAAGCCTTTCAACATTTGATAGCTTTCAATGAGATCCCTGATGCATCATCAATAACTCTCGGAGACGGGAGGCAAACGATAGGCTTTTATTAGCTGCAAGAGACCACGATTAGTAGCAAGAGATGACCACACAACATCCTGGAGACTGAGGGAGGAGCAGTGCCTCCAACCGCCTTTATACAGGGGTCTGTGGGAGGAGCCACAGGAGCAGTCAGCAGAGGGGCATGTCCAGACAGGTATACATAGTTCACCACAATCCCCAATCATTCTTCTGAATTCTAGTGAGTACAGGTTTATGTAATGATAAACCTTTCAATCCTAGAATCATTTTTGTGAACCTCTTTTGAACCCTCTCCAATATGAGTTTATCTTTTCTTAAATAAGGGGCCCAAAACCACTCACAATACTCCAAATGAGGCCTCACCAGTACTTTATAAATTCTTAATATTACATCCTTGCTTTTATATTCTAGACATCTTGAAATGAATGCTAACATTGCATTTGCCTTCCTCACCACAGACTCAACCTGCAGATTAACCTCTGGGAATCCTGCATGAGGACTCCCAAGACCCTTTATAGCTCCATATTTTTGAATTTTCTCTTCATTTAAAAAATAGTCTATGCTTTTATTTCTTCTACCAAGGTGCATGACCATACACTTCCCAACACTGTATTCCATCAGCCACTTCTTTGCCCATTCTCCTAATCTGTCCTTCAATAGACTCTCTTCTTCCTCAACACAACCTGCCCCTCCATGTATCTTTGTCTCATCTGTAAACTTGGCCACAAAACCATCAATTCTTTCACCCAAATCATTAATATATAACATGAAAAGAATCAGTCCCAGCACAGACCCCTGAGGAACACCACTAGTCACCAGCAGCCAGCCAGAAAAGGCTCCCTTTATTCCCACTCTTGCCTTCTGTCAATCAGCCAATGCCCTATCCATGTCTGTAATACCATGGAACTTGTCAAGCAGCCTTCAGCCTCATGTGTGGCATCTTGTCAAAGGCCTTCTGAAAATCCAAATACACAATATCCATTGATTCTTGTTTGTCTATCCTGCTTGTTATTTCTTCAAAGAATTTTAACAGATCTGTCAAGCAAGATTTCCCCTGAAGGAAACCATGCTGACTTTCGCC
Source organism: Hypanus sabinus (assembly GCF_030144855.1). Taxonomy (NCBI): domain Eukaryota; kingdom Metazoa; phylum Chordata; class Chondrichthyes; order Myliobatiformes; family Dasyatidae; genus Hypanus; species Hypanus sabinus. The sequence continues at coordinate 47,498,980 of NC_082738.1, forward strand.
TATTTTATCATGTGCCTCCAAGTGCCCTGAACCCGTATTCTTAGCAATCGACTCCGACATCTTCCAACTATGGAGGTCAGACTAACTGGCCTGTAAATTCCTTTCTTCTGCATTTGTCCCTTCTTGAAGAATGGAGCGACACTTGCAATTTTCCAGTCCTCTGGAACCATCCCAGAATTCATTGGTTATTGAAAGGTCATTACTAATACCTCCACAATCTCTTCAGATACCTCCTTCAGAACCCTGGGGTGCAGACCATCTGATCCAGGTGACTTATCAATCATCAGACCTTTCAGTTTCTCAAGGACCTTCTCCTGAGTAATGGCAACTTCACTCTCTTCTGCCCCCCGACACTCTTGAACCTCCACTGTGAAGACTGATGCAAAATACTTATTCAGTTCATCTACCATTTCCTTGTCCCCCATTACCATCTCTGTAGTGCCATTTCCCAGCAGTCCAATATCTACTCTCGCTTTCCAGTTACTCTTTATATATCTGAAGAAACTTTTTGTATCCCTTTTAATATTATTGATGAGCTTACCTTTGCATTCCATTTTTTCCTTCTTTATAACTTTTTAGTTGCCTTCTGTTGGTTTTTTAAAAGCTTCCCAATCCTCTAACTTCCCATTTTTTGCTCTATTATATGCCCTCTCTTGGCTGTTATGTTAGTTTTGACTTCTCTTGTCAGCCACAGATGCATCATCCTGTCTTATGAATACTTCTTCTTTGGGATGTATCTATCCTGTGTCCTCTGAATTGCTCCCAGAAATTCCAGCCATTGATGATCTGATGTCATCCCTGCTAGTGTGCTCTTCCAATCAATTTTGACCACCTCCTCTCTCATGCCTCTGTATTTCCTTTACTCCACTGTAATACTGATACATCTGACTTTAGTTTCTCCTTCCTAAATTGCAGGGTGAATTCGATCATACTGTGATTACTGCCTCCAAAGGGTTCCTTTACCTTTGCAAGCACCCAATCCAGAATAGCTGACCCTCTAGTGGGCTCACCCACAGGCTGCTCTTAAGAAGCCATCTCATCGGCATTCGACAAGAGGGTATGTCCCGTATTTTGAGGATATTAGTGATGGATGGTCCTGAGGCACCATCTCTTGAAGATGTCCTCGATGATGGGGAGGGTTGTGCCTGTAATGGAACTGATTGATTCTACAACCTCTTGTGATCCTGTGCATTGTTTTTGATGACATGCCAAATCTCGTCAAACTTCTAATGAGGGCCTTTTGTGATTGTATTAATGTGTTGGGCCCACAGTATTTTCAAATACTGGTTGCCCCCTATCAATGCTCCAATAATTCCTTGCATAGAATTATTCTGAATCAGTTTCTAATTCACTTTAGGCAGAATTTCTGCCTTAGTCAAGTTAACAGCTCTCGATGATCAATGTAATGTTTCTGTTATTAACATAATATAATGTTGGTTCTTTGTCATCAATTATTTGGAATTTTCATTTTTATAGCATACATTTTGAAAACTATGCAAATAAAATCTGTCTCAAGCAATCATGGCCATTTCTCCTGATACATTTTTAATGTGGTATGTTATTAAGAAAATATTCATTTTAATGGATTATGAATCTTAAGGCAAAATGGGATGCCCATGACATTTACTAAGAGCTGAACACTACAGGGAGCCTTAGGTCTAGAAAGTGTAGGACTGAAATTAAAAAGGAATTTAACAAGTAAAAGTGAGTAAATATGAATATATTGATAAGTAAAACCAATGAAATACCAAAATACTTGATAAATACATAAAGTGAAAGAGGATCATAGCAGAAAGAGTGGAGACTATTGGAGGCCATTGTCTGGATGGAGAAAATATGAGCTATTTCTCAATGAATACTCCACATTTTTGTTTGCAAAAAGGAGAAATTACACAGATATTGAAAATAAGGAGGAAGATGTGAAACATAATGAAAGGAGAAATATAAAATTGTTCATCACTTTTTAAAACTGGATGATTTGCTAGATCCAGTAAAAATGTAACCCAATTTCTTAAGAGAAGCAAGAGAGGAAATAACAGAGGTACTGAGTATCATTTTCGAATCCCCCTTAGCAACAAGCTTGATGCCAGAGTACTGGGAAAATATGACGAGAGATTGTTTTGCTTGAAATGAAGAGAAGGCTGACCAAATGATTATATGCTGTCAACTTACCATGAATGGTGGACAAATTATGGATTTTGAGGATCAGTATAAATTACGATATAAAAGGACAGACTAATAAAGTACAGTAAGAGATTTATTCAATGATGGTCATGTCTTACAACTTTATTGAATTTGTTGTGGAGGCAACAGAAGGTCAATTATAGGAGCTTTTTTTGATGTTCTTCATGAATTGGTAATTTTGTAATTAGTTTATTATTTTCACATGACCTGAGAACATTGAAAAAGTTTAGTTTAATGCCATTCAGACAGATTTTTCCAAACATCAGTACATTGACATAGTGCAAAAAGAAAATAAAAACAGAATGTAGAATACGGTATAGTGTTACAGTTAGATAGAAAGTGCAGTGCAATTAGACATATAAGGTGCAAGGGCAACAATGAAGTAGACTAACAGAGAGAAAGAGAGTTCATTTTGATATCTGTTCAAGATGTTTATAGCAGCGGGATAGAAGCTGTACTTCAGTCTGGTGGCATGTGTTTTCAAACTTTACTGCCTGATGGGAAGGACAAGAAGAGAGAACGAGGTTTTTGACCAAGTCTCACACATCAGAATTATCTGAAGTAAAAGCCCATGAGATCATGAATGGCAACTTATAACTAATAGAGCCCCTGGCTCACAGCACCAGAGACATAGATTCAATCCTGACCTCAAATATAGTGACCAGTGACCAGCACAGAGGGCTATAAACACACTTACATACAAGTTAGCAATGTGAGTTGACCCGTTAGGCCTAATCCCCCTGCTATTGGCCATTGGTGATCTGATTGCAAACTCATCGCTGCATTCTCATCTACCGACATTAATCTTTCTCCTCCTTGCTTATCAAGTATCCATTTCTCTCCTAAAAATACTCAAAAAATCCACTTCCATTGTCCTTTATGGAGAGACTTAAGACTTTCTGAGAGAAAACAAATCACCTCTAGTCTTAAATGAGTAATTCCTGAATCTTAAACAGTGTTCCTTATTTCTAAGTTCTCCCATAAGGGGCAACTGTCTCTTGTGAAGACCCTTCAGGATCTCAGATGTTTCAATCAAGTTGCCTGTCTCTCCAGCCAACACAAACCAAATCCATCCAGCCTTTCCTCACATTATATCAGATACAATGCAGGTATTCATCTAGTCAACTTTCTTTGGACTGCTTCTAATGTATTAATATCACCTTAATCAAAGGGACCAATAATGCTCTAAATGTAGTCTCAACAAAGCCATATATCAGAATCAGAATCAGGTTTATTATCACCGGCATGTGACGTGAAATTTGTTAACTTAGCAGCAGCAGTTCAATGCAATACATAATTTAGCAGAGAGAGAGAAAAATAATAATAATAAATAAAATAAAACATAACAATAAATAACAAGTAAATCAATTACGTATATTGAATAGGTTTTTTTAAAATATGCAGAAACAGAAATACTGTATATTAAAAAAAGTGGGATAGTGTCCAAAGCTCTAATGTCCATTTAGGAATCTGATGGAAAAGGGGAAGAAGCTTTTGGTCCTGTGCAGTTGCCCCTCCATACCAGACAGTGATGCAGCCTGTCAGAATGCTCTCCATAGTACAACTATAGAAGTTTTTGAGTGTATTTGTTGACATACCAAATCTCTTCAAACTCCGAATGAAGTATAGCTGCTGTCTTGCCTTCTTTATGACTACATCAATATGTTGGGACCAGGTTAGATCCTCAGAGATCTTGACACCCAGGAACTTGAAGCTGCTCACTCTCTCCACTTCTGATCCCTCTATGAAGATTGGTATGTGTTCCTTCATCCTACCCTTCCTGAAGTCCACAATCAGCTCTTTCATCTTACTGATGTTGAGTGCCAGGTTGTTGCTGTGGCACCACTCCACTAATTGGCATATCTCACTCCTGTACACCCTCTCATCACCACCTGAGATTCTACCAATAATGGTTGTATCGTCAGCAAATTTATAGATGGTACTTGAGCTATGCCTAGCCACACAGTCATGTGTATATAGAGAGTAGAGCAGTGGGCCATACACCCCTGAGGTGCGCCAGTATTGATTGTCAGCAAGGAGGAGATGTTATCACCAATCCACACAGACTGTGGTCTTCCCATTAGGAAGTTGAGAATCCAATTGCAGAGGGAGGTACAGAGGCCCAGGTTCTGCAACTTCTCAATCAGGATTGTGGCAATGATGTTATTAAATGCTGAGCTATTGTTGATGAACATCATCTTGATGTAGGTGTTTATGTTGTCCAAGTGGTCTAAAGCTGTGTGGAGAGCCATTGAGATTGCATCTGCTGTTGACCTATTGTGGCGATAGGCAAATTGCAATGGGTCCAGGTCCTTGCTGAGGCAGGAGTTCAGTCTAGTCATGACCAACCTCTCAAAGAAGTTCATCACTGTCGATATGAGTGCTACCAGATGATAGTCATTAAGGCAGCCCACATTATTCTTATTTGGCACTGGTATAGTTGTTGCCTTTTTGAAGCAAGTTAAACAATAACATTTACTTATTAAAAACAGCAAATGCTGGAAATGATCAAAAGATCAGGCTACATCTGTGGGAAGAGGAACAGCTAACATTTCAGATCAAAGACCATTCACTCTGCTAGCTTTTCAAAATACTTGCTGGACCTTTATGTTTGGCTTTAGTTAACACGCCACTGGGATACCCAGATCCCTCTGCACCTTTGAGCTCTGCTACTATCTCTACAATTGCCCTTTGCCCATGTTTAACCTATTTCCAATTCCATTCAAATTAATTGAGTCTAGCTTCCTTCAACTCTTCCTCGTGTAAAGTGAAGTATGGATGTCAGATACCTCCAGACTCTCCACTTAGCATTTTGGCTCTCCATTGTTGAACCATTGACGAGCAGAAGATCAAATGTACTGCCTCCCGACTTACAGCATGCCTTGGACTCCAATCTTTCAACCCATATCTGCAAGCTCATGGAGATTCTAGCTGTAAAGGAACTATATTATGTGGAATTGAATATCAAGCAGGAGGTTAGGCTGATTTTAGAGATAAATCCACTACTTTGGCCTATACACCCATCCAAATGCAACCACATAGAATCATATTGGATAGAAATTGATCCTCAACTCCTCATGCTCACTGCACTATTAAGCAGCAGCTTTGCATTCTGCTTCACTTTCAAACTTTAGTTCTATTATTTGTATGGGAACTGAATTACTCAAGTATAAAATTGAGCTGTCTCTAGTTTAGAGTCAAATTACCATCACAGATCGCTTATTTCTTCTATAATTGCCTCCAACTATTCAGAATTCATTATATTATCATCCAGTGTCATCCTTATTTTAATTTAATCTCCCCCAGAAATTCATCATTCCCTGTGTAATTAAATCAAGAGTGCCCGAGGACTTCCTTGCCTACAGAAGGAGTCTTGCTGGTGTTATGTTTAGATTACATGAAACTTGATATGCAGCCTTGGAGCCTGTCAGGGTTTTCATTTGAATGAGTGGAACAAAATGGCTTGCAAAATGGAATGGACAGTGAAGGTTGAAGTAATTTAAGGCGACAACTAGGATGAGTCTGCAGAAATTCCATGTAATAATTGGCACCCTTGAAAATTTGAGGTCAGCCTTTAAAATTAACAGTGGTGTTGAGGACAGTTAGAGATCATAATGAGATAAATTACCAATTGGTTACACTGGAGAAGCAAGGTTATTGAAAATAAAAAACAATGCCAAAAATACCCAGCAGATCAAGCAGCATCCGTGGAAAGAGAAATAGAATTAATGTTTCAGGTTGAAAACCCTTCATTGCAACTGGGAACCAGAGAAAACAAGTTGCCAACTAATAAGTTCTAACTAAACTAGTTTAAATGTTCTGTGGCCATACAAATCCATGGCTGAAAAGTAATTCTTGGTGGGAATATATAGAGGTAATTGTCAACTTTATTGCCCAAGATGTAATCCAAATGAACAGATTGTTTACCATTAGATCATTAAGTTTTTGTCTGTTTATTTTACTTTGATATCTATGGAGCTCAATGGCCAAGCTCTGTGATTGGAAGCAAACCGTGGACAAATTCAAATCTCATTCTGCATAGCCCTATTGCTTGGTTTAATAAACACTTGCCAACATAGAGGATCTCCTAACCATTTCATGAATTTAGCAATGAGTCATTCTGTTGCAATAAAATGGGCTCTGGCCTAACATTAAAGAGCAGGTGTTGTTATTTTCAACACAATTCTTCACTATCAGGCAAAGTGCAAGCACGGTTAGCTCTATGATTCTGCCCTTGACAGTCTGTGTCAAAGTTTACAGCTGATAACATCAGAATATATAGAAGTGAGTGGCTGTGCCTTCAGTTAACATTAAAGTGGTTGCTTGGGTTAAACAACATTAATCTATTTTCTCACTAATCATATCCTTTTTGTTTCACTTTCCTTAGCAGGAGGCCGACATCTTTCACCATTAATACTTCGACTTAATTGAGTAGGAAAATTAATTTAGTCTTGTCCTTTCTCCTCATCCTCATCATTGTACTGCATTCTATGTCAAGCTCCGGTTACAGCTGATTTTCTAGAAGATGTTAATTGAATACAGAAAGCATAGTCTTATTATCTCTCAAAGGCAATTTAGTATAATAGGAAATTCTCTAAATGTTGCAGACAATGGGCTTTGACAGTATGGCAAGGGAGGAATTTATTGGACTAATTATCCAGAGATCTATTGATCTGTAAGTCCAGAGTTCAAATGCATCATGGGAGCTGGGGAAGTTAAATTCAAGAAATTAAGTAAGTATGAAATGAGTACCTAGTATATCATATTATACCAACTATCAGTATTAGTGATGGTGAATGTGAACTAACCAATTGTTGTGAAATACCATCTAGTTCCCTAATTGTCTCAGGAAAGGAAATTTGCTATCCTTCACCTGTCACTCCACAATGATTCCCAAAGAATGGTTAACTTTTAAATGTTCTCTAAAATAGTCCAGGAACTCATTCAATTCATAGCCAGTTATAGAGTGAACAATAAATATAAGCCTTGTCAATATCCACTTCCCATTAGTAACTAAAAATATTGTATGTATCACACAATGGATTAATCTATCCATGTGTGAAACTCCATTGAGAAGTGACTACCTATTTCCTAAAGGATATTAGAGTTTGTCCATTTTTCTATTGATCAAGCCCCAATAACAGCTTTGATCACATGCTCAATATGACTCACCACAAGCTTTGATTCTAGTTTTATAAAGATTTTATAGAAGATAAGGCTTTATTCCATTTGCTCCTCCATCTTGAGTTCAATTCTTGCATTTCTATGATGCAAAAGAAACATAGAAAACCTACAGCACAATACAGGCCCTTTGGCCCACAAAGTTGTGCCGAACATGTCCCTACCTTAGAAAATACTAGACTTACCCATAGCCCTCTATTTTACTAAGCTCCATATACCTATCCAAAATTCTCTTAAAAGACCCTATCGTATCCACCTCCACCACCGTTGCTGTCAGCCCATTCCACGCACTCATAAACAGAAGAAAACTTTATTGATCTAAAAAAAAATCCTTTCTTTAAATAGAAAGATTTTTTTGCATTACTTAATTATGTAAAAAGATATTAATAGCAACCTTAATAAGGCTGCTAAACAAGATATAAGCCCAGTACAGGAAAGATAGGAAAGAGTGGGAATAAGTGGGACCTGGGAAGATTTAGGCGCCACCATAGCGTAGTGGTTAGTGCAACACTATTACAGCTCGGACAGTCGGAGTTCAGTGCCAGCTGTAAGGAATTTGTACATTCCCTCCATGGAATGCATGCACTGATTAGTAGGTCCTCTCCTCCGGGGCCAAGGGGCTTTGTGAACAGATGCTGGTGGCAGTGAAACCGGATGGGGTGCAGAGGAGGCTCGTGGGAGAGATTGTCCAGTGGTTTGAGAGAAGGGGCTTCCAGCTGGTGGGCCTGAAACTTGTGCAGGTACTGCAAGATCCAAGTGCACACTGCTTGCAAAGACAGCCAGCCTTCGTTTAATTTGCTAGGACAAACCAGGGTAGGACTTCCACAGTGAACGGTAGGACACTGAGGAGTGCGGTAGAACAAAGGGATCTGGAAGGCATTCTCTTAAATCTAGAGGATTGGAGAGACAGTGGGATGTGGACCAGATGGAGAATTGGGCTGAAAAAAGACAGGTGGAATTTAATGCAGGCAAGTGTTAGGTATTGCTCTGTGGGACAACAAACCAGGGTAGGACTTACACAGTGAATGGTAGGGCACTGAGGAATGTGGTACAACAGACAGATATGGGAATACGGGTACAGGATTCCTTGAAAATGGTGTCATGCGTAGAGAGGGCCGTAAAGAAAGATTTTGGTTATTGTAAATTTTCCCATGATTGGGCTGGCAGCATGGCTCGGAGGGCCAAAACAGCCTATTCCATGCTGTATCTCTAAATAAAATAAGATTAGGGGAATAGGCAGGAGGAAAACAGTGCAGGGAAGTGTAAGGTCATGCACTTAACTGCTCTACATGAAAGAGGTGGGAGCTCCCATATGATCTAACTAAGTTGAACAGATAAACCATTTCCAATCCACTGAATTAGAGCTATTCTCATCTAATCTACTTGGGTGATCTAAACTTGTTCTGTGGAGGAATAAGCTACCTCACTTCACCAATCAAATAATTTACAGCCACCATTAGCTTAATGTACCAAAAAGAAAAAAAGATCTCAGTTCTGTTCCAGTGAAACTTGTACAAAAATATCCTCAGCTCTGACAAATTAGAAAAAAAATGAGGCTTCATCCAATCTAGCAAGAGGAAGGTTCTTAAATATCAGTAAGTGTTAGTCTTTGGAGATCACCCCACTTAAAATAACAATGAAAACAGAACTCATTTGAAACCTTTTCAATTGTTGTAAACTAGGAACTTGTTTTTTTTTAATGAGTTTTTCCTTTGTACCTTTCAGAACCTACAGGGACAATATTTTTATAGTCCAATCTGGAACATTAAGTTCAATTTTGGTGAATTTTGGTCAATTTTGGTGAATGATAAAAGTCAATGGAAAAGAAAATAGGGCAGAAGTTAAGTCCAATTGCTGATTCAGTATCAAATTTCCTTACTGCAGAGGTTGAATTTCACTCCCATTGGGTTTAATAGCAATATTCTCTCAAGCTTGTATAAAATTGAGTAGTGTGCTTGTGGTGAACTACATATACCTGTCTGGACACCCCCCCCCCCCCCCCCCGCTGACTGCTCCTGTGGCTCCTCCCACGGACCCCTGTATAAAGGTGGTTGGAGGCACTGCTCCTCCCACAGTCTCCAGGATGTTGTGTGGTGCTCGCTTGCTGCTTGTGCTTTCTTCCAGCCAATAAAAGCCTACCTTAACTCAACTCACATCTCCAAGAGTTATTGATGGTGCATCAGTGCCAAATGTGAAACTACAAAATTAATGTAATAAATAATTCATCAAACAACCAAAGAGATATTAATTCACAAATTGGACTGAAAATAATGGATGGGTATCCACCTCTGACAGATTACTTCACAATGAAGGCAAAACTATATCCTCTGTGCCTTCATTTTCATATCATACAGGAGATAATGCCTCTCAAAATTGGTCAATAGATGTTTTTTGCTGAGCATTTTATGACATACTTCATACAATTATCGGTCAATGTACAGAAACCAGATCATCAGAATGACAATTATTTAATGGTAATCACAATGCATGAACTGAAACGATATCATACCACTAGTAGTAACTTTAGTAATAGCCATGAGCAGATTTCCTCTTCTGATGATCAGAAGTTACATGAATAAGCTGAGTTTTTCAAAAATTTTCAAAAATATATGTTAGAACTACTTGCTGGGTTATGAGCATTTTGCTCCGTTTGATTGAATCCGTGCTCTAATACGGACATGCTTTTGACATGGAACATCATTTATCTTTAATTTGTTTCATTATCTCCATTATAATCATTTCACACCAACATCTAAATTGGCTCTTCTTATATCATAAATTTACACTTCCTGGGTCATTAAAAAAAGCAATAAAATGCTCAAGTCTTCAGCTTCTGCCTGCAGCTTTCCCATTATTCACCACAGGATATATTTATTATTTCATACCATCCTGCAAAATGGAAGTTATCCCTTAATTATTTTATACGAACATGCCTCAAGATCTATTGATTTATTTCAATGTTTACATTCTGTACTAGTCCAGTGAGCTGTCTTGAACATAAAGGCTCAATACAGAAATTATGTTACAAAAGAGAAACACGAAATGATAAGGCAGTTTATAAGATCTAAGACTCTAGTCCTGAAATTAAAATACTTATTTGAATTTTTTCACCTGGTACTGGGGTGCCAGTTCTGGATTCTGATAAGTAAAGGGGGTGAGGACGGGAACCATTAGGGGAGAAGTGTGTGACATTTGGCTGCAGAACCAGACAGGGAAGGGTGAGGGAAAACTGCAGTTGAAATGTGTGTAGTAGGTGGATGAAAGTAGGAAGAGGGAAGAGATAAAGATGAAAGATGAGTTTTCTGGGGGGGAGGGGAGTTGAGAGAAAGGGGATAGAAAAGGGAGGACTGTAGGAGAATCAGAAAGAGATGAGGGAAGGATGAAAAAGTAGAAAAGCACCAGAAGGAATGGCTCCCTGAAATAGGAAATCTCAATGTCCTTGCCTTTGGGTCCTAAACCACCCAAGCTGAATAATTTGCATTGGACCTCACCTAGTAGAAAAGGCTGAGGATGGACATGTTGGTGTAGAAGTGGGAAGAGCAATTGAAATGGCATCCAATGGGGACCTCAGGGGAATGAGAGCCAGCAACTCCGTACAACAGAAAAACTGTTGAACTGCAATATGTCACAAAAGATGTGCTATCTGCTCATTGTGCAATGAGTCAATGATTGTTTTTGCCCTTGGGCTGCTTCCTTGATGCACTGCAGAAGATGTGGATGGGCCTGAGGCTAGAATTGGAGGAATATGGAGGAAAGCCAGCTGTTTGTTGAGATTGTGATTATGTGAAGACGTGGCAGCTGGAAGTTCAGGGCTTCCATTGGAGTGTGAACAATCAGTGGTCAGGGAGTTGGATAATTGGAAAAAGAAGTTTGGGCCATGTGTAACAGGCGTGGAAGAGGAGGTGCATTGAGATTGTGGAAGAGGGGAAACATTAAGAATAGAAAGTATCATTAATATTCTAATTTCCCTGAAGTAAAAGGCTAACTTAATGGGGTTCCTGTACAGCATTGCTCAATAAAAGCATTGTTCTTCTGGTAATGAAGCATAGCTGTCACTTCTTGGAACAAAAGTATCATTGCTCAAGGAAATACAGTATATCACTTCAAAGATTTGTGTATGATGGTGTCTGTTCAAGTTTCCAGATTGATTTCACTCAAGGAAATATCCATTTTCACTCTGATAGCACTGAAATAAACAAAGCCATTCTCTTTTTCCATATCATTCTATTTCTGTCAAAAAACAGTATCAAGTACTCCTACATCAAGGTATCATACAGCTCCCAGGCAAAACAAGGCTTCAACTGTCCAATTGTTTGTCACTTGGTGCATGCAACAGAGGCCTTCTGTTGGTTGGGGTCAACCACCGATGTTGTGTCCCAGCTGTCTACGTGATATACAAGCCAAGGCTGTATGATATGGAGAACAAGCTGTTGCGTGTGTAACCGGCTCCCTGTCTCCATGCATCAGATGAACCCAAAGGAACGTCCAAAACCGATACAGCTTGGCACCAGCAACATCACAGAAGTTCCCAGTCAGCAATGAACTCAATGTAGGACTGCCTTAGACGCTACAGCTCCAGATTTTTTCTCAGGGTTTACTCCCAAAGCCTTTCCCATGAGTGGGTATAGCCACAAGGCAGAGGAAGTTTGAGATCAGAGTTTTCCTTCTCCTAGTTGAGCTGCCAACCACGGCTGATGAGCCCCATCTGCCGGAAGCGACTGGTTTTAAGGTGCCTGTAGCCCATCTTTGCCTCTTCTCCTGCCAGTAGAGATGGTTCCACCGGACTTAGTAGCTAAGCTACACGTGAAGGCCAGGAGCTGGACTTGGTTGTCAGAGGTTATTTGAGATGCACGTCATTGTAAGCAATTAATCGGTAGTGGGAGCTTATACCTTTATCACCCCCAGCTATAATGATCTTAAAGAACCAATGTGCAACAATTGCTTGACATTAGGTGAAGTAATGGGAAATGGGAGAGAGGTGACAAACAGTACAGCTGAGTTCTCCTAGGTTTGACGCAATCATCTTCAACAGTTATGAGTTACAGTAATGTGCAAAAGTCTTCGGTATATATATATATATATAGCTAGGGCTGCTAGGACTTCGGCACAGTACTGTATTGGTCAACATGGAGTGGAGAGCAAGTTTACAAATCAGGCAGGAGCAAAGGATATTGGGAATGGTGAGGGTGGAGCGCCATGAGAGGGGTGTGAGACAGGTGGCAGAGAAGGAGTGTTGGGGCAGGGTGTGGAGCAGGTGCAGACACACCCAGCCCTGAGACACCAGGCAAGGTCATTTAATTACAGACAATTGGTTTATTGATCATTACTGAATGTCTCTCTGGTGATTCCCGCTCCTTCCCCTCCCCCTTCTCCTTTTCCCAACCATGATTGCCCTCTTCCTGCAATACATAAGATTACTACAGTACTGTGCAAGAGTCAATAGACAATAGACAATAGACAGTAGGTGCAGGAGTAGGCCATTTGGCCCTTCTAGCCAGCACCGCCATTCACTGTGATCATGGCTGATCATACACAATCAGTATCCCGTTCCTGCTCTCTCCCCATATCCCTTGACCCCACTATTTATAAGAGCTCTATCTAACTCTTTCTTGAATGCATCCAGAGACTTGGCCTCCACTGCCTTCTGGGGCAGAGCATTCCACATATCCACCACTCTCTGGGTGAAAAAGTTTTTCCGCATCTCTGTTCTAAATGGCCTACCCCTTATTCTTAAACTGTGGCCTCTAGTTCTGGACTCACCCATCAGCGGGAACATGCTTCCTGCCTCCAGTGTGTCCAATCCCTTAATAATCTTATATGTTTCAATCAGATCCCCTCTCATCCTTCTAAACTCCAGTGTATACAAGCCCAGTCGCTCCAATCTTTCAACATATGACAGTCCCGCCATTCCGGGAATTAACCTCGTGAACCTACGTTGCGCTCCCTCAATAGCAAGAATGTCCTTCCTCAAATTTGGAGACCAAAACTGCACACAGTACTCCAGGTGGGGTCTCACCAGAGCCCTGTACAGCTGCAGAAGGACCTCTTTACTCCTATACTCAATTCCTCTTGTTATAAAGGCCAGCATGCCATTAGCCTTCTTCACTGCCTGCTGTACCTGCATGCTTGTTTTCATTGACTGATGTACAAGAACACCTAGATCTCGTTGTACTTCCCCTTTTCCTAACTTGACTCCATTTAGATAGTAATCTGCCTTCCTGTTCTTGCCACCAAAGTGGATAACCTCACATTTATCCACATTAAACTGCATCTGCCATACATTTGCCCACTCACCCAACCTGTCCAAGTCACCCTGCATTCTCATAACATCCTCCTGACATTTCACACTGCCACCCAGCTTTGTGTCATCAGCAAATTTGCTAATGTTACTTTTAATCCCTTCATCTAAGTCATTAATGTATATTGTAAACAGCTGCGGTCCCAGCACCGAACCTTGCGGTACCCCACTGGTCACAGCCTGCCATTCCGAAAGGGACCCGTTAATCACTACTCTTTGTTTCCTGTCAGCCAGCCAATTTTCAATCCATGTCAGTACTCTGCCCCCAATACCATGTGCCCTAATTTTGCCCACTAATCTCCTATGTGGGACTTTATCAAAAGCTTTCTGGAAGTCCAGGTACACTACATCCACTGGCTCTCCCTTGTCCATTTTCATAGTTACATCCTCAAAAATCTCCAGAAGATTAGTCAAGCATGATTTTCCCTTCATAAATCCATGCTGACTCGGACTGATCCTTCTACTGCTATCCAAATGTGTCGTAATTTCCTCTTTTATAATTGACTCCAGCATCTTTCCCACCACTGACGTCAGGCTAACCGGTCTATAATTCCCTGTTTTCTCTCTCCCTCCTTTCTTGAAAACTGGGACAATATTAGCCACCCTCCAATCAGCAGGAACTGTTCCTGAATCTATAGAACATTGGAAAATGATTACCAATGCATTCACGATTTCTAGAGCCACCTCTTTAAGTACCCTGGGATGCAGAGCATCAGGTCCCGGGGACTTATCAGCCTTCAGACTCAACAGTCTATCCAACACAGTTTCTTGCCTAATATAAATTTCCTTCAGTTCATCCTTTACCCTAGTTCCTTTGGCCACTATTACATCTGGGAGATTGTTTGTGTCTTCCCTAGTGAAGACAGATCCAAAGTACCTGTTCAACTCATCTGCCATTTCCTTGTTCCCCATAATAAATTCACCCGTTTCTGTCTTCAATGGCCCAATTTTGGTCTTAACTATTTTTTTGCTATTCACGTACCTAAAGAAGCTTTTACTATCCTCCTTTATATTATTGGCTAGTTTATCTTGGTACCTCATTTTTTCTTGGCATATTGCCTTTTTTATTATCTTCTGTTGCTCTTTAAAAGCTTCCCAGTCCTCCAGTTTCCCACTCATCTTTGCTATGTTATACTTCTTCTCTTTTATTTTTATACTGCCCTTTACTTCCCTCGTCAGCCACAGCCGCCCCTTACTCCCCTTAGGATCTTTCTTCCTCTTTGGAATAAACCGATCCTGCACCTTCTGCATCATTCCCAGAAATACCTGCCATTGTTGTTCCAATGTCTTCCCTGCTAGGGTATTGTTCCATTGAACTTTGGCCAGCTCCTCCCTCATAGCTCCATAGTTCCCTTTGTTCAACTGTAATATTAACACATCCAATTTTCCCTTCTCCTTCTCAAATTGTAGGTTAAAACATATCATATTATGGTCACTACCTCCTAATGGTTCCTAAACCTCGAGGTCCCTGATCAAATCCGGTTCATTGCACAACACTAAAGCTAGAATTGCCTTCTCCCTGGTAGGCTCCAGTACAAGCTGTTCTAAGAATCCATCTCGGAGGCACTCCACAAACTCCCTTTCTTGGGGTCCAGTACCATTCTGATTCTCCCAGTCTACCTGCATGTTGAAATCCCCCATGACAACTGTATCATTACCTTTGCAACATGCCAATTCTAACTCTTCATTCAACTTACACCCTACATCCAGACTGCTGTTTGGGGGCCTGTAGATAACTCCCATTAGGGTCTTTCTACCCTTAGAATTTCTCAGTTCTATCCATACTGACTCTACATCCCCTGTTTCTATGTCCCCACTCGCAAGGGACTGAATATCATTCCTCACCAACAGAGCCACCCCACCCCCCAGCCAGTCAGTCTGTCCTTTCGATAAGATGTATATCCTTGAATATTCATTTCCCAGGCCCTGTCCGCTTGAAGCCATGTCTCAGTTATTCCCACAACATCATACTTGCCAATTTCCAACTGAGCCTCAAGCTCATCTACTTTATTCCTTATACTTTGTGCATTCATATATAATACTTTTAATTCAGTACTCCCCTCTCCTTTCATATCAATTCCTATTTCACTTGGCCATACTGTATGAACTCTTCATGAGCTTTCTACTCCATTGATTCTGTTGTCCTTTTTAACTTTTCTTATTTTCATTTTGCCTTTAACTCCATCCTTATATTTCCAGTTCATCCCCTCCCCTCCCCCCCCCCCCCCCACTACTTAGTTTAAACACATCCATGTTGCAGTGGCAAACCTGTCTGCCAGAATGCTGGTCCCCTGTCTATTAAGTCTTAGGCACCCGAGCTATAAATATGTGCCCAAGACTTTTACCAGTACTGCATGTAATTGAGATTGTTTCATCATTGCCTGATTTTGTTTCGCAGATAGAGAATTTATTGTCAGCTGGAGCTGAACAGTAAAAAATTAGTTGTCCCAAATGAGTTCATGATTCTGTTCTATGATAGCCTGCCTTATTAATAAATTCATATGTAATAAATTATGAGATAAGTAAATTGCATTGCATCCAGGGAACTTAGATAAACTCTATTAAGATGATTGCATTATTTATCCACGTCAGGCCAGTGAGATAATAAAACTGATGAATAAATTTGGTTCATAGAGCAGTCAATAATACTCAGATCCATAGTGAAGACCAAAAACGACTTATCCTGTTGCAAACAGATTAAGTCCGACAAAGCTCATTTTTATGTTTACTTAAACTCATGTTTAAGGTATCTTAATTCATGAAGTTATAGAGTTATAGAGCAGAGCAGCGCAAAACCAGGTAATCTACACTGACATTCTTGCTCATTTATACTCACCCCATTTACCTGCATGAGATTTGGTTGCCTGTTTAAATGCCTGTCTAAATGCCTCTTGAGCATAGTGATTGTATCTGACTCGACCACTTTCAAGTTCAGGATAACAATCGCTGTGTGAGCAGAAAAAGAATCTTTCCAGTCAAAACCCTTTAAAACTCCCTCGTTTCACCTTAAAACTATGCTTCCTTGTTTTCGATACGCCCCCCCCCCCCCCCACTGTAGAAAATGGATTTGGACTATGAACTTATCTATGTCTCTCATAATCTTATGAACCTTGATCAGGTCACCCCACCCTCCCCAAGCTTCCTTTGCTCCATTGAGAACAAACTATAACTTCCCGTAGTTCATACCTCCGATCTAGGTAACATCTTGATGGATCTCCTTAGTGTTCTCTCCTGTGCAACTACTGCCTTTCTGTACCATGACAACTAGAACCGCACACAGTACTCTAACTAGTGCTTACAGAATGGTCTAACTAGTGCTTTGTATTCCATGCTTCAACCTGTGAAATTAAGGATCACAAATATAAAATGCTGGAGAACCCAGCAGGTCAGGCAGCATCTATAGAGGGACAGTCCACATTTCAGGCCTACACTGTTAATCAGGACTCCTTTTTTATAGAATATCTTGGCATTCTCCTTAATCTTATTTGTCAAATATATATCATGACCCCCCCCCTCACCTTCCTAACTTTTTTCCCTCCTACAAGAGACTCCACTATCCCAGTTATCTATACCTGTCATGAGATTCTGTTTTTCCCTGAACAAACCTTCAATATCTTTTTGTCATCCATGACTCCTAATCTTGCCTTCTTTTCCCTTTATCTTTACTCGAACATTCTGAACTTCTACTGTTGCAAACTCTAATTTAAAAGAATCCCACAGTCACTTTACCTGAAAGTATCTGCTCTCGGTCTCCTTTAATGAAGTCCTCCCATACACTATTGAAATTAGCCTTTCCCCAACTCAAGAGCTTAACTTGAGGACAACAGCTAATATTCCATTCATATTGCAACAGAGCAGAGCTACAGTAATAAGGGTAAGATTTGTCTTAAAAATGGCATAATCTATTTCTTTGCATCAGCTTCTCACTTCTCACTGCCTCAGTAAATCAGCCAGTATAATCAAAGAACCCACCCACCCCAGACATATCTCCCCTCCCATCAGGCAGAAGATAGAAAAGCTTAAAAGCTCATACCACCAGGCTCAAGGACAGCTTCTACCCTACTGTTATCAGACTCTTGAGTGGACCTCCTGCACAATAAGATGGACACTTGGCCTCACCATCTACTTTATGAATGTGCACTTTATTGTCTACCTGCACTGCACTTTTTCAGTAGATTTCACATTTTATTTTGCATTGTTATTTTACTTTATTCTAGCCCAATGCATTGTGTAATGCTTTGATTTGTACAAACAGTATGCAAGACAAGCCTTTCAATGTATCTTAGCATATGTGGCAATAATATACAGTACTTATACCAATACTAATTTCAGTTCTAAGTCAGTCATTTCTTCAATGATCCCAACTGTTTTTCAAACACATCTGAGATTGCTGACTTTGCAAACAGTGCACTCACAACGTGGCTGAAACTTGCTGCCTGGATTGTCTGACAATGTGAAACTTTGATCAAGGATTGCCCCTGTCATCTGCGAGAATAGCTAACAGACAATTTTGGGCACAAAGGGGCATTTTCATTATGTCAGCTGATGTACCCAGCTGATATTGTAACCCAAAGTTTGGAAAGACAGCAATGTGAATACAATGTATATTAACAAGTGTGTTGTGCCTTTTGAAACTTCACAGAAAATTGTTTTATCCACTGAATTACAGTATGGATTATATTTCCTTGATTAGTATTTGACTTAATGTTTGTAGACCAAATATTCTACGTTTATCAATTGACCGTTAATTGTGGAGAATTTGAAAAATATCACATTTTCTTTGGATTAGAACATAGAACCATAGGACATTACAGCACAGAAACAGGCCTTTTGACACTTCTTGGCTGTGCTGAACCATTTTTCTGCCTAGTCCCGCTGACCTGCACCTGGACCATATCCCTCCATACACCTCTCATCCATGTACCTGTCCAAGTTTTTCTTAAATGTTAAAATTGAGCCCGCATTTACTTCATCTGGCAGCTCATTCCACACTCCCACCACTCTCTGTGTGAAGAAGCCCCCCCCCCCAATATTCCCTTTAAACTTTTCCCCCTTTACCCTTAACCCATATCCTCTGGTTTTTTTCTCCCCTGGCCTAAGTGGAAAAAGCCTGCTTGCATTCACTCTATCTATCCCCATCATAATTTTATATACCTCTATCAAATCTCCCCTCATTCTTCTATGCTCCAGGGAATAAAGTCCTAACCTATTTAACCTTTCTCTATAATTCAGTTTCTCAAGTCCCAGCAACATCCTAACAAATCTTCTCTGCACTCTTTCAACCTTATTAATATCCTTTATGTAATTCGTTGACCAAAACTGCACACAATACTCCAAATTTAGCCTCACCAATGCCTTATACAACCTCACCATAACATTCCAACTCTTATACTCAATATCTTATCATGTACAGTACTGGACACCACCCAACAGGAAGGACATGATTGGATTAGAGAAGGTGCAGAGGACATTCAGAAGGATATTCCATGGATTGGAAGACCTTATTTATGGAGAGAGATTGGATAATCAGGACTTGTGTTCCTAGGGACAAAGGCTGGGAGTTGGATCTCAGGGGCATAGATAGAGTAGATAGTTGGAACCACGGGCCAAAGTCCTCAGAAGATTTTTGAGGAAGAATTTTTTTCCTCAAGTGGCAGTTGGAATCTGGAATTCAGTGCTTGAGTGAGTGGAGGAGGGAGATACTCTCAGAGCATTAAAAATTTTTAAATAAATTTTCAAATAAGATACATAAGATAGAAAAGAATAATGAATAATATCAACCCTCCCCTTCCCCTTAACCCTTCCCCCCAACATGTCCCTATATATAAAAAAAGAAAGAAAGAAAGAATGCCTGGATATCGGAAGATCCCCACATGCTCCATGGAATTCAAAATCACTTTTAGATATATATATTTATTTCTTTACCCAGATAACCAATAACTTTAGCTTCGGAGCACCTATATATTTAATTCTATCTTTTGTAAATAAGGGCACCAAATTTTCAGAAATGTGTCATATTTATTTCTTAAATTGTAAGTATTTTTTTCAAGTGGAATACAGCTAGAAATGTCATTCTTCCAACGATCCATACTTAAGCATGAATCCGATTTCCAAGTAACTGCAATAGCCTTTTTGGCTACTGCCGATGCAATTTTTATGAATTCTTTCTGATATTTGTTCAGTTTAGGTTTCGATTTTATCCCAGAGTATTAAAACTTATCACAGGTTTGGGGGAAAGAGGGTCAAATAGAAGTCTTGCTTGGTGACTTACATTCATAGTGCAAGATTGAAGACATTGGAGAGGAAGGAATGGAACAGCTAGAAGCCATTGTCTACATTGGAGCTAAAAAAAAAATTGGAAGGAAAATGGTTAGAGTATCTGTTGCAAAGACACAAGTTTTAAAAAGATCACAAATATGTAGTGGAAATGTTTCAGATTCTTGGAATATTGAGACCAGATCTGTTGCAGGAGGGACTTACTCGAGATTAATGAAGGGCCCCTTTATCAATACTGGCGTCAATATCTTCACAAGGAGGTTCCCAAGTGTGCTTGGGAAATATTTAAATTAAGTTGGCAGAGGGGCAAACACCAGCATATATTAACAGAAATGAGGAATAAGATTTACAATAGAATGGGGTGTTAGGTAATAGTAAAGTAGTTCGGATTAAGTGGGAGCCAATTAAGAGAGACTACAGGGTATACAAAGACAGATTTAGAATTCTATGTGTGTAAGCTTTCAGGCAAAACAAAGTCAAGCACAAAGATCTCTCTTGCATGTCTCTCAATGACGATACTTCAATCCAGTTCACTGAAGACCTTCCAGTTTCTTGTTCTGATCGTACTTTCTGTAGAGAGAATGCTGCCTGTAAAAAAAAAATCACTGAACAACATTAGCTGCTTCTTAAAAGTTGACCAAAAGTTTGATGACATGTTATATAGTAATTGAGGTTCCTTTACTGCTGACTACGGAATCTGGCCCATTGTGTTAGACAGATTTCCATTGGCCTAAGCTCAGTGAGGTGATGACTCATGCAGTAGCTTTGTCTGAATGTGTAGTGTGGTGAACTACATATACCTGTCTGGACACTCCCCCTGCTGACTGCTCCTGTGGCAACTCCCACAGACCCCTATATAAAGGCGATCGAGGCCTGAGCCCGGCCTCTCAGTCTCCAGGATGTAGTATGGTGGTCATTCACTGCTTGTTCCTTCTTCCAGTCAATAAAAGCCGATATCTCGCCTTTACGTCTCAGAGTGAGTTATTGATGGTGCATCATGTAGATCTCATGCCTTTGAAATCCAGTGTGCAGATTGTTTCTGACAGGTCATTGTCAGATTTCATTGTGCTTTTATCTGACAAGAAAGATTGAATTTCCTCAGAGATGTGATTCTTTATTCTTCTCAAAGATAGGATATTTTACTTCATTTTCAAATTTCTTTTGCATTAAAAACACATTTGCAGCAATCCTGTTCTCTTTGAAGGAAAGGCAAGTGATAAACGAAACCAATGAGAAGCAAATTATTTCCTGAAACTGTTTCCATGTAGGCAATGAACTGCTGAGATTTTATTCAAAATGTCTATTACTTGAAGTAAAGGAGGTTCAATTGATCCATTAGCCAGGCAATTTTCCATGCAGACAAACAGTCTTGAAGGTCATCATGGCAGAAGTAATTTTAGTGAGTCTTTGTATCCTTAGCATTATACACTGATCTGACTACTAAAACTGCTTGGTGGATGAAATGATTCTTTATAACCTGTTACCTCACCATTGCATTCAGCAATATTGACGGTATTCTAAAGGCAAGTTATTCTGAACACTTCACATAGGTCACTGACTAAAATTGTTGTGATGATGTTATCTTTCATATAATTGAAAAAGCTAAAATATTTAAATTGCTTGAATATCTGAATGTATAATAGTGCTGGCTTTTCTGATCATCTTTATGAATAATCATCTATTGAGCATTTTGCAGAATTAACAAGATCTAAGACAATAAGGATGTAAGAAGGCTCTTCAGCTCCTCAAGGCTGTTCTGCCATTCGGTTAGATTAGATTTTAACTGGTCTTCATCTTGTCTACTTACCAAGCTAGAGTTTCATTACCCTTAATATTTTTACCCCAGCAAAGGTGTATGATAATAGTCATAAACCAGACGAAAACAATTTGCTTAATTAATGTTACGTAAATAAGCTATTCCTTCAATTAACTTTTCATCATTAAAACATTGCATTTTCTGAGGAAATTACATGGTCGGCAGTGAGAGGCCTCCTCTCATGGGGAAATTTAGAACAAGTGTGCATTGTTTCAGGGTGGCAATGAGAAGGAATTTCTTTAAGGAATTTCATTTAATTATGGCGAGCCTTTGAAATTCTGTTCCAAAGAGAAGCTGAGAAATTGAATATAAATTATTTGAAGATGAAATAGATAAACTTTCAGGCTCTAAGAATCAAGGGTCATTTGATGAGGCAGAAAAGTGGAACTGAGGCCAAGTTCAAATCAACAATAATTGTGTTGATTCGTAAAGGACTACACAGTGAATGCTTGTTCATATCTTATGTTCAAAAGTTAAAGAACCAGCATCTCCACCATTCACCACAGAGTAGACAGTAAGGGCTACTGAACCAACATTACTCAGATTCTAAGAGTAATGCAAAAGAAATATAATTCTGAAGCAAGAATTATTGTACGGCTTATTATTTTTGTATTTATTTTTGTCAATTATTGTAATTGACTCCACGGAGTGTTATCAGACCATTTCTGAACATTGCCACTGAATATTGTTATGTGAGCAGTGTGATAATAAACCAATTATCCTTTATTGATATTCCACCAGAAGTGTAATGAAATGAAAGGGCAATTGTTGAGTGAAATCAATGAATTGGAAACACTTTACATGATAAGAAAATAGCCAATCTCTCAGAAACAATGGAGAACCTTCTACTAGTTTGCTTTAGTTTTGTCAGTGAAATTGACTGTCATTGGTCAAACCCAGCACAAAAGTTTGTGTCATTTTAAATGCAGGTTACTTTGAGTGTAAATGAAGTTTAATCCAGTTTTTAAAAAATGTTGCATTGTGCCCACAAATCTAGGTCTGATTCCTGCTCATAATACCGAGTGTGCCAGGTTTCCACTGATTACACCTGTTAGCAGCCATTTGAGGAGATTGTTTAAATTGGACTTTCATTTGCTCTAATAGAAAATTTTATCATGACTTTTTAAAAAGATTAATGTGTGAAGAAACCAAAACAACAATCAATGGTAAATGGTTCAGTTTATTTTATATATTATTATTGTCCTTTTCAGTGATCTGAAAATGGAGTAGGCATTATTATTAAAATGCTTATTAGTGTGATGAACATATTTTCACATGGTGGGCATGATGCACTGGTGCGGCAACACTTGTGGGCTGTCCCCAGCGTATCCTTAGGTTGTGCTATTTGTTAACGCAAATGACGCATTTATCTATTTGTTTCAATGCACATGTGATAAATAAATCTGAATCTGAATCTAGATTGATGGGCTTGAACTAACTCCCACCCACAACTGCCTGTGCTTGCATCTAGCATACAACGTTGGTGCAAATATCTAAATCTCCCAGTATCCTCCTGTTGTTCAAAATGCTTAGGTCCTCCAGGGTAATGGGGTCTTGCGCAATAGCCAAAAAAAATGCTCTCTCAATCACAGTGTGGATTCTTTTCATACTGAGGAGCAGCAGACGTGATCTTCACTGTGTAAGAAATACAGTGGGCAACAAAACATACATAGCCTTTCTCGACCCCATCAATTGGGAGGGATTATGGTGCACAAGCTTCAAATTTGTCTACCTACAGTAAACCATTCATCTAATGCTTGCTTCTCAATGTCATGCAAACCAGTGTATTAATGAAAAGGTCTAAAACACAATACTCATTGAAGACTGTTGTCAGAACAAGGTTACACCATTAACCATCACTTCACTCAACTTTCCTTGCCACAATGTTCCAAGCCACTTCCATCAAATTTCCCTCCAGTGCAGAACTAAACTTCGGAGCTAATGAGGAGCTGTTTACACTGTGGTATCTTCACACCAAGAATCAATGATACGCAAGCCTCAGTATTTGAGCTGCAGTCTGCTGATGATGTTTGCATTGCTGTCCCTTTCACTGAATCCTACGCCAGGATGATCCTTCCACTCAACATCTGCAAGATAAAGTTCCTCCACCAATCTATTGTTGCACAAAGGATTACAGTCCAACATTAACAGTTCATATCTTGGTTCTGGGAAAACATTAGTCATTTCCCACATTTGGGAGCCACCTCTCGATGAAGACAGATATCATTGATGAAATTTACTACTGCATCCAATGCACCAGCACATCCTTTTGTCAAATGAGGCAAAAGATATTTAAATATGAATGCCTCACAGAGAAGCTGTGAACCTTGCCTTCCTATACATTTCTATATACACCAGCTGTCTCAAATTCTGAAAAAATAACGTCAATACTTTTTCATAAAATCCTCCAAAAGGATAAGCTAAGTCACATTAGTATCCTGTCCCAGGCCAACAACCCCAGCATTAAGATCCTGATTACATCAATCAACTACATTAGGCAGTGCATGTTGTTCACGTGTCCAACACCATATCTGGGACATAGTGGGGACTTCTTGCAACGTTTAATAGCAGTGAGTTGACTGACGTAAGGTTCATTATCACAAGCTACTGGGTTGGATATGGTAAGGACTTGTTGGTGAGTTTCACTTAACAGGAGCTGGGACTTGGAACAGAGGCACCAGAATTTGAAAGAAGTCGGGTCTTGGGACTTGCTGATGAGTTTCACTTAACAGGATTCCTAAAGAGGCATTTTTGCAATTTGTTAGTTAGTAGTTGACTGGTTAATTAGCTAATTAACAGCCGTCACTAAAAAAATGTTCAGTCAAGCAGACCTGTGTAAGCTTTATTACTTAATATTATGATTAATGATATTTTCTCTGAGATAAGTATTGGGGTGGGTAAATCACTTTTTGCAGATGATGGAGCTTAATGGATCAGAGGTAGAAATTTTAATTTAACTTACTCTATAGGATGCAATTAACAATTAATAAGGTCGAACAATGGGCAAGTAGATGGGGTTTTAAGCCTTCATTATCTAAAACATAAGTTTTATGTTTTCCGAAGAGGATCAATAGACCGGCACTTAATTTGAAGAAGTGTCAGTGGTAAGATATCTTGGCATGTGGCTGGATAATAAGATGACATGGAAGCACCATACCAGTAAGATAATGGACAAATGTAAAGGGGCATTAAATATCCTTAGGTGTCTATGTGGGTATTCTTGGGGTGCTACACGAAAATCTCTGACCTTTTACATTTGTTTAATTAGATCTGTACTTGATTATGGCTGTATGGCTTATGGATCAGCTTCATCTTCAAATTTAAAACGTTTGGATGTAATACATGCACAGGCTTTAAGACTGTGTTGTGGTGTGGTAAGGTTGTCCCTGTTTCAGCTTTACTGGTTAAAATGGGTAAACTACCCCTACAGTTGCAGAGGTTGATGTTGTTGTTAACATACTCAGTTAATTTCAGGGGGCTGAGAAATGATCACCCTGTTGAAAGTGTGTTGGAAGTGTGTTGGGAACATCACAAGAAGAGTGTTTTTAGTTTTGGGTGGCTGGGTCCTTATCACGCTAGGAATATGGGTTTACTGGATTATGCACTGTAGTTTTCTCGGTAACACCATGGTGGTTTTCTTTAGTTCACCTTAGGTTGCATGATTTAATGAAGTCCAAAGATCCTGACTT
This sequence comes from Hypanus sabinus, assembly GCF_030144855.1. Classification (NCBI taxonomy): domain Eukaryota; kingdom Metazoa; phylum Chordata; class Chondrichthyes; order Myliobatiformes; family Dasyatidae; genus Hypanus; species Hypanus sabinus. Next base: position 47,524,424 of record NC_082738.1, read on the forward strand.
GCCTGAGAGTCTGTTGGCCCGTCAATATGTTACGGAAATTATTATGATATATTAACCATTTTAACAAATGGATTGAAAGTTAATTTAACAGGGAATGTCAATGTGGATGTTTTTGTGCCTGAATTACAGGTAACAATAAAGAAATGTCTTACTAACCATTTATCAGTATATTCTGCAGAGCTGGTTGCCATCATTTTGGGCTTACAGTAGGTGGAGAAAATCTGTCCTTGTAAAGTTGTAATTTGTTCAGATTCTTTTTCAGTTTTGATTAATCTTAAAACAGGTCATTCTAGCAGTAGGTCAGATTTACTGCCAGAAGTGCTTCAAACTTTATTTCATATTCAAAGTATTGGTCTTCATGTCTGTTTCTTATGGGTCCCTGCACATAGAGATGTTGAGCGGAATGAGCGGATTGATTGTTAAAAGTTCATCTGATATAAACCTTCCATTTAGCAAATCAGAATCTAAGGGTTTGGTGGGGCTATAAATTAGGGGATTATGGCAAGATTTGTGGGATAATGGGCATAAGGGGAGACACCTTTACAGAATACATAAAACTGTTGGATTGATGGGAGAAGGGGGCAAGACAAGAAGGGAAGGAATTATATTCTCAATTTAAAATTGGGCATACTATGCTTAATTATTCCTTGTATCTTGTTGGAAAACCACACTCTGGGTGTGTAGGTTTTGTCATCATTATGAAACAGTTGAACACATTCTTTTACAATGTGAAGCAGAAAAGGTTGAAAGAAAGCAAATGCAGGCTGCACTACTAGCTTTGGGGGTTAACAGTTTTCATTTAAAAACTTCACTAAATTATGGAAGTGATTTTAATTTAATTCACAATATTGTCTTTCATTATTTACAATCTATAGGGCTCTTTGGGGTAATTTAGTTTTCATTTGGTAAAGAACTAGTTAGGGTTTTATTTCCCAATTCTCTACACCACATTCCTGCCAGTTGGTGGCGATAATGCACCTTTAAGTTGGACTGCCAACTGCCATTGAAAGTCAGAAGAAGAAGACCAGTGTAAGAGTTGGGAGCTGAGGCTTTGGTGTGAAGAACCAGTGTAAGTGGAGAGTGAGAATAGCACTTTGGAAAAAAATACTTTAGTGAGATGGTATCTGTAAGAACAGTTAAAGGTTTTATTTTGTTGTCCATCCTTAGTCTTTGGTTGAATGTGAGTGTGTTGGCAGTAAGAGCAGCGGAATGCTTTTTCTGTAAGATGTGACTAGGTGGGCTGAAGAGCCTGTTTCAGGGGGCCTCACAGACTCCTTGATGGCCTCATCTGTGGGAAGTGCACCCAGGTGCTGCTCCTGACTGACTAGGTCAAGGGACTAGAGCTGGATCTGGAGGCACTCAAATCATTTGGGAAGCTGAGGACTTCATACCTGAGATTTTTACAAAGGTGGTCATGCCCAAGGTTTAGGCTTCAGATAGCTTGGTGACCACCAGAAAAAGTAAGGGCATTAAGTATTCAGGGTTGGATTTCCCTTCCCCAATCTGTTTACCTCTATGGAAACTGTTGGGGTGGGCTGTTCTTTCAGGGGCTAGCAGCTCTAGTCTGGTCTCTAGCACTTTTCCCTCTCAGGCTGAGTGAGATTAGAGTTCATAGGTTAAGGGTGAAAGCTGAAATATTTAAGGGGAATCTCATTACTCAGGGTGGTGAGAATGTGGAATGAGCTGCCAGCAGAATTGGTGGATTGCAACATTTAAAAGAAGTTTAGATAGGTACAGTACATGGAAAAGAGGGGTATGGGGGGGGGGGTTATGATCTGGGTGCAAGTAGAGGGGATTAGGCAAAAAAACAGGTCTGCACAGACTAGTTGGGCTGAAGAGCCTGTTTCTGTGCTGCAGTGGTTTATGACTACGCCTCTATTGTAGCAGTTAAAGTACTGTTTTATAGCATCAGTAACCCAGGTTTAATTCTACCACTGTCTATATGGAGTTAGTACATTCTCCCCAAAGATGTATGGGTTGCCTCCGGGTGCTCTGGTTTCCTCCCACGTTCCAAAGATTTATGGATGACACTTGCAGGCTGCCCCCAACACATCCTCGGATTGCGTTGGTCGTTGACGCAAATGACTCACTTCACTGTATGCTTTGATGAACATGTGGCAAGTAAAGCTAATCTTTAAAAATCTTTAGTTGTAAAATAGTGATGAAAAAAGATAGAACAAGTCCACAGGTTAAAGTCCTGAAATGGAGCAGGGCCAACTTTGAGCATTAGGTAGGATCTAGCTGGGGTCAACTGGGTGACTCTATTTAAATACGACGGAACGGTTTGCAAGCGGGATGCTTTTAAAAGGTCATATCAAGAGTCCAGGGGCAGCATGGTTTTGTTGGGGTGAAGGGTAGACATACCATTTTCAGGGAACCCTGGCTGATGAGAGATATTGAGGCTCTAGCAAGGAAAACTAAGGAAGCGTACATCATGTTTAGGCATGAATACTTTTGATGAATATACTATAAGTTTAAGTGGTGACTCGTTGCAAACTGCTTCCTGCAGATCCACTCATCATTTCTATTCTAATCATTTTACAATTCTACATCTAAATTCCGTCTCCCTTGTTCTACCTCAATGCACTATGTAATGATTTGATGTGTAGGAACATTATGCAAGACAAGCTTTTCATTTTATCTCAGTACATGTGATGATAATGAACTAATTCCAATTCCAAGAATATTAGAAGGGCAAAATGAGAGCTTGAGAAGAATTTGCCAGGCAGGGTAAAAAAAAAATCCCAAGAGGTTGTTCAGTTATATTAACACCAAAAGGGTGACAAGGGAGAGCCTGGGTCCTCTTAAGGACCATCAGAGCCTGTTGTGGAGCTGCAGGAGATGGCTAAGATTTTTCAAGTCTATTTCTCCTTGGTGCTTACTAAGGAGAATATCATAAGGCCAAAGAAATGAGGGTAATAAGTAGTGAGGTCTTGGATCCAATGCCTGTTACATTGAATTGCAGCCATTGAGTGCATTAAGAGGACACATCCCCAGAGCCTAACCAAGTGTACCCCCAGACCTACTGGAATGCCAGAGAACTTACAGAGGCCCTTGTAGAGATTTGTTTTTTTGTTAGTCACTGCCAAAGTTCCAGAAGATTGGAGGGTGACAAATATTCCATTGTTCAAGAAAGGTAGGAAGAACAGACCAGGAAACCACAGGCTGGTAGGCCTGACTTCAGTTGTAAGGAGGTTATTGGAGGGAAATCTGAGCAACAAGCTCTACCATCACGTGAATAGTCAAAGCCTAATGATGAATGGTCAGGGTGGTTTTATATGTGGAAGGTCATTGTCTAACAAAACTTTAGGAATTTTTTTGAAGAGGTAACAAATGGGATAGATGAAGGTAGGGCAGTGAATGTTGTCTATCTGGACTCTAGCAAGGCCTTTGACTAGTCTACACGTGGGAAGCTGATCCGAAAGGTTATGTCAAATGGAATTCAGGGGAAGCTGGTGATGTGGATTCAGAATTGACTCAATGATGGGAAACAAGGGTGATGGTCAAAGTTCAATTCTCTGACAGGAGGCCTGTGACTAGTGTTGAGACTTATTATTCATCATTTAGGTAAAGGCTTTGGATGTGAATGTAATGGCATGATTAGTAGAATCTTGTGAAGCAAGTTACAAAAAGTTGCAAAGAGATCTTGATCAGTTAGGGAGATGAGCAGAGGAATGGCAAATAGATTTCAACTTGAATAAGTGAAGTGATGCATTTTGGACAAATCAGGATGCGACTTGTACAGAAAATGGCAGGGCACTAAATGCTGTGGAACAGAGGGCTGCACTTGGTATATTGTGTCATTTTGGCCACCCTGTTAAAGGAAAGCTGAAGAGGGTGCAGAAGAGATTTTAGGATTCTGCCTGAGTTATAGGAAGAGGCTGGCCACACTGGATCTTTGTTCCCTGAAGTGCAGGAGAATAATGGGTTATCTCATAGAAGTTTATGAAATCATGAGGGTTATGGATAAAGTGGACTCATTTCCCCAAGTTTGGGGGGTCCAAAATCAAAGGGCACAGATGAGGGGGATGCAATTTAAAAGCCTGAGAGGAATCTCTGTACACGAGTGCAGTGAGTACCTGGAATGAGCTGTCAAAGGGAGCTCCAGGGTGCTAATCGCTGGATTGCTGCTTGTGTCATGTGTCAGTGAGGCTAAGAATAGAACGATTTGACAGGTGAATGAGTGTCTGAGGAACTGGGGCAGGTTTTCAGATTTCTGGATCATTGGGATCTCTTCTGAGGAAGGTAAGTCCTGTACAAAAAAGATGGGTTACACCTGAACCCAAAGGGGACCAATATCCTCACAGGCAGGTTTGACAGAGCTGTTGGGGAATGTTTAAACTAATTTGGCAGGAAGGTGGGAGCTGGAGTGGTAGGGCTGAGGATGGAACAATTGGTATATAAGTAGATGCAGTGTGTAGTGAGATTGTGAGGAAGGACAGGCAGATGATTGGGCAAAATTGCAGACAGTGGGTTGAGTTGAAGTGTGAATGGGGACAAAATCAAAAATTGTGATGAAAACAGGACTGAAAGTGTTATATTTGAATGCATGTAGTATGCGGAATAAGGTAGATGATCTTGTAGTGCAGTTAGCAATTGGCAGCTATAACATTTGGGCATCACTGAGTTTTGGTTGAAAGAATAACATAGTTGGGAGCTTAACATCCAAGGACACAGACTGTATTGAAAGGACAGACAGCTAGGCAGAGGGTTGAGGTGGCTCCGATGATGTTAAAAAAATGAAATCAAATCCTGAGAAAGAGGTGACATAGGATTGGAAGATGTAGAATCCTTGTGAGTAGAGTTAAGAAACTGCAAGGATAAAATAGAATCTGATGGGTGTTATATACAGGCTTCCAAACAGTAGCCAGGTTACAATATATATTAACTACAACAGGAGATAGAAAAGGCATGTAAAAGGGCGATGTTACAATCATCTTGGGGGGTTTCAATATGCAGGCATATTGTGGAATATCAGGTTGGTGTTCGATCCCAAGAAAGGGAATTTGTAGAATGCCTATGAGATGGGTTTTTTTTTACAGCAGCTTGTGGTTGAGGCCACTAAAGGGAAAGGCAGTTCTGGATTGGGTGTTAAGTAATGATCCAGATTTGATTAGGGAGCTTATGTTAAAGGAACCCTTAGGAGGCAGTGATCATAATATGATAGAATTCACCCTGCAGTTTGAGAGGAAGAAGCTGAAGTCAGGTGTATCAGTATTACACTAGAGTAAAGAGAATTATAGAGGCATGAGAGAAGAGCTGGTCAAAGTTGATTGGAAAGGGACATTAGCAAGGATGATGGTAGAACAGCAATGGCAAGAGTTTCTGGCAGCAATTCGGAAGATGCAGAACAGATACATTCAAGAATGAAGGAGTACGGAAGCACGAGGCAACCGTGGAGAAAAAAGATGAAATTTGATGGTAAGCAAGCCGTTAATATAAAAGAAGATACCAAAAGTTTTTTTCAGATACATAGAGAGTAAAGGAGATGTGAGAGTGGATATTGGACCACTGGAAAATGATGCTGGAGAAGTAGTAATGTGGACAAATGGCAGGCAAACTTAGGTATTTTGCATCAGTCTTCACCGTGGAAGGTGCTGGCAGGATGCAAGAAGTTTGAGATTGTCAGGGGGCAGAAGTGAATGTAGTTGGTATTACTATGGAGAAGGTGCTTGGGAATGGATGTCAGTGGACGTTGTTTGCTTGGATTTTCTGAACTCCTTTGACAAAGTGTCACACGTGAGGCTACTTAACAAGATAAGAGCGCATGGTATTACAGGAAAGATGTTAGCATGGATAGAAGATTAGCTGATTTGCAGGAGGTAAATTGTGGGAATAAAGCCAGCCTTTTCTGGTTAGCTGCCACTAGTGGTGTTCCGCAGGGATCAATGTTGAGACCCCTTCTTTTTATGTTATACTGTATGTCAATGATTTGGATGGCTGTATTGATGACTTTGTGGCCAAGTTTGTGAATGATACAAAGATAGGTAGAGGGGTAAGTAGTGTTGAGGAAGCAAGAAGTCTGCAGAAGGACTTGGACAGATTGGGGAAATGGGCAAATGGGCAAATAAGTGGTAGATGGAATATAGTGTATGTCATGCTCTTTGGGAGAAGGTGTGGACTATTTTCTAAACAGGGAGAAAATTCAAAAATCAGAGATACAAGAGGACTTGGGAGTCTGTGTGCAGGATTCCCTAAAGCAGGGTTCACAACTTTTTTATACCATGGACCCTTACCATTAACAGAAGGGTCCGTGGACCCCTGTTTGGGAACCCCTGCCCTAAAGGTTAACATGCAGGTCAGTAATAAGGAAGGCAAATGCAACGTTAACATTCATTTCAAGAGAACTAGAATATAAAATCAAGGATGTAATGCTGAGGCTTTATAATGCATTGGTCAGACTACTTTTTAAGTGTTATGAGTTTTGGGATCCTTACTTAAGAAAAGATGTGCTTGCATTGGAGCGAGTCCAGAGGAGGTTCACGAGAATGATTCCAGGAATGAATAACATATGAGGAGCATATGACAGCTTTGAGGCTGTACTCACTGGAGTTTAGAAGAATGGGGGGTGGATCTCATTGAAACCTATTGAATATTGAAAGGCCTGGATGAAGTGGATGTAGATTGGTTGCTTCCTATAATGGGTGAATCTAGGATCAGAGGACACAGACTCAGAATAGAGGGACATCCATTTCCAACAGAGGTCAGATGGAATTTCTTTAGCCAGAAGGTAGTGAATCTGCAAAATTCTTTGCCACAGATGGCTGTGGAGGCCAAGTCATTGGGCATGCTTAAAGTGAAGGTTGGATGTTCTTGCTTAGTCTTGGCATCAAAAGTTACAGGGAGAAGGCAGGAGAATAAGATTGAGAGGGATAATAAATCAGCCATTATGGAGCAGGCTTGATGAGCGGAATAGACTAATTATTCTCCTATGTCTTATGGTCTTACGGTAATGGCTATCATCGGGCAGCACTCATATCTGTGGTGATTAAATGGCCTTTTCACCTTGAAGTGACGGAAGATGGGAGGTGACCTGATGGAGGCATTGATTGTGTGGATAGTCAGAGGCTTTTTCTCAGGGCTGAAGGGGCTAACACAAGAGGACACAGTTTTAAGGTACTTGTAAGTAGGTACAGAGGAGATGTCAGGGGTAAGTTTATTTTCACAGAGAGTGGTGAGTGCGTGGAATGGGCTGCCGACAATGGTGGTGGAGGAGAACACAATAGGGTCCTTTAAGAGGCTCCTGGATAGGTAGATAGAGCTTAGAAAAATAGTGGGCTATGGGAAACCCAAGCTAATTTCTAAAGTAAGTACATGTTTGGCACAGCATTGTGGGCTGAAGGGCTTGTATGGTACTGTAAGTTTTCTATGTTTCTATGTTTCTAAAGGCTTTGAGAGGTTGGTTATGGCTAGAATCAACACCTGTCTCAGCAAGGACCTGGACCCACTGCAGTTCACCTATCACCACAATAGGTCAACAGCAGATGAGATCTCAGTGGCTCTCCATGCAGCCTTGGATCACCTGGACAATGCAAATACCCGTGTCAGGATATCAGTAGCTCCCTCTGCAATTGGATCCTCAACTTCCTAATTGGAAGACCACAATCTGTACGGACTGGAAATAACATCGCCACCTCACTGACAATTAACACTGGTACTCCACAGGGATGTGTGCTTAGCCCACTGCTCTACTCTCTCTACGTAGAGAGCATTCTGACTGGCTGCATCACCGTCTGGTGTGGGGGGAGGGGGTGCTACTGCACAAGATCAAAATAAGCTGCAGAAACTTGTAAAATCAGTCAGCTCTATCATGGGTACCAGCCTCTATAGTGTCCAAGACATCTTCGAAGGAGCGGTGCCTTAGGAAACACGAGTGAATCTGCAGATGCTGGAAATAAATAAAAACACAAAATGCTGGCAGAACTCATCAGGCCAGACAGCATCTATGGGAGGATGTAGTGACGATGGGTGCCTTAGGAAGGTGGTTTCCATCATTAAAGACGCCCATCACCCAGGACATGCCCTCTTCACACTGTTACCATAAGGTAGGAGATACAGAAACCTGAAGGCACACACTCAGTGATTCAGAAACAGCTTCTTCCCCTCTGCCATCCAATTCCTAAATAGGCATTGAACCCATAAATAGTACCTTACTACTTTTTTATTTCTGTTTTTCACTCTATTTATTTTAACTTATATAATAGACATACTAACGTAACTAAAATTTTTCTCTATATTTATTTATTAAGTATTTCATTGAACGACTGCCGTAAAGCTAACAAGTTGGTCTCCTGACTTGGTGTGTCTGGGTAGCCTTGTTTTGTCTGGTGGGTTTGGATCTCCTTTCCGGGACGTGCTAAGATGGTAGCGCGATATTAATATGCAGCAGCCTCTCCGGGCTCTGGATTTGGGGATTGCCGAACGTTATGTGGATTTTCTGGTGTAGTCTGTTTTGATGTATGCTTTTGTGATATCATTCTGGAGGAACGTTGTTTCATTTTTTAACTGCATTGCTGTTGTGGTTTCTAAATGACAATAAACCGAAATTCAATTCAATTCAAATTTTGCAACACATGTCGATGATATTAAACCTGATTCTGAGCTCTGAGTATAATTGTAACACTTAAGGGGCATTTGGAGTGAAGGGGCTTGGAGGGCTATGAGCCAAATACAGGCAACTGGAACTAGCAGGGAGGATCCTATGATCAACACAGACTAGTTGGTCCATGGTGTGCTGATATCACGTGCATTGATGTGTCAGTACATGATTGGACAGAGTTCTGAGCCTGCGCGGGATTGCCAGAATGTTCCAGCACATGGCTGGGTTAAGACATGTTTGTTTATTACTGTAAATAAAAGTTCTCTAATCCTTCCAGAATATGATTCTTCATTGTTAACCCACAGTACGTTTAAACAGAAGTACGAGGGGTGATTGATAAGATCGTGGCCTAAGGTAAAAGGTGTCAATTTTAGAAAGTCTAGCACATTTATTTTTCCTACATTTACACACTTAGTCCAGTGGTTGTGGCGTATACGGATCCCTACTTTGTAGAAGTCGGCGTTTTGGACCTCCAAAAGTGGTCCACAGCATGGGGTGATTGATAAATTCATGGCCTAAGGTAGAAGGAGATGAGTTACTAACTTCAAACTTTCTGCATTTTCATTCAAAGAGTTGAACTGCACATGCATGTAATGAGAGCTGTATAACTCATCTCCTTCTACCATAGGCCACAAACTTATCAATCACCCCTGCTATGGACTAGCTGGAGGTCCAAGTTGCTCTCGTTATATGTACGTGCAGTTGCAGTTTAACTCTTTGGGTGATAATGCAGAAAGCTTGAAGTTAATAACTCATCTTCTTCTACCTTAGGCCATGAACTTACCAACCACCGCTGCCGTGGACCACTTCTACAAAGAAGGGATCCGTACGCTCCACGACCGCTGGACTAAGTGTGTATATGTAGGAGGGGACTATGTTGAAAAATAATTGTGCTAGGTTTTCTAAAATTGACTCCTTCTACTGTGGGCCACGAACTTATCAATCACCCCTTGTAACATAACATGGTGTCAGAAGTGGTTCTGGAAGAATAATACGGGAGAATCAAGAATCGAAGATAATCGGGAAAAAAAAGAAGAAAAAAGTTCAAATTGTAAACAGTAAAATGGAAGGTTGACAACCCCCATCAAAACTTCAGCTGACTGGCAATGTAGCTGAGAACTGGAGGATGTTCAAGCAACAGTTTGAACTGAACTTATCAGCGATCGATTATGAAGAAGAATTGGAAAAAACCAAAGCTGCGCTTCCGCTTCATGTAATCGGGAATGACGCAGTAGAGATATATAATAATTTTGTCTTTGAAGATGGAGGTAATTTCAATTTAAAGTCAATAATGGACAGATTTGAAGTATTTTGTATGCCTAAGTGTAATTTAATGTATAAACGATATAAATTCTTCACATATGCGCAGTGGGCTGGTGAAACAATTGAACAGTATGTTACTGAGTTAAGAAAGTGTAGTAGAACATGTGAGTTTGGATTGCTCATGGACTCTCTCATTAAAGTTAGAATTGTTTGTGGCGTTCGAGATAATGCTCTGAGAGAAAGGCTGTTGAGAGAGCAAGATTTAAATTTTGAAAAAGCTTTCGCGCTTTGCAAAGCTTCTGAGACCATGATGTTGCAGGCTGAAAAGCTTTTTGTTGAAAACTGCAATGTAAACACTGTAAAAAAAACACAAATACATCAAGAAATATAATAATACGTCAACAAAACCGACAGAGAGCAAGACGGCATTGGAAAGAAAAAAGTCATGTGATTGCTGTGTCCTGCATATGGCAAAATTTTCAATGGCTGCGGTAAGATTAATCATTTTTCATGCTGTTGTAAAAGTAGAAAGAAGGAAAATAAGATGAAACAAGTAAATGCTGTGCTTGAAGATGAACATGAGGAATTTTATATAGACGTGCTTTGTGAAAATAAACAAAGTAGGAATGACTGGACTACTCCATTACAAGTGAATCAAAACAATATTCTGTTTAAACTTGATACTGGAATGCAAGTAAATGTTCTTGCAGAATCTGATTTTAATGCTTTAAAGCCAAGACCAAGGTTGCATCAGACGAATATAAAAGTGACTGGGTATTCAGGTGCAGACATTCCAGTTAAAGGAACATGTGTGGCAAAGGTATCACACAAAAATATTGTGCACACGCTTTCATTTGTGGTCGTGCCAAAAAACGTACAGTCAATTCTGGGTTTATCTGCCTCTGAGAGACTTCATTTGGTGAAAGGAGTTTTAGTCTTGGATAGTGACACAGAGCTGAAGTGACAGGATGTTGCATTACAGTCAGTAGAATGTGATGTAACTCGACTGCAGGTCCAGCTCATGGAGGCTAATGCTGACATAGAGAATATAAAAGCAGTAGCTACAGTGTCTGAGATGACCAAACAGGAGGCAATTGATGATATGAAAAAGCAATGGCACGGGGAGGTTGCTTCAATGCTAGCGATAATGAAAGAGACACTGGGAGAATATGAGATTCAGTTTCATCACCATCTAGAGCAAGAATGTTCACAGTGGGCACAGTATAAGGAAGAAGTGAAAGCACAAGTGAAGGAATTGAGAAGTTTTATTGAAATAATGAAATCTCAGCATAAAAAAAGAGATTACACAGTTAATGAATGAATTGGATGAAGAAAAGAAGATTCATATTTCATTACAAATGGAAGTGGAATGTGAATTGACTGATCTAAGGAGACAAAGTGAGGATACGAGATAAAATGAACACATGGACACAGACCAGATCATACATGGTCCAAACAGAGGAGGGAGCAGTGTTAAGAAGAAATCGCAAAGACCTTAAGAAAGAGCCAACTTCAGAGTTTCAGTTATCTGCTATAGATGTGCTTCGATTAACGTAGTTAATTGTTTTTCTTTTTAAGGAAAAGAAGATGTGGAGATATCTCATGCAATGATGTGCCAGTACATGATCTGCAGAGCACTGAGTATGCGTGGGATTGCCAGAATGTTCCAGCACATGGCTGGGTTAAGACATGTTTGTTTATTACTGTAAATAAAAGTTCTCTAATTCTTCCAGAATATGATTCTTCATTGTTAACCCATGGTACGCTTAAACAGAAGTAACATAACACATGGGACCTATTTCCATGTTGTACTATCTGAGCAAACACCTCAAGAGATTACCAACCATGTGCTCAAAGCATGTTTGAAGTAGCCTGTGACATCTCAAATTGAAGGGTCATTCAGGATGGTTTTGAGAACACCAAAACCCAGCATAAGCAACAGAAGGAGCATATTATCTCAAGTCACCCACCCCATTGCATGGAAGAGTCGGAGAGAGAAAGGTCTTATTTCAGTCACTGTAGGCTATGTAAGTCATTCATTAAAAACATTATCACAATTTATTAAAAAGACTTTACTCTTGGGTAAGCTTCATTTAGCACTTCAATAGACTTGTCCTTTACAGCAAGTAACTTCTCATTCCAAAACCAATCTGACACACTGCAAAAAGCCATCAGTTTTTAAATCCTTGGGCAAGATTATGAGCATCAGTGCACAGAATTCAGAAAATCACATTAGTTTGCATGGTGTGCTTCAATTACAAATCTAGTTCAAAGTAAATTCATGTCTGTTTAATAAAAGTCAGTTGTTTAATCCTTGATTAATGAAAAGTACTCACTGTTCTTTGAAAAAGGATCTGCATATCCTTGGCAATGGTAATCCAAATCAATTTGCTTTCAGGAACTATGCGCAAAAGGTTTAATTTTATAAATACATGCAAGAAATTACTTAACTTTTCATTGCCTAATTCTATAACAATATTTGTTGGAATACAGTCTAAAAACTCCACAAAATATTGGTGGACTACTATTTGACATGCTGTTTAAATATTCTTTATTGCCTATTTAGTTGCTGGACGTGATATTAACATTGTAATCAGTGGAGTGTTTTACTTTGGTTGCCATTTTGATTGAGGTTGTTAGTATTTTCTGTGAACATAAAGCAAGTTGAGCAAGCACCAGTTTCTATTACTGTGCAAGAAGAACACTACAGCACAGAACAAGCCCCTAACTTTTAACCTACTCCAAGTTCAATCTAACCCTTGCTCCCACATAACCCTCCATTTTTCTTTCATCCATGTGCCAACCTAAGAGTCTCTTAATTGTCTCTAAAGCATCTGCCTCTATCACCACCCCCATACACTTACCACTCCGTATGATTTTTTTAAATCTACCTCTGACATCTCCCTCTATACTTCCCTCCCGTCACCTTAAAATTACATCTTATCTTATTAGCCATTGTCACCCTGGGAAAAAATGCTAGCTGTCCTCTCTTCCTATGCCTCCTATCACTTTGTATACCTCTATCAAGTCACCTCTCATCCTCCTTCTTTCCAAAGAGGAAAAACCCATAAGTACTATAGCTTGCTGAACTTTTCCTCATATGACTTGCTCTCTAATCCAGGCAGTATCCTGGTAAAGCTCCTCTGCTCCTTCTCTAAAGCTTCCATGTCCTTCCTATTATGAAGGGACCAGAACTGAATAGAATACTCCAAGTGTGGTCTAATCCGAGTTTTATAGACCTGCAACATTACCTTGTGGTTCTTGAACTCAGTCCCCTGACTAATGAAGGACAACACATCATACACCTTCTTAACCACCCCATCAACTTGTGTGGCAACTTTGAGGGATCTGTGGATGCAGACCCCAAGATCCCTCTGTTCCTCCACACTACTAAGATCCTGCCATTAACCTTGCACTCTACTTTCAAGTTCAATTTTCCAAAGTGTATCCCCAACAACCCAATGGAAATATCTTCATCAGAAGTTCATCAGTACATCACTTTTCACAAGGCTGTTTAATAATAGATAATAAATTCTCAACCATATCGAGATCCTGAAAAATAAATAGAAAAAAATAGAATCTATGTTGGAAAATTTTTCAAGTCATGATATATTCAGTTTCACAATTAATTATGCTGTTTTATACCAAATAGATCAGGCAATTAGATTTTCATTGACATGTGAGAAAATTGTTCTATGCATTTTAAATAATTCTTTAAAATGATATTAATCATGACTAGCTTAAAGAGAATAATGAGAAAGGAATGACTGGAGACATCATTAGATTCACTAACTTTTCAAATGGGCTAATTCTAATTTGATTTGTGGATTCTGATTAAAGTCAAGCTTTTATTCATTCTAAACATGGAGCATTTAAAAAAATAACAAGTGTGATGGTGTCTTGTTTTGTTGGAGACTTCGTTCTTGAACAATGAGCAACTAATGCTCTAACAAACAATATTAAATATAAATAATTACCAGAGACAAAGGTTTACGTTCCTGTTTATTGCAACATAATTCATTTACGATGAAATTGAAAATCTGAGGGAATTCATCGAGCACCTCTGCTCCTTCTGCCACAACAGGCAGGCTCTCCTGGTTGCCACCCACTTCAACTCTGCTTCACATTCCCATTCGGATATGTCCATACATGGCCTCCTCTACTGCCATGATGAGGCCAAACTCAGGTTGGAGGAGCAACACCTCATCTACCGTCTGGGTAGCCTCCAGCGCCTTGGCATGAACATTGAATTCCCCAACTTCAGGTAATTCCCTCCTCCTCCCTCCCTCCATCCCAGTTTCACTCTGCCTCCTCCTCCTCCAGCTCCCTATGGTTCCGCCTCCTTCTACTACACAGTGCTTTCCCCTTACATTCTTTCTTCACCTTTCCTGCCTATTCCCTCCCTGCTTCCCCTCCCCCACCCCTTGATCTTTCCCCTTACTGGTTTTTCACCTGGCACCCACCCCCCCCACCTTTTTTATAGGGCCCCTGCCCCCTCCCTCTTCAGTCCTGACGAAGGGTCTCAGCCTGAAACATTGACTCTTCGTTTCCACAGATGCTGCCCGACCTGCTGAGTTCCTCCAGTGTGTTTTTGCGTGTTGCTTTGACCCCAGCATCTGCAGAGTATTTTGTGTGAGGGACTGTGATGTTCAGTGTAGACTTGTGTAGGTTTGGATGTAGAGGTGTGTTCCAATATTACATGGGCCTGTCTGCTCTCTTTGGTGGATATCCTAAAACACTAGCACATAATCTGCTCATGTGACCATAAAGTTCACTGTTCTAATAATCCGAAGAGTTGTTACCTACTGTTAATATATCTATTAAATGTAATGTCACAAAATGGACAAGTTTTAGCAGTCAAAATTAGTAACTAGAATGGTGATTATTGCACATGTTCAGTAATGATGACAACCTTGTGATATTTTCCCACAAATGGAAGATGAATCTTCTCCTGATGGCAAAAATTTGTATGCAAACTAACCCATCGACAGAGTACCGTAATATTACTGTCAACCTTGAGCAGCACCAGTTGGAGGACAGAAGTTCTCCCACAGCTTTCTAGGAAAGGTCATTCTACAGTTACAATGCAACTAGGAACATATTGTACTACCTTGCTATTTTTTCCATTGCTTTCGGGAAGCACATAAGTGCAAGTGGCGTTTGGCTGCACAGAACTCCCATGCAGCTCCCATAAATAATCTAGACATTTCCCTGGGTGGGGGGGGAGCAGGTCAAATGAAAATATGCAGAAGCTTATGGGTCATCAAAGGATTTTCCAAATTGTTAATTCCATTTTTCCAGAATCAAGAAGTCTAAATTGCCAAGTGTTGACCGTGGCCAACAGGGTCAATAGAGATGAACCGCGAGGGAAAAGGTTCCCCTAGCTCTGGACTCATATGTGCTCCCAATATAACGAGAACTATATCAACACCATAATCACTGTGGAAGACACAATTGTCTTCTGAAAATGAGGATCCAATTCCTGCAACAGTTGGTGGGATGGGTGAGGATGGGGCGTATGGAAGTGGCTACCCTACATTATACACTCAGAAGGTCCAGAAACGTCAGTTTTGTGTGCTGCACAATTTCTTCTTCTTAGCCAGAACCTTGGAATCAAGGATGACTCGAGTTCACCCTGGTCCTAGGCTTCTGAGGAGATGGCGCGTAGGCAGGCTGATGAGGTGTACTCCTCTTATTGTTCACGTGGGACATTTGTATGCTCCAGTTGCATGTGCTCAAAGTTCTCAATACAATCTGGAACTCTCTTCCACCAATTCAGGCAGTGCTGGGCCAGAGATTCCCAAGAGACAGTTGCATCATTTCAAGGAGGATTGAACCACATCATTGAATCTTTTCCTCGGTTGGCTTGATGACTCTGTTGACTCTTTTCCTGACAGGAGTTCTATTCTAGGAGTCTGATGGGAACAAATAAACGAAGCAGCCTGGTCAGTGGATCTGACTGAATGTAATGAGGACCTCATTGCTGGTGATATTCCCCTAGGAAAAATCATTGATATTGGCTTGTTTATCCTTCCAATGAACTTGGAGAATTTCCATCAGTGGGAGAATCTCTGTGCAATAACCACCCTAACATCTTGTCAAGCACCTTTTAGCCAATTTCTCAATTTTATGTAGGGATAGTGAATTGACATACAAACACTAAAGCAGTGTAAGACCCAATTTCTAGCTGATAATACAAAAGGCAACAATAATATTCAGTTTATAAAATAAGTCCCAATTAATGCCCCTCAACTGACACGTTAATTTGTCATGGTTTACTACTACTGATAATGTAACAAATCAACCTTTCAGTTGACGAAAGTTGTGATGAAAGCAGTGGATGAGGTAGAAATCACCGAGTGCTTCAGAAACAAGGCTCGACTTTGCTCTCAACTTCTACCCAGCAGGCAGTAGACTCTTGAGAGTCACCTGGTACAATCACCTGATACTTCTCCCAGACAGACTGGTTACTCACTTGGTCACAATCTTGGTTGTGAGCAATAATTGGCATGATATCTGAACCTGATATTTAAAATTGATGCTTATTTTTGATTCAGTTCACTGTTTAACCTGTCATCTTTACAACATTTCCTGCTTTGAAAAGCACATTTTAAATAATTCTTTACAGAATTATTTTAAGCAACGCATTACATTCCTGAGTTATGCCATAGATGTGGTTGCAGATTTCTGTTCTCTGGTGACTATTGGTGTTTTTAACCATGTTCTGTTGTTTCAAGAAAATTGCTATTACATTGTGTCATCAAATAAATTCTAATTAAGTCTGTAAAGGTTCCAGAGCACTTGTTATTAGCTGCCTGGTATAACTGGGCCCAATATAAATCAGTGGAGCAGCAAAATACATAAAAGAAAAATCTTTTACCTTTAATAAAATATTTTAACATTAACTGGACAGTGAAGTATCATCATATTGCCTCAATGATCATATTTCAAATATGTTTAATCGTTTAACATGAGGCAGCGGCTAAATTAAGGTTAAGGAAAATAAAGGGTTGGGATATGGAACAGGATTTTCCGGCCCATTTTCCCACTGGATCTCCATTCACAGAGTCGACCCACCGTTGGAACTGCTATACCAGAAAGAAGCTGAGCATCAGTTAAAGGGTCGTGATGATGGATTAAAAAACAGAAGCAGCTCTGTATATTATTCACAAGCTTCCATTATTGAAAGCCAACACACAATCAGTATAACATTGTACATTAGAGCATGCAACTGAAGACAAAATTAAATTCAATCCTGTTGATGCTTAACGTCAGTTCATATTGGCATGAACTATCTTTCCATTTTAGTTAATTCTATAGTTTTATTCTAGTACCGAGAACATCTGTTGTCATTGCAACAGAAGAGTTTGCCTGCCATTCTCCAAATGTAGACGGAGAGTATAAGAATCAGAGTGGAGTGAGGAAATGGAATTGCCCTGAGTGCTAGTATAAAATTTAATGGGCCAACTGGTCTCCTATGTTGTAATGCAAAATGTGAAATCATCCTTTCTTATATCTGAAACAGGTGAGGAAAAGAGGAATGCCAGTTGGATAAGGTTGTACTTGATGTGATTCATAGCCATATGTTTTTACCCCAAAGATGTTGACAGCAATGGAATAAACAAGCAAAGGACAAACCAACCGTAGTGTTCAACAATTCTTAGGGGACAATGTAATGAAAGAAGACCAATCAAATGGAACCACTTTTGCATACTCCAAATATCACCAGTGTGTGATCTTCCAGTCCAATCACGAAACTACTTCGGTGCATTCGTAACTTATTTCTGATGTCACTATGCCTGTCACTGAATATTTCCACTTCTAGTCAGGGTCACTTCCTCATTTTGCAACAAACATTTTTAATTCACACAATATCATTCAGGTGTGAAATTGAGTTAATGAAATGATGCCACCACAGTGTAAAGAAAAGACGATCAGAGGCAAATTTATTCAAAACCATGTACAAGTCCTGTCTTGCATTGGAATAATGATAATTCTATTCTAATGACCTGAATATTTAGAACTGACAACAATTCATATGATGTTTTATTTTGACAAGTTGGAAGATTGTCTTCAGCAAGGTTTTGTTCATTGAGACAGAAGGTATAATTCTATTAGCTGCAAGTGCATGTAGTGCTAATTTCGTTGGATATAGCACGTGGCAGGCAACATGTCACACATAGGCACAGTGTATGACACCATGCAATATACAATGCTGAATTAACACCATTGCTGATATTTTGTGTTCAATACTCCAGTTGTACTTTCAACAACAGGAAGGTGCCCTACCTGCACTATGAAAAGGATCATAAACAACATTCAGGCACCTGCCCTAATGAGAGCTCTTGCACACTGCTCCATCAAGTTATAAGACAAAGCTGGGTAGACAAATGGGATATTTTTTCCTAGCACATAGGAGGCTGAAGCTGTGGTCTGCTCTACCTGACTGGCCCAAGCAGTTTCTGAAACCAGAGCTATTCTAAAACATTCTAAGCACCTGATAGATTTGACAGATGGTAAAGTCAGTGAATGAGCTTCAAGCTTAGGTTTATTGTCAAAGGCAAATACATCCAGGATACAAATGCCAAGGTGTTTTTTACAGCAGCTGCACAGTACGTTACAAACATAACATAGACTTAAATTAACAAAAATTATACATAAATTGCACAAGAAAATAAACTGAAATAAACATAATTTCAATGCTAGTTGCAAAAAAAAAAAGAAAAATATTTTCTGAGGTAGTGTTAGGGCTTTTCTGGTTGGTGGAGAAGATTGAAGGCAGAGACCTCAGTGGCTCCTCCAAATGACCCGACTACACTGCTTGAGGCCCTGGCACTCTTGTAGCTCCCCAAATGTGCAAAAGTCTTAGGCATATATACATATTCATACCCAGCCCTGAGACACCAGGCTAAGTCATTTAATTCCAAATAATTGGTTTATTGATCACTACAGAGTGTATCCCCTTTCCCTCCCCCTTCCCCACCCCCTTTTCCCAACCATGATTCCCCTCTCCCTGCCCCCTTCCCACTCTCAGTCCACAATAGAGACCCCTATCAGAATCAGGTTTATCATCACTCACATACGTCATGAAATTTGACTTCTTTTTTTGAGGCAGCCATACAATGCAATACATAAAATTACTACAGCACTGTGCAAAAGTCTTAGGTGTATATATAGATAGACATAGCTAGGGAGCTTAAGACTTTTTTCACAGTACTGTACATCAGAGGTAATTGAACAGCTCACTATAAGCATTTCAATTTCAGGCACTGTATGAGACAGTAGATGAACTCTTCTTTTGAAATTCATTTCTTTGATTTCTCTATTTACCTCCACAGGTATAAATCACAGTAACCTTCCCTGAGCTACAGAAATCTTTTGTGGTTCTGAAAATAGATAATTGTAAATTAAATTTCAATTTTATGGTTTCTCAAATGAACATCTTAGTCCACTAGTAGGTCAACTATCATTAAATAAAGGCTGATAGTTTTTAAAAACAGGCATAATAATGTCAGAGATTTTCATTTCAAGAATTGTCAAATTCTAAGGAGTAGGAATTGATAATGCATCACATTAGATTTTAACATATAATATGGTTAGCAGGCATATTAGTTCAATGTGGATAATCAAGCTTAAATGTGAAGACATTTGCCTTCAGGGTGATATTGCAAAGTTTATTATTCAGGTATTCCAGACGTGTCTAAGACAGGACTAAATAAGCTAAACGACACTGCCTGTTGAAGGACCACTCTGTAAAAATGTTTGCAGGGCTTTGTCTACTCTGGGTAATTCTGTAGGTTCCTAAGCCTCCAACAAAGATTACTTATTATTTGTAAAGATCCTTTCTCTGGTGACTGGAAAACAAGGAGCTCTTTCTTTGCTGGGACTGTAAAACCCAATGACTTCACCCCAAAGAGGTACTTGAGGCTGCATTTTGGGATGCTCTACAGTAATTACATTGGGCTTAGAGTAATTTCTATATTTAATCATTGTGAAGTAGAATATTCGGGATCTAAACTGTCCCAAAACCTAATGTGCAAATATATTATTCATCTCACTAAAAACTTGCAGGTGCTGAACTGCTCTTTATTTACCTTATTGTTTCATAACTGCCTGTTAGGAGATGAATTTCAAGGTTGTATAATGGTTACATACTTTAACGATAAATGTACCTTGAACTTTGTTTATTGGGAATATTTGTGATACAATATTACAAAATATTGTTAAGTTTTGCACTGAATATTGGAAAGGAACCATGTTGATTAGGTTGTTAAGTCAAAACAGTTAGTTGTTATCTCATTAAATAATACTGACAGAGTCCGAGCAGAGGTCCTACCAGGGCCAACATGCTTTGTGTATCCTGGTCTAAAAAAAGGAACCAGGGCTCTAAGGATGAATCCTAAACATAGGAAGGGAACTCTGGGCTTTTGCTGATCCAGATAATGGTCCACCCTCTAACAAGTCCTGCACCAATGCATTACATAACTTATTGGATACCAACAGGGACCTCCCAGTCACCACTTGCTGGCTGCCTTTTTCCAGCATTTCATATGTCAGCGGATTCTCGATCTGAAGCACTGTCACCCACAGTAGATGTGGTCCCCAAATTCACCTCAAGAGACTTCTTCACAAGTATCTAGGTCAATGCTTCAGCACAGTGTAATCAGAGATCGTGGTTATTGGATAAAATGTTAAAGTCAACCCCTGACCCTATTACAGCAGCCAGACTGGCCAATTAGATGGCAGCTTGGGACTCACCCATCATTTGCTGCCATTCGATGTTTATTGAGGATCCCCCTTATTCTACACTGAGTATAAGAGGCTTTTGGCAAGTTCTGTACTATTCTTTAATCATCAGCACGAGGAGGAGGGCTTGTGACCTTCACCTGGATTAATTAATGGCAGGTAATACTCAATCCTCCTGGGCAATTGACAGGGAAATGCCTGGACACATTTCTTGGCTGTGACCTATTTTGAGGTGAGGATTGTTAATTCCAAGTAAGGACTCAGCTGAGAGATATCGTCAAGAGTTTCAATGTTAATCCCTAGGGATGAGGATACATTTAAATAAAACACAAAGTAATTAACTTTGCAGCCCACTTTACACTTCCTTAAAATTCATGAAGACTGCTATTCCTCCCAAGCTGTAAGTCCAAAACTCTTTGCTCTATTCCTCTGTCACACCAACAGCCAGATTCCCATGCTTCACATCTCAGCCTGAGCCTGATATCCTATCCCATCCCAGGGTGTCTCTCAGCCAGGTTTGGCTCATCAATCCAGAAGCACTGAGAAACCACAACAAGCCAGCACTGCTAAGAGGGAAGGCTACCTGTTGATGTACACGTTGGAAGATGAAGGTCCCAGCCATGTGGTGGGGAATATGCAAAGAATATGCCAGTTCATAGGGAGCTGGGAGGTCAACATTTCAATGATTGCTGAAGGCCTTTGCTAACAGGCCACCGACCAACCAAAACTGAAGGTCAATAGCACTTACTCCAGCCTCCAACAGTCTGTAGATCAGACAGTCCAGCCCACTGTCAAAGAAGAGAAGCAAGTTAGTTCCAATATACTGCAGTGGCTAATCTTTGACCCTCAATCAACTTTATTAAAACTAAGTTTCCTCCTTACAACGGTGGCTGTTCTTCATTAATTATTTCATTGGTTGAAAAGTATAGTATGGTGTTGTAAGAATGTAAGAGTTATGAGCTATTTCAGGAACATGAGTTTGTAAGAAATCAAAGGGGAGATAGGCTATTCAGCCTTTTGTTCCTCCTTTCATTGAGGTCATAGCTGATCTTTTCCTTTAGTGCCATTACCCAACACTATCGCCATATCCCTCCATTCCCCTGATGACCAGAAAACTATCAATTGGTGCCTGAATGAACACAATAAGGAGTGAGCCTTCTCAACCCTCTGAAATAGTGAACTCCAAATGTTTGCCATCCTTGAAGTGAAGAAATTTCTTCCTTTCTCAGACCTAAAAAACTGACCCCTTAATCTCAAAATGTGTCCTCGGTCCTAGACTCTTCAGTTAGAGCAAACATCAGCCCTGTCAAGCCCTTTTAAGAATTTAATAAATTTCAATGCGATCTCCTTTCTATCCTCTAAATTTCAGAGAAGACAGTTGTAGTCTACTTCATCTTCCCTCATTAAGCAAACCACCATCCTGGAACCAGTTTATTGAATTTTCATCACACTTCCTCTTTGACAAGTACATCCCTTCTGATGTAAGGCGATCTTAGATTTACACAGTATTGCATTTTCTTCCAAATCCTCTCCTAATAAAGACATTTTAATCATTTACTACACCTACATGTTGGCCTTCAGCAAGTCGTGTTCAAATATTGTGTATTGGTACCTTTGACAAACAACAATACTCAATCCCTCACCATTTGTTATTTGCACCAAAGTGGATAGCCTCACGTTTTTTAGCATTATATTCCATCAGTCGTGTTCTTGCTCACTTACTCAACTTGTCCCTATCCTCTTAAAGTCTCTTTATATCCTCCTGCAAATTCACAGTCCATCTTGTTTCATATTGTCAGTAAACTGGGAAAAATGCTAATTGGCCCTCTTCCCAGCTTAAGTAGTTAGCTCTCATTGCCACCCTCCAATCCACAAGAAAAGTTCCAGAATCCATAGAACTTGAGAAGATAACAACTAGAGCACGTCACACATAAAAAATACTGGAAGAACTCAGCAGGCCAGGCAGCATCTAGGAAAAGAGTACAGTCAACATTTCAGGCTGAAACCCTTCAGCAGGATGCCCTTTCCATAGATGCTGCCTAGCCTGCTGAGTTCCTCCAGCATTTTGTCTGTGTTGTTCAGATTTCCAGCATCTGCAGATTTTCTCTTGTTTGTAACTACAGTATGTACTCATTTTCCATATCCCTCAAACCTCTGGGATGCAGATCATCAAATCCTAGGGATTTGTCAGTTCTCAAGCTTCTCTCATATTGTTTTATGACAATTAGTTCCTTCAGTTCCTCATTGTTCAACCTTTCATACTCTAATATATCTAGCAGGTTTTATGATTCTTCCCTAATGACAGACATAGTCGTAGAGTAATTTCTTGATAACTCCTCCATTTTATGTTGATTATAAATTCAATGATTCTGTCCGCAGGGACCCATTCTTTCCCTTGCTGGTCTTTTCCTTTCTGCATACCTATAAAAGATTTTACAATTTGTATTTATGTTTCTCACCTGTCTACATTTATTTTCTATCTTCAAAAGTTTCAGAGGTTTCAATAGGTACATTTAACGTCAGAAAAATTTATACAATATACATCCTGAAATTATTTTTCTTCATTACCATCCACGAAAACAGATTGCCCCGAAGAATGAACGATAGTTAATGGTAGAACCCTGAAGCCTGCCCCCAGCTCCCATGAGAAAACAGCAGCAAAGCAACGATCACCTCTCCCCCACCAGCAAAAAAAGCATCGGCACCCCCTACCAAGCACTCAAGTGTGCAACAAAGCATCAATAAAGACACAGCCTTGCAGACTGCTCATTCACCCAGTAATTCGACATATCACAGGCTCTCTCTCTCCCTAATAAGGGAAAAAGAGATGTCTCTGTTTCATAGCGAGAGGGGAGGCATAAGAAATAACTCATTGATTTGCGATGTTAAAAGTCTGTTGTGTTACTTTTTCCAAGCTCTGTGTCCAAAGAACTCGGGTCTCTGGGCACACAGCCAGCAGCCAGCTCGCTGCTTTCAATCTTCTGTCTCCCACAACACACCGATTTCCTGCAAAGGCACCGATCTTGAGTCCACCTACCTCCAGAGCCACAAAATCCTGAAACTCTGAAGTCACGTCGTTGGTATATTGAATAATGACCAGTCGTGAGACCCCGAGAGCGGGTCCCACTTCCTCAAAGAACCGAAGTTGGTGTGTAACTCCAGATCAGGCTCTTCAAAAGAACCGTGAAGGGGAAAAATAAAGATATTAAAGGTGGAAATAGAGCTGTTTCCGAAGATGCAAGCAAAGGAGAAGCCGTTAGGCATCATTAGCCCTCCTAAGCTCCACCCCCTTCCCGCCAATTCATCAATTTCTTGGTCTTTCTTTGCCAAGTTTTAAAATGTTCTTGAGTCTCAAACCTACTGCCATTCCTGGCAACTTTATAAGCCTCTTCTTCTGAATTTAACACTATCATTAAGTTCTCTTGCTAGCGATGAATGAATAACTCTTTCCTGGATTGTTTTGCCTCAAAGAAATCTTGTTTTTTTACATTATTTCTTTAAATGCTAGCTATTGCTTGACCACCCATTCAATATATTCTCCCAATCAGCCACAACCAGATCTCCTCTTATATCTTCATAGTTTCCTTTGTATATAGTGAAGGCGCAACTGGCAAACTGTAATCAGATCTGGGCCTAAAATAGTCAAGTTTCAGACTAATTACATTCAGATGGTGAGAATTACCTTCTTCATCACTTACTAAAATACAATTCCCAATTAATATACCATCTCTTATACTTGGAAATTATACTCCATGGCAAAGAAATGTTCTATAGTACACTGTGGGCATGCTATGTTGGCACCGGAATGTGTGGTCAAGACGTACAAACAAGCTGAATGAACTCAGCAGGTTGGGCAGCATCCGTTGAAAGGAGCAGTCAATGTTTCGGGTCAAGACCCTTCGTCAGCACTAAAGAAGGAGGGGGCAAGGGCCCTATAAAGAAGGTGGGGGGAGGGTGGAATGTTCCAGATGAAAAACCAATCAGAGGAAAGATCAAGATGGGGGAGGGGAAGCAGGGAGGGATAGGTAGGAGAGGTGAAGAAGGAATCTAAGGGGAAAGCACTATGGGTAGTAGAAGAAAGCAGAGTCATCCTTTGGGTGTGCTGGTTGCTAACGCAAGCTACATATTTTACTGTATGTTTCGATGTACACGTGATAAATAAATCTGAATCTGAGCTGGTGTCACACTAACTGTTATCAAGCTCTCACTAGGACTTTGAAATGTGGAATATTTTCTCAGTGCGTCACATGGTGAAGAACTTTGATAGCAAGAAATAACAGATTTACTATTACTTTTGAGCTGTGATTCTTTATTCTTTTTAGAACATTACTTTAAGGGAGGGTTCCATTCCTCTTTATTTAGAGGTCATTGCTTCATAACAAGCAGAGCAATGCTTAGACCATAAGACATAGGAGCAGAAGCAGGTCATTCGGCCCATCAAGTCTGTTCTGCCATTCTATCATGGCTGATTTATTATCCCTCTCAACCCCATTCTCCTGCCTTCTCCCAATAACCTTTGATACCCTGGCTAATCAAGAACCTATCAACCTCTACTTTCAATATAGCTTGCAGTGTGTTTCACTTTACGTTGCTATTACGCTGAAACCAGCTCAGCGAAGGTTGGCACTTCAAGAGGGATGGAAATAGATAATTTGAAATGCTATGATACACAAATTAATCTCACCCAAGAAAGAACTGAGCTTTACTCTATTCAAGCCCTTTGGAGCAAGGTTAAATTAATAGAGAAGACTTGAGAAATCCACTTAGGTAATGCAAATCTCCAGCAATTATTGCCATGCAACTATAATCCTCAATTCAGTTGCTCGGTCTACCCCAGAGACTAGTACAGTACTTTGCTTATTATATATTATTGCCAAACTTTGGCTGTTGGTGCAGCATCCTCAGGAAGAGTTTTATGTTAATACAAATTTGGGCTCACACTAGTGTGGTTGGAGCAGTAGGCTTATCTCATTAATGTTAGTTGCCAGGTAATCGGTTGCAAGCCCAAAGCACCATTCCCCATTCGCTTCTACAAGAGGGCTAACAAGTGGTTTGGTCATTTTGAAAGCAAGTCTTCATTACCAGACCATACTGGGTGCCTCATAATTTAACCCTTCTGGACCTATATGGAGTATGCTCTGTTGTGCCTCACCAAAGCTGAGGTAGCTTTCCAAAACTGAATACTTTATTATAGCTGGGGTCTGACAAAGGTTCCAAACAAGAGAGGGAGAACATCTCTAACTTTTAATTTCAATCCTGTTGAAATGAAGACTATGATTCCATAAATCATGTTTATTTTCTGCCTATGCAACAGCCTTTAGTGATCTGTGCTCATTCACACTTCCTTCATTCATTTGTGAAACGTAATTCTCAGGCGAGGCTGGCATATATTTATTGTGCGCTGTATTGTGCCTCTGAGTTATTGGTATTGAGCCATGTTCTTAAAACTTTACAGTCCTTCTAATGAAGGTAGCCTTTCAGTACTGTTGGCGACAAAGCTCCAGGAACTAGATTCACTAGAGTAAAGAAGAGGTAAAATGTGAATTGTCAAAATGGTGATGCTGGCTTGGAGAACCTACAGGTAGTGGCATTCTCATTAATCTGCTACCCTTTACCATCTAGTTAATAAAGATTGTAATGGATATTCACTTACTAGATCTCTTGTTTGCTAATCTTGCTTTCTAAACACAGCAACTACCACATGTAAGATCACAAACAGTTGTAAGTAAACTTCCAACTAACAGTTTGTTAAGTTTCGCATCACAAAAAGAGAGTCGGTCTTCAGTTCTTAAAATGTAAATAGAAAGTGGTAATCAGCTTGAAATTTAAAAACACAGCTTTGCAAACAAATCAAGTCAAGTCAAGTCAAGTCAACTTTTATTGTCATTTCGACCATAACTGCTGGTACAGTGCATAGTAAAAATGAGACAACATTTTTCAGGACCATGGTTTACATGACACAGTACAAAAAACTAGATTGAACTATATAATTTAAAAAAACACAGAGAAAGCTATACTAGACTACAGACCTGCACTGGACTGCATAAAGTGCACAAAAACAGTGCAGATATGACAATAAATAATAAACAGGACAGTAGGGCAAGGTGTCAGTCCAGGCTTCGGGTATTGAGCTCTATAGATAGAAGGTGCTCTGTCTGTGAGAAGCAAAACGTAGCTCACTGCACCTGCTTTATTGCTGCTCAAAATGAGGCATATTACAATGGATTGTTTAATCTGTCTTATTTCAAACAGACTAGCTAACTCTAAGTTGCTTAGTTCAAGGAAGCTTGTAGACCAGATGGATAATATAATTTAGCACATAAATTACTGATGTGTTTATAATTGTAAGTTTCATGTACTCAGAGAAGTTAGCTTTACATCATTCATTGAGAACTGTGTCTGCAAGATGTTTTTGACCTTTTGTGTTAAAAGGGTATCTGAGGAAATATCATATTGGTGTGAAGTCACCCAAGTGTAAAAGAAGGGTATAAATGTACAGAGCAATTTAGGCTTACTAGCGATGGGGTAAAGAACAGCAAGAAACCTGGAAGAAATGCATGGTGAACTAGAATCTATTCCTCTTGCATTGGCTTCTGCGACAGAAACCTTGTTAATATGTCTTTTTAATTTATAGGAATTGTGTCTGTATTTTGGAAATGCTTCATGTTTTAGAAATGGTTTGTAATTTGGATATGTGTAAGATAGCAATCCTCTATGAATTTTAAATGTGTTTTAAGAATGTTGTTTGGATTTCAACATGTATCACTGAAAATAATTGAACTGTGTATTAAATTACTTTGTTAGCTGGAAGTATCTTCTCCTTCGGAAGGAGAGGGGACCCACAACTTGATGAGTGGCAGCGAAATTCAAGTTATTGGCAGCTAAACTCATCATGAAGAATAAACAGGGAAGTGAATCAGAAATTATAGACAATAGGTGCAGAAGTAGACCATTCAGCCCTTTGAGCCAGCACCCCCATTTTGAGATCATGGCTGATCATCTACTATCAATACCCGGTTCCTGCCTTGTCCCCATATCCCTTGATTCCCCTATCAATAAGATACCTATCTAGCTCCTTCTTGAAAGCATCCAGAGAATTGGCCTCCACTTCCTTCTGAGGCAGTGCATTCCAGACCCCCATAACTCTCTGGGAGAAGAAGTTTTTCTTTAACTCTGTCCTAAATGACCTACCCCTTATTCTCAAACCATGCCCTCTGGTACTGGACTCGCCCAGGATCTGGAACATATTTCCTGCCTCTATCTTGTCCAATCCCTTAATAATCTTACATGTTTCAATCAGATCCCCTCTCAATCTCCTTAATTCCAGCATGTACAAGCCCAGTCTCTCTAACCTCTCTGCATAAGACAGTCCAGACATCCCAGGAATTAACCTTGTGAATCTACGCTGCACTTCCTCTACAGCCAGGATGTCCTTCCTTCACCCTGGAGACCAAAACTGTACACAATACTCCAGGTGTGGTCTCTGGGAAGTATGGATTGGGACAGGCTGCTTTCTGACAAAGGTGTGTTTGGTAAGTGGAAGACCTTCAAAAACAATATTTTGAGAGTACAAAGCTTGTATGTGCCTATCAAAATAAAAAGTAAAGATAACAAGTGTAGGGAACCTTGTGTTTCAAGAGATATTGAACCCCTGGCTGTGAAAGAAGGAGGTGCATAGCAAATATTGGCAGGTAGGAACAAATGAGGTGCTGATGGAGTATAAGAAATGCAAGAGACCAGTTATGAAAGAAATCAGGAAGGCTAAAAGAAGGCATGATGCTGCTCTAGCAGACAAGGTGAAGGAGAATTCTAAGGGATTCTACAGGTATGATAAGAGCAAAAGGATTGCAAGGGACAAAATTGGTCCTCTGGAAGACCAAAATGGTAATTCATGTGTGGAGACAAAACAGATGGGGGAGATTTTAAATACATTTTTTTTCATCTGTATTAACTCAGGAGATGGATACAGAGTCTATGGAAGTGAAGCAAAGTAGTATCAATTTCAAGGACGCTGTACCTGAGGCAAAGCAGAACAGATAACTATCCAGATCCTAACAAGATGTTCCCTTGGACTCTATGGTAGGCAAGTGCAGAAATTGCCAGGGCCCTAGCAAATATACTTGAAACATCCTTAGCAACAGGAGAGGTATCAGAGGATTGGCGGATAGCCAATGTTGGTCCGTGTTTTAAAAAGGCTCTAAACAGAAATCAGGAAATGATAGGCCGGTGAGTCTGATATCAATTGTGGGAAAATTATTGGAAGGTATTCTGGATAAATAAGTATTTGGATAGATATGGAATGATTAAAGTTAGTCAGCATGGCTTCAGGCGTGGTAGGTCATGACTAATCAATCTTATAGAAATTTTCAAGGAAATTACCAGCAAAGTGGATGAAGGCAAGGCTGTAGATGTTGTCTATATGGATTTTAGTGAGGCATTTGACAAGAGCCCACATGGGAGGCTGGTCAAGAAGTTTCAATCACTTGGCATTCAGGATGAGATAGTAAATTGGATTAGACATTGGCTTTGTGTGAGAAGCCAGAGAATGGTAGAAGAGAGATGCCTCTCTGACTGGAGGCCTGTGACTAGTGGAGTGCCGCAGGGATCAGTGCTGTGTCCTTTGTTGTCTGCAATGATCTGGATGATAATGTGGCTAACCGAATCAGGAAATTTGCAGATGACACCAAGATTGGGGTGTAATGGGCAGTGAGGAAGGCTATCATGGTTTGCAGAGGGATCTACATCAGCTAGAAAAAATAGGCTGCAAAATAGCAGATAGAATTTAATGCAAACAAGTGGAAGGCTTTGCACTTTGGTAGGACCAACCAGGGTAGGTCTTACACAGTAGGGCACTGAAGAGTGCGGTAGAACAAAGGGATCTGAGAATACAGGTGCATAATTCATTGACAGTGGTGTCACAGGTAGACGGGGCCATAAAGAAAGCTTTTGGCACATTGACCTTCATAAATGTATTGAGTACAGATGGGATGTTATGTTGAAGTTGTATAAGATGTTAGAGGAGCCTCATTTGGAGTATTGTATACAATTTTGGTCACCTACTGGAAGGAAAGATATAAATACCATTGAAAGAGTACTGAGAAGTTTTGCAAGGAAGTTGCTGGGTCTGGAGGCCCTGAGTTATAAGGAAAATTGAAGAGATTAGCAATGTGTATTTAGACTGTAGAAGATTGAGAGGAGATTTGATAGAGCTATACAAAATTCTGAGAGATGTAGATAGGGTAAATTCAAGCAGGCTTTTCCCATTGAGGTTGGGTGGGTCACAACTTAAGGGCAAAAGGTAAGAAGTTTAAGGGGAACATGAGTGAAAACTTCTTCAGGTCAAAGAGTTGTGAGAGTGTGGAATTAGCTGCCAGCACAAGTGGTCCATGTGAGTTTGATCTCAACATTTAAGAGAAGTTTGAATAGATACATGGATAGTAGGGATATGGAGGCTATGGTTCAGGTGCAGGTTGATGAGAGTACGCAGTTTAAATGATTTTGGCATGGACTAGATGGGCTAAAGGGCCTGTTTCTGTGCTGTACTTCTCTATGACTCTATGAATTCATCTTTGAAGAATGGGTAGTTACAGTATAATCTCCCTTTAGTAAGAGTACTCATGGCTTTTTATATCCGATAGGGCTTAAGGTCTTCCTTTGAGATTTGAATCTCGTGGTCACAAACCCAGAGGTTAGGAAGTGCCTTAGAGAGTTACCACAATTCATTTTATAGATCTTACATACTGCAGCTTTAGAAGGTCTGAAGATTTATTTGGAGGATTGGGTAATGAAGGAAACAACTTTGTCATGGATGCTAAAGCTTCTTTCGTGTCGTTGACCCAAGACTTTTGCAAGCTATGAATATTTCTTGACTTTCTTGATGTGGACAGACTTTGGCTATCAGGAGAGATCAGAAGCCATTCAATCTTTTAAGTTGCTCATGTAAAAATATTGTATAAGTGTAACAGCACATACAGTATGTTGGTTTAATTTTATGTCCCTGATTATTAATAATTAATGGAGGACTTGAAATTATCAGAAATTTGTCAGAGTCTGGATATTCTACAATGACTGACTCACCTGTTATTCATCAAAATCTTTCCATAGACAGCATGCAAGCCTAAGTTGATCACATGTCCGTAACTGGTACCAGGCAATCAACATCCAGAGCAATGATGAATGATAATTAATGATCACTTTTGCAATGAGTTTATTGTGGCTGCACTGTGCATTATTTACAAGAATTATTGCAACAACTCTTCATCAGGACAGACCGCAGTCCAAAATTCCCCTCCAAAAATTGCCACATTGAAGTTTCACACCAACTTGTTCACCTGATTCATGTATCACTATCCCTTTACTTGCTCTTCTTAGTTTGAGAACATTACTTAACCCTGAAGTATTTAACAACTCATTGAGCATTAGGGGCTCAGCCACATTTGGATATCTTGGTATTAGTTTTTGAATTCCCCTATGTCCCTGCAATCCTTATTCATTTTCTTCATAAAGACTATTGTTTCTTTTTCATAGTTTTGTACCTTGTTCTCTGTTGTCTTTAATGGAGGACTCTTAACATGAGCACACACAGGGAATGTTCCCTTAAATTAGGCGCAGCATACATCATCATTTTTCTGTCATATGTGAGATAACACTAACAATATATCAACCACACACACTTAAAGATATAATTTATCACAATCACCCTTGTATCAGGCTGGGACACTCCCCTAGATATCAGATAATAAGTGAGTGAAAAACACAATAACAACAAACTACGAAAGAGACAGACCTCAGTTACAGGAATCCTGCATCCTACTCTGCCTTGAGGTTTGCTTTTCATATTCACCCACATCCAAACATCAGTTTCTGAAATGTTCTTGTTAATACTTTCTCTCCTGCCCTCCACACCAAGTTTTTTTTACTCCTTGTTGTGGTACAGTTCTTCAGGCATTTAGTATTGTTGGGAACAATAGCTCATGTTGCTCAGTGCAGACTTTGGGATCTGCCAGCCTTTGACATCCACATGAATAATTACTTCCCAAAAGAGGTTGTTTGCTTTTGTTAACAGTAATACATCTCATATTTTTTACTTCTCCAACCAAGGGATATTGCAGTCCATTGAAGTAACCCTTCCTCAGTGCTAAAGAGCAGCAGCACAATCCTCACCTGCATTCTCCTGACACCAAACACAAGCCCACTTTCTAAGTCACATTGGAGAAAAATTAAGTTCAACATTCAACATTGGTTGTCAGTCTTGGTAGCACAACTCCTAGAATCCATGAGAAAAGTAGAAAGAATTACTTAGAAAAGGATAGAGTCAACGTTTTTATTCCTTTCCATAGATGCTAACTAATCTGCTGAGTTCCTCTAGCATTTTGTGTGTGTTTACTCTCGATTTCCAGCATCTACAGAATTTCTTGGTGTAAGAATTGCTGTCTGGCCATTTCAGTTCTCATTAGCCTGTTGCCTGGTGATAACGTAACAGAGAGAGAATTGCATATGATTATACTTAGCATTTAAATATTCATATTAACAGATACTCATTTGCTGTATCAGATATCAATAGATACACATCCTGCTGAGAAAGGTGTTAGAGCAAGGTACTAGCGCAGATAGAAGATTGGCTGACTGGCTGAAGTGGGGTTAAACAGATCCTTTCCAGGTTGGCTGCTGGTGACTCGTGGAGTTTTGCAGAGGTTTGTATTGGGACCACAACTTCTCACTTTGTATGTGAATGATCTGGATGAAGGAACCAATGCCATTGTGGCCAGGTTTGCAGATACCAAGACTGGTGGAGTCTTGCTCTCCATATTTAAGGAAAGCTATTCAGGATGATGCTGTGAAGGTTCACAATGTTGATTCCTGGGATGGTTGAACTGATACTCTCAAGGAGATAAAGAATCAGAAATGATTCTATTAAAACAGTTAAGATTCTAAAGGGGATTGAGAGAGTGGATGCTGATAGAATGATTCCCCTCGTGGTGGATTCAGAATAAGAGGTTGTCCATTCAAGGTGGAAATGAGGAGGAGTCACTTCTCTCAAAGGGCCATGAATCCTTGGAATTCCAGCAGCGATGTATGGAAGCACATCACTGAACATATTCAAGGAAGTGATTAACAGACATTTGGATCACAATAAGAGAGGAGAGATAGCTGGACAGTAGTATTGAAGCCAAGACTGGATCAGCCATGATTTTATAGAGTGGTGGATAATGGCTGAGGAGTGTGGGTTGGGTGGGGGAGGGAGATGGGCAACTGGTCTTCTACTGCTCCTGTCATAAGTAACACCATAGAAAACTGTTGGAATTGTAGCTGTTAATGCATTGCCCAACACTCAGGCCAAATTGGGCTTCTTCTTTCCAAATTCCTAAGTCCACTCTAAGAAAAGAGTAGCTTTTTTTTTGTTTCTTTTCTTGGGCTCATTGGACTGAGGTTGCCAGTAAAGAGTAAACATTCAGCTTTGATACTTACCTAATACACCCAGATGGTGCACCAGAACTTATAGGCAATTGTTTCCAACCTGAATTATTTGACATCTGGGAAGTCTTCTGATCAAAATTATTAAATGGAGGACCCACAGTTGTTTCTAATGTCCTAATTGCTTTTCAATCAGCAATCCAGAGCTTTTGGTTGTCTACCGTTTTAAATCACCATCCCGTTCCCACTCTGACCATTGTCTGTGCCTTCCTGCGCTGTTTCAATAAGGCCCAATGCAAACTTGGAGACCCACACACAAACAAGAGAAAATCTGCAGATGCTGGAAATCCGATCAACACACACAAAATACTGGAGGAACTCAGCAGGCCAGGCAGCATCTCTGGGAAAAAAATACAGTTGACATTTCAGGCCGAGACCCTTCGGCAGTACCCCTACCATCTGTCTGGTCAAGCTGCAGCCTTCAGGATTCAATATCAAATTTTACAGTGTTAGGTAACTCATTCTTTCTTTCTATATTTATCAGAATTGGTCTTTTCTTCTTGTCATCCTTATGACACTGTTTTTCTTTAGTTTTGTATAGTCAGGTCTATTGTGCATGTTCCACAGCCTTTTCTTTAATAAAAACATTTCAAAAAACCAAAAGCTTAATCTGATCTCAGTTGTTACTAAGTTACCATATTAGCAACTGACCTCACCCTGTCTGAGATACTTCCTTTGTACTATCCATTCCTCCCAAAGTTCTCCACAATCTCAGAGAAATTTGGTTTCCTTCTTTCCCAGTTCTGATGAAAGATCAGAATTGAAATGTTAACTCTTTATCTCTCCAAGAATGTTGCCTCAGATGCAGAGTGTATCCAGTGTTCTCATTTTATTTCAGACTTTCAGTGTCTGCATTTTTACTCTTTTTATTCTATTTTAGTTATGTCTCTTTAAGGTAGCTTTAACCTCAGTGCAATTTCACTGATCGTAAGCTTTAATATTTCACATACATTGAAATCACGAGGCTCCAGGACCGTATCTCAGAGAACTGTAACTTTAGCAGCAGTCATGGAAGTGTAAGTTCTTCAGATTCTACCACTCCACCAGCACATCACGTTGAAGTGTCCACCTGCCCAATTCCAAATGTGTCATTTCCAGAGAGACATCAGGCCATCAGTTCAGCTAGGTGTCAGTGACAGGTCAGCCTCCTTTTTTCACAAGAGGTTCCAAGGGGCACATGAACTAAGTAAAAGAAATTGCATAGAAATTGTCTGAAGTTAAGATGTAACAAGCTGAGCAGCACAAAATTAGGTATGATGAGTCCACCAGAGTGTCACCAGGCAGAGTTCCACCAGAGCTCATGGTGAATGATGGACTGAGCTTTAATGAAAGTAGAGTGTCATAACTTAGCTGAGTTAATCATCTCTATTCTTGATTAAATTTTAATCAGCTAAGGGGAAAGCAGCAAATAGGAATCCTTTCTGGACAAACCTAACAAATTATGCCCCATCTATCTCTTTTTGCACTAAGGTGGTGCCAATCAATATTAGGAAATTTGAAGTCCTCCATGACAACAACCCAGTTATTTT
This sequence comes from Hypanus sabinus, assembly GCF_030144855.1. NCBI lineage: Eukaryota > Metazoa > Chordata > Chondrichthyes > Myliobatiformes > Dasyatidae > Hypanus > Hypanus sabinus. Next base: position 47,559,035 of record NC_082738.1, read on the forward strand.
TGTACCTTTTCCAAAATCTGCCTCCCAATCTGTTCCACAGTGTCTCTATTGTTATTAGGGGGTCTAAAGAATATTCCCAATACAGTGATTGCTCCCTTCCTGTTTCTGACCTCCACCCATACTGACTCAGTAGCCAATCGTTCCATGACATTCTTCCTTTCTGCAACTGTGATGCTAATGGTTGCCTTCATTAATCTTCGGGAAGAACACATTAGCACTGAAACCACATTAAAAGTGCAAACTACACGCATTATTTTTCTGCTAGGTAATAAGTTCTTAAGAATTGTTTTCAATATGAACATGGCACTAGGCCGGGGGTCGGCAACCCGCGGCTCCGGAGCCACTTGTGGCTCTTTCACCTCTGCGCTGCGGCTCCCTGTGGCTTTGGGAAATAATTGGTCAGTATTTAATTAAAATGTATTTTATGTTAGTTTGTTAGCTTTTGAAATGTAATTCTAAATTTGAAGATTATGGTGATCTTGTACAATCTAAATAAGACTTTGTGGCGACACATTTCCTGGCACATCCGAAACGGCTCACAATTAGCCAGCGTTCAGGCTAAGGGAGATAGCCTACGGGGGTTTGTGAGTACGCGTCTTTTGCAGCATCCGCGTCCATGGGGGCTGGGTTGAGGGAGGCTTAAAAGCAAGGCTGTTTAGTTCGAATAAAGTTATTCGACTGCAGTTTACTGACTGCATGAGCACACCGCTACAACGTGTTTTTATCGCTATTAATATACGTCACCACTGCCAATACCTGACACCCGTCAGTTCGCGATTTCTTTAATTTTTCGATCCAAGGTAAGCCAACTATGGAGAATTCTAAAAAAAGAAAAGTGACTGAAGAAAACAGAACGTTTAATGATACGAGGGCAGATTCATTTGCTTTCACTGTTGACGAGACTGGTTTACCGGTATGCTTAATCAATACATCAATGAGAAACTAGCAAACAACAAAGAGTCAAATATCGCAAGGCATTTCCAGAAAAAACACGCAGCCTTTGCTCAAAAATATCCGGATGGAGATGAGAGAAAAAAAGCCGTTTTGGAACTGATGCGGAAGGTTGATCTGAGCAAAAATCATTTCCAGAAATGGATGATGTCTGGAAAATCAACGACATACGCTAGTTATATTGCCGCTCAGGAAATAGTCAGGCACGGGAAGCAGTTTACAGATGGTGAATATATAAAAGAATCTTTCATTAAGATTTCAGAACATATATTCACGGACTTTAAAAACAAGAGTGAAATTGTGCAGAAAATCAGGGATATGCCCCTCTCTGCAAAGACTGTCAAAGACAGAACCATAAAAATGGCAGAAGACATCACAAGACAGCAAATTAAAGACATCAATTCAGCTGTGGCCTACTCGATTGCCTGTGACGAGTCTAAAGACAAAGGTGATATTGAACAAATAGCGTTGTTCTGCCGGTATGTAAACTCTGCCGGGCCACAGGAAGAACTGATTGAGTTGATACCTCTAAAAGACCAAACACGGTGGGAGGACATCTGTGAGGCTGTCTTGAATTGTTTAAGAGCCAAAGGAATAAAGACCACCCATCTGGTGTCAGTAGCTACTGATGGGGTACCGAATATGACGGGAACGCACAAGGGATTTGTGGCTTTACTGCAGAAGTCGCTGGACAGAAAGCTGCTGACTTTTCACTGCATCTTGCACCAAGAGGCACTGTGCGTTCAAACATTTCCTCCGGAATGCACAGAAGTAATGGATGTTGTCATTCAGATTGTCAATAAAATAATGGCAAAAAGTTTAAATCACCGTCAATTCCGTTTGTTACTGGATGAGCTGGAAAGCGCATATTCTGGTCTCCTGCTGCACAACAAAGTCCGGTGGCTGTCCAGAGGGGAGGTGCTGAAACGCTTTGTCGCGTGTCTGGAAGAAGTGAAAACTTTCCTGGGCAGCAAAGGGCTCACCTTTCCTGAGCTGGAACAGCCAGAGTGGCTGGAAAAGCTACACTTCATGGTAGACATGACAGCGCGCCTGAACACGCTGAACACAGCTCTTCAGGGGAAAGGACACACAGCCCTGCACATGTTGGAGGATGTTTTGGCATTCGAGCGCAAGTTGACAGTGCTTGCCAGAGATTTACAGAAAGGCACTTTGTCTCACTTCCCCAATTTGAAGAGAGTTCAAACAAGGTCACGATATGATAATTTCGGAGTACTTACATTCTGCAATCATCGCAATGCAAACATCGTTTGGGAAACGCTTCTGTGAGTTCAGAGAGGAAAAAACACATTATCCTTCCCGGTCACTCCCTTAAGCATCGATCCTTCCCTACTGAATACGACTGCATTGGCAGGTGTGAGTAAACCTGATCTTGAGATGGAACTGGCCGACATAGCCGACAAAGACATATGGGTGTCCAAGTTTAGACGCTTGACAGCAGACCTTGAAGATGTTGCCCGTCAGAAGGCCGTTCTTGCTCAGAATCACAAATGGAGTGATATTGAAAACCTCCCAAAACCGGACAAACTTGTGTTCGAAACATGAAATGCTATGCCCGACATTTATGTAAACATGAAAAAGTATGCGCTTGGAGTCCTGTCGATCTTTGGATCCACATATGTATGTGAGCAGGTGTTCTCCAACATGAACTTTATTAAAAAAACATCGCGCACGCCGCACAGATGACAGCTTGCGATCCTGTGTAAAGATGAAGGTGACGTCATACAGCCCTGATGTGCAGACGCTGTGCGCTGAGGTCCAGGAGCATAAATCCCATTAGCCAAGTATGATACATATTTTAATTGCCTATTATTTTACGTATATTCATATTTTTATTCATAGTCCTTCTATTTTTCAGGTTGACAGCTGGCTGATGTTATTTTTGGTTTGCTGCTGGCAGACAATTTAAGTTCGGCGTTTTTCATAAATACAAGAAGGACTCAAATAGACATTGAGTATTTTACTTAAAAGTAACCTTCAACCCAACGTCTTTTTTTCGGAGTTCAAAATGTTATTGTTGCATGCAGAAATGTAATTTCGTTTTCTCTGCAGGAGTTCATCAATTTCATAAATGCAACACATTATAGTTTGTTTATACATAGCATAAAGGCAAAAAAACACGTTGTATGCAGTGTTATTTCATTTTAAATGTCAAACGGGTTTTGCGGCTCCCAGTGTTTTCTTTTCTGTGGGAAACGGGTCCAAGTGGCTCTTTCAGTGGTAAAGGTTGCCGACCCCTGCTCCAGGACAATTCCAGAATTATTGAACATGTCAGCCAATGCAATCACTTTGAAACCATTGGAATTTTTGAAGTAAAACGCCATCACTTGGTCTTTACAATCTGAGGCCCCGTTCACTCAGCAAGAAATCTCCACTGACAACACCAAATTGTACTACGTAGTAGTAGTATTACTCAGCAATCCCACGGCGTACGAGAGTGGTGAGTGTGCTTGAACACCCAGCTGAACATGAGAAATACCAGTCGCTGAAAACTCACCATTTACAGACTTCTGGACTATTGGAGTCTGAGTGTACCAAACAGTTGCCGTCCTTACCTGGTCTCAGCGACGTTAGGCCTTTGGAGCTAATGGACCACATGCTGTCTCTCCTGAGAAATCACAATCCTTGTTTTATTTTTAAAAAACCCTTCATGCAGCAAATACCTGACCAAGTTTGTATAGCCCTTGCTAATGCAGCCATGAATGACTATGGGTATTTTACTTAAAAGTAACCTTCAACCCAACGTCTTTTTTTCGGAGTTCAAAATGTTATTGTTGCATGCAGAAATGTAATTTCGTTTTCTCTGCAGGAGTTCATCAATTTCATAAATGCAACACATTATAGTTTGTTTATACATAGCATAAAGGCAAAAAAACACGTTGTATGCAGTGTTATTTCATTTTAAATGTCAAACGGGTTTTGCGGCTCCCAGTGTTTTCTTTTCTGTGGGAAACGGGTCCAAGTGGCTCTTTCAGTGGTAAAGCTTGCTGACCCCTGCACTAGGCAGTGGTGAGACACCTATTGCTATCCATGTGGTGAATGTACTACGGAGCATCAGGATTTAGACTCAAGGATAACAAAGAAATCCAATATATTTCCTGGTCAAGATAGAATCATGAGAATGTTTTCTGGATTTTACTTTCCTACAGAGAAATTTGGTATTTATAGGTTCTGTGAAGATGTTTTACAGGATTACAGCATCTTAGTAAAGTGGACTCAATAAATAAATGATGACTACTTACATCCCAAGTGTATTAGTGTCCATTTTTTCCTTTGAGGAAACACATTAATTTTGGGGGGAATTTTATAGTGCTAAACAGAATGTTTTGTCAAAATATGCCTCACCTATAATCAAAAATATAAAGCCATTCCATGCACAATTCCAGCCCTGATATTCTAAGATTTCTTCATCTAATGATGCTGGTTATGCATTAGTTGACATTCAAAATGGCTTTCTTTCCTGTCATCGGTCCCACAACTGATTTCATATCAAGCAAAATATGTGTGCACTGAATCTTTGCACAGGGATTATCCACCAGACACTGCTGTAGCTTTTGAAAAAAATATCATGTCCATATTCATACATCAGTGTTTTATAGAAGGTGTTGCTTTGAGACTCACATAACAGTGTTTGTGTTGTACTCATGAGGTTCCTATAACTTAATAATTCAAGTAAATGAAGCAATGTGTAAACATCCACTGAGTGGAAGTAAAGTGATATTACAGAAATTGAAAAGAAAAGTTCTGCAAATAGAGGAAATCTGAAATAAAAAAAATAGAAAATGCTGGAAATGCTCAGTAGGTCAGGCAATACCAATGGAGAGGGAAACAGAAAAATTGAGTTAATGCTTCAGGTCACTGACTTTTCTGTTATTTCTGATGAAAGCTCACATTGACTTGATATGTTAACTTTGTTTCTCTCTCCATGGACGCTGCCTGACCTTAGTATTTCTGGCATTTTCTGCTTTTGCCTAAATCTCCATTCTTATGAACCATCCATGGAGATTATGTGCTCTATTAGTTGAATCTTGTGATAAATTTAACATGTTGTTCTTTACTAAATTTTATGCATTGTACTGCTGCCGCAAAGTTAACGACATATGCCAGTAAACCTGATTCTGACTTTAATTCTGATTCACTGTTACCACAAATCCCACAGTGTCTTTAAGGCATGTTGTTTTTTTTTGTAACATGTGTGAGTAACACAGACATGACAAGATTGCAAAATCCATTTCTGAAGCCATTAGTCAAATGATACTGTAACGTTCTCCTTCGGGTGTAACGAAACGCCGAATTTAACGTCCGGATAAACCACAGCCAATGCAAACCAGATCGCAGTAAGATTAACCATTTACTGTTCACTCTTCACATTAACATATGGTGAAAACTGTTGATAAAACAATACAAGATTGATACAGTATTTGTTCCTTCCTTAATATCACATTTCAAGTGTAAATACTTGCAAAGGTGACTATAACTACATTACACTAAGGTGCAGTATACAGGGAGAGTTTACCTGCTCCATTGACTACTTTAAATACACTTCCATGCAAACTATCCGCGACTCTTTAACTAACGAAAGCATAAACATTATCTACCGTCGTTACTTCTAACAGGATCGGCATTAACATCTTAGTTCAATATATCGATTATCTATTAACTTACAGCGTTGCTCTCACTGTGATTTCTCATGCCTGCAAAACTACTTCTGCTCAGGTGAGCCTCGTGGTGAGCCCCCACCCTCGCGCTAATTTCAAACCGGTGTTTTCCCACAAGACGCGGCGAAACCGGATGTGACGTCATCGCATGCCGATATATTTTACATGCAATGAATATACTTTAAACACTCCTAATTCTAACTAGAAAATACTATTGAATGAATTACTAAGCGAAAATATTATAAACTAAATAACTGTCGTAAAGACAGCACACTCCCCGCTTGACCTTCGTAAGGTCACAATGAGCAGAGTACAAAACTTAGTCTCTTAATCAGTCATTGGGTAGAAGTAGAATAACTTCTGTAACTGGCCCTTGGTAAATTTTCACATCGCCTTGGTCGGTAGTCTTCAATTCGATCTTCCTGACATGTCCATCCCCGCTAGGGAATGTAACAGTGATTCTGGCCATTGGCCAGCTGTTGCGGGCGATTTGCTTGTCCCTGAGCAGGACTAAGTCTTCAACTTGAAGATTCCTGTGGGGTTCTGTCCACTTTTGTCTCTGTTGCAACAAAGGTAGATATTTTTGTCTCCAGCGAGGCCAGAACTGATTTGCCAGAGCCTGGACTTGTCTCCATTGCTTTGTGTACAAATCCTTGTCTGAGAAGTCTCCTGGTGGAGGAGGTGCTCCTGCGTTCTGCGTAAGGAGCGTTGATGGCGAAAGTATAAAGGGGTTTTCTGGGTCAGAAGACACAGGTAGGAATGATTGTGCGTTTATAATGGCTGTGACCTCTGCCATTAGGGTGCACAGTACCTCATGGGCCAATCGGGTGCGTTGCTGCATCTCAGGTTTCCTTTTCTGGGTTTTCCGTAAGGACGTGAACCGTTTGACTGCCTGCTCTTTGTTATCTGGTGAGCGCTGGCGTGGTTCTCTGAAAGGCAACGGGGCAACCCCATTATTTGCTTCATCTCTGAAGACCTTGGTGTCTTTGGGTTTTAAAGAAATGGTATCTTGAGCTGATTGTGCAAGTTTGTTTCCGTGCTCGGTTTGAACGAAAACTGACTGACCTAGCGTCTCTTCGGTTACTTTACGCTTGGTAATGTCTTGTTGTGCTTCTTTAGGGTACACCTCAGTGAGGCAGATCTCGGAACAAGAACGGCTTGACTGAGTTTGACCGCAAACTTCTGTACAGTTCGAGCTGACAATTGTTGTCCTGGAGTGAACCTCTCCCTCCCCGCCGTCCTGTTGTGGGGGTGAAGGAGCGTTGTCGGTTCTTTCATTCTTGACTTCATCACGGAGCCGTGAGGGTAAATTTCCTTCCTCGTATGGATGTGATGCAATCGTGACTCTCTGAGGTTCCTCGTAGCTGGGGAAGTTATCGAATACGTATGGAGAGGGGAGACGAGCCTGCCTGTCTATTTGAGATTGTACATAGTCGCTTGTGCGTTCCAGTTTGGTCCTTTCTATAGTAGATCTTACTGCGGTCAGATCACGCGACCCTTCAGCTTCTTCTATGTACTTTGCTTCCGCCATGGCAGCTTCTTCTTCTCTTTCTCGCTGCAGCACTTGCAACTCTGTCGATATTTTTGCCATTTCCAACTGGGTTTCGGCTTCTCTGGCGGCCTCTTCTCTTTGTCTGGCGGCCTCTTCGGCTTCTCTGGCGGCCCTTTCTTTCTGGATTTCGGCTTCTCTGGCAGCCTCTTCGGCTTCTCTGGCAGCCTCTTCTCTTTGTCTGGCGGCCCTTTCTTTCTGGATTTCGGCTTCTCTGGCAGCCTCTTCTCTTTGTCTGGCGGCCCTTTCGGCTTCTCTGGCGGCCCTTTCTTTCTGGATTTCGGCTTCTTTGGTGGCCAGTTTCATTTTCAAAACTGCTTCTTGTCTGGCGTAACGCAGTAGCACCTTGGCGGCTTCTGCCTTTCTGGCGGCCCTTTCGGCTTCTCTGGTGGCCAGTTTCATTTTCAAAACTGCTTCTTGTTTGGCGTAATGCAGTCGCACCTTGGCGGCTTCTGCCTTGGCTCTTGCCTGTGCGGACTTACTTGATGTCGGTTTACTGCCCCTGTCGCTGGGCGCCATCGACTTGATCCCGGATTGAGCTGACATTGCAGCACTTGAAACACCTGATAATGCCGCATTTTCACTGTAACGTTCTCCTTCGGGTGTAACGAAACGCCGAATTTAACGTCCGGATAAACCACAGCCAATGCAAACCAGATCGCAGTAAGATTAACCATTTACTGTTCACTCTTCACATTAACATATGGTGAAAACTGTTGATAAAACAATACAAGATTGATACAGTATTTGTTCCTTCCTTAATATCACATTTCAAGTGTAAATACTTGCAAAGGTGACTATAACTACATTACACTAAGGTGCAGTATACAGGGAGAGTTTACCTGCTCCATTGACTACTTTAAATACACTTCCATGCAAACTATCCGCGACTCTTTAACTAACGAAAGCATAAACATTATCGACCGTCGTTACTTCTAACAGGATCGGCATTAACATCTTAGTTCAATATATCGATTATCTATTAACTTACAGCGTTGCTCTCACTGTGATTTCTCATGCCTGCAAAACTACTTCTGCTCAGGTGAGCCTCGTGGAAAGCCCCCACCCTCGCGCTAATTTCAAACCGGTACTTTCCCACAAGACGCGGCGAAACCGGATGTGACGTCATCGCATGCCGATATATTTTACATGCAATGAATATACTTTAAACACTCCTAATTCTAACTAGAAAATACTATTGAATGAATTACTAAGCGAAAATATTATAAACTAAATAACTGTCGTAAAGACAGCACAGATACGCTGAATTAAATTCTGTCAGTCATACACAGAAATGTTACGCTGACCACATGGAGTAAAAGACCAAACGGATCTAGGGTTCTAAAGGAGTTGTGATCTTTTAAAATTCACTAGATTCTGGAAAGTTTCCAGGAGACTGAAAAATTGCAAATATCAATCCACTCTTTAAGAAGGGAGGGAGGCAGATTACAGGAAATTATATGCCAATTAGCCTGATCTCAGTGGCTGGGAAGATGTTGGAGTCTATTATTAAGGATGAGGATTCAGGTTGCTTGGAGGAACATGACAAAATAGGCCAAGGTCAGCGTGGGTTCCTTAAGGGGAAACTTTGTCTGACAAATCTGTTGGAATTCCTTCAGAAAATAACAGGCAGGATAGAAAAAGGAGAGTGGTTGTTGTTTATTTGGATTTTCAGAAGGACTTTGTCAAAGTGCCACACGTGAGGCTGCTTAGCAAGATAGGATTCCAAGGTAATACAGGAAAGATACTAGCATGGATAGAAGATTGGTTGATTGGCAGGAGGCAAAGAGTGAGAATAAAGGGGCCTTTCCTGGCTGGCAGCCTGTGACTAGTGGTGTTCTGCAGAATCAGAGTTGGGTCACGACTTTTCACATTATATGTTAATGATCTGGATGATGGAATTGATGCCTTTGTAGCCAAGTCTGAAGATGATGGAAGATAGCTGGAGGAGCAGGAGTGAGGAGTCTGCAAAAGGACATGGACAGTCTATGAGAATGGGCAAAGAAGTGGCAGATGGAATACAGTGAAGGGTTGTGTATCATCGTGCTCGTTGGGAAAAAGAATAAGGGTGTAAACTATTTCTAAATGGTGTGCAAATTCAGAAATGAGAGGTTAAAAGGGGCTTAGTGTAGTACTGTGTTCCCTAAAAGTTAACTTGCAGGTTCAGCAAGGAAGCCAAATACAATGTTAGCATTTATTTGGAGAGAACTAGAATATAAGAGCAAGGATGTGATGCTGAGGCTTTGTAAGGCATTAGTCAGACCGCACTAGCAGTATTGTGAGCATTTTTTGGCCCCCTATCTAAGCAATTTTTGGAGAGGGTCCAGAGGAGGTTGACGAGAATTTTATTCCAGGAATGAAAGAGTTAACGTATGAGGAGCATTTGATGGCTCTGGGCCTGTACTTGCCAGAGTTTAGAAGAATGAGGGAGTACCTATTAAAATATACCAAATATTGAGAATCCTAGACAGAGTGGATATGGAGAGGATGTTTCCATTGGTGAGAGGGTCTTGGACCAAAGGGCACAGACTCAGAATGGAAGGATGACACTTTAGAACAGAGTTGATAACAGATATCTTTAGCCAGAGGTGGTGAATCTTTGGAATTGATTGCCATGGGCAGCTGTGAAGGCCAAGTCATTGAGTATATTTAAAGCAGAAGTTGATAGGTTCTTGATTAGTCAGAGTGTCAAAGGCTGTAGGGAGAATGCCAGAAAATGAGGCTGAGAAGGATAATAAACCAGCCATGATCAAATGGGGTACCAGACTCAATGAGGAGAATGGCCTAATTCTGCTCCAATATCTTTTGGTTTAAGTGAAGTCAGGATTCCACTTTCATTAAAATCTCAGGCACATTTAGAGTGCAGCATCCACACAATATTGTCATAACAGATGCTGAAAGTTAAAGGCTGGGAGACAAACAATGTCTTACTAAATAGATTCTGGAAGATACTGTGTTTGTTTTTTTCTGTACCAAATACAGAGCCCTGCCGTTTATAAAATAGACAAAATTTCTGTAATTTACTCTTTTTAATATCTGTAGATAATTAACATAATTTAAAGGTTATCTTTATCTCTGAAGTATAGCTGATAAACAAATTAGTCTTGATTCAGTCACGACTTCATAAGAATCGACTACATTAAATAGTCTACTCATTGAAATTGCTGTTTATTAATTCTGGCAGGATAGTATTTGTGTGAGTAACCTTCTTTAAGTTTGAAGATTCGGAGAAGCAGATTAACCTTAACTATCAGATTGCTTGAATGGACATGACTATGCAACAAGCATGGAAATTCTCTTGACTGTCTGTCATTTTTAATGCTTTCTACAGAGCTCCTTTTCAATGCAGACAAACAAAAAGCCCTGTCAATTTCTGTAATTTATAATAGTACAGGTAGAGCACCCCTTATCCAAAGTTCCAAAATCTGAAAACATTCTTTTTTGACTGCTGACATGACATCCAAATGGCAAGTTCCATGAGGTGCTGGGAATGTTCCCAGGCGATATGGAGGCCTCTGCACACCACAGACAGTTCTGAGAAGTGACCTCACATATGTAATGAACATAAGTTAATGAAAAATAGAAAAAAAACTGCATGAAGCAAAAAATGAACATCTTGATGTACATATATTGAAAGAGAGGATTTGTCAGTGTCAGAGTGAACATATGTCGCTTAACGGTATGCTGATCATGAAACAGGCCAAGATCTATCACAACAGACTGAAAATTGAAGGTAATTGAGAATATTCAGTAGGCTGGCTCCAGAAATTTAAGAAATTTTTAAAAATATGTGGTGATAGAGCATCTGCTGATCATGAAGCAGCGGAGAAATTTATTGATGAGTTTTCCAAGATCATTGCTGATGAAAATCTAACATGATGAATGGCTGTATCAGTACATGTGTGATGAACAAGTGTAAAACAAAGACAGCTTATTGGTAGCATAGAAATTCAGAGTCAAAAAATGATGCCAATCCCAGCTGTATTATTATATATTCCAAAATCCGAAACATTTCCAGCCCCAAGCATTTCAGATAAGGGGTACTCAACCTGCTTCAGGAATAATGTGAACAGCCAATTGTGAACAGCCAAGATAACAATGCCTGTCAAATAAAATATTGTGTCTGCAATATATTTTAACTGCATTGCTTTTGAAATGCCTTTAGCTTTGAAGATCAATATGGTAAAGGTCATTAGTATGTTCTTGAGAACAGCTAAAATTTCTAGTTATTCCCTATTTAATGTTTCATTAAAAACTCATTCAAAAACTGTTCAAGAGAACTATAAGGCCATTACCCTAGAAGTTTAGAGCTAGTTATATTACATGCACTTCAGACTTTACATTATTAATGACTTTCTTCTGTTATGCTGTGATGATTCAGACAGTGTGACAGAATGGAATGCAGAATATGGCAGGCGTCCTACATGACTCCAGTGTATTCTACAGCAAAGTAATAGCCATTTGTTAGAGCTGTGCATCATTTTCTATCTGCAACAAGGTGAATACATCTTTCAATTTACAGCAGACTGGTGTATTTGTGGTTTCTGTCTCAACATCAGTTTAAGTTACTGGCAGAGGGCCAAACTCTCGGCATTTGCTGTAAACCAATTTCATTATAAATGAATCTACTCATGACTGCATAGTAAAATTCTCTAGCCAGCATTTAACTCTGATAGATCTGCACTTAGTAATGATTAACCAGGAGCACCTTGTTTTGCATTGAAGGATAGACCATCAACTGATCAACTTAAGCTGGAATGAGATATCCACGAATAGTTGTTGACAACAGACTTGACTGGAAACCCACACCAAGGCTATTTACAAGAAGGGGATCAGCAGACTCTATTTTCTAAGGAAGCTGAGACCCTTCAATGTGTGCAGCAGGATGTTGGAGATCTTTTACCAGTCTGTTGTAGCGAGTGCAGTATTCTTTGCGGCTCTATGTTGGGGGAGCAGCACCCGTGCAGGTGATGCAAAAAAACTAAATAAACTCATCAGAAATGCTGGATCCATTCTTGGCTACAACCCGGACTCTTTTGAGTTAGTGGTGGAGAGGAGGTCACTAAACAAACTGTTATCCATTATGGACAATCTGCCACATCTTCTCCATAACCTACTGAATAAGCAGCAGAGCACTCTTTTGAACAGACTCATTCAACTACACTGTCAAAAGGATCGTTACAGAAAATCCTTCCTAACAAATGCACCTAGCATATACAACAGTTCATCTCTGTAGGACAGGAGAATACACATCATAGTACAATAGTCCCTGCTTTATATTTTTGTACATTATTATTGCACAGTTTTGCACATTAGTAAATTACTATCGTGTATATTATTCTGTAATTTATTATTAGTTAAGTCTGCATGCTGTTAAGTGTGTTTTTAAATGTTGCTACTGTAACAAAAGAATTTCCCACTTGAGATCAATAAAGTATTTATTATTATGATTAAAATTCTCTGAACGCTCCCAAACAAATACTGCACAGTGTAACATCAACCCTGGCACAACTGGTGCAGAGATTGTGATGCAGAAGAAGGATTGTCCACTCTAGGATGTACCCAGTCCAATTTCCTGACTGACCCAGAAACATTTCTTACCATTTTTCATTCCAGAGAAACACAATGAATGGCTTGATGCTGAAAAGAATTGCATTGTGTTATTTAAATTCCAAACAAGCAAACTTTAACAACAACATTCAAAGCCAGATTTTAAAGCACGAAACATGAATTGGCCAAAACAAGATTTAACACTGGTAGAGGTATTGTGGCGACCCATTTCCTGGCACATCCGAACCGACTCACAATTAGATAGCCTACGGGGGTTTGCGAGCACAGAGCTTTGGAGCCTCTGCGCCATGGGGGGCAGGTTGAGGGAGGCTTAAAAGTGAGGCTGAAGATTTCGAATAAAGTTTTTTCCTTCGACTGCAGTTACCGACTCCGTGTCGTAATTTTAGCGCTGCGTGTAGCACACCACTCCAATTGGTGACCCCAACGGTCCAAACGATTTCTGGACCAGAAATGACCGACGCCACCTCTGTTCATGGGGTTTCGTTGAAACTGCCGGGTTTCTGGACACAGCGCCCGAACCTATGGTTCCAGCAAGCCGAAGCCCAATTCCACGTTCGCCAGATCACCTCAGAAGACACCCGCTACTACTACTTGGTGAGCTCCCTCAACCAGGACACAGCGGCCCAGGTCGCGGAGTTCGTACAGTAGCCACCGGCAGACGGCAAGTACACGGAATTCAAAGCCCTGCTCCTCAGGACTTTCGGACTCTCACGGCGCGAGCGGGCTGCCCGTTTACTGCACCTGGAAGGCTTGGGCGACAGACCTCCATCGGCTTTAATGAATGAGATGTTGTCTCTGGCCGACGGACACACAGGCCTCATGTTTGAGCAGGCATTCCTGGAGCAGCTGCCCGAGGACATACGCCTGCTGCTGTCCGACGCGGATTTCAGTGACCCCCGGAAGGTGGCAGCCCAGGCGGACTTGCTGTGGAACGCCAAAAAGGTGAGCGGGGCTTCCATCGCACAGATCTCCCAGCCACGCTCCCGGCAGCAAACCAGTCCAGGCCCGGCCGCAGAGCCCGCCAACCCCCGGCCCAAGGAACACTGGTGCTTCTACCACCAGCGGTGGGGCGCAGAAGCCCGCCGTTGTCGCCCGCCCTGCAAGTTCCCGGGAATCGCCAGGGCCAGCCGCCGCTGATGGCTACGGCGGCTGGCCATCGGGATAGCCTCCTGTATGTGTGGGATAGAAGGTCGGGACGCCGGTTTTTGGTCGATACTGGGGCTGAGATCAGCGTTTTACCTCCGACGAGTTACGACACCCGCAGCAGGGCACCGGGTCCCCCCCTGAGGGCCGTGAATGGCAGCACAGTAAGGACCTATGGCACCCGTCAGGTGCAGCTACAGCTTGGCTCCAGCCAGTTCACGTGGAACTTCACACTGGCCGCCGTAGCCCAACCGCTTCTGGGTGCGGATTTTTTGCGGGCTCACAGCCTACTGGTTGACCTGCCCAGGAAGAGACTGGTACACGCCGAGACCTTTCAGACGTTCTCCCTGGGTGCAGCCCAGTTGCCAGCCCCTCACCTCAACTCCATCACGCTGTCCGACAACGACTTCACCAGGGTCCTGGCGGATTTCCCATCGGTTCTGGCACCGCAGTTCACAGCGGCCATGCCCCGACACAGCGTACAGCACCACATCCCGACCCAGGGACCACCCCTCCACGCCCGCGCTCGGCAGCTTCCCCTGGACAAGCTCCGACTGGCGAAGGAGGAGTTCAAGAGGATGGAGGAATTGGGGATCATCCGGCGGTCCGACAGCCCATGGGCCTCCCCCCTGCACATGGTGCCCAAAGTGACAGGGGGCTGGAGACCGTGCGGCGACTACCGCAGGCTGAACGAGGCTACCACACCGGACCGCTACCCTGTGCCGCACATTCAGGGCTTTGCAGCAAACCTGCACGGCGCACGGATCTTCTCCAAGGTAGACCTCGTCCGAGGGTACCATCAAATCCCGATGCATCCTGACGACGTCCCCAAAACGGCTCTCATCACCCCGTTTGGCCTTTTCGAGTTCCTCCGCATGCCGTTCGGCCTGAAGAATGCCGCACAGACGTTCCAGCGGTTAATGGACGCGATGGACCTGGACTTCGCGTTCATCTATTTGGACGACATCCTCATAGCCATCAGCAGTCGTCAGGAGCATCTGTCCCACCTCCGTCAACTCTGCGCCCGCCTGAGTGAGTACGGTCTTACAATCAACCCCGCCAAATGCCAGTTCGGACTCGATACCATTGACTTCCTGGGCCACAGGATTACTAAAGACGGGGCAACCCCTCTGCCCACTAAGGTAGATGCGGTCCGCCTCTTTCCCCGACCCACCACGATCAAAGGCCTTCAGGAATTCATAGGTATGGTCAATTTCTACCGCCGCTTCCTCCCTTCAGCTGCCCGGATCATGCGCCCCCTGTTCGCCCTGATGTCGGGTCCGAGCAAGGACATTACCTGGGACGAGGAGTCCGCCGCCGCTTTCGTTCAAACGAAGGAAGCTTTGGCGGACGCCGCAATGCTAGTACATCCCAGAATGGACGCCCCTACCGCCCTCACAGTGGACGCATCAAACACGGCAGTCGGTGGGGTGCTGGAGCAACTCATCGCAGGTCGCTGGCAACCCCTGGCATTTTTCAGCAAACACCTGCGACCACCCGAGCTCAAGTACAGTGCTTTCGACCGGGAACTGTTGGCGCTCTACCTGGCAATCCGGCATTTCAGGTACTTCCTAGAAGGTCGGCCCTTCACCGCGTTCACGGACCACAAACCGCTTACCTTTGCGTTTACGAAAGCGTCCGACCCCTGGTCGTCCCGCCAGCAACGCCACCTGTCCTACATCTCTGAATACACGACGGATGTCCGGCACGTCTCGGGTAAGGACAATGTCGTGGCGGATGCGCTCTCTCGCCCTACCGTTCATGCCCTTTCCCAAGGGGTAGACTTTGAGGCACTGGCAGAGGCGCAGCAGGCGGATGAGGAGATTCCGAGTTACAGAACCGCAGTCTCCGGTTTGCAGCTCCAGGACCTCCCCGTAGGCCCGGGTGAGAGGACCCTACTCTGTGACGTCGCCACCGGCCAGCCCCGTCCAGTCGTCCCGACAGCCTGGCGGCGCCGCGTTTTCGACTCCATTCATAACTTGGCGCATCCCTCCATCCGGACAACTGTCCGGGTGGTTTCCAGCAGGTTCGTTTGGCACGGACTCTGCAAACAGGTCAGTGAATGGGCCAAAACGTGCATGCACTGCCAGACGGCCAAGGTGCAGCGGCACACCAAAGCCCCACCGCAGCAGTTCCATCCCGCCCACCGGCGTTTCGACCACATTCATGTGGATATCGTGGGCCCCCTGCCAGTGTCGTGCAGAGCGCGGCACCTCCTGACTATCGTGGACCGGTTCACAAGATGGCCAGAGGCGGTCCCGCTCACCGACACCACCTCCGAATCTTGCGCCCGAGCCCTGATCGCCACCTGGATATCTCGCTTTGGTGTACCAGCCCACATTACCTCCGACAGAGGCGCCCAGTTCACCTCCAGCCTGTGGTCAGCTATGGCCAGCCTTTTGGGGACTCAGCTGCACCACACCACTGCCTACCACCCACAGTCGAACGGGCTAGTGGAGCGTTTCCACCGTCACCTGAAGTCGGCCCTCATGGCCCGTCTGCGAGGAGCCAACTGGGCGGACGAGCTTCCCTGGGTCCTACTCGGCATCCACACAGCGCCCAAGGACGACCTGCACGCCTCGTCGGCCGAGTTGGTATACGGCGCGCCCCTGGTCGTCCCCGGGGAGTTCCTACCAGCCCCAAGGGGGCAAGAGGAAGATCCCGCAGCAGTCCTGGGCAGACTACGCGAGAAACTCGGTAACCTGGCCCCCATACCCACTTCACAGCACGGGCGGCACCCGACCTGCGTACCCAAAGACCTACAGAACTGTAAGTTTGTGTTTGTACGAAGGGGCGGGCATCGGCCACCGCTGCAGCGGCCATACGAGGGGCCGTTTATGGTGCTCCGGAACAACGGGTCCACGTTCGTGCTGGACGTTGGGGGGAAAGAGGAGGTTTTCACGGTGGACCGACTCAAACCGGCCCATTTGGACCTGGCGCAACCGGCCGAGTTTCCGGCACCTCGGCGCAGAGGCCGACCTCCCAAGCAGGTTCTGGCCCAGACTGTGGACATTGGGGGGTGTATCGCCGGTTCTGGGGGGGGGGGGGGTTATGTGGCGACCCATTTCCTGGCACATCCGAACCGACTCACAATTAGATAGCCTACGGGGGTTTGCGAGCACAGAGCTTTGGAGCCTCTGCGCCATGGGGGGCAGGTTGAGGGAGGCTTAAAAGTGAGGCTGAAGATTTCGAATAAAGTTTTTTCCTTCGACTGCAGTTACCGACTCCGTGTCGTAATTTTAGCGCTGCGTGTAGCACACCGCTACAGTATGATATTTACTGGTAGAATGTAAGGGGGTTGAAAGGGTGATAGGTAATTATAGTAGACCTCATACCCATTTCATTTGCCAGGTAGTTTTAGGAAACAAGAGAAGAGAAACAGGGAGCAGGGCATTGATTTTTGCATCAGCTAAACTTCAGCCGTTCTGGAGTGATGAATTAGTCATTTCCAATGTCATTATGAGCTGTACATCAACCATGGGCAATCCTATTTCAGAGTTCCAGTATAATGATGTTTAGCAGAAAGCTCAATATGCCATCTAAAATCACAACAATGAATCAATTGGAATGCACAGATTGATCTTTTGATCTTCAAACATGAACACATTTCAACCATTTTCAATTAGGAAAAGATCACAACAAGTTGTCTTAACAACTTGGAAATCCATGTATAATTAACAAAGGTTAAAAAAATCAAGAATTCCCTGTTTTAATTTGTCAGGATGTTTAGAGATTTACCAGGAGGTTGCCTGGATAGGAGTGTATTAGACATAAGGAGAGGTTGGACAAACTTGGATTGCTTTCTCTGGAGTTCTGGAGGATGATAAAAGTATATTAACTCATTAGATGCACAAATGGTCATTTTCCAAGGATGAAAATGTCAAATGCTTAGAGAATGTATGTTCAAGATGAGAGGGAGAATGTTTAAAGGTGATTTCTGAGGCGTTTTTTTTTACATGGAGAGAGGTATGTGCCAGGAATGCACTGCCAGAAGAGGTGGTGAAGCAAATTTTATGAGGCATTTGGACAGAAACATGAACAGATGGGGAATAGAGGGATACAGACTGATGGGATTAGGTTAGATTGATTTTATGGTCAGCACAGACATGGTGGGCTGAGGGGCTTGTTCCTGTGCTGCACTGTTTTATATTCTGTTCTATGTTCCATGCATGATGTACTTAGGCAAGGATTGAACAGAATAGCATCAGGTCATTCATCACAATACATCTTCTGCAATATTGCAGCAGGTTGACTGCTATGTTCACCTGAATAGCAAATGCTTTTACATAAGTAGTTCAGAGAAGATATGCCATAAGATGTTCAGTGAATTAGTGATATACAAGGAAAAAAGGACTTTGTGTATATCTCATTTGCAATGTGCAACGTTAGCGGGATTTTACTCAGCCATTTTTACCTTACTCTGTAATGATTCTAAACAATAGCTTACACTTGCTCCTGAATTGAAAATCCAGTTAATTGCTTGTTGAGCTCAATAGTTACTGCTTCCTTCCAGTTCTTGACAATTTATTACATCAATTCTCAACACATTGTGAAAGAAAGTTGTTTCCAAAATTCAATATTGTCTTCGGTTAGTTTGTATTGAATAAAGCTTATCTGTTTCTACTTAATTGGAAAATAAAGTTGTTTTTGCATCCTAAAGTTATCAGAGTACCAAATTCAGCAAAGGCATATTCTTATATTTATTTAAAAATTATAAGTAGTAAAATTCAAATACTGTAGATGTAATGATTTTAAACTTAAATTTAGATGGTCAGTTTCTTCAATCGAGTTTTCCATTTCTCTTCAGATTTTGCACATGACTGTGAGACTTTGGGAAAAATTTACAGCCACAATGATACAACAAAACTGCAGATAAAAACCTAGCCAGGAGGAAGTTCTTTCAGTTGATATTAATTTATCAATAAATACCACCTCTAATTGATTATGAAATGGAGTCATCCTAGATAAAAATATTCCTTTTGCTTGAAGATTCTCAAGTGCAGCGCTCAGATTTCTTAGAGATAAATGAGTCCTTTCCAAATAATGTATACACACAGAAATATAATCTGTATTTCTTTAAAATCTGTATAATAAGAAACCCAAATATTTTTCAGGTAGTAACTGAAACAGAATTGAACTAAAGTCCCCTCACATAACTCATCAAATGTTTGCCTTGACAGCGGCAAATCTAAAATCAGACTGCATGGTTGGTCTCAAGAAACATCAACATGGTACAATATTTATGTTGTTGCTTGTTTAAGATTATGCAACACTGCCATCTATTGTTTACAAACTGCATTTGCTTCTCCCAAACCATTTAAAATGGAGGGATCAGCTCATGGATTTGATACTATAATGCCAGAGTCAGATTTATCAAATTCTTCAGTATTTTTGCTCTTAAGTTTAAAATCATTCTCTTTCTCATTCTTATCCCAGATAATGTTCAACCTTCAGTAAGGCTGGAAAGCATTGGAATAAATTCACAAACATCTCCCTGTCAATGGCCAACAATAAATAGTAATTTACCTCAGAATTATTGCAGTATTCCACTGATCTCTAACTACTTTTCTGCTAATGACTTTGTCATAAATGTCATTCAAAACTCCATATTCACAGGAGTGGATAGGAGCAGGCGTAGATATTTGCCAAAACGTGGGCATTCAAACATGCCCATAAGCAGCCTCCTGCTAGAAGCACCTGTGTGAATTTGCACAAGCATAAAGAATATGTTCTTTTTTCAGCCCTGTGCAGGTCTCTCTGACCCCTGGAGGCACCTCTCATTCAATTGCAACATTTCCCTAAAGCAAGAAGAATGTTGCTTATATTGCGGTGTAATCCTTTATAAAGTGGTTGTAAAGATCGTGCCTGCTGTGTCTCACACACAGAACTGCAGGAACTACAACACATCAATAGGGTTACGGCCACTGAAACCGGTTTCATCATTACATTATGCAGAGAAACACAACGGTGTTTCACTTTTCTGAATTTCACACAAAGTTCGTGGTCCTTATGCAACTTTTGAAAACAATGTTAGGGTGACTCACAACATTGCTTTAATGCCAAAAATATAGCATAGCAACTTCTAGACCAGACTGTCTGTTGAAAACATTATGTTATGAGTTGGTTGAAGGATTCCACTAAACTCACCAAACTGCATATGCTCGAGTAATCAAAGTCAGATTGCTCAGGAAACAAGAGTCCTTTTAATCAGCAGAGGTACAATAACTTCTATTGTGCTTGGCGGCTGTCTGACTGCTATCACTGATTTAATGGGCAAGGTTAGAAATGTGCATGGTATGTGTAATTGGGAATTACAAAGTATTTTTCTAAAATGAGCAAATATTCTAATTATAAACCTTTTAAACGATGATCTCTGAAGGTCTGTTTCCATTTTCCTTCAGGTTGAACGGGCTACTTGTGTCCTCCAGATGGCATCATCCAGGTCACACAAAGAGCAAGAATTGCATTTGAAAGGAAATTGGGATCAGAGAGGGATGAAGTGGGAAGAGAGAGAAGAGGGAAGAATGTTTTTTTGATTCTAAGAACTTACATTTTGCTTTACTTTTTAGATTGACTGCTTTAATATGCTTTTTTAAGCTTCTTCACTTTTAACTGCCAGTATACTACATTGGAACAGCACAATGGCACAGATCACAGATCTGCTGCAACACATACAAAAAGCCGGAGGTACTCAGCAAGTCAGGCAGTGTTTAAGGTGTACGAGATGGTGGGTTACTTTGCCACTCATAATTGCCTCCCTAGAGTATAGGTGGGTAGTACGAATCCCTGGGGAGATAACTGGAGTATGAGGAGAATAAAATGAGATTGGTGTTTGATGTAGGCACAAATGAGCCTGTTTCAGCTCCGTATGCATCTCTGATCTCAAAACAAAAGCAAGTAAAGAGGATTTTAGTTCAAATTACTGTCATATATAAAGCTTAAAAATAAATTTAGAGACAACTTACAATACAGTTTTATTCAGTGGTTAGTTTAGGCAGGAATGTAAGCAGGCATTTAAACCTAACTACTGTCAGAAGGGCACATTTTAAAGCAATGCAAGCTTAAGCGTGCATTCTTAATAACAACAGTATGTCCTCCTCTACAACATAGGCATTGTCCCTAAGATCACAAAATATTATATTTTCAACTGCATTTAGAGATAAAATTCCAGATTGCAAATATCTATTAAAAACAAAGTGAATTTAAAAATATGTTTTAAACAGTGGATAAATTTACAAATCAATAACTATTGAAATTATAGTCTAGTTTTGCCATTAGTTTGACTATCAAGGTAATGGATAATGACTCATTAATATGTGTTTTCTATATGATGATTGTTCCTGACCTTGGCCACATTATGATTTATCCCTACAGCATCATGAGTAAGATATCACGTTTCTAGAAAATCCTGATAAGGTGCCTCATCCTGTTAGGTTTTTCTGCTAGCAAAGCAGTAACACTACATGAGGGAATCATGATCTGGCACATTTTGTCATAAAATGATTACGATATTATAAACTTGCTGTTCATTGAGGAAATAATCGCAACGTCAGTGTTTAACCAATTATGATTTATATATTATGCAGCAGAGAACTCAAGCGTGAAAGATATTTTTGTAAGACTAGCCTCAAATCTGAAGTATGAGCAGAAGATTCCAAGCGAAGAAGATCTTGGACATAATTTGCTGTCAGCAGCCATTTTTCCCTGAAAGTAAATTTCAGCAATCACATCAGAGGTGTAAATGTGTGCCAATATTAATATTTGTTACTTTGCTAGAAATTCAAAGTATTAAATGCTTTATCATTGACACAAATTGTCTGCTTTTATTTACCTTTCAGGCGGCCATTTTCTGAGATAAATTCAAAACCAAAAATATAGTGTCATATTTGGTTTTAAGTTATTCCAAAAATATTTTCACTACTCTTGCCAATTTTTAACAGCATATACAATTAAAAATGTATTTTAATACAATTTGGTTTTGCCACAAAATAATTTCACTCAAAAACAGTGGTTTAACATGAGATCTAACGAATCTCATGACAAGTCACTGCCAATATTCAGGAATCAGATTTATATGCTGATGTTTTATTATCCTCCACCATCACAATGCCCTCTCTCCCCATTTACACCTGCTCAAACATTCACAAACCATCATATAATAGTTAATTTATTTGTTATGATTTGCATGCTCATTCCTGGTTTCCTTTAGTTTTCATTCCTTTTGTCAGGATTAAACTAATTTGACAGAAGACTAAAGTGCTTTGAATGGAGAGCACCACAATCTAATGCATTTTCTAATAGGGTAGTGCAGTTCTAATGTACATGACATCATACTTCCAGTTACAAGATACTCTTGTTGACATACTTTGTCCTTGGCTGCAGTTTTACTTAACTTGGGTTTCACAGCATAAGATTGTTGAAGGCACATTCCTGTTCTATTACACAAAATTATTGGCTGTAAATTACTAAGTATTATTATAGTCTATGTGCTTAAATTAAATTGATCAATTTGCCCATTAGATATTAATGAATGGACTGTTGTATGAAATGCCTGAACTTTGACATATAAATCTACAATAAACTTAATTAGTGAAAATCACACTGTTAGATTATTCCTCCAGTGTAAATATAGACAATAGAATTCTGAAAGGTCACCTTAAAATTACCTAAATGCTTTTAATGAGCCCTTTTCTCTGCTATCCCTCAGGTGCTTGGTGCCAGTTACAAAAGGATAATGGATTTCACTGTTGAAATTTAAGCCTATTTATTCACTTCTTGGCCTCTTACTACCCCTGCTTCCTGGTTACATCCAGCTCACTGTCTGCACAGTGAGCTATTGTTTCTCTTTCTTCATTGAAGTGTTCACGGGTCTCATCTCCCCAGTTAGATTTACTTCATAGCTCAGTATGTGACCACTTAACATGAATGGTCTGCACCCTCTTCTCATATGCTCCTATCTCTTTCCATATTTCCATGAAGAAAGAACATCTTCAAAAGGTGATGCCTCAAAAAGGTGGCATCCATCATTTAAGGACCACCCCCACCCCCCACATCAACCAGGACCCCAGGATGTGCTCTCTCTTTCTCTCTTCATTACTATCATTAGGGAGAAGGTACAAGGGCCTGAAGACCTGCACTCAATGTTTTAGGAACAGCTTCTTCCCCTCTGCCATCAGATTTCTGAACTGACAATTATCCAATCCATCAACACTACTATTTTCCCCCACCCTGATCTTCTGCCCACTCTGGACCTTTTCATTGCCAACTGCCAACGGGACATCAACCATCTCAACACTCCTCTCTCCAATTCCAACCTCACTCCTTCCGAACGTTCTGCTCTCCACTCCCTCTGCACTAATCCTCACCTCACTATCCAACCCGCCGATAAAAGGGGTGCTATAGTAGTCTGGTGGACTGACCTCCACTTTGCCAAGGCCCAGCAACAACTCTCAGACACTTAACCCTTGAACAGGATCCCACTAAGGACTACCAAGGCCATTGTCTCCCACACCACCACTGACCTTATTAGCTCTGGAGATTTCCTCTCCACTGCCACCAACCTCATAGTTCCCGCACCACATTTCTACCTCCTACCCAAGATCCACAAACCTGCTTGTCCAGCTAGACCCATTGTTTCAATTGCTCCTGCCCCACTGAACTCATATCTGCATACCTCAACTCTGTTTTATCCCCCTAGTTCAGTTCCTTCCTACCTACACCCATGACACCTCACATGCTCTGGATTTTTTCAATAATTTCAGGTTCCCTGGACCCCATGATCTTATTTTCACTGTAGATGGCCAGTCCCTGTACACCTCCATCCCCCACCAGGAAGGCCTCAAAGCTCTCCATTTCCTTCTGGACACCAGATCCAACCAGTTCCCCTCCAGAAGGAAATGGAGTTATCCTAACTCTTAATAATTTCTCTTTTGGCTCTTCCTACTTCCTTCAAACAAAAGGTGTAGCCATAGATACTCGCATGGGTCCCAGTTAAGCCTGCCTGTTTGTTGGCTATGTGGAACAGTCCATGTTCCAAGCCTACACTGGTGACCGTCCCACAATTTTCCTTCGCTACCTTGACGACCGCATTGGTGCTGCTTCCTGCACCTATGCCGAGCTCGTCAACTCCATCCACTTTGCCTCCAATTTCCACCCTGCCCTCAAATTTACCTGGTCCATTTCCAACACCTCCCTCCCCTTTCTCTATTTCTGGAGACAGCTTATCTACCGATGTCTATTACAAACCTATGGACTCTCACAGCTTCCTGGACTATACCCCTACCCGCCCTGTTACTTGTAAAAATGCCATCCCCTTCTCTCAATTCCTCCATCCATACTCTCAAGATGAGGCTTTTCATTCCAGAACGAAGGAGATGTCCTCCTTTTTCAAAGAAAGGGGCTTCCCTTCTTCCACCATCAACGCTGCCCTCAACCGTATCTCTTGCATTTCAAGCACATCTGTTCCTACCCCATCCTCCAGCCACCCTACCAGGGAGAGGGTTCCTCTTGTCATCACCTACCACCACACCAGCCTCTGAGTCCAGCACATAATTCTCCGAAACTTCCCCATCTCCAACAGGATCCCACCACCAAGCACATCTTTCTCCCACTTTCAGCTTTCAGCAGGGATCACTCCCTACATGACTCCCTGGTCCATTCATCCCTTTCTCCACCCCCCCCCCCCCCCGATCTCCTTCCTGGTACTTATCCTTGAAAGCACAACAAGTGCTACATTTGCCCCTACACCTCCTCCTTCACTACCATTCAGGGCCCTAAACAGTCCTTCCAGGTGAGGCGACACTTCACCTGTGGGTCTGTTGGGGCCATATACTGTGTCTGGTGCTCCCGCTGTGGCCTTTTATATACTGGTGAGACCCGATGCAGACTGGGAGACCGTTTCACTGAGCACCTACGCTCTGTCTGCCAGAAGAAGAAGAATCTCTCAGTGGCTACTCATTTTAATTCCACGTCCCATTCCCATTCCGATATGTCGATCCATGGCCTCCTCTACTGTCACTATGAGACCACACTCAGGTTGGAGGAACAACACCTTTTATTCTGTCTGGGTAGCCTCCATCCTGATGGCATGAACATTGATTTCTCAAACTTCAGATAATGCCCCACATCCCCCTCCCCTCACCAGTCCCCAACCCCTTTTCCCTCTCTCACCTTATCTCCTTGCCTGCCTGTCACCTCCCTCTGGTGCTCCTCCCCCCTTTCTTCCTTCCACGGTCTTATGTTCTCTCCTATTGGACTCTCCCTTTCTCCAGCCCTGTATCTCTTTCACCAATCAAATTCCCAGCTCTTTACTTAATCCCTCCTTCTTCATGTTTCACCTATCACCTTGTGTTTCTCTCTCCCCTTCCCCCACCTTTCAAATCTACTCCTCAGCTTTTTTCCTCCAGTCCTGCTGAAGGGCTTCGGCCCAAAACCTCGACTGTACTCTTTTCCACAGACACTGCCTGGCCTGCTGAGTTCCTCAAGCATCTTGTGTGTGTTGCTCTCTTTTTACAAACCTTATTTAATGACATTTATTTATAATTTACAGTATAGTTGTGTGTATTGTACTGTACTGGTGCTACAAAACAATAAATTTCACAACATATGTCAGTGACATTAAACCTGATTCTGATTCTGATTCTTCCCAGAGTTACATGAATCCAAATCAGAATCAGATTGATTATCACTGGCTTATGAATGTGACATGAAATTTGTTGTTCCAGCTACTTCTTAAGAAACTAATCTATACTAATCTAAGTATAGATCGTTGGAAGAATGAAATTTCCAGCTGTATTCTGCTTGAAAAAATTACTTATAATTTAAGAGATAAATATGAAACATTTTTGAAAATTTGGCGCCCTCATTTACAAAAAACAGGATTAAATATATAGGTGCTCCGAAGCTAAAGTTATTGGTTATCTGGGTAAAGAAATAAATATATATATCTAAAAGTGATTTTGAATTCCATGGAGCATGTGGGGATCTCCCGATATCCAGGCACTCTTTCTTTCTTTCTTCATTTTTTTTCTATAGGGATGTTAGGGGGGAGGGGCTAAGGGGAGGGGGGAAGGGTATATTTTTTTTCTTTTTTTTCTTTCTGTAATTATTTGAAAACTCAATAAAAAAAAGTTTAAAAAAAACTAATCACCAATCTTCTTTCTGCTACAACTGCTGTTCCATTTCTTATTGTGGTGAACTACATATACCTGTCTGGACACGTCCCCCGCTGACCGCTCCTGTGGCTCCTCCCACAGACCCCGGTATAAAGGCGATTAAGGCCTGAGCCCGGCCCTCATTCTCCAGGATGTAGTATGGTGGTCAACTACTGCTTGTTCTTTCTTCCAGTCAATAAAAGCCGATATCTCGACTTCACATCTCAGAGAGAGTTATTGATGGTGCATCACTTATCTCCAACTTTCACTTCCCATTCAGCTTCAGGAAGTGCTACATTTTGTCCACTTGATCCGGTTTCCATCCAGACCACAGAACTAGCACAATATTCTATAGAACTGGCACAGTAAATTTCCCATTTGTACAACCATATCCTGTTCTTCCCCTGTACATTTTGCTGGCATCATTCTAACCCAGTTGCATTCCTACCTACCAAAATGTCATGCATATTCATGGAAAGACTCCTTCTGTATCCCTACAATCATCCACAATGTGCATTGGAATTCCTTCAGTTTTACTTCCTTCCTCTTCCTAGATTTTAATACAAATTCAACACAGTCATTCAGCTTAAATTTTGAATTGGACTTCAAATAATACAATGATACATCACCAGGATCAGGAGCTTCCTCCTTCAAAAGATGACTCTCCATCAAACCTGCCTCATTCATATCTAATCTTTGCAATATTTTCTTTTCTATTCACCTAGCTTTCCACTGCCATAAGCTTCAATCTGTTAAGAATTAAACTAGCCTAGCCAACTTTTCACTCGCTTATCACCTCATCCTGCTCAGCTTGATTGACAGGGTGATCACTCATTTTCCAAGCTTTCCAGACATTATTCATCGACCATGAGCTACGGTTCCTTCAGTTTCAGGCTACGTCCACACTAGACCAGATTAATCCATAACCAAAGCTTTTTCTCTTCGTTTTGACCCTCCGTCCACACTGAGACAGCATTTTCCTCCCCCCGAAAATGGAGCTTTTCTAAAACACCCTCCAGAATGTGTAAATTTGAAAACGCCGCTTGGACAGAGCAGTGTGGATGGGGTAACCGGAGATTTCCAGAAACACTGTCATGACGTGCCGAAACAGATGGCAGCATTTCATTGTTTTCTTGAACGCAACCCCCCACACATCCTAACAATTTCAGAACAGACGGCAAAGAGACTGAAGCCAGAAGAGTTAGAAATGTACTCACCAAATACTTTGACCCATAACTTACTGAATAAATAAATATACTCACTTTGCCCTGTTTTCTGTCCTTGCTTGTCTGAAGGTGGTTTACCTACTTACCTATCGAGCCAAGGTGGAAGTCCAGGCTAACCAGAGGGATGCCAGTCGACTATGGCAGGGTCTAAATGAGATCACTGGGCACAAGGAAAAGGCTGGGGATATCAATTGTTACATATTCAGGCAACAATAAATATATGAGTTTGGCAAGGGTTTTTATAACAAACAACACGTTTATTAAACACTGAAAACAAACCCCCAAAAGTAAACAAACACTAACGTAACCGGAAATCAGCTGCTGTGCGGCAGCTCAAACAGTTCTTAAAGCGATGTTGCAAAAACAGTTCTTTTAAGTCGGATTGCCAAAAGTTCAAAATGCTCACAGTCCATTTAAAAGGAGAGACTTTATAAGATGATTTAAATTCTCTTTCACGTCTTCTTGCTTCAGTCCCCGACGTCAAACTTTTCCCACGAAGAATTTACGAAACGAAACAGCTTAGAGGCACTGACATTTCCTTTATCACACTGTCCTCAATCTTCTGCTATCCCGCAGAGATTAACATGAGAACAGTCAACGAATTCCTTCCAAGTAAGGATTAAACAAGGTCGAACCCGTTTCACCGTCGAAAATCGATTCTCCTCGATCTTTAACTCCCAAACTCCGATCTTCATTCTCCACTGATCCTCAACTAGCAGTATTGTAAAGAAACTGCTGGCAATGACCTTTTAAACTTTAGGCATTAGATAAAAACTTCATCCTTCAACAAAACTGTGTCATCACATTAAATCACGCAGTGGCATGTAGTCAATATGGCAAATCCAGCCACGAACTGCCCCTCCTCACAGGGTGGGGTCTTCCTTTTATAGCTTGTAAAAAAACCTGTCACATGATCTCTACTGGTGGGAAAATGACATCACTCCACCATCACAAGACCATTACCTCAAGTCCAGTATAGCTTCAACCCCTGTCACGTGACAAGGGTACCACTGTCATGTCATGAGTACGTAACACAATAACTGTAGCGTTTCTCTTCCTGACGAACTTAACGTATTCTACGCAAGATTCGAACAGAAGAGGAGCATCCCGCCTCCTCTGGATGAACCGGACCTGGTGGCATCAAGATTCATTGTCACCGAGGAAGACGTTAGAAGAGCCTTCCTGAGATAAATCCAAGGAGGATGATGGGCCAAGATGGGCCTGTGCAAGTGAGCTAGCTGGAGTGTTTGCTGACATCTTCAACTGCTCCCTGCTTCAGTCTAAGATCCCCTCGTGTTTTAAGAAGGCAACAATAGTGCCGGTGCCGAAGAAAAGCAAGGTGGCATGCCTGAATGACTACCGACCTGTGGCTCTAACATCAATTGCTATGAAGTGCTTTGAGCTACTGGTTATGGCACACATCAACCATAATCTACCAGTCAACCTTGACGCTTTGCAATTCACCTACCGGAGCAACAGGTCAACGGCAGATGCCATCTCTCTGGCACTACATTCCTCCTTAGAACACCTGGAGAATAAAGACGCATATGTAAGGCTCCTTTTCATCGACTACAGCTCTGCCTTTAATACCATCTTTCCAAATAAACTGATTCCTAAGCTCCAGAACCTGGGTCTTAGCACTCAGATCTGCAGCTGGATCTTCAACTTCCTCACAGACAGAACCCAGACTGTAAAAATAGGGGACAAGCTCTCCTCCACAATCACTCTGAGCACCGGTGCCCCACAAGGCTGTGTACTCGGCCCCCTGCTGTACTCACTGTACACCCACGATTGTGTTCCCATGTTTCCATCGAACTCAATATATAAGTTTGCTGATGACACCACAATTGTAGGCCGTATCTTGGGTAATGATGAGTCTGAGTACAGAGAGGAAATTAAGAACCTGGTGGCATGGTGCGAAGACAATAACCTATCCCTCAACGTCAGCAAGACGAAGGAATTGGTTGTTGACTTCAGAAGGAGTAGCGGACCGCACGACCCCATCTACATCGGTGGTGTGCAGGTGGAACAGGTCAAAAGCTTTAAGTTCCTCGGGGTGAATGTCACAAATGACCTGACTTGGTCTAACCAAGCAGAGTACACTGCCAAGAAGGCCCACCAGCGCCTTTACTTCCTGAGAAAGCTGAAGAAATTTGGCCCGTCCCCTAAAACCCTCACTAATTTTTATAGGTGCACCGTAGAAAGCATTCATCTAGGGTGCATCACAACCTGGTATGGAAGTTGTTCTGTGCAAGACTGGAAGAAGCTGCAGAAGATCGTGAACACAGCCCAGCACATCACACAAACCAATCTTCCGTCCTTGGACTCACTTTACACTGCACGCTGTCGGAGCAGTGCTGCCAGGATAATCAAGGACACGACCCACCCAGCCAACACACTTTTTGTCCCACTTCCCTCCAGGAGAAGGTTCAGGAGCATGAAGATTCATACAGCCAGATTTGGGAACAGCTTCTTTCCAACTGTGATAAGACTGCTGAACAGATCCTGACCCGGATCTGGGCCATACCTTCCAAATATCTGGACATGACTTGCACTACCTTACTTTCCCTTTTCTATTTTCTGATTCTGATTTATAATTTAAATTTTTCATATATTTACTTCGATTTGTACTTCAGGGAGCACGAAGCACAGAAACAAATATCGCTGTGATGATTGTACGCTCTAGTATCAATTGTTTGGTGACAGTAAAGTATAAAGTAAAGTATTTATGCCAGTACTTCTCTGACAATAGATGTATAACAGCCTAATGTAACATTGTATGGAAATACAAGATAACACTGATGCAGACATGTTTTATGCATTTAACAAGGTGCTTTATTAGTGCAACAGAGTTAGTCAGTTTTTCAATGTTCGTCGTCAGCCAGGTCATACTGTCCGTGAACTCCCTATCAGTTGCCTCCATATGCTACAGTATTTGTTTTTTTTAGTTTTAAGTCCTTCTGCACGAGAGCCAACAGTTATCCATTGTTTGGCAATTTCCTTTCAAGATTTTCTAGTCTGTAACTGAACAAACGTGCACTTTCACAGCGAGTTTCAACACCAAACATGTCAATTGTTTTCTGTAGATGTGTCCTGCGCATGCCCAGTAGGAGGAGATTCGCCCAAACACCCGTTTTAATGTGGACAGAGGTATTTTCAAAAACACCTGGTGTAGACGCCTATTGTTTCTACACAAAACCGGCATTTTCAAAATTATCTGGTCATATGTGGACGTAGCCTCAGCTGGCTGTGTGTCTCCCACTCCCTCCATTGCCATCCCAGGCAGATTCTTCAGGTGTTTGATTTAGTCAATATTTTTATCCCAAATTCAAACTCATTTTTATACCTTCCACACACTTCTACAATTTTTCATCGGATATGCAGTATCTCTTTAACCACAGTTGTTATCCACAAATTTCTTCCTCTTCCTCCCTACCTCTGAAAACCACAAAAATGCATTCCTCCACTCCATCATAAACTATAAATTACTCCAGAAACTTTTGTTAAGTTACTTGTCTGTTCTGAACAAATACAGGTAGATTCATTTCATAATGAAAATATTCTTTTGTGGTAGTTGCAGCTGTGCAAATAGTAATCTAAGTTATTAGAATCAGAATCAGGGTTATTGTGAAATTTTCTTTGCAGCAAATGTTTTTATTTGCAAATAGTCTATTTAGTTGAAAGACATCAAAATGTTGATTCAATTGGTAAATGTTTATCTCCATTTTCAATAATTTTATCAATATGTTAATTTGAACACATAATATATACTGAAATATTGGAGTTTCTTTCCATATAATTGCAGGGTGAAGATTGTAATGCCTTGTTTTTATGGTTGTTCAATTGCTCTGCCTGCCATTTGAGATATTAAGCCTCAGCTCCATGTGCCTTGGTATCATACTTGATCCCAAGATGAGTCTTAGATCACACTTAAGTGCCAAGTCCCACTTACTAACATCATCTAATTGTGTCCTTGCTCTGGATAAAAGTGAGGCACCATCATGTCCTCTCAGAGGGAGCCTGGGCACATCCCCAAAAGCCCTGGAAGAAGGACACTACCGCTGGCGCCATGACCAGGTGCTGAAGGCAGTGGCAGAAAGTATCTCCTTGACCATTAACAACAGTCGGCACCTCTGCCAATCCAGAAAGCCCATGGTCTTTGTCAAAGCTGGAGACCAACCACAGCCTCAGCCCAGATCACCAGCAGGCTTGCTCGCCACAGCGTCTGACTGGCAGCTGAAAGTCGATCTTGGCAAGCAATTAAAGATCCCTGACTTCATGGTGTCATCATCCCTGAGGCCTAACATGGTAATTCTGTCAGAAACCACAAAACAAGTGGTCATGGTAGAACTGACAGTTCCTTAGGAGACCAGATTGAGGAGGCGTTTGAGTGTAAAAAAGTCAAATACCAGTAGCTGGTAGAGCAGTGCCAGAGACAGGGGTGGAAGGTGCAATGTGAGCCTATAGAGGTGGGGTTTAGAGATTTTGCTGACTGCTGCTGTGAAAAACCTGCTCTCTCCTCGGCATTACAGAGGCTGAACAGAAAAGAGCCATCAGGACTGTCACAGAGGCAGCTGAGTGAGCCTCCAGATGACTATGGAAAAAGAGGTGTGAGCTACGGACTGATGCTGTTGGAACACAAGCCAGGGTCTGATCAACACTGCCTGAGTCACCTGGGCGAGAGTGCCTGATGTTGAAAGACCCAAAACACTCGATGACCCCAGGTTACCTCACTGATGATGTGTCCCAGAGCATCCTAGGATGTATCTCAGCATCACGTTGATTTCTTTTTAGCTGACCTCTAACCTTCCATAATTTTATAACCATCCAAATCTTCATTTTCCATTACTTCACGAGCGCAAGTTTGGTTCACTATTCATCCTTATGCTCACTGATCTATGGTGAATGTTTGACAAATAGCCTCCCGATTTTAAAAATTGTTGCTTGTTTTCAAATCCCTCAGTCGCCTTCTATGTGGTAAGAAAATAGACTATAAGATATAGGAGCAGAATCAGGCCATTCAGTCTATTGGGTCTGCTCCTCAGATAGGAGAAATATAGGAAATACCTCTGTAACCTTCTTCCGTCCTTTACTGCTGTAACATTTCTGCATTAATCAAATTTTGCTCTTTGCTACCCTGTCACCAGTAGCCATATCTTCAACTGCCAAGGCTCTCAACTCTGGAATTTCCTCCCAACTTCAACCTCCTGGACTTTTCATCCCTATTTTAAGATGCTCTTTAAAACTGTTTCGATCAAGTTTTTGTGGCAGGAAAATTACCCTTCAATAGAAATGATTATTATTGATCTGATGCTTCAATACTGTTGCTCTCTCCACAGGAACTGCCTGATCTGCTGATAATTTCCAGCAGTTTTGGGGTTTTATTTCAGATTTCCAGCATCTAAAGTTTTTTTCTGTTTGCAACCTTTACCCAAGCCTTGTTCAGCTATGCCAGGGGTGGGCAAACTTTTTGACTTGTGGGCCACAAAGGGTTCTAAAATTTGACAGGTGGGTCGGACCAGGAGCAGATGGACGGAGTGTTTTGGTAATACACCTCATAAGAGAAAATAAAATATCATGGGATATGTAGAAAACATGTGCTTTAATTTCAATTGAAAATGAACAAATGCATTACAACAAAATATCTGTCTTTGAAGTCCCATGGTATTTAGCTATTTATTGAAATGACTTTTAAAACACTGAAAATTAAATGAATAAAATACAGCTTTTTTAATAGTAACAGTTATTATTTTAAAACACTGAAAATTCTGTTATCCTTCAAGATATTATCATCACTCTCCTCCTGACTGTCTTTATTTCAAAAACGGTAGGAGATGCAGGTCTACTTGTCCTGCTCCTTCTTATTCAATTGTCCCCTGTGCCAAAACTCAACAACGACCAGCACAAAGACAGAACAATGACAGCGCGCCAGTATACGGAGCGCGTTATTTGATCTGGAGCGCATTTTTTATTTTGAGAACGTACGTGCACCTGCGCACTACTCATGTCCATCACTTAACAGAAATGACATGTAACATGTAAGGCTTATTGAAAAAAGTATTTTCAAATGCATTTTTTACATAACACAACAAAGAAACTTATTTTTAATTTCAGTGGGAACTGTGTTGTTGGTCTCCCTTTTTAGCCAGCGCATCAAAGTCTGGATTTAGTTTTGTTGTGGCGATTCTCAGGATGGATCTGAGGTGTTGGTCAGTTAACTTGGATCTGTGGCTGGCTTTGTTGATGTTCATGACGCTGAACGCCTGTTCACACAAATAGGTCGAGCCAAACAAAGAGTAAAGCGCAAATGTGGAGTAATACGCTGCACCTCAACAAAGGTCAATGTATATAGAGTGCGTCATCTATTGGGAAAACGCCAGAATTGCGGGGAAAAAATGTTAACAAGGTTTATTAATATAATTTCATCAAGTTCTGCGGGCCGGATTAAAAAGCTTAACGGGCCACATATGGCCCGCGGGCCGTAGTTTGCCCATGCCTGAGCTATGCTAAAAATCAGTTTATCAGTGTTATTCCTATATTGTTTTCACCATTTTACAAAGTTAATGCTGCTATTCAAGAACAAAACTTCTAAAAAAAATTTATTTCCAAGCTTGCAAAGATCCAAATCAACACACACAGAATGCTGGAGGAACTGAACAGGCCAGACAGCATCTATGCAAAAGAGTACAGTCGACATTTTGGATCAAAGCCCTTCAGCAGTACGAATCCCTAGCAACGTTTTCCAAATGAGTGAATGATTTTCCTTTGCCTTGGCTAAAATTCTTCCTACAGCAGTTCTTTCAAAACCTGTTAGATATTCACTTCATTATTTGTAAGACTTGGCTATGAGCATTTGGCTATCATGTGTCCACAAGCCAATGGTGACTATAACTCCCCATCAATAGCAAATAAACATGGGCTATGCAGAGTCCATGAAGCAGCAAGTGGATCCTATATTAGAAACTCCTAATCTTTCTCTCTTAAAGATCACACCTACCTTAATTCAGGAAAAATATGCATTAAGCAAAATTCACTGATACAGTATGTGACTTTGTCTTTTTGTTCAAACTGGGTTTTTTAAATAAAAATTGTGTATAATTTATGTTTAATTTCTGTTTTCCTTGTAAATATTATGTATCTGATTCTATATGTCTGCAATGCTGCTGCAATGCTGCTGCAAGTAAGTTTTTATGTGTACTTGTGCATTTGACAACTTTGACATTTTTATGGGAATTTTGGGAAAAAGAAATCCCAACATCATGTGACATCATCAAGAACCTTGACCTGAAATGTCAACTTTCTGCTTCTTACGTAGTCGCTACAGACTCATGAGGTTCCTCCAGCATCTTGTGTGTGCTAATCGTTGGCACATTCAGTGGTACACTGAAGCAAATAACAATCTGCTGAAAGTACCCAGTGGGTTGAGCAGCATCTAATCATATATCATATGATGATGTGCTGAGCTAACTAAACTAGTAATTAAGAGCTTAACTAAACTTGTCCCTTCTGCCTTCATAAGTTCATATTCTTCCATTCTCTGCATATTCACGTGCCTTTCTAAGAATCTCTTAAACGTCTGTTTGCCTCCACTACCACTCCTGGCAGTGCATTCCAGACAGCCACTACTCTATGTGTAAAAAAAATTTGCTCTACAACTTGACTTTGCCCCTCTCATTTTAAATGTATTCCTTCCAGTATTAGAAATGTACTGGCTGCCTACTCTGTCTATATCCCACATAAACTTTTGTGAAGCACGCACCAAAACAGACGTCAAGTGCTGCTGTAAGGTCATCAACTCAGTGAAAGATGCCCTTTGGTCTGCGTGAAACTTGTTGATCTTGCCGCACAGCAAAGATGTCCCTAAGGGAATAGTGCCGGAGAACTACTGATACACTGAAGCTGGGTGCAGTATATGTAAAGGCTCGGTGGGGAAGAGCCACAATCTAAGCTGCTTCTGCGATCGCACGGGGCGGGGAAGCCCCTCAAATAATGAAAGGGTGTATCACCTTGTGGAGACGACGACAAGAGTGGCTATGGTGATATGATTTTAAAAAATAAGCTAACACGACTGAATGCAATGACCACCAACGTAAAAGTTGTTTGTTTTTTCGAATAAAGTTTAGTTTTGAAATATAACATAAATAAACTTTTATAAAGTCTTCCCTCCGCTTTTATATCCTATCCGATATAATAGGTATAAGATGCCGCTTGACCTGCTGCGTTCTTCCAGCAGATTATTTGTTGCCCCAGATTCCAGTATCTATCGTCTCTCACGTCACCGATGGTACAGCGGATTGGGTTACAGGAAAGCTCCGCGCATGCATAGTTTGGGGCGCGAGTTCGGCAATGCTCGGTTCCGCTCGGCTCCTCTCGTGGTTGTCCTCATCCGAGCTCCCGTATTACCCGGCGTGCAGCTTGAGGCAAGATGGAGGAGCCGAGCGACTGAGGGATGTTGACAAACTAGAGACTGAATCGGGCCTTAGATCCTGGGAGCGGCGATGCGAGGTAGGCGCGAGAGCGGGAAGGCAGTTGCCTTGGCTGGGCTGCCGGCGATCGGGGCGCTGGCCCCGAACTGTTGCGGAGCGCAGGCCGAGAGTCGACCGGCAACGGACAAAGCGGCCTGGAGCTCGGTAGAGCCCCCGATCTTCCCCGGGAGCCACGCCGGGTCCTGCGCCCACCAGCCCGGGAGCGAACTCGGTCTCGGGGCCACCACTCTCCCTGACAAAGCTCGTTCCCCACAATCGGCTTAACTTAATCCGACTGACCCTGGAAATTAAAAAAAACAGGCATGTGCCTCAGTGAAAAAAGCATTTCCACTTTCAGGTGATATTTTTGAACAAACGTTTAAAATAACAAGCTTAAACGTTAAAATGAAGTGCAATAAAATTGTAATTTTGCCCTGATTGGAATTTTAATACATAATTTCCCCTGTCAATCTGCTATAAAGTAAATTAGACCACACTATTTGCCATTCAAATCCTACACATCTGTAGGTAAGTTGGCTTAATTCAAAAAATATTTATTTAAAAAATAATGCACATATGCTGTGTCCTTTGGAGAATATACTCTTCCCCCCCGCAGCACCATAGAAAACAATGGGAATCAGATTAGTAGATTAGTGAGTGCTGATCTTGGGATGTTCCAACAGCTCAAATTATTTGGTTCAGTTATATTTCAGTCACCTGTGGTCTGTGTAGTAGTTCAGGACCTGGGAATGCTTCTTGTTGATTCTGTCAGTGAAATGACCTCTCAAGCTACTGCATTGGACTATCTCTGTTGCTGAGGAAAGCAATTTGGATCATTCTCTTTGTTTTTAAAACTACAGCAATTTTCTCATTATTTTTCTTTAAATATGGTATCTGTATCGCATTCCAAAACATTTTTAGTCTTCTCTCTGCTTGATAAATTCAGTTCTTGCCAATTTTATTCTCTTAACTTGAGGTCCAAAATGAATGAACGATTAATCAGAAGAACTAAAATTTAACTATAAAAGAGTGCAATATTGTACATTTCATTGTTGGATCTTCCTGAAGTTCATATTTCAGATTGTGCTTAGTTGAGAACAAATTGGTACATTGTATCAAAAGCTGGACATCAAACTTTTTAATGGTGTTGGGCTTCATAATTTTTTTTAACTTTCAGCAATACAGCAATACCCTTCGAGCCATGCTGCCCCAGCAACTCCAGAAGCCTCATTAATGCAAACCTAATCACAGGACAATTTACAATGATCAATTAACCTACCCAGTACGTCTTTAAATTGTGAGAGGGAACTGGAGCACCCGGGGGAAACCCATGCATTCCACAGGAGGACGTACAGAGACTCCTTAGAGAATGGCACTGGAATTGAGCTACCAGCTTCAGAACACCCCAGGCTGCAGTAGCGTCGCAATAACCTAATCATGGATTATAATCAGTACAGCAAAAGACACTTTTAATACTTAGTTTTGCTTGTTCCTTTATTTTAAATATAAAACTAAATCTAGGAACCCCACAATTCTAAAATATTGAGGTAAAGATTTGAAAGCTTATGTTTCTGATTGGTAAATCATTTTTGTTATTTTTGTACTGCTTCAGTCTGGCTTTTGGATCATTTTAGATTACACATTATTACTTAACATGAGACCCTTCTGGAGTATTTAGTGAAATTGATGCCTCTATACAGCTTTGAAAAAGAGGAGAACCCATTCTGTTTTCTTTTATGGGCAAAGTATTTTGGACTTAAAGTGCTCTTTCATACCCATATTCTTTTCTAGTTTAATCACTGATAAGGACAGTGAGTGTAAAATGTGATTGGATACTTTCTGAACAGTATTTTGAAAGTATACAGAACTGGGGGGAACTTCTGTTCCTGCAGATGTGCCTTCTCTGTAGCTCTTTTAGTTCTTTTGGTGATCAATTTCAAAAAATTCTGTTTCTCAGGGTGAGTACAGTATAACTGAGACCATAAGCTATACTGTATAATAACATGAAAGGCTGTAGATTGAACCTTAATTTAAAAAGTTTAGTTTGGAGAAGCATGTATTAGAACTATCTGGCTGATGCATCTCTATATTGATCCCATGTAACATGCCAATGTGACTGTACAAGCACATCTACCCGTGTCAGTAGACCAGATTTTGTATTCAGTGCACAAGTATTCACTTCACATACATTTGTCCACATACAATGGAGCATACGGTGATTTAGAAATCCAAAACTCTACCGGATCTTCTGGTGATGTCCTGCACTGGAAATCTGGCGCCTATATGCACAGGGTAAGCGACTGCTTATATCCTTAAGCAATTGGACTGAGGAATCTTATTGATGCAGTAAGTTGTAAATGGAAAATGTTATTTAATGGCCAGAGAGCGAAATGTAGAAAGGGGTAAGAAAATTTCCAGTATTTCTAGATCTTCACTGCTTAAAATTGGTAAGAATGAAGCTGCTAACTTGTTAAAAATTTCAGTACCGGAGTGGTTTTGCAGTGATTGCATGTGACCTATATGTCTTGTTCTTGAATGGAAAGGCCCTAACTATGTCCATAGTGTCTTGGAAGTCAGTTACTAAAGTAAGCTATACATCATGAGCTTGTGTATATTTGAGTGGCAAATTTCTATATTTGTATTAATGTACGTGTGTGATTTGTTCCTTAACAATTCTGAGCAATGATTGTTTCTTTTTCCAGCAGAATTCGGGCATTTTATTTTACAAGCAAAAGTATACAGGTATAAAGGTGTTACCCACTTCTTAGTACTTTCTTTCAGAATCCATGTTGCTTTGTAGCAATGTTTTCTTTGTAGATTCAACTTAATCGGCAAAAAATGTTCAGTAGCTAGTACTAGTAGCTAGATTGTGGAGTATATGAACTGCAGGAGTTAAATAAGTTCCAGCAAGACTGTGACCAGGTCCTGGAATTTTTATTGTGAAATTTGATCAAATTCTCAATCTTAGTGCGAGTAGTCCAGTATGGAGTTAGTCATCAGTCATCCACTTCTAGTAGATTGACACAAGAACAATGTTCATGCTAGATGAGCCAGGCTGACAATGGAAGCTGCTTGACTGAAGCAACTCAAATAATGCCATGAAATAAAATTGAGCTGTACTTAGTGATAAACTTAAGCTAAACACAGAGTTTAAAATATTATTATAAAATCTTAATTTATATTTTCATAATGGAAAAAATCTACCTTTGGAATGTGTAAACTTAATGATATTTAAAATTTAGAAGGGAAAAGAGTAACTGCTCATTTCGATGGATGCTCCCTTTATCATGTCCCAAAAATATGCCTTAACTTCAACCCATTCTTCATCAGATTAGCCCATGTTACACTTATAAAAAACATTTTTGTTTCATTCCCCATTCTTTAATTTTGTGTAAAATAAATGGGTAATTTGTGTTAAATTAACAATATTTTTATTTTGTATGATACATACTGAGTACTAAATTGTGAATGTTCAAGAGTGGTTTATAGCAAATTCAATATAAATTCTGCATTGCAGTGACTTCCGTACATACATAGATAAAAAATCAATTTTAGGGCTATAATCCATTAATGGCTTTGTCAGAAAGGTGTGGGATTTATTGAAAAGTTATGCTGAGAGTAAATGCAGTGGGAACATTAAAAGAAAAAGTCATCAAGACTTCCATTATGTCACACTTCAAACTGACTTATTTCCTTGTTGAGTTAATCAGGTCCACAAAGATGTGCCTATCAGCAGAAGTTAGTATAGTATATTGAGAGGAGTTTATTGAGGTATAAGGAATAACAAAAATAGAAATTAGACCTGTTTTGAGGAGATTCTCCATTACATAAATCTCTAAAGTTATTGTAGTATTCAGTAAATGGTTTCTAGCTTCTACTAGTGATTTAATTTTGTAGGAAGCCTGAATTAATTTTCTGTTGTTCGTCATTTTTCCCTACAAGAGGTCTATGTGTGTTGTTTCATCTTTCAGGTGCCTTAACAAGACCAAATTCATCTTTTGAACATACTTTTTTTTATTGTGGTAGAAAGCTACCATGAGAGGTGCACTTTATCTGACAGACACTGTTTTCTGCTGAAATGCTGTGTTTAATACTATTTGCAAATAATTTGACCCAAGTGGAAGTTCACTTCCAAAAACTTACTTGTAGTTCACTAAATGAAAGCAAATCTGTTACTAGGTAATGATTATGATGTCACAGAGTAATGCTTTGAGTGGTTACACAACTATCCCACATCAGATGATTGGCATTGTAACTTACTCTTGTGAACATAATGATCCCAGCTTCTGTTAATGTCCTCAATATTGATATTCTCTTGTCATCAGTCATCAGTGCAGTATGTCATACCTTTGGCTATCAGGTGCATTTAAGGATTGTAATCCTTTCAGTAGAAGCTTTTATAACATTGTATATACTTAGCTGTTTCATATGCCTAATATTTTTGTCCTCTTATTACTTTAGGAGTGTGCTATCGATCTGGCTTTGAATAATTTTAGACCTACATCATGAGCATTGTTCACGACAAATTAGGTAACGAATTCCTCAGGAACGGTGGGATGGAACCAAATTTTTCTTCTGGCATGATCATGTTCAGTCACCTCCCACCAATCACAAATTTTTCCAGCCTTGCTGCTCATTCTGTCACACCAGCTGTACCTCAGGATTTGATCCTCAAAAAAGATCCTGACGCTCCGGCAGAAAAATACCCATCAGAATACGTGCAGCCCATCTCAGATGTGAAAGAGAAGAAATTTTCCGCGCATGATGGATTTTTATTTTTTAAGAATAAGCTTCTCGAGGAAGAGGAGATGGGCAGGGGACAGAACATCTTGACCCACAACCTAAATCATACTGGTGTAGTAAGTATCATGTTTTCCAGTCAAAGGCTTGCATTGCTTGTTAGTTGAATATTGTTATGAAGTTAAATCAGTTACTTTCCATTGTAGCAATAATGAAGGTCTGTCGTTGGACTAGGCAGTCCAACTCAGTGGGCAGAAGCCAAAATAAGAAGGTGAAGGAAGGGGAAGTAACAGCTGGAAGATGATAGCTGAAGCCAGGTGAGGGATAAGGTGGGCTGGGGGGGGGGGGGGGGGGGTAGGGTGAACTTGGAAGCTGAGAAGTGATTTCTGATAGAGTAAAGGGCTGAAGAAGAGGAATCCGTGAGGAGAGGATAGTGGACCATGGAAGAAAGAAAAGGAGGAGGGACACAAGAGCGAGGAAATGGGCAGGTGAGGAGAAGAGAATGGGTGGCAGAGTAACCAGAATGGTGAATGGAAGGGTGGGGGACAGGGGAGAAACTACCGGAAGTTAGAGAAATCAGTGCTCATGGCATCTGGTTGGAGGCTTCCCAGACGGAGTATGAGGTGTTGCTCCTCCAGCATGGCAGTAAAGAGGCCATGGACCGACACATGGGAATGGGAAGTTGAATTGAAATGGGTGGCCACCTGGACATCTGCCTTTTGTGGCTTTCAGAGTGAAGGTCCTTTGCAAAGCAGTCTACCATCTACATCGGGTCTGACCAATGTAGAGGAGGCCGCAATGGGAGCACCAGATACGATAGATGACCCCAACAGATTCACAGGTGAAATATTTTTCACCTGAAAGAATTGTTTGGGGTCCTGAATGATCATGAGGGTGGAGGTGTAGGGGCAGGTGTAGCTCTTGTAACACTTGCAGGGGTAAATGCCAGGAGAGAGGTCAGTGGGGAGAGACAACGGGACAAGGCGTGACATAGAGAACATTCCCTTTGGAAAGCAGAGAATTCGGGTGATGAAGATGTGCTCAGTGATAGGATCCAATTATAGATGGCAGAAGTTACAGAAATGATGTGCTGAATGTGGAGGCTGATCCTTATTCCTAGGGAAGCCCTATTCCTGTCATGATGGTAGGAGGATGGGGTGAGGGTAGATGTGCGGGAAATGGAGGAGATGCAGATGAGGACAGCATTGATGGTGGTGGAAGGGAAACGCCATTCTTTGACAAATGATGACATCTCAGATATTCTAGAATAGAAAGCCTCATCCTAATATTAGATGCAGTGGAGACAGAGGAACTGAGAACAGAATAGCATTTTCAGAAGAGGTGAGGTGGGAAGGGGT
Organism: Hypanus sabinus; assembly: GCF_030144855.1. Classification (NCBI taxonomy): domain Eukaryota; kingdom Metazoa; phylum Chordata; class Chondrichthyes; order Myliobatiformes; family Dasyatidae; genus Hypanus; species Hypanus sabinus. The sequence goes on from NC_082738.1 coordinate 47,600,866, forward strand.
ATAGTTGAGATAACTGTGAGCCAGAAGGTTTGCCAAAGATAACACTAGATAGTCTGACTCCAGTGATGGAGAGAGAGAGAGATTGAGAAAAGGAACAGGTGTCAGAGATGGGGCAAGTAAATTTGAGGGCAGGGTGGAAGTTGGAGGCAAAGTTTATGAAATTGACAAACTCAGCATGGGTGCAGGAAGCGGCACCAATTCAGTCATCAGTGTAGTATAGAAAGATTTGGGGAGCAATACCCATGAAGGCATGGAACATGGATTGTCTCATGTAACCGATGAAAAGCCAGGCCTAGCTGGGGTCCATGCGGATGCTCATGGTTCCACCTTGGGTTTGTGAAAAGTGAGAAGAGCTGAAAGAGAAATTGTTAAGGATGAGAACCAGTTCCACTGCACAGAGGAAGGTAATGGAGGAGAACTGGTTAGGTTTGTTGTCTAGAAAAACGTGCAGAGCTTTAAGGCCTTCCCGATTGGGGATAGGATTGGACATCCGCAATGGAAAATTAGTTGATTAGGTCCAGGGATTGCAACATTCGAGAGCGTGTGAAATGTCACAGATGTAGGTAGGGACTGAACCAGAGGGAACAAAATGGAATCATGGTATGCAGACACAACCTCAGTGGCACAGCAGCAAGCAGAAATAATGGGCCTACCAATTATTAACATTGTGGGCTGAAGGGCCTGTTTCTGTACTGTACTGTTCTGTCTTCTGCTGGGGCAGTCAGGTTTGTGGTTCTTGAGTAGGAAGTAGAAGCAAGCAAAGTGGGGTACATGATCCTTGAGGTTGGTGGCAATGCATGGGAGATCTGTTTTCTTTGTTGACATTTCAGTTTGTTATCAAACATACACGGGTAAAATAGTTATCAATACTGTCTCAGTAATATACTATAACTTCAATCTCTGAAGGGCAGTCCTATCAACTGTGTCAACATTGACATTTTGTGCAAGATGTCCCTGAAGAGATGAACTGTGTCATGGCTTCTCATATCAGTAAAGAAAGGGACGCCACTACTACTACAATGCAAAATTGAGTCATAATCTACTGTACATCTCCCCAGTTTAATTTACTTGTTCTTGACATGAAGAACACGTGAGGAGTGTACTAGTTATTATTTACTACTGGTATCCCTGAAGGCAATCTAATGTGAGATTGCATTCTTTTATTTGTTCAGTAGTATTTGACTGGTGCACTAAACAGTTAGGAATGAGTGATATATGCTGATGTTAGGCATCTGTATCTCAGGGACAAACACTGTTGTTTGCATTTTCTAGGATTGGAGCATAAGCTTAATAACTTTGAGGCAAGATCACATGATGTGAACACAGCATAACATGAGGCATGTGATTTCCTGTTCTCATATTATCAAAATCGTATCTAAATTTCTTTGTTGTTTGCAATTTGGAACAGCTTGAGCAATTGCCCTACTGGACTGACACCATATCAAGTATTCAGTAAGATTTGCAATTTGACAGTTTTTTGGGATTATGCAATATGATAGAGAAATATGTAGCTGGGCCTTTTGCCCACCAAGTAGATTCTGACATTCAACCACCCATTTATGCTCATGCTACATTAATTTTCCCTACATTCCCATCAACTCGCTCCTACACACAATTGAGCAATTTGCACTGGCCAGTTAATTTATCGCCCATGCAACTTTGACATAAGAGAGGGAATCTCTGGTATCACAGTGAGAATGTACAAACTCCATAGAGGCGGCACTTTGGGTCAGGCAGTGGTTCTATTAGCTGCACGCTGTGCTGCCCGGAAGAAAGAGGTTGGTTGTGCCTATCCTTTAAAATATCTGTTTAGCTTGCCATGCTTGAATATGAAGGTATGCTAACCAGTAATATCAAGGAGGTACTGAAAGTCTTTTTCACTCATACATATATGTATATGTATATGTGTGTGTATATATATATTTTATAAAAGGGAGACGAGAGTGGATATTGGATAGGTGGAAAATGATGCTAGCAAGATAGTAAAGGGGGACAGAAAAATGGTGGGCGAACGATAAATATTTTGCATCAGTCTTCACTGTGGAAGACACTAGCAGTATGCCTGAAATGCAAGTGTCAGCAGGCAGAAGTGAGTGTAGTTGTTATTATTAAGAAGATAATGCTTGGGAAGCTGAAAGTAGATTAGTCACCTAGACCAGATGGACTACACCCCAGGGTTCTGAAAGAGGTTGCTAAAGATACTGTGGATGTATTAGTACTGATCTTTGCAGGATCGTTAGAATCTAGAATGGTTCTGGAGGACTGGAAAATTGCAAGTGTCTCTCCACTCTTAAAGAAAGGAAACAATAGGCCAGTTCGCCAGACTTTAGTGGTCGGGAAGATGTTAGAGTCTATTGAGGATAAGGTTTCAAGATACTTGAAGGCACATGATAAAATAGATCAAAGTCAGTATGATTTCCTTAAGGGAAAATGTTGCCTGGCAAGTCTTGGAATTATTTGAGGAAATAATAGGCAGGATGGACAAAAAAGAGTCAGAGATGTTGTTTACTTGAATTTTCAGAAGGCCTTTGACAAGGTGCTGCACATGAGCCTTCTTAACGAGATAAGAGCCCATGGTTTTACAGGAAAGATACTAGCATAGATGATTAACTTGCTGGCAAGAGGCAAAGAGTAGGAATACAGGGAGCCTTTTCTGGTTGGCTACAGTTACAAATGGTGTTCCACTTTTTGCATTGTATGTCAACGATTTGGATGAAGGAATTGAAGGCTTTGTGGCCAGGTTTGCAAACGATACAAAGATAGGTGGAGGGGAAGTAGTGTTGAAGCAGAGACTGCCAGAAAAACTTGGACAGAGTGTTAGAATGGGCAAAGAAATGACAAATGGAATATAGTGTAGGAAAGAAAGTGTATGATCGTTCACTTTAGTAGAAGTAATAAAGGCATAAACTATTTTCTAAATGGCGAGAAAATTCAAAAATCAGATGTGCACAGGAGTCCTTGTGCAGGGTTCCCTAAAGGTTAACTTACAGGTTGATTCAGTGGGAAGGAAGGCAAATGCAATGTTTTCATTCATTTGTTGAGAGAATAAAATAATTCATTGACTCAAAAAGAGAAAATGTGACCATTGCACCATTATCTCAGGGTAGAGTCATTTTTTACAATTGGCCGATGAGCTATTTTATCCAAACTCAGAGTCAATTTAATTGGTGGCCTGATATTTGAATGATGTTATTATTCGAACATAATTTTTTCCTTGAGTACATTCGAAACAGAAATGTTCTTGGGAGTACTTCGGGCATGGGAAATGATGTTCCCATGTATTTTTGTAATTTCAAGATGTCCCATTTTATAATGGTGTATTTCTCGTATGGAATAAAAAATAATTTTCATTTATAAAACATGTCACAGTCCTTGGTATAAAGTGTTTTAACTTGGAGCATTGCCATAACTTGTTTGTTCATCTCAAGGTTTCTGTGTGGTGTTTATTTGTATGATCAGCTAATGTTTTCCTGACATTGGATTCGTTTGGCTCTACTTTGTTCATGGTGCTATTTCAGTCTTGCAAATTTATCTTCATTATTTGAAAAACTGTCCCACCTGAACTAGAAACATTTTCCTTTTTTTGAGTCAATGAATTCTTTTATTCTCTCTACAAATGTAGTCTGACCTGCTGAGAACTTTCAGAGTTCTGTTCTTTTTATATTTCATTTACTCCTGTTTTCCCTTGTTTCTCTTCTTTCCCTGCTCTCAAGGCTCTGGTCATTGCATCGCATCAGGCATCTCTTCAATAACTGCAAGTCAAAGCCGTGTATGAAAGCATCACTGCCAGGCTGTTGTGTCACTACACCAATCCCTGTATTAGGTTATCCGGCAGTGGTGACTGATAACGTCAGGACTTGAAGCCCAGAAAGTTAGAAGTTACCAGTAGAAAATGGAAAAAATTATTTTAGTTTATGCCGCTCACCAGATCTTATTCCAGATGAATAGTTATTGACCTCTGACGTGTATATGACAATTATTACTCAAACTTGTCAAGACAGATTCTAAATCTCCTACCCTAGTACTGTAGTTACCAACTACTTGAAAGTTATTTGATAAATATCCAGTCAAAATTTTCAATAGTTGTGCTATTTCTGAATTAGTAATTTAGTGCATTTTGGCATCAGAGGTCATAATACAAAAGAGTACTTCAACCCACTAAAAGACTTGCTAGGTATTTTCATTCTTTGCTGCCTTTCGGTATATTTCAAGTTGAGAATGACCTGATCTGTGCTATCAGTAAGTTGCCATCCTAAAGTGCATTGTGTTTTTATTTAAATTGGAATTTCTGTTCATTTATATTTTAAGTGAATTGTTATTCAGGTTTAAGTTGGTGACAGTATTAGTGACATTTCTTTATTTTATAGTCTAATTAAATATGTTTTGGCAAAATTGTGTTTAAAATGACCGAGTTAACAATGTATGCTCCAACTGTTTGAAAGCCAAATGACTTCAATATATCATTGTAATGCAATTATTCCAAATCCATATCCTCAGAATCACTTGCAATAAATTCCCAGTTTGATTTTGACTCCTTCAAGAAATCATTCACAGAATGCTAACTACATTTTGCTAAGCAAGATAAATAAGGCCAATGCTTCGTCACTACTTGCATTCCTTGCATTGTGGGAAGGGGGGGGGGTGGCATTCTGAGAAAAATGATTTTCCATAATACAAAAATGTATCAGCTGCACGCGCACTAAAGAATGCAAGAGTTGAAAAATAATTTATTTTTTTCACTCACTTTGGATGAGAGAAGATTTGATATTTCAGATTTTTGCGTAGTAGTTTGTGAATTAGGTAAGAGCAAATTTCCGTAACCCAAACAGCTGTAACGTGGAGGTTGCCTCTACTTGCAGAGCTCTGGTTTGGGGTTCCATGCTTCCTTTTCTAGTAGACATATCAAAGGAAGAGAGAAAATATTGCCTTTATTTGGAAAATTACTGAAACAAACTTTACAGCTGTCGTGTCTCAGTGTAGGAACAAATTGGTAATGATATGAATGTTGAATTGTTCTGAATTTTCAATATTTTCTTTGAAAGTTTGTAGTGTTAGGCTTGGCCTGGAGACCAGAAATTAACAATTACTAATCTTATTTTAAATTCTTCCAGTCACAGGTCAGATATGAAAAGGATTACCTCTCTGTTCCAAAACAAGGGTCTGTTAAGAGGGCAAAAAAACAAAATTCCCAATCTCAGGATACAAAACCCAAGCGGAAGCGAAGTGAAACCTCCAAGGTAGGGTTCTGTCGGTGCATGGAATATCCAAAAGTGGCTCAGAAATTGTTGTCTATTATATTCTTAAAGCCATTCAGAATGCTGTTGTTAACCCTTTTCAATTATGAGTTAACTACTTACTGATTTCAGCAGATTTTATTAACGATTTTAGAATTTAACTGGGTTGCTATTAAATTGAAGTTACTCTGAGTTCCTATACACAAAATTTCTGTAAGCTTGCAATTAAAAAGGTAATAACAGTACGGATTACAATTTCAAAGCCTTTTAGCATTTTGTTTCATTGTTGATTGCTGGCAAAATAAAGTCAGTCTCAGAGTTGAGTGAGTTTATGAACATATGCATGTCTGTTGATGTTTTGTTGGCAACTCCTGAAGTTTAAAAATAGTGAAAAGTTGTTGCAAAACAAAATGCTCAAAATCTTGAAATGATTCCAAGTGTACAGATTTTAAATAGTGATTTGTTTTATAATAATGGCAGTTCTATGCTCAGGTTTATATAGAGTAGCAGCAGCACCTCTAATTACATACCAATCTCAACGCAGAAATATTTTGTGTTTTCTTTATTATTGCTGGGATAAAAACATAAAACGCCACTATGAGAGTACTGTGGTTCACAAAGCCAAGGTATCGCTGCCTTCTCAGCAGCAAGTAGGGTTGAGCAAATATATCGACATGATGTATTAAAAGATCTTTTTATGGGTGTAAATCAGCAACAATCTGGATTCACACCGCTGCCAGAATTCATTTGTTAATCTCTGAAATATTTGAGTTACACTGAACATCAGAGTGGAACAAAGTATTTCTGTAACTCATTTGTGATCTATCATACCTATATGTTATAAAATTATGTTTAATTATTATTTTAGTTAACACTTTTTTTTTAAGATACCATTTCTTAAATTATTCGCAACACTTGTCACTGTAGCTGTCACAATCCAATTTATCAAGAAACTAATATTGTACCACTACAAAACATTTTCAAAATATTCTCTTAATGTCTTCTCTTACTAATCTTGACAGATTCTATATCTTGACAGTTCAGTTTTTATTGATTATTTATAATTTTAGATGACGTGTGATACAACATCAGTATATAAAGAAGTGCTTGTAAACAATATCACACAAAATGGTTTGTGAGCAACCTGTTTAAAAAAATAAAAATTTCATTTATATTAAACATTGCCGACATATAATTCGGAAGTATTTATTTCCATGACTAAATTGAGCCAAACTACATTATTTGACAGATATTTTAAATCTGTAAACAAACAAAATGCTCCTGAGCAATCTCCAGTTGAATTAATATTGATAGTGTTTGCTTAATCCTTGTATTTTCTCTGCTAAAATCTTGACTATTAAAGCCATCAAATGTTTATTGCACAAAAAATGGTGGAAAATAGATTGGGAAATGAAGCAAAGTGGAGATTGATGACTTTTAGGGGAATTATGCCTTGTTTTCAATGTACTATGTTTTAGAGATTTATTTGCATTACATTTGAAATCAGCATCGGGTGATAATCTTTTGTGTTCATTGACCATGCACTTGTGTGTGTTATGTATGTATATCAGTATAAATAGATGCATTCTGCATTTCCCATTATAAATAATATATTCATCCCATTAATGGTTATAATTACAAGACAAATTTAGGTGGTCAAATTTCATTCTAGAGATATAGACTTAAGTATTTTAAATGAAAGACATAAATGGAAATGAGCACAATGTATGATTTCACAATCTCAAAATAAATTATATCTGTACCTTTTAAACCAATTATTCATATTATCGAAAGATAGAACTTCATTTAAACTTGTTAAATTGCAACTTTTTCTGTATTTCAGAAGTTCTACATTGGATGTAAAATCCAGTTGAGATGCTCTGAAATTATGAAAACTCACTTGCAGATCTTGTCTTTCTTGTGTGCCATGGCTTAGCAAATTGACCAGTTATCTACCTTCTCCTGTTGGAGAAAGACTAGTGTTTTAAAATTACTGAAAATAAAATTGGCATTGTCACATGATGTTAGATAATTTCTTAGAATTTATTAAATTGCCACCAGTGCATCTGAACAGATCTCTAACCTTGCTGTGATATTCATCTTTTTTGTGACTTAATCAAATTATTCTTTGCCTTTAAAAAGGAATTATTTTCTCTCATAGCCTTCAACAGGTGGAGATGGTACCAATCTTTTACATGGTCCGAAGGTTCACATATGTGAGCATTGCTGTGCCTCCTTTCGTAGTTCTTACCACCTTCGTCGCCATGTCCTTATTCATACTGGTAAGGAATTAAAAAACATAGTACTGAAAATAAGCTTTAAGTTTTCCAATTTTGTTCAGTGTTCTTTGTGCTATTCGGCATTAAGGATTTGATACTATGCATGGTATTATTTATTGTTTCTGTGTATTTGAGCTTAATAATTTCAAGTGGCTTGCTCTATTAGTTAGTGTTTGAGGAATAATTTTATATTTATCCTTTATAGGTGAACGGCCTTTTCAATGTAGCCAGTGCAATATGTGTTTCATTCAGAAATATCTCCTTCAGAGGCATGAGAAGATCCACAGTGGTATGTACACAGATTACATTGACATCTGTCTTAACCAATTGTATTGCTTTTTTATTTTTCTTGCCATATGTTTGGAAAAAAACTTACTGACCTAATGTAAATGCAATATGTTAATTATCTTCTTTGAAGTAAAGCTAACATGTATGTTACTTGAAGGAGAGAAGCCGTTCTGTTGTGATCAGTGTAATATGAGATTCATCCAGAAATATCACATGGAAAGACATAAACGGACGCACAGTGGAGAAAAGCCTTATCAGTGCCACACTTGCCAACAGGTATAGAAAACATTTCTTGTGTATGAGAAAGATATAGAATGTAAATGTTAAATTACACATATCTGATTAAATAACCTGGTTTGGATAGGCTGGTAATGGGTATGGAATTGTATATTGACTGATCCAGCTTCATAGTAAGAAGCAAATGCAGTATATCAGAAGAATAAACACAAAGTACACTGCAGATGCTGTGGTCAAATCAATACATACAAAAGCTGGATGAACTCAGCAGGAGTCCTGACGAAGGGTCTCGGCCCGAAACGTTGACTGCTCATTTCAACGGATGCTGCCCGACCTGCTGAGTTCATATCAGAAGAATAATTGTTGAAGATCACAAAACATGCTTTTGGTATTTGACTTATTAGTAAACTTGTTCTCTTTTCTCATATCAAACTTGTATATGGATTTTGACCTGTATAGAAAAAATAGAGAGAGCAAATTATGACAGAACTTTTGAACCCTGAACAATTTGCAAAGTTGCTTATTTTTTCATGCCCAATCTTAACGGCCATTATTGTAAGTGCATTGTCAAACATAAAGCAATTGCCAATTCAATGCAGCACAGAACAAACCAGTCCAAATTTCATCAGTCCTGATGAAAGGTCTCGGCCCGAAACGTCGACTGTACTTCTTCCTATAGATGCTACCTGGCCTGCTGCATTCAGTCAGCATTTTGTGTGTGTTGCCCAAATTTTAAAAATTGGTTGTCATGCAAAAGTGTTATTTCATTTATCTTTCCTTTCAACAACAGCATCTCTTACCCCGCCCCCAGCATCTGGCTGGATATACTGATGATGAGAGCAACCCTTCACCCTGGGAGAAGTTGCTTCACATTGCCTGCACATCAGCAGAGTGCTTGGCACTAAACCTGAGAGACTTTCTTATGTCTATTTTAGTCAACTCCTGTTGCGTTCAAGCTGAGTAGAGTGCTCTAAACTGTGCCCTACATAAAAAAATTTCTAGCAAGGATGGAGTACTGGATGATCATACGCTTGAGAATATAAAAGTTGAATTAATATTAGTATAATGATGAAATGATCTGTTCCTGTAATATTGTAGGATATTTATTGTTAAGATATTGGGGATTTTTTCTCATGAAAGAATCTTAGAGTTCTTTTATATCCAGTTAAGAGGAAAACAGGGCCCTGTTTATTGTCTTACCATCAGCAAAAGTGCAGCATGCTTCTAGTGCTGCATTAAAATATCAACTTAATTCTGTAGAACAGAGTTTGAACCCACAACCTGTTGACAGTGAAACCACAAGACCACATTTTGTAAAACAAACTAACATTCAGATTTTTTTCTAAACAGTCGTTCGTCTCTTTTTCCCTTAGTTTTCCATTCCCCTTCTTTCCACACATGCTTTACATTTTGTAGGACTAAGTTTTTCTTTCTCTGAGCAAATTAATAATTAACCCCGTCTTTGTTTGTCTTCCATCTTTGTGTGTAGTTTTTCATTGCTCCCATTGAATTTCTTTGTATCTACCATGAAAGCCCACAAGAAAATTAATCTCAGGATACTATGTGGTGACATACAACTACTAATAAATTTACTTTGAACATCACAAATTAACAGTCAAGTGTTAAAGTTCAATTATATACTTGAGAGAACAGGTGATTATGTGAACAGAAACTCGTTTTTTGTTCAAATCATCATTCATATTGATGCTTGTCTATGTATGTGCACGTAAGATATAATTGTTTTTTTATCTTCAGTATTTTTCCAGAACAGATAGGTTATTAAAGCACAGGCGTACATGTGGTGAAATCCTTGGAAAAAGTGAAAATGGAATGGAACCTGGACCATCCGGTCAAATTGGAAATGGATGTTTCACTTCAACTCAGGGAACGACAGGAGCACGCAAAAAAACAAAATCTAAAGCTACATCTCAGGAGACCAAGGACAAGGCAGTCCGTAAAAAGAATAAATCTAACATGTCTGAACTGCAAAGTAGCTTAACCAGCTGCAAAGATAAATTGTCTGTGTATAACATGCATGAATATGCTGTTGAATTGCCAATGGGGTCCTCCAGTATAAAGTTGGGAAATGCAAACGAAGAGGATTTACAAACAAGAGCACCTAAATTAGTAATTAAAAAAGTAAATCGGAAGAGCCCTCAAAGGACAGGTGTGAACAATGCAGCACATCTTGTTATACCTACCACGGAGCTGATGAGACAAAAGTTAATGACTAATAAACAAGGAGCTGTAGAATTGAACAGCAGCACCAGCATGGATAATATTGTCTTGTTGCAGAACGCAGGCAATAAAACAGAACAGGCTAATAACTGCAACTATGATGACGCTATGCAGTTTTTTAAGAAAAAAAGATACTTGCAAGCTGCCTCCAATAACAATGACTATGCAGTGAGTATAGGACAAATGGCATCTCAGCAGTCTGTAATCCAGGCAGCAGTTGCCAGTGTGATGGATAATGAAAACTCGCTTACTTTGCTGGATTCTTCTCCAATGAATGTGGATGTGAAAGTCTGTCATGAGAAGTCAGGAATTCCAGATGAGGTCCTTCAGAGCCTTTTAGACCAATATTCCCACAAACATGAGGGCCAGCATGATGTTGCTTTTGATATTGCTGACCAACATATACCAATCCATTCTTCAGGCGAAAATCCAGAGATGCATGAGGAGGCTGTTTGCCCAGAGTCTCATCCATCACGTAGTGACAAAACAGGAATGCTCCAAGAATATTCTAAGTACCTCCAGCAAGCTTTAGAAAGAACAAGTCAAGGCGATGGGTTTTCACTAACCCCAGGAATGCAGTTTTGTTCTACTAGTCTTCCATCAAGTCTACCCAGCCATAATTTATTCCCTGATAAACAAGCTTATACCACCCCTGCACTTGAGTGTGGTTTCAGTCCATCAATTACCTCAGTGTTGCCAACCACCTCACCAAAGCCACATTTTGGTTTGTTGGTCGGAAGTTCCCAACCTGGTATTCACTTTCCCAGTACAGAAACTGCTCATCAAAGGCTGACACCATCTCAAGAGCTGGTTGGGCAGTTGGAACAACAAAAGAACTTGGAAGGTAGTCTGAATCATCAGGTCTATCAGATTGAGAATTTTGCCCAGGCATTTGGTTCTCAGTTCAAGTCAGGCGGTAGAGTGCCGATGACCTTCAGCAGTGGCACCAGTGAAGAAGCAGGCCACCGAATAAGGACTACAGTTTCTGAATTCTCAGGGTACACTAATTTGTTGTCTGATGCTAATGAGCCAATTAGTACGGGAGCCAAGACTCCAACCAGCCAAAGTTACCGGTAAGGTCACAAGAATGACCAGGCTGGAGGGCCTTGAGTGCTTGATACCATGTTTTTAATCATGTGTAAGCACATTGTCAGTCCAAATGTTTATATATCAGGTTCTGAGAAAGAAAATGTAAAATTAATGAAGCCCTTCCAATGCAACATTTTACCATTTTGTTTGGTGCATTCAGTCTGTAATCCTGTTTAGAACAGTTTGTATTAGGAATAAATTTTAAACAGTGGATAGGCAGAAATTTAACTAAGTCTCAATTCTTTTTTTCTCAGTGGATTGAAAAATAATTAGCAAAGTAGCATGACTTGGATGGGGTTAAATGTTTTTGTGGGATTTGTTTTTTTAATTCAGCTGTACCATTAATGGAAGAAGTGTAGCTGTTAAAACATCAGGGAAATACTCAACATACAATATTGAAAAATAGAGACGTCATTTCTATTGAGCTGTGGCTCTTGTTTATAGTGCAACTCAGGAAACGTGCAGTAAGGGGAGATTTCTATTGAATCAAATTCCACAAGCTCTAATTTGAAAGGGGCACAGAACTTTGTTAGAAAAATTGCAATGTCCATCAGCGCATTCAAGCATTTGGTCCCTGACAACAGCTTTGAAGCCACAAGGCATCAGCCTCATTGACCCAAAAGGAACTAATATTTGACCAATTTCATTTCAGTATAGTAATTTTTAAAAAGTGAAAAAATTTTAAAAATTAGGTAGAGCAACACTTTATTTACCTCATTCTACATTTTAAAAGCCGTGAATAGGCAGGTACCAATGCAAATATCAGTAGTAAAAGTAGCGTGAATCAGCGTTGCGTAAATATAATAATTCCTGTTGGATGCTATGGTTAAGGTTAGCAATGTTTACAGGGAAAAAGATAATTTTGTTGTTTTAGAAAATTGTAAAGTACAGGGTGAAAGGATGAAACCACAGTTCTGTACAGTGAAATCTGCAAAGTATATTGAAAAGTTCAGTATGCTAGATCATAATGTCCTTTATACATTTCATAGTGTTGCAAAAGCATAGTGTTATAATTCAGATTTACCCGTCAGTTTGATAGGTAACCTGTTAATATAATAGCCATTAAAAGTGTGTGGTAATTTGCTGCTTTGTTTTGTGTTATAAGACCTTGGAAAAACAAAAAAAAGGTCACAACATTCAAATCTAATTAAGCCGACAAATGCCTGTTGGCCCAGTTGTACATATTCAGAGTCATTTTACTTTGATTCTGTATTCCATCCTAAATTCCTGAGGCCATAGATGATTACAGTACATAAGCTTCATTATTTATAATTCATAAATAGTTTGTGTAGTTTCAGGAAGTCATCTTGTAAAGTTGCTTACAATTATACTGTATGTTTGGAGAATTTTTTTTTACTCTGTTTCAAGGGTCAGTTAGGAAATCTCCCATATCCAGGAAAAATATATGAAATCCTTGGTAAACTCTGGTTGTGATTTGTCTGTCAAGAACATTTCCTCAGGATTTTAACGTAGAAGAGATCAGATGATGCATTGATCAGCAATTACCTAAGCAACAATAATCATGATCTGAAGCTTTCTCTATTTAATTATCTCAACATGATGAAGATTACTCTAGGTCTTTCACCACAGTCTGCTCACTGAGCCTAATTCCATGACATTTCACCATTAAGCAAGTTTAACAAATGTAGACTGAACAAATTATATAGGTTACCACCGTTTATAATTAAGTCAACACCCTACCTACTGAAGGTTTTGCTGATGAGTTGGCCTAACATTATTTGGGCTGGTCTTTTAAAGAACGCATGAAGGAAGAGTTTTGGCATGTACCCAGTGTGATTAAATGAGATTTTTAAACTGTTAAAATTAAAGCATTGTCGGACTACAAATTTGCACACACATTAGGTTTATATGAAGGAAGCCCACTTAGATGAAACCTATCATTTTTACAGTGACTTTATCTTGAACACTCTTATTGGTAGCCCTTTGCATTTATCTTAAATTCATGTATCATAATTCTGAATACATCTTTCAATCTACTGTGAATTATTGCTTTTTATTTCTATATTTTGATTTCTGATATGTTATTTAAGTGATCTTGCAAGGCTTAAGACCAACATATAATCACCTTATCCTAAAAACACCTTATGGCACTATTTAATGACAACTAATAATTGTTCTCCACTTTAAAGCATTAATTTTTAATGTTTGTTCTGAGATGTTGATTAGATCCAATTTTTATCTTTAGAATATAGCATATTCATTCTTTACACAATTCTCTGTTGATTTGTAAACTTCAGTAGTTGCTGCTGTCAGGATTTGACAGTGCATCTGCTGAAGCTGAGAGGCAACATAGAAAAAAAACTATAAAAGTCCCTGTTTAATTGAGCATCGGTCTGGGCAAAGATTGTATACACATTAAAGTTTTCTTTATCTTCCATGAAGCTTCAATCAGAAAATCTTTCTGACCGGGATGTTGAGCCTATTTTACTGTTGTAGTCCATGATCTTCATTTGAAAACCTCAGCTAAATTCTGAGTAAGTGAAGTAAAGAAGGTGTGGGGGGGAGGGGGGTTGAGTGCCTGTGGGGTAGGTGGGGGGCCGTGGTTTATTCCACATTTTTAATGCATTTTTAAACTGGAAAATTTGCATTTTGAATTATTTTGTTTTATTGACTAAGAATAAGGAGCTAAGGTTGTTAACACAGTGGTATAAAATTAAATCATCCTAAAAGAGACTTGGCTATTTATTGGAAGAGTAGTCGATTTTGAAGGTGTTTACAGTACATTTTGAATATACCTGTAACTAAATCTATAGTATTCCAACAGTGTTGAATGTTTTAAAATTGATTGAAATGTTGTTTTACTTCCTTGCTGTATGTTATGTTTGACCAAAGGTCAAACTTGCATTATGTAGAAATTGTGACTTGCAGTAAAACATACTGTAAAAAGTTTCATAAGTTGTTTTGGATGCTTCCCACATATTTCAGTTGAACTTTTATTTTCATGACTGCACCAGTGTAACAGCTATAACAAAGCTTTGCATTTCAAATGTTAATGGGTTAAATGAAAACTTTGATTGTTTTTATATACAAAAATCAAGAACTGTTACTTCACTATTTCAAATCTAAATTGTATGCTAGAACAGAATTCCATCCCATGGATGGGATGTCTTCCCCTTGCTGATATGCACTCATTGCTGAGTCAAGCTACAGTACTATAAATGAGGTGTGTAAGACTGGGGCACTGCAGTCCTGGTTTTGCAATGATGTGGTAAACAGGCCATACAATGAGCAGTTGTACAATGACTCATTGACAGTGAGAAAAAGAAATCAATATAGTTTTCTATCTTTGTATGCCCTACATTGTTGACATCTTGACAAAAATAATTCTTCATGAAGTTATTTTAGCATTGAAACAACACCATTTAAAATACATAAATATTTGGTTAGAATCTAATGACATTAAATCACTTAAAGTTGCAGTTTATATTTTCCCTACCATGATGCAAATGGAGAAAACTAAAGTGACCAGAAATGGTTAACTCCATTTTGTTACATGTGCATCTCTAAAAGTTAATCTCTAAAATAACCTAAATTGATTTCTTCATTTATTCCTTGAAATGAGTACTTCAAATTTTATGCCAAATGAAAAATAGCTACAAATTTGATTTCTGGTTTGTTTGTTGTTGAAGTGAGCTGAGTGTTCTTTGTACTATGTACTTTGTAGTTTACAGTATTTGTTTTATTTTGACCTCTACTATTGTCTTCAGCACAGCACGTAACAAATGAACAAACAAATTGTCTTCATTGTTGCACACATCATTGCTTTCTAGTTTCGGTCTCCAGTCATTTCAGTTATCTGATTGAAATTACACACACTAGTTTCTAGACCTTTTGTTTTTTTTCCCACCAGCTTTGATTATTACCTGATTAAATTTTTAATGTCTAGTTTTGCCTTGTTTATTTAAGGACTTTGTGCATTGAATCTGGTGCATAAACTTCACAATGCCATAGAGAATAACAGTTACAAAATATTTTCTGATTATTTTTAGTGACCAGAATATATTAATCTTTTGCACTCTGTTTAGACTGCTTTTGTCAGCACATTCTAAACTAAATCAGATACTGTATATAACTGCTCAATTTCTGTAAAATATTTTTTAAATATGCCTGGATTATATGTTCTTGGCTAATTGCAAGCTTTCAATAGGTGAATTTTCTGACATTTGAATACTCAAGACCGAATACATTGCATCAGAAGAACCTT
Organism: Hypanus sabinus; assembly: GCF_030144855.1. Lineage (NCBI taxonomy): Eukaryota > Metazoa > Chordata > Chondrichthyes > Myliobatiformes > Dasyatidae > Hypanus > Hypanus sabinus. The sequence continues at coordinate 47,616,456 of NC_082738.1, forward strand.
TCTTCTTGCACCTTCATTTCATTTTAATACTAATGTTTGACACCACAAAACAACTTGGCACACACAAAGGAACTTTTTAGTGTGTGTGTTTAAGGCTATTAATCTATAGTTTGCATTGAATTTTTGTAAAATGTTCAACTGTTAAGATCATTTTGAGTTTGGATTTCAGGAACATTCAAATTGCAGTTGTGCTTAATGAAAGTTGTTATTTTTGTGCTGTTATTTTCCCTTCAATTTAAAACAGTTATGGCGCTATTTGATTATCAATATGGGGAGTAGACCTCCTCTTTTTAAAGCAATAAAGAATGTGGCAGAGTGAATTCCTGATTCTAACCTGTGTAGATTGAATGGAACAAAGTTGAATGTTCCTACTCAGTTGATTGTTATACGCTTATCAGTATAGCAGACCATTGCAGTTTTTTTAAATCACAGATTTTAGAAATGGTTTTCTTTAGTTCTCATGCTCTAATAACTCATCTATTGTTCTTAATATATTTATCATTTTATTTAGCAAGATTGTGTCACTTTTCTTTAGTTTAAAGGCATATTACAGTGTAATTTGCTGCTAGTGATCCAAATTGGGCTGTAGTGTTATCTTGAGTGGTGAAAATCCAGTTATCAGAATGATCGCAAGCAATAGTTGATTGTCAGCTGCCCAGTATTAAAATTCTTATAGGTATTACTAAAATGATAACTATAGCAATAAGTACATTAAGAAGATCAAATTTAGCATACATTATGTATCTGGAAATAACTATCTCTTCATAGCTGGCCAAAAAATTACCCCTTCTAAGTTCATTTCTTAAGTGTGCACTCATTTTGGGAATAATATAGATGAATTTGGACTTGCAGATATTTGACAAAGGCATTGTCCCGGAGGAAATCTCTTCCCAAAGCAGCTGCTAAATTTATAAAGCAGGTTTTGCAAGATGAAATCACCACTGATGGAATTAAATCTGTTATTTCCACAGTATTTGATTCTAAGCATACTGGTCCAATTGCCCAGAAATTATCCCAATGGGAGATGACTGATCAATTATATTAATATTCAATACAACTGTTAAAATTTAAAATGACTTTTTCAATTATTGGTTTCATCTGAAAGATTCTTTTTGAATAGAAGACAGTTAATGCAGTGTTACTTAAAATAACATTGTGTTTTCTGCAAGGTCACTGAACAAACTACGTGAACAGCTTCTTAAGTAACCATGTTATGTGGAAAGTGAACTTACTTAAGGCTTCAAAATACCAAGATGAAATATGACTTTGTTTTTAACCAGTGATTTAATTCAATGTGTAATATTGTCAGAATATGTATCTCTTTAAATGTGTGATAATTAAAAGGGCTCTGTGGAGCACTGATCAGAATTAACCTCCATTAACAAGATGAATTGTTTCATAATATAGGAACTTATAGATAAATGAATCTGTTGAAAGGGTTGTCAGAGAATCGTACTCAAAATTTAAAAATTATTTAACACTTTATCAGAATGGGTTTGTTCTAGCTATCTGGAATGTGAATTTGAGTAAAAGGCAATAAAGTGTGGGCGACACATTCCTTCCTCTTAACTGGTTATGTTCATCTCTAGGTTTTAACCTCCTTATGAAACAGATGAATTTTGTTTCTAGAACTGAGAATTTTTTTTCGAGGTTTAATTTTAAATGAAAGGACACTAGAACTTTTTTTTTAAAGTAGAAAACTAGATGATACTCCACTTCCTGTAGTATTTTTAAATCACATTCTCACATGAAAAGCCTTTAATGTGGGGTTACCTTTGTAGCACTGAATGCTTCAGCAAAGGATTCAATTTTTAATATTATTTTAATGTTCCATTATCTTTTTTTCCATATGTATTTTTCTAGGAAGTCAAGTTCAAGATTTTAACATTTTAATTGTGTAGTTAGTGATAGTAGAGAAAGAAGGTCAGCATTCCCTTTCTCACTTTCACAAGCAGTTGAAAACATTTTGCAGGTTATGGTGTTAAAAAGAACGCTAATTCTGAAAGAACTATGAAATTTCTATTAGATTCCTGATCTGTTTGCATTAGGACCAATAATATAATGATTTGAAGAAAACCTTATTATTTACATCATTTTCTGGGTTTATAAATTCCAGTTCAACTGGAGGTTTCTTGGCATGACTATCTACCTCCAACTCTCCACCTAGTCAAATCTTCATTTTGTTTGTTGAAAGAATTTGTGGGGGAAAAAGCTTGATTATTTATTTTCCTCTTGGGTTACTGTCTGATTAATCTTTCATTCCTGGAAACTTCAGAGCAGTCATTGAAGAGTTGATGGTCCTGATTGCTCTTGAGTCTAGTCAGGAAACCCCTTGGCAATATGAAAATAACAGTAGAGATATTGTTAATTAATCCAGGTGGAGATCTATGCAATATTTTTCCAAATGCACCATATTTCGTTCCTACTAAAGATATCTCTCAGACTGCAACTTAGATGCCGTTAGCAATACCTTGATCTTTACACAACTGGGTCTGTATAAAAGCATGGATACTATGCTGATTTCTTGTGGAGCCACCGATAAACATTGTTTATCAAAAGCCATTACAGTGTATGCCTTGTAAATATTATACATTAATTATTAATACTTTGACCAGAATTCAGATAATGTGAATGTTCATAGGTAGATTTTTTGAAGTGTTGAAACAGCAATTATGAAATTTATTGACTACTTATCCTGTTGTTCTCATGAGGTGTGGACAAGCTGGAGTCAGTGATTTGTTTACACTGAAACAGGATTTTTAAGAAACAAATCAATTTCACAGTAAAATTGCATGCAAAGCAAGACTTTAGTCCATATTCTCTTCAAACCAGCAGCAACACAGTACATTTACAGGACAAATGATTTTTAAATCTCTTAGCTGAAGCATCTACTCTTATGGTCTTGTGTATTTATCATCATCCAGTCTCTGAATTACTGCAGGAACATCGCACTGGCCTATACTATTCCAGCTGTAGAATCCTCACAGTGCACACAGTATCCCAGCCAGAGAGCCACTGCACCAGTTACTGCATTCCCTTGTACTGTCTCGACTTTTAATAAAAGTTGACAATTGCATCAGGAACTCAGTCACAAAATAATATCATTGCACTCTCCTCGATTCACCCAGGAATAGCTGAAGATGCCTCTTGCATGGCACATCAAATCATATCTTTTTTAAAGACTCAGTAAATGGGCAAGCTTAGATTTTTAAAATAATTTCACAAATTGCAGTAAAAGGGAGTAGAGCTTGTTATTTTTGCACATGACTTATTCTCAACCTGTGTTTTAGAAGTAAAACTATGTCATAGACATAAGTGAGGGGAGCTGAAGAGGTGAGGGTTCTCTAATGGTGTACCTAGAAAGCATGTCACAAAATAAGAGATTTAAAGCCACATTTGCAGCGATCAAAGCACCAAAATCAGTTGCAAAATTTTTGAACCAGGAACGTCTGTTGTCTATTTAAACCATTAGCCTTATATATTAACATACCACATTTACCTCACAATAACAGTTTTGTAGAAAGTGTTTAATTGTGCATTTTTTTACAAGTTTGTAAGGAAACTGTTTACTTCCACTCATTATGTGAAATATATTTGTATTATGCAAGGACCCTTCTGTTACCATTGAGCAGTGTATCTTATTTACTTCACACTTGATTGAAATTATGTAATGGATTATGTCTTCTACCTTTTTTCCTGTTTGTATAGATCATGAGATATTTCATGTGAACTCTTAATGGTCAATTTAGTGTGTGTGGTGCACCATTTATGACATCAATAAAATGTTCCTGCCAACCTATCACTTGATTATATTTCATTTTTAAAGTTCATTACTCAAGCACAGGACAATGATGTTAACATGCTAGTTTGGTGTATACAGTAATACAGTTGTTATTAATCAGTAGCTTAAAAACCTGGCTCAATGTTCCACCCATCCTATTCCTAGGTTCACAGCTTAGTCCAATTTCTTATTCCCAATACACATGAGCACAGGCCAACCAGCATTTCATAAGAGTGGATGTCTTTGAAAGATGTATCCCTGTGCAAATTGTTTTTGGTCGGGGAAGGGATTTCTGGAGAGAAGATGCTAAAAGGTTTTTTACTCATGGGATGCTTTTACAAGGTTTAAATATCTGATCTATTATTGTCAATTGCTTTTAACATTTTTTTTAAATCAGTTTTTAAATAAGGGAGTTGCTGTTAATTGATATCTTTATCACTCCAGAAGATACATTTTCTGTGCAGAATCAAGTTCTGATGTTATATGAAATAAATTAAGTATAACCTTTGGCAGTAAATTTCTTTACATGGATGGATAAGGTGAGAGATTTTAAATTAAGATAAGAGCACAATTTATGCTGAACAATTCCAAATTTGTTAACATTTCCAAAGGGAAGTATTGTTTAACATGTTACAAATATATACTTATTTGCTTTGTTCATGGGGGATATATTCTCCACATAATTATCATTGGGTTTAATATTTCTGAGCAAAATATCTGGGAAGTATTATTTGTGTGGTGCCCCTTTGATACATGAATGTGCCTTTTGAATTCAGTGACTTTCCTCCTGTGATGACTCGAGATGCAATCCACAAAAGTGGGCCAAATCTAATGCAACCAATTCCTTTGCATCAACAAGGTGATGGAAGGGTCAGTGAAGGTGTTATCAAATGGCTATTTGCAGTTTTGCCAAGATCACTAGTAGGAGACATCTGAACTGAAACACTTAATTCCAGACACAAAATGCTGAAGGAGCTCAGCAGACCAAGCAGCATTTAGGAAAAGAGCACAGTTGACATTTCAGACCCAGGCCAAAGGGTTTCAGCCCTAAATATCAACTGTACTCCTTTCCTAGATGCTGCTTGTCCTGCTGAGTTCCTCCAGCATTTTGTGTGTGTTGCCCGGATTTTCCAGCATCTGCAGATTTTCTTTTGTCACTTAATTCCAGAAATTTGGGGGGGGGGGGGGTGTAAATGTGTGTTTGACCAGCACAGTCAGTGCAATAGCATCAATGAGCCCTAGCGAAATTGAAGTTGGTAGGTTTAAGGAGGGTGTGGGTGTTGGTAATAAATTGCTTCATATTCAGTATATTGAATGAAGAGTTCCTCAGAGTGGTTCTTTTTTCTCTTGGCTCGGTTTTATCAAAATTATCATCCTATTTCTAACCTTAAATGTTTACTGGTAAGTGCAGTTCTATAGTACTTGCAACACAAAATAATTAACCTCACCAAAAAATGACTATCACTCAACCAGTGTTAAACTATTCAAAATACACATGTGCCAATCAATCAAGAGAACATTTCACTCAAAAAAAGACTTTAACCACCACCTTTGAACCTCAACAGTTGTACCATCAATGAACACATCCTTGGCTGTCGATGGTGGAAAATCACTATCTTGAAATTTAACTGAACCAGTCTATTTTGTGTGATGGTACTACCTTGTTTTGAGGTTGGAAAAGCAAAACAAGGAATTGTAGTTCTGTACACAGGCATCCATTTCTTCCTCCAGCCTCAAAATCAAATTTATTCGTGATACATTGCATAGTACATTAAATAACCGTATTAGGTGAACCAATGAGAATAGTCTGGTTATCAATTTGATTTGCAGTACAAATACACTTGCTGATTTCCCAAAGCAACTAAAATGGTCAGAATGATTCCTATGTCACCTCTATATCCAATGGAAAATACTGCCTAAAGTAAGAACTTGCCTAAAAATGACTCAAAATTTTGATCCTGCTACCTGAAAAAGGAGCTGTCAATCCAGTGCATAGAGTCAGGTAATGAACAGGCGTGGAGGTCTCGTGTCAATGGTTTTGTTATGCTAAATTTGATTTGCACTCCAATGATGCTATATCTTGAGGGGTGATCATAGGTGTATAAAATCATGAGATGCGTAGATAGGATAAAAAGCACACAGTTCCGCCTCCCCAGGAATAAGGGATCAAGATCCAGATGGCAAATAATTAGGGCGAGAAGGGAGAAATTTAATAGGAATCTGAGGGGCAACTTTTTCACCCTGAAGGTGATCTGTATAATTAAGTAGTTGAGGCAGGCGCATCAACGACAGTTAAAAGGCACTTAGATACTGTACATGGAATGAAAAGTTATGAGGGTTATGTAAAAAATGTGAGGAAGTATGACTAGCTTAAAAGGATATCTTGGTTGACATGGACATGTGGGGTCTCAAGGCCTGTATGTATCTGTGCTATCTGATGCTATAAATCTGTGCTGGAGGTTGTGGGGCTTGGAACCAGGATCTGGTGCCGCTTTTATCTTCATAACTGGCATGAATCCTGTATCATTTTGAAATATGGTGACCCTAATTTAATTGTTAATAGAGACAGATTTTTATTGGAGATCTGATTTAAACCTTGTAATATATGCTCACAACCTGTCATTCTCCCTGATGTTCATTGTCTGTAAATATTATGTTCAGCCCTGAAGCAGGCACTTGGTTTACGAGTTTCAACTGAGTTTTAAATGATTCACCTCCTAAGGACTCTGGGGCTGTGGCCTGTTGATGATATTTTAGAAAGTTTCACAGATCGTTTTTTATTCACTATGAAGTTACATCCCTACCTTGATTCATTATAACTCCAACCACTAGATGCTGCTGAGGAGCTAGAAATGATGAGTGACTGAACAAATACTTCACCTGAAGATGGGAGATATTGCAGAGATCTGCAGGCAAGGGGGTCTCAACCTGAAACATCGACAATTCCTTCCTCCACCACACCCACCCCCACCCCCAAACACTGCTGAAGCCATTGTTCCTACAGTGATCCAATACCTAGCACACTTTTAGTGGAAGGGAATATTCATAATATAATCACTTCTATTTTGCATATATGAAAACATAAGCAGTTTGATCAGAGGTTATGGTATAGGCTTGGATCAGTTGAGAGTTAGAGCATGGTTTTCTGACTCATTCTAATCTCAGTATATAGAGCAATACTGTCAGAATACAGCTTTGAATGAGGCCCAGGCAGTCATTAGTCCATTGTGGTTCTCATCTTACCCAATATCATCTCAAAAACACAAGTGGCTCAGCAGATGCTGGAAATCCAAAGCAACACACATAAAATGCTGGAGGAACTCAGCAGGTCAGGCAGCAGCTATGGAAATGAATAAACAGTCAACATTTCAGGCCAAGACTCTTCGTCAGAACAAAAATGAACTCTGCCATTGGATCAGGACCTCACTCTGTCAGTCTGTGTGGTAGCTGATGTCAAATGGTAATTCTAAATTAACAGGAGTCTTGCACAGTAAATTCCACCCCTCTCTTCGAGGTTTTGAACTTAAAATATCAGAACCCCATGGATAATCCTAGGAGAGAGACCTGTACATCACCCCATTATCATAGCCGGGTGCCTCAGACCATGTAACATCGCCACCCTTCTGGAAGGGCAAGTTATCTATGGGATGGGTTTTGCCATCTAGATTGGGCTAGACTGTAAACTCCACCCCTCCAAAGCCATGGGATAAAAAATTGCCTCATGATCCTCTGGCACACTCTTAGACACCCCAGTCTGGGAAGCTACGGATGTGTCCAAAGAGGTCCTCAACTCCAACCTTGGAAAAAAAACATGGTTTGCATTCCAGTGAGAGACAATCTGATACTCCTCAGTCTGAAGCTTAGAAAACAATGCAATCCTCTTGCCAAGAAGAAATAGGGAAAATCTAACTTCAGTGGAGTCCTCCCTTGATAAAATGCTAGGAACACATTACTGTCAAAATATCACCAGGGAGACAAGTATAAAATGTCATGGCAGCCCTCCTGGTCCAGGCACTGGTACCTATTAGATTGGAACTTTATCAGTACATAACTTTCTGTTAAACCTCTAAATCACAGTAGTATTTCTCTGGCCTGGATGTGTTTCCTCAATTGGATATGCCAAAAGTATTAATGAGAATTTGAATACTATTTTGATGTTAAATTCTTTGTTCCCATTTAGAAATTCAACTGAAAAAAAACACAAGGATATTTTAAAACTTGCATAATTTCCATTCATCTGCAATTAATGTGAAATTGAATTGGTGGAAGATGATATTCATTCAAATTCAAAACTGAACAAACAACATTGGATAATTTCATTCACACAACACTTGGATGTTCTGTCTTAAACCAAGATGATTGTGATTGGAGTTGGCCTGAAGACAATATAAACTAGTTAACACCAACATGAAACTGTCCTACTGATTTATTTTGCTTTTAAAGCAAAAACATACATAAACAAAATAAATCAGACCTAAGTTAAAAATTGAAAATGTTACAGTCGGATGCAGCAGAATCCTAACTTCAATATTTTGAGTGAGAGAGCAAAGCAAATTTAATTTTGCCGGCCTCCAGTAAGGGGTCAATTTGAAATCCAGATCCCTTATCAGTTTAAAGTAAATTGGTGATTATAAAGAACACCTGTGTCTCTTTGTTTTTCATTAATCCGTGGAAAGACAAAGTGAACAAAAGTTAAAGATTACCAAGCAAGAATGAAAATGGCAAACTGAATTATAATTGGAGCCATAAACATCCTCTTATTTGAGATTTATACCCTCTGTTTAAAGTTAAGTTACTTGGATAAAACTGAATTCAGACGACAGCGCGTATCCTGTCTGGGTTTCTGGCAAATGTTCCAACAAATGCATTGTTTTGCATTATGTGAGAGTACTCTGCATGATCTGTGAAGAGAAATTGACATATTGCTTGGATGTGATCTGGATTTTTAAAATTAATGAATTATTGCTTTGCTTGTTCTACTTTAATCAAGCATTTCCCGGATTTCTTTTTGTCTCTTGGGCAGGACCTCGATTTTCAGAAGGCATTGGATAAGGTCCCACATAGGAGATCGGTGGGTAAAATCAGAGCTCATGGCATTGGGGGAAAAGACATTGACATGGATAGAAAACTGGTTGGCAGATAGAAAGCAAAGGGTAGTGGTGAATGGGTGTTTCTTGGAATGGCAGGTGGTGACTAGTGGGGTGCCACAGGGCTCAGTATTGGGACCACAGCTATTTACGAACTACATCAATGATTTAGATGAAGGCATTGAGAATAACATCAGCAAGTTTGCTGATGATACTAAGCTGGGTGGCAGTGTGACATGTGATGAGGATGTTAGGAGAATTCAGGGTGACTTGGATAGGCTGAGTGAGTGGGCAGATACTTGGCAGATGATGTTTAATATGAATAAGTGTGAGGTTATCCACTTTGGGAGTAAGAACAGGAAGGCAGATTGTAGTTAGGTAAGGGAAAAATACAAAGAGATCTAGGAGTCCTTGTTCATCAGTCACTGAAAGTGAATGAGCAAGTGCAGTAGGCAGTGCAGAAGGCTAATGAAATGTTGGCCTTTATTACAAAGGGAATTGAGTACAAGAGCAAGGAAATCCTTTTGCATTTGTACAAGGCCCTGGTGAGACCACACCTGGAGTATTGTGTACAGTTTTGGTCTCCAGGGTTGAGGAAGGACATCCTGGCTATAGAGAAAGTGCAGCATAGATTCATGAGGTTAATTCCTGGGATGTCCGGACTGTCTTACGCAGAGAGGTTAGAGAGACTGGGCTTGTACACGCTGGAATTAAGGAGATTGAGAAGGGATCTGATTGCAATTTATAAGATTATTAAGGGATTGGACAAGATAGAGGCAGGAAATATGTTCCAGATGCTGGGAGAGTCCAGTACCAGAGGGCATGGTTTGAGAATAAGGGGTAGGTCATTTAGGACAGAGTTAAGGAAAAACTTCTTCTCCCAGAGAGTTGTGGGGGTCTGGAATGCACTGCCTCGGAAGACAGTGGAGGCCAATTCTCTGGATGCTTTCAAAAAGGAGCTAGATAGGATAGGGGAATCAAGGGATATGGGGACAAGGCAGGAACCGGGTATTGATAGTAGTTGATCAGCCATGATCTCAGAATGGCGGGGCAGGCTCAAAGGGCCAAATGGTCTACTTCAGCACCTATTGTCTATTGTCTATTGCATTAATTGCAGTGGTGTTTGACAGAAATAGTCTCTGAGCTGAAAATCAGCATTAAGTCAAGATAGTATTTGTTAGTACTGTACCTGAAATGAGAATCTTCATGGAAATATCAGGGAAGGTGGGGAAAGAAGGATGTGTAGGAGATGATATTGGTTATGATGTATGGGTGAGTACTGCTTATCTGCATTGGGATAGTTTTAGGTAAACTGACAAAGGTATAGATGAGAGTTTTAGCAACAGATAGCAGTAGTAGGGGTATGATTAAAAGTGGATGGTGTTAGTAGCAGAGGGATTATGGGATAGAGTAGATACTGACAACCTGGTTTATTCTGAGTGTAGCTGGGAGAGCAATCTTATGGAACTCTTTGTGATTCAAAGACTTTGGCTTTGATTTTGCATCTTTTTTAAATTTTAGCGATACGGTGCAGAGTAGGAACCCCCACCCCCCTGGCCCTTTGAACCCTGCTGCCCCAGCAACCCCAACAAACCCAATTAACACTAACCTAATCACACGACAATTTACAATGATCTATTAACCTATCTAGTCTGTCTTTGAACTGTGGGAGGAACTGGAGCACCCAGAGAAAACCCACACATTCTATGAGGAGGATATACAGAGAATCCTCACGGAATGGCACCGGAATTGAACTCCGGAATGCCCTGGTTATAATAGCATTGCACTAACCACTACACTACCGTGATGTGGAAAATTTCATATCTTTGATAAATTTGATGTTGGACAAGCAGTGTATGAATGTATTGACAGTGATGGGATTGGGAGAACTGGAGCTGGATGTTCTTTGGATCCCTGTGAAATTTATGCCCAGGAATACATAAGGCCAGACCCCACCAAGAGAGGTTACTGGACAACATGCAAACAATTATAGTAACACACACAAAATGCTGGTGGAATACAGCAGGTCAGGCAGCATCAATCGGAAGAAGTATAGTCAACATTTTGGGCCGAGACCCTTTGTTAGGACTCCTGACGAAGGGTCTCAGCCAAAATGTCGACTGCACTTCTTCCTTTAGATGCTGCCTGGCCTGCTGTGTTCCACCACCGTTTTGTGTGTGTTGCTTGAATTTCCAGCATCTGCAGATTTCCTCGTAAAGCAGTTATAGTCCTTGCTTTTGTTTCTGGGTTCTCCAGTGTAAAGGCCCAGAAGCTGATTCACCACGCGGTCAAGATCACGGCCTTTTTTTTCTTCAAATTAAACATTTTTTAAAATACACACTTACTCTCAACTTTGTTGATGATTTATTGTGTTATTAATTTCTGAATCCACAGTCCAGCAGGAAGCTGAGTCCATCAATATCAAATCGAGGACTAGTGTTTAATATAGCACATACCTATACCTATTGATTTATCAGGTTGCCAAAGTCCACATGGATCTGAAACGTAAATAGAAAGATAAAAAACATTAAAATTTGCTTAAAAAACTAAAGTGACATAATATTAAGTGTAATTATTACCTGCACTCCAATTACAGTATGTACACGATTCTATGCAAAAGTTTTGACTGTACATGCAGTTGTTTTACTCTGTCATCTGCTCGTACCAGTCTTTTTTTTGTATAATGTTACTTGACCTTGTAGCCTGGGGCATCTTGACTTCAATTTATGTTACGTTGTTCTTTAACAGGTTACCAGTGGATATGGAAAATATGACTCTTTTAAACGTGAGTGGGGGGGGGGGTGTTGTTGTGTTCACCTGGGTAAACAGAAGAGCATGGAATTTAAAGCTTTCTTTCTTTTGTGCTGGTTTTATATACCTCCTGAAGGGTTAAATGCAATTTATCTTAAACAGGCTGGTCTGTTTATTCACGCCCCTTTTAGATTTATCTGCATCTTCTCGTGGGTCTTCTTGTACAATTTTAAGACTCAGGTATCAAAGCTCTCTTCTCTGCTATAGTCCATTATTGATGGCAGGGGGTAAAATGTCCAAAAGTTCAAAGTGAATTTATTTTCAAAGTATGTATACCAGCATATTTCTATCCTGAGATATCATTTTCTTGCAGACATTCATAGTAGAACAAAAAAAACAACAGAATCAATGGAAAATCACAGACAAAGACAGACAACCAATGTACAAAAGAAAACAAACTGCAAATACAAAAAAATTGAATCAGTAAGTAAATAAATAATATTGAGAACTTGAGTTAAATAATCCTTGAAAGTGAGTCTATAGCTGTGGAATCTAATCAGTGTTGAAGTGAGTGAAATTATTCACACTGGTTCAGGAGCCTGATGGCAAAATGTTCCCATTTTGTTCTAAAGTTGGTTGTCGATCTGATCTAACAATGACAGGAAGCCTATGTATGAGAGCTTCTAAAGTGGAAACTGGGGCAATTCCACTCTCTTGACCTTGGAAGTCCAGGTCCAGTGGAACGAGTGGTTGTCACAAACTGGGGTCTTCCTTGGATGCAATGGATGATCATGACTTCTCCGTAAAGCATCGCAGAACAGCCTTTCTGGCCTTTAGATCTCACCGTTGATCTCATCCACCCAGAGCTGACTTCACATGCTAGGACAGGCAGTCTCTATCTTATGGGGGTAGGAGGTCCACCAGCTACCTTTACCTAGTTTGTCCCACCTGTCAAAGCGGTGTACCGGGGTGTGGCCGCTGTCGCATGCAAACAGCTACTTGGAGCCACAGGTGAGAGCTGTGCGTCTGGTAGGGCCCAAAGGTGAGTGAGCTGCCCCAGAATGGACACGACAAGCCCTTCCACCAAAGGTGCTGTCCCTCCCTGGATGCCTCAAACACCCCATTGTTCCAATAGAATAGCAAGAAAACATTGAAAAAGTGGCAGAATATTCTGAAGTTTATTTTAGCTACATAATCAGACAAAATTTGTCATTGAATCAAAATAGACAGGCACAAAGCACTGAAGAGATTTCAGGGTGATATCCTGGAGCTTGTGTCCCAGGAAAGTAAGAGCATGAATGCCTCGCTATTCAATATGGTCATAAGTACCAGCTTCCCACAATCATCCATTGCCCAATCTTTCAAAAACTGTATTTACCACCTTTTTAAATACCTCTCAAAATGTAGTTTCTGTCATCTTCTGGGGCAGAAAACTCCAGAGAAACACCACTTGCTGTCAGAAGACAATAACAGTGTGTGCAATCTGAATGGTTCAATGATTCAGCTCAGGCACCTGCTCCTTCATGAATCCAGTGATCCTTCTGTAATCTGCAAACAATCTAAAATCTTTCAACTGGACAATTTCTTAGAACATCAGTGCTTTGACCACCAATGCTAGTCATCATAGAGTCACACAGCAGAAAAAAAGGTCCTTTGACCCATTATGTTCAAGCTGACAAATACCCCTCCATACAAATCCTAGCTTCTGGCATTTGGCCAGTAGCAGTTCCCATGTTTGTCTTGATATTATGCGAATCTCTCTGCCTCCATACTCTCTCAACCAAGGTTGGTTAAAGCCCCATTTACACCATATTCGGAGGTCTGTGGCAAATTGGACACCGCACCTTAGAAATGATATATGGGGATTAACAACAATGGTAGTACCTACCCGATTCCAGTCACAATCTGGATTTTAAAAAATCTTCATAGGTCCCTCCTAAACTTCCTATCCTTTACTATACAACTCTGCTCCTGGTTATATATACCTCTTTTATGGGGAAAAGTATCTCACCACCTATCCACTACAAATTGTGTATACTTCAATCAGATCCATCCTCAGCCCCCTCTAATCCAAGGAAATCAAACCCAGCCTATCGATTCTCCCTCATACATTATGTAGAGATACAGCACAATAACAGACCATTCTGGCTCACAAATCTGTGCAGCCCAATTATACCTATGTGACCAATTAACCTATTAACCCACACATGTTTTGAATGTGGGAGAGAACTAGAGTGCCTGAGGAAACGCACACAGTCATGGGGAGAATGTACAACAACGGAAAATGAACCCAGGTCACTGTCACTGTAATAGCATTACACTAACCACTACGCTATCGTGCCATCCCAAAGTACAACATATTGGTGGTCCTGTGGCATCTGATACATAAATCATAATAAATAAGGAATAGATCTTCAGGTAACACACACACAAAATGCTGGAGGAACTCAGCAGGTCAGACAGCACCTCTGAAAGTGAATAAATAGTCGACATTTTGGGCAAACTCTTCTTCAAGACTGGAAAGGAAGAGGAATGACACCAAAATAAAAACATGGGGGGTGAGGGGAAGGAGGATGGCTTGAAGGTGACAGGTGAAGCTAGGTGGGTGGGAAAAGTGAAGGGCTGGAGAGGAAGGAATCTGATACGAGTGGAAAGTGGACCATGGGAGAAAGGGACGGAGTGGCACCAGAGGGAGGTGATAGGCAGGCAGGAGTGGGAATAGAAGAGGAAAGGAGGAAGAAAAAACATTACCAGAAGGAGAAACACACACAAAATGCTGGTGGAACACAGCAGGCCAGGCAGCATCTACAGGGAGAAGCGTTGTCGACGTTTTGGGCCGAGACCCTTCGTCAGGACTAACTGAAAGGAAAGATAGTAAGAGATTTGAAAGTAGAAGGGGGAGGGGAAAATGCGAAATGATAGGAGAAGACCGGAGGGGGTGGGGTGAAGCTAAGAGTTGGAAAGGTGATTGGCAAAAGGGATACAGAACTGGAGAAGGGAAAGGATCATGGGATGGGAGGCCTAGGGAGAAAGAAAGGGGGAGAGAACACCAGAGGGAGATGGAGAACAGGCAGAGTGAAGGGCAGAGAGAGAACAAAAAGGGAAGGGGGGGAAATAAATAAATCAGGGATGGGGTAAGAAGGGAAGGAGGGGCATTAATGGAAGTTAGAGAAGTCAATGTTCATGCCATCAGGTTGGAGGCTACCCAGCCAGTATGTAAGGTGTTGTTCCTCCAACCTGAGTGTGGCTACATCTTGACAATAGAGGAGGCCATGAATAGACATATCAAAATGGGGATGGAACCTGAAGGAGAAATCAATGTTCATGCCACCGGATTGGAGACTACCCAGATGGAATACGAGGTGTTGTAATAAGGGAACAGCTATAATTATGGGGGATTTTAACTTTCATATTGACTGGACTAATCAAGTCGGACACGGCAGCCTTGAAGAATAGTTTATTGAGTGTACTCGGGATGGGTTCCTTGAACAATACGTTACTGAGCCAACAAGGGGGCAAGCAGTCTTAGATCTGGTCCTGTGTAATGAGACAGGACTAATAAAAAATGTCCTAGCAAAGGATCCCCTTGAAATGAGTGACCATAACATGGTCGAATTCCATATTCAATTAGAGGATGAGAGGGTTGGATCTCAAACAAGCGTATTGATCTTAAATAAAGGAGACTATGATGGTATGAGAGCGGAATTGCTTAAGATGGATTGGGAAAATAGATTAAAGGGTACTTGATCAGTGGTGTATATTTAAGGAGTTATTTTACAACTATCAAGAAAAATATATTCCACTGAAGAAAAAAGGGTGTAAAAGAAAAAATAGTTATCCGTGGCTAAATAAAGAAATAAAGCAAAGTATACAACTAAAAAGAAAGTTATATAAGGTAGCTAAATCTAGTGGGAAGTTTGAAGATCGAGAAGCTTTTAAAGATCAGCAGCAAATAACAAAAAGATTGATTAAGAAGGGGAAAATAGATTATGAAAGTAAATTGGCAAAAAACATAAAAGTAGATAGTAAGAGTTTTTATAGTTACATAAAAAGAAAAAGGGTGGCTAAAGTAAATGTTGGTCCCTTAGAAGATGAGACCGGGAAATTAATGGTAGGGGACGTGGAGATGGCGGAAACGCTGAACAAATATTTTGTATCAGTTTTTACAGTAGAGGGCACTCAAAATATCCCAACACTGGATAAACAGGGGAGAGAGAAGCTAACTACGATTCAAATCACCAAGGAAATGGTACTTGATAAATTAATGGGACTGAAGGTGGATAAATCCCCTGGACCGGATGGCTTGCATCCTAGGGTCTTAAGGGAAGTGGCGGTCGGGATTGTGGATGCATTAGTGATAATTTTTCAAAACTCACTGGACTTGGCAATGGTCCCGGCAGATTGGAAAAATGCTAATGTAACTCTTTTATTTAAAAAGGGCAATAGACAGTTATAGGAGTTATGGGAGTTATAGGCCAGTTAGCCTAACATCTGTGGTTGGCAAAATGTTGGAATCGATAATTAGGGAAACAGTAACAGGGCATTTGGATAAACATAGCTTAATAGGACAAAGTCAGCATGGCTTTACAAAAGGGAAGCCATGTTTGACAAATTTGTTGGAGTTCTTTGAGGACATAACATATAGGGTAGATAAAGGGGAACCAGTGGATGTGGTGTATTTGGACTTCCAAAAGGCATTTGACAAGGTGCCACACCAAAGATTATTACTTAAAGTAAAAAATCATGGGATTGGGCATAATATTCTGGCATGGGTAGGGGATTGGCTTTCTAACAGAAAACAGAGAGTTGGGATAAATAGTTTATTCTCAGACTGGCAGTTGGTGACTAGTGGTGTTCCGCAAGGGTCAGTGTTGGGACTCCAACTCTTTACAATCTATATTAATGATTTGGAGAAAGGGACTAAGTGCAACGTATTGAAGATTGCTGATGACACAAAGATGGGAGGGAGTGTAATGAGTGCGGAGGACATTGAAACTCTGCAGGGGGACATAGATAGGCTGAGTGATTGGGCAGACATTTGGCAGATGAAATATAATACTGACAAGTGTGAGGTCTTGCACTTTGGCAGGAAAAATAATAGAGCAAGTTATTATCTAAATGGAGAGAAACTTGAAAGTGCTTCTGTGCAAAGGGATCTGGGGGTCCTGGTGCAGGAAACACAAAAAGTTAGTATGCAAGTGCAGCAGGTGGTCAAGAAGGGCAATGGAATGCTGGCTTTTATTGCTAGGGGGATGGAGTATAAGAACAGGGAGGTCTTACTGCAGTTGTACCGGGTATTGGTGAGACCACACCTGGAGTACTGCGTGCAGTTCTGGTGTCCATATTTAAGAAAGGACATACTGGCTCTCGAGGCAGTGCAGAGAAGGTTCACTAGGTTAATTCCGGGGATGGGTGGGTTGATGTATGATGAGAGGTTGAGTAGATTGGGACTCTACTCATTGGAGTTCCGAAGAATGAGAGGCGATCTTATTGAAACATATAAGATTGTGAAAGGGCTTGATTGGGTGGATGCGGGGAGAATGTTCCCAATGATGGGTGAAACTAAGACTAGGGGGCATAATCTTAAAATAAGGGGATGCCGTGCCAGGACTGAGATGAGGAGAAATTTCTTCACCCAGACGGTAGTGGGGCTGTGGAATTTACTGCCCCAGAGAG
Source organism: Hypanus sabinus (assembly GCF_030144855.1). Taxonomy (NCBI): domain Eukaryota; kingdom Metazoa; phylum Chordata; class Chondrichthyes; order Myliobatiformes; family Dasyatidae; genus Hypanus; species Hypanus sabinus. The sequence goes on from NC_082738.1 coordinate 47,633,751, forward strand.
CTGTGGAAGCTACTACACTCAATAAATTCAAAACGGAGATAGACATTTTCCTGGATAAAAATGGCTTTAGGGGATACGGTGAGCGAGCAGGTAAGTGGACATGAGGCTAGGTTTAGATCAGCCATGTGATCTCCTGGGCCAGTTTTCGATAGCCTGGATGGGTCGGAGAGGAATTTTCCAGATTTTTTCTCCTCAATTGGCAAATCGTTTTTTTTCCCCCAGGTGATCACATGGGTTTGGGCGGGATGAATAATAAAATAAAATGGGCGGCCTGGTGCCCTGTTGGTTGGCACTGTTGCCTTGTGGGATTTGGTGATAACTAGAGTTAAGATTGGATCAGCCATGATCTTGTTGAATGGTGGAGCAGGCTTGAGGGGCCGATTGGCCTACTCCTGCTCCTATCTCTTATGTTCACTCTGAGAGGGGCCTCATCGTGGCGAAAGAGGACCAGGAATGGAGATAGGAATTAAAATGGTTGGCTACTGGGAAATTCTGCTTTTGGGATTCACTAATGCAGAGGAAGCTGCATCAGGAGCATCGGATACAATAAACAACCCCAGGAGATTTGCAGGTGAAGTGTTGCCTCATCTGGAAAGACCATTTGTGACCATGGATAGAAATGAGGGAGGACGTGAATGGGTAGGCATAGCATTTCTGTCGCTTGCAGGGATAAATGTCAGGAGGGAGATTAGTGGGGAGGGACGAATGGACAAGGGACTCATGAAGGGTCAATCCCTGCAGAAAGTGGAGCCTGGGGGAGGTAAAGATGTGTTTGATGGTAAGTTCCCATTGAAGATGGCCAAGATTGTGGAGAATGATGTGTTGGACGCGGAGACTCATGGGATGGTACATGGGGACATGAGGAACTCTATCCCTGTTCAGGTGGCAGGAAGATGGGGTGAGCGCGTTTGTTTGGGAAATGGAGGAGATCTGGATGAGGGCAGCATCAATGGTGGAGGAAGGGAAACCCCATTCATTGAAGAAAGAAGACGTCTCTGATGTATTGGAAAGGAAAGCTTCATCCTGGAACAGATGTGGCAGAGATGATGGAACTAAGAAAAGGGAATAGCATTTTTACAGGAGACAGGTTGGGAAGAGATATAGTCAAGATAACAATGGGAACTGGTAGTTTTATAAAGATGTCAGTGGACAGTTTGTCTCCAGAGATGGAGACAAAGAGATTGAGAAAGGGGAGGGAGGTGTCAGAAATAGACCAGGTGAAGTTAAGGGCAGGATGGAAGTTGGAGGCAAAGTTGATGAACCCGATGAGCTCAGCATGGATGCATGAAGAATCACCAATATAGTCGTCAATGTAGCACAGGTAGAGTTGGGGAGCATTAGCAGGGAAGGCTTGGAACATGGACTGTTCTATGTAGCCAATGAAGAGGCAGGCATAGCTGGGCCCATGTGGGTGCCCATGACTCCCCCTTGAGTCTGGAGAAAGTGGGAAGAGCTGAAGGAGAAATAGTTGAGGGTGAGGGCCAGTTCAGCCAGATGGAGGAGGGTGATAGTGGAAGGAATGGGTTGAGTCTATTGTTGAGAAAGAAGCAGGGAGCTTTAAGTCCTTCTTGATGGGTGAATAGAAGTGTATAGGGAATGAATATCCCTGGTGAAAGCAAGCTGATCAGGGCCAGGGTATTGAAAGTTGTTGAGGAGATCTAAAGCGTGTAAAGTGTTGTGCATGTAGGTCGGAAAGGACTGAACAAAGGGGGATAGAATGAAGTTGAAGTATGAGGACATGTTCAGTGGAGCAGAAGCAGGCAGAGACAATGAGCCTACCTGGACAGACACTTTCGTGGATCTTGGGTAGAAGGTAGAAATGAGAAGTGTGGGGTAAGGGAACTAAGAGTTTGGTGTCAATGGATGGAAGATCTCCAGAATTGATGAGTTTAGTGATGGTCCAGACTGGGGTCCTTTTCAAGAGGTAAGTAAGAGGAGCTGTCTGACAATTGCCACCCAGCCTCAGAAAAGTAGAGATCAGTTCGCCACACAAGAGAGAGCACAGTTGTTTTGTTTCCAGGAATACTACTGAGCATATTCTAAACACAACCTTCCCAGAGCAATTCACAGTGAAGCATATAATAATTGGAGCCACTTTGAGCAATGATTCACAGAAGAACAATGGCTAACTGGCTAGCAATGAGTTACACCAAACCAAGGTACAGGATTCCATTTGATTGGCTGGACAGCTCATTTCATGCTTCCTTGATGCCTTAACAGCACCATAGTGAACCTGCCTTCATAAACAACAAAATAACGCTGAAATATCCTGTGAATGTGCTCAGAATCACAAGTCTAAATTAAAGCAGTAAAATGATTGATGGAACATAAGACCATAAGACGTTGGAGTATTTGGCCCATCGAGTCTGCTCCGCCATCCCATCGTGGCTGATTTATTAACCCGCTCAACCCTATTCTCCTGTCTTCTCCCCATAACCTTTGATGCTCTGATTAATCAAGAACCTATCAACCTCTCCCTTAAATATACCCAAAGACTTGGTCTGTGTAACATTTGTGGCAATGAATTCCCCAGATTCTCCACCCTCTGGTTAAAGAAATTTTTCCTCACCTCTGTCTAAATGGATGTCCTTCTATTCTGAGGCTGTGCCCTCTGGTCCTAGAATCCTCCACTATATGAAACATCCTCTCCATATCCACACTATCTGGGCCTTTCAATATTAAATAGAATTCAATGAGATCTCCCTTCATTCTTCTAAACCCAGCAAGTACAGGCCCAGAGCCATCAAACACTTCTCATATGTTAACCCTTTCATTCCTGGGATCATTCTCATGAACCTCCTCTGGACTCTGTCCAATGCCAGCACATCTTTTCTTAAATAAGGGACCCAAAAGTATTCACAGTACTCCAAGTATGGTCTGACAAATGGCTTATAAAGCCTTAGCATTACATTCTTGCTTTTGTATTCTAGTCTTCTCAAAATGGATACTAGCATTGGAATTGCCTTCTTTACCATAGATTCAACCTGCAAGTTAACCTTTAGCGAATCCTGCATGAGAATTCCTAAGTCCCTTTGCATCTCTGATTTTTTAAAATTTTCTCCACATTTATACTAAAGTGCATGACCATGCACTTCCCTGTAATATATTCCTTCTGCCACTTCTTTGCCCATTCTCCCAATCTCTCTGAGTCCATCTGCAGACACCCTGCTTCCTCAATATTTCCTACCCCTCTTCATATCATCTGCAAACTTGGCTACAAGGCCATCAATTCCTTCATCCAAATCATTGACATATCATGTGAAAAGTAGCAGACCTAACACTGAACCCTGTGGAGCACTATTAATCACCAGCAGCCAACCAGAAAAGGCCCCCTTTATTCCCACTCTTTGTCTCCTGCCAAACAGCCAATCTTCTATCATTGCTTGTATCTTTCCTGTGATACTGTTAGGCCATCTCCTGGAGTTAGGGTATATAGTGAATATTAACATCAGCAACCAAACTTTAGACCTGAATGTGGATTCTAGATTAAATTTAAAATGCAGCCCTAGGCAATATTTTCCTGGAGGTGTGGACACCAATTAATTGAAAACTAGACATAGCTGTTTAACATTCATTTTGGGTGTCTGGAGTGTGGGTGCAAAGAAAGAGGTGTGAAAATTATATGTAATTCAAAGGAAGCATTGTAACTATAGAATTGCCTTGCTGTAACCTTTGATCATTAACATATAAAGATGTCATGTAATACTGGATAGGGAGGCCTCTTCCTCAGAGAGTGTCTTATTTTGTTGAATAAAGCACTTCTGTATCCATTAGCTACAGTGTCTCTCCAGTGACTGTTCACGTTACAACAATACCACAGACTCATATCTGGTTTAACAGCCTCATGTATGGCACCTTGTCAAAGGCCTTCTGAAAATCCAAATATACAACATCCGCTGATTTTCCTTTGTCTATCCTGCTTATTATTTCCTCAAAGATTCCAATATTCCCCTTAAGAAAACCATGCTGGTTTTGGCCTATTTTGTCATGTGCCTCCAAGTACCCCGAAACCTCATCCTTAATAATAGTCTCCAACATCTCCTGATGAAGGGTTTTGGCCTGAAACGTCGTCACTACCTCCTCCCATAGATGCTGTCTGGCCTGCTGAGTTCTGCCAGCATTTTGTGTTTTTATCCAACATCTTTCCAACCACTGAAGTCAGGCTAACTGGCATATAATTTCCTTTCTTCCACCTCCCTCTTTTCTTAAAGAGTGGAGTAACATTTACAATTTTCAAGTCCACCTGAACTATTCCAGAATCTAGTGATTCTTGAAAACTCATTACTAATGCTTCCACAATCTCTTCAGCCTCCTCTTTCAGAACCCTGGGTTCTAGTCCATCTGATCCAGGTGACTTATCTACCTTCACACCTTGCAGCTTCCCAAGCACCTTCTCCTTGCTAATAGCAACAATACTCACTTCAGCTCCTGACACTCTCACATGTCTGGCATTCCATTATTGTCTTCCACAGTAAAGACAAATGCAAAATACTTATTAAGTTTGTCCGTCATTTCTTTGTTCCCCATTACTACCTCAGCAGCATCATTTTCCAGTGGTCTGATATACACTCTCATCTCTCTTTTACTCTTTATATACTGTATCTGACAAAAACTTCTGGTAGCCTCTTTTACATTATTGGCTAGCTTACCTTCATATTTCAACTTATCTCTCTTTATGGCTTTTTTAGTTGCCTTCTGTTGGTTTTTAAAAGCTTTCCAATCCTCTAAGTTCCCACTAATTTTTGCTCTATTATATGCCCTCACTTTTGCTTTTATGCTGTCTTTGACTTCCCTTGTCAGACACAGTTGCCTTGTCCTTCCTTTAGAATACTTCTTGTTAGGAGAGCAATGTGAGTCCTTCATTGAAACGTGGATACTAATTTAACCAATGCAAATATTGGGGTACCAATATGTACCAAAATTCTAAGATAAAGCACATTATTGGCAGAGGAAGTGAAGGTTTACAACAGGTTGTTTGCTCCCTCTGACACATCATTGCCAAAATGTATACAGTACACTATTTATATTTATAATTTTTGTACAATATAATAATATAATTTATATTTGAGACTTGCATAGTGAGATTTCTTTATTAATATTATACAGATAAGCAGTTATTGGAGTATTTTATGTTTTCATTTACTAGATATTAAAATTCCTGATAACCCATTTCCAAACACCTTTAAGAAGATAAGCCACTCCGATCCACTAGCATCATTCTGGTGATGGTAGTTTCATGGTTTTGGATAGAGATCTGCAGGGTTCAGACCCAGCAAAAGTGAAGGAACAGTGATATGTTTTCACTGTTAGGGAGTGTTCTGAAGTTCTGTGAGAATTAGCAGATACCAATTCAAACAAGAACCAGACTTCTGTTCTTATTGTAAATGTAAATAAATTCAGGAAGCTTGCAATTAGACTTCAGTTTCTATTGTAAATTGTAAGCAGTATACTGAAGTTAAAAACACACAGACTATAAGGTTTGCAAAATGATGACAATGAGATTTTTTTCATATGCATGAGCCAAACGCTAAAACAATGGGGTTGTGTTAATTGGAGTGCATCAAACTAGGCAACATGGCTAAATTATTTGCACCATTATGACTTGAATTCAAACTGACAGACCAGGTTGGTGTTGCTATTTAGCATATAAAATATGGTCACAGGCATTCTTGCAATCAATAGCTTTGATGTACTTGATATTTCTGTCCAGTCAGAGACAGCCCCGCCAACATAAATTTTGGGTGTCTGACTCTCTATCTTCAGAGGCGTTTAGACTATTTGTGTGAGTTCAAAGGAAGTATTGTCAACTCGAAGTATTGAAGTAAACAATGTCATTGTAACTATTGAATGTCATTCTAACTAATCTCCTGCTGTTGCCTTTGATCTTAAAGGTATCAGAATGTGATGCACATTTGCGTTTGTGAGCCTCTGCTGAGACTGTCTCCAGAATGATGCTTGCTTGTTATGATGAATAAAGGCTTCTATATCACCAGCTTCAGTGTCTTTCCAGTCACTTTGATCACAGACACAACATTTGGGGACTTGTCCAGGATACGTCCATGACCCACTGTGAGGCCAGTAACAAACTGTCTAAGGGGATGAGTAATTTAAAGAGTTATACCCACGCTTTAGGTCTATTCAGATTCTTGACTGCGGGATCACGAAATACTAACGAAGTTAACGGAGAGCTGAACTAGTAAGTATATAACTGTTGTGTGTGTGCATGCCTGTGTGTTTGTCTATGGAACCAGCTATCAGACAGGTTGGGGTAATTTGGTGAGACAGTGGCTCTAGTGGTGATAGGTGGTTACTGATCATTCAGGATGCCAGCGAGGTGCACGCATCCTCATTCAGGAGACTGTTAGTGTCTTTTAAGAACAAGTTTGAAACCTTGGTGTAACAGACTTTCATATGAAAGGGAATACGACAGGCATCACGAGTTCAGTCGCACAGAAGTGACAGATTGCAGAGCACATACTCTGTGGTTTTAAGTATGTACTGTTTAATTTTTATCCATTGTTTATATTTTGCGTAGTGCGGAAATTAGGGAGTGTGGAGATATTTGAGGGAGAGGTTTTACCCAGATGTATCTGTCAGGATGGATCTTGTTGAGGTCAGACAACATCAATTCGAGATTTGTGATAATCCCAGCCAGCCATGGACCTTGATTACGACCATTCATAAACCCTTCACCCTGGGGAGAAGCAGAGCATTTTGTCAGAGTTGCACTCACTTGAAGTCGCATGTGGGAATTCAGAATTCTGGAGCAAGCTCTAAGAAATGATTGAAATTCGCCAGATGCACGCAGAAGATATTCACGTGTTGTTAAAAGCAAAGTGCCCAAGGAATATGACCCGGGAGTGTGGGATGGTATGTGGGAAACCAGTAGGAATGACAGTAGTGAGGGGAAATATCACTTTTTTAAAGGGGAAGTGAGGCAGCAACAAGGGGGAAATGAGAATAACTGAGGAATGATTATGTCAGTGGTTCAGAGAGCTGATGAGCCTGCCATAGATTATGCAGAGCATAAATATCAAGTGTATGAGGAGTACTCAGGGCTGGACAGTCCAGGGAGGGATGATCCAACTTTCCTGAAAACACTGAAGAAAGGCCTGAGCTCAGCCCACCGGGAAGTTTTAGATCTGCAGATAAGCGGTGGGATTGACCGACCTCAAGATAGTATCGTGGGCTGGTGAGATAGACCAGAGGAGGCGGAAGAGAGGTCATTAGGTGGCTGTCGTGAATGTAGCTGCTATGACGATGCAAAAGACTTGCTTCGTGTACACCTAGCAAGGAAGTGCCAGAATAGATATAGATGGGTAAAGAAAAGTTATATGTTATAGCTGTGGCCTATTGGCCATGTTTGGAGGCAGTGTCCTAAAAAGGGAGGAAGGTGTGAGAGTCACTCATCAAAACAGGCAGAAATGATGGCAGCACCATCTCTGTCTGATTTTGACTGTCGACTAGATTATAGAGCTTGTTTGAGGTCAGGCGAACAGCCAGCGGCAGCAGCTATTGGCGATGGTGGTCACCCACAGATGTTTATTAGGTGGGCAGCTATGTGATATGTTAGTGGACATAGGGTTGTCAGTACCAATATCTGATCTATGCTTGCCAATGACTGGAGAGGTGATTTTTGTTGCCAGTGCGGGGGTGGGGGGGGGGGGGGGGTTGGAGAAGACTTAGCGTTGGGTAATTGAGACTGAGAGAGTGCAGCTTCCTGTAGACTTTTGGGTGTGCCCAGACATGAGGGAACTGTCCTGGAGATAGATACAATGAGTAAGGCAGATGTTATCATAGACTCAGGAAAAAGGAAAATAACATCGACAAGACTGTGGTAGAGTTGCGGTTAGCACAGCACTATCATAGCTCGGAGCTTTGAAAATCAGGGTTCAATCCCAGCATCCTCTGTAAGGAGTGCTTGTACTCCCCATGGGATGTGTGCGTTTTCTCTGGGTCCTCCGGTTTCCTCCCACAGTCCATCAAAGAAGTACCGGGTAGGTTAAACAGACATTGTAAATTGTCCCGTGATTAGATTGGGTTTGAATCAGGAGCTGTCAGGGGTTGCTGGGCAGCAGAGCCTACTCCACACTGTATGTCTAAATAAAATAAGTTAGACAAGAGCAGCGAATATGTGTGACCCACAGAGCAGACAACATGGCCCACAAAGAGACTGCAACCCCAAGCAGGGACAGGACATGTAATGATGTGCGTGAATCATGTCAGGAAGTCCCAAAGGGTCGGGGCGAAACACGGTCAAGAAGTGTTAAAAGCAGTGCAGTTGCCTGCAGAGGTAGCAGCAGTTACAGTGAGGGGGAGAGTAAGGATCAGATTGGGAATGAGTGTGCAGATCATGGAGCAAAGAGAAAAAAGGAACACCAGTCGATGGGAAGAAACTATTGGAGGCAGTTCAGGAAGATTATATGACAATGTGAGGTAAAAATGTTGAGGGACAGGGCAAAAGGAGGTCACCCTCAAAGTGGATCTCCCACTTGGTGAACTCCCTCTCTCACTTTCCACCTCCGATGTTTGCGCCACCCTGAGCAGGGTGAATGAACGGAAGGCAGCTGGTCCTGGCCGTGTGCTCAGAGTCTGTGCAGGGCAGTTGGCCGGGGTCTTCACGGACATTTTCAATCTGTCCCTGGCCCAGGCAGTTGTCTCCACAAGATTCAAGATCACCATCATCGTGCCAGTGCCGAAGCTTTCCACCACCACGGGCCTGAATGACTTCTGCCCAATTGCACTGCAGAGCATCAAGAAAGCTCACCTCTGTCCCAGGATACTGACGGACTTTTATCGCTGTACCATTGAGAGCATACTCACCAACTGTACCTCAGTGTGGTATGGCAATTGTCCCGTATCGGACCGCAAAACACTCCAGTGGGTGGAGAAAACTGCCCAGTGGATTATCAGCATCCAATTGCCCCCCATTGAGAACATCTACCATAAGCGCTGCCTGGGCAGGGCGAAAACCATTATCAAAGATGTATCTCACCCTAACCATGGACTTTTTACTCTCCTCCCATCCGGTAGGCGCTACAGGAGCCTCCGCTCCCACACCAGCAGGCTCAGGAAGAGCTTCTTCCCTGAGGCTGTGACCCTGCTGAACCTCACATCACAGCGCTAAGCCGTATTGCTCCCATATTGTACTGTCTCAGTACTTTTATATTTGTGTGCTGTGGCACTTACTTTTTATCTGCAGTTATTCTGTAAATAACTCTATTCTTTGCATTTCTGATTAGATGCTAACTGCATTTCATTGGCTTTGTATCTGTACTCAGCACAGTGACAATGAAGTTGAATCTAATTTAATCTAATCTGAAACACAGCAACAACATATTGCTAATCAGAGCAGCCTGAGGGAGCGGAGACAGCCCTCCCACGGCCGGGTGACCACGTCTTGATAAGGGATCTACCTGAAAAGGAAGAGGTCACTCCCAGGTGGATAGGACCACAGGTGGTGCTTCTGACAAATGACACCTGGGTTTGTGTACAGACTTGGTGAGGCAGCCAGTGGAAATGTTGGACTCGGGTTAAGCCGCATGATTCGCCTGTTTATCACCCCCACAGACAGAGCAAGGGATCAGGTACACCTGGTAACAGTGTCATTGCAGAGAACCATAGTGATGACCCCCAGCTGGCTGCATCTCATCTGACCACTCCTGTTGGAAGCAGGTCTGCGGATGAAAAGGAATGGGAATGCAAATGCAGAAAAAAAACACAGAAAAAAACTACACTAGACTACAGACCTACCCAGGACTGCATAAAGTGCACAAAAACAGTGCAGGCATTACAATAAATAATAAACAAGACAATAGGCACAGTAGAGGGCAGTAAGTTGGTGACAGTCCAGACTCTGGCTATTGAGGAGTCTGATGGCTTGGGGGAAGAAACTGTTACATAGTCTGGTCGTGAGAGCCCAAATGTTTCAGTGCCTTTTCCCAGACAGCAGGAGGGAGAAGAGTTTGTATGAGGGGTGCATTGGGGTCCTTCATAATGCTGTTTGCTTTGTGGATGCAGCGTGTAGTGTAAATGTCTGTAATGGCGGGAAAGGAGACCCCAATGATCTTCTCAGCTGACCTCACTATCCGCTGCAGGGTTTTGCGATCCGAGATGGTGCAATTTCTGAACCAGACAGTGATGCAGCTGCTCAGGATGCTCTCAATACAAGCCCTGTAGAATGTGATGAGGATGGGGGGTGGGAGATGGACTTTTCTCAGCCTTCCCAGAAAGTAGAGACGTTGTTGGGCTTTCTTTGCTATGAAGCTGGTGTTGAGGGACCAGGTGAGATTCTCCGCCAGGTGAACATCAAGAAATTTGGTGCTTTTAACAATCTCTACCGAGGAGCCGTCGATGTTCAGTGGGGAGTGGTCGCTACATGCCTCCTGAAGTCAACAACCATCTCTTTTGTTTTGTTCACATTCAGAGACAGGTTGTTGGCTCTGCACCAGTCTGTTAGCCACTGCACCTCCTTTCAGTGGTTGGGCCAGCAACCGAAGGGACGGTCGGAAAGGTATGCCACCAGAGTGAGGTCCTTGGAGCTATAGTATTTGAATAGAGACCATTGCAAACCCTCCTGTATATCAATCAGAGGGATTTGGGTCAGATTATTCTAACAATCCAGAATCATGGCACAGAACCTGTTGCCAGGGAACCTGAAACAAAGATATCTTGCTCACAGAGTAACTACTGACAGCCATGCCTGATAGTTTCAGTTACCAGAGACTGAAGGGGCAAAAACACTGCAATGGGCCAGCAGAGAAGGAGGCAACATGCACGTAAACAACAAGCTGCATTTTAAAGACTGATTGACATAGATAAAAAGCTTAACGGGCCGCATATGGCCCGCGGGCCGTAGTTTGCCCATGCCTGGGTTAGACCATAAGATGGAGGAACAGAATTAGGTAATTTGGCCCATCGAGTCTGCTCCGCCACTCCATCATGGCTAATTTATTATCCCTCTCAACCCCATTCTCCCGCATTCTTTTTGTAACGTTTGACACCCTTACTAATCTAGAACCTATCAACCTCTGCTTTAAATATACCCAATGACCGAGTCTCCACAGCTGTCTGTGGCAATAAGTTCCACAGACTCACCACCTCTGGTTAAGTACACAAAGGCCAGGCTAATAATCAATTTACAGCCCATACATAAAGGTCCTTTTTTTCATTTTTGACTGAAATGGGCATTTAGTTTTTGAACTTTATTGCTGTCCAACCCTGCAATTAATAAGCTGAAGCTACATTCCAGAAGATTTCACTATTTTTTGAAGATTTGAAAGCATAATCAAGTTGAAGGTTATTATTTGAAGTTCAGTATTGTGTCCCAGGGTAAACTCGTGCTATGACTGGGAGATAGTTTGTACAATAAGAAGTGGATGATGTGGTAAAGACTAGGACAGGCCATTCAGCCATAATGTCTGTTCCGATCATGATGCCAAATTAAACTAAATTTCTTCTACCTGCTTATGATCCATATCCCTCCATTTTCTGCAATTTCATGTATCTATCTAAAAGTTCCTTAAATACCACTATTGCATCTGCTTGCACCATTACACCTAGCAGACCATTGGAGGGATGTGAACTTCCCCCATTGAGGATATTTATAGCAGCAGGTTCGTAAAGAAAGCCAGGAAGATAATCAGGGACACCAGTCACCCCAACCATAAACTGTTTCAGCTGCTTCCATCTAGCAAACAGGACCGCAGCATTAAAGCCAGGACCGGCAGGCTACGGGAAGGCCTCTTTCTACAAGACTTTTAAATTCACACGTCTGTACATTGCAACAGAGTCATAATGCAAAGGTCTTTACTCCCACACGTTGTGGGACGGATGTAAGATTTAAATAAATTCTAATTCAAATCCAGGCACCTAGACACTCTGTGTAAAGAACATCTTCCTTAAACTTTCCCACTCTGCACATCTTCTGGTACTTGACACTTCTGCAAGTGGAAAACAGTCCTGACTGCCTATCAATGCTTATCACCTTATCTAAATAAATGTATTAGATTCCTGTAATCTAAATAAACGTGGTTGTGGTAACTTCTACTTTACAAAATAGTAAACAATTCAACAATTCAACAACTCAACAATTTTATGGCCAAAAGAGCATCTTTATCTGGGATGGCAAATGATATTTACAATACAGGGGCTTCCAGGTACCTCATGCGGCCTGGGTGGAGGAACTATATACAATGCATACTGGGAATAGAAAGAGCGGAAGTAAAGACCCCGCCAACCCCGGATCCCACCTCTTGCTACCAACAGCTCCCCGAGTAGTATTAACTTACTTTTAATAATACTCACATTACAACAGTGGTGAAAAGCCTGGGATTGGAATGCATGTTGATCTTAATTCCTTGGAAACATTGTACATCCTACCAGGCCTGCGCTGAACATTAACTGATTTTCCTATTCCCTCCAATTTCTACCCTTTATCTACACCCTACGGACAATGTATAGTGGGCAATTACTCGACCAAATTACATGTAAATGATGTAAAAAAAATTACATAATTTCATATAAATTAGCAAAAAAAAAGCGGCACACCTGAGGACTGGGAGAAATTCAGAGACCAGCAGAGGAGGACAAAGGGCTTAATTAGGAAAGGGAAAAACGATTATGAGACAAAGCTGGCAGGGAACATAAAAACTGACTGTAAAAGCTTTTATAGATACGTGAAAAGAAAAAGATTGGTCAAGACAAATGTAGGTCCTTTACAGTCAGAAACAGGTGAATTGATCATAGGGAACAAAGACATGGCAGACCATTTGAGTAACTACTTTGGTTCTGTCTTCACTAAGGAGGACATAAATAATCTTCCGGAAATAGTAAAGGACCGAGGGTCTAGTGAGATGGAGGAACTGAGGGAAATACATGTTAGTAGGGAAGTGGTGTTAGGTAAATTGAAGGGATTAAAGGCAGATAAATCCCCAGGGCCAGATGGTCTGCATCCCAGAGTGCTTAAGGAAATAGCCCAAGAAATAGTGGATGCATTAGTGATAATTTTTCAAAACTCCTTAGATTCTGGATTAGTTCCTGAGGATTGGAGGGTGGCTAACGTAACCCCTTTTTTTAAAAAAGGAGGGAGAGAGAAACCGGGGAATTATAGACCGGTTACTTTGACATCGGTGGTGGGGAAAATGCTAGAGTCGGTTATCAAAGATGTAATAACAGCACATTGTAGCGGTGTGCTACACGCAGCGCTAAAATAACGACACGGAGTCAGTAAACTGCAGTCAAAGATAACTTTATTCGAACTAAACAGCCTTGCTTTTAAGCCTCCCTCAACCTGCCCCCCATGGCGCAGAGGCTCCAAAGCTCTGTGCTCGCAAACCCCCGAAGGCTATCTCCCTTAGCCGGAACGCTGGCTAATTGTGAGTCGGTTCGGCTGTTCCAGGAAATGGGTCGCCACATAACCCCCCCCCCCCCAGAACCGGCGATACACCCCCCAATGTCCACAGTCTGGGAGGTCGGCCTCTGCGCCGAGGTGCCGGAAACTCGACCGGTTGCGCCAGGTCCACATGGGCCGGTTTGAGGCGGTCCACCGTGAAAACCTCCTCTCTCCCCCCAATGTCCAGCACGAACGTGGACCCGTTGTTCCGGAGCACCGTAAATGGCCCCTCGTAGGGCCGTTGCAGCGGTGGCCGATGCCCGCCCCTTCGTACAAACACAAACTTACAGTTCTGCAGGTCTTTGGGTACGCAGGTCGGGTTTTGCCCGTGCTGCGAAGTGGGTACGGGGGCCAGGTGACTGAGCCTCTCGCGTAGTCGGCCCAGGACTGCTGCTGGTTCCTCCTCTTGCCCCCTTGGGGCTGGTATGAACTCCCCGGGGACGACCAGGGGCGCGCCGTACACCAACTCGGCCGACAAGGCGTGCAGATCATCTTTGGGTGCCGTGCAGATGTCGAGTAGGACCCAGGGAAGCTCGTCCACCCAGTTAGCTCCTCGCAGGTGGGCCATGAGAGCCGACTTCAGGTGACGGTGGAAACGCTCCACTAGCCCGTTCGACTGTGGGTGGTGGGCAGTGGTGTGATGCAGCTGAGTCCCCAAAAGGCTGGCCATGGCTGACCACAGGCTGGATGTGAACTGGGCGCCTCTGTCGGAGGTAATGTGGGCCGGTACAACAAAGCGAGATATCCAGGTGGCGATCAGTGCTCGGGCGCAAGATTCAGAGGTGGTTTCAGTGAGCGGGATCGCCTCTGGCCATCTTGTGAACCGGTCCATGATAGTCAGGAGGTGCCGCGCTCCTCGCAACACTGGCAGGGAGCCCACGATATCCACATGAATGTGGTCGAAACGCCAGTGAGTGGGGTGGAACTGCTGCAGTGGGGCTTTGGTGTGCCGCTGCACCTTGGCTGTTTGGCAGTGCATGCACGTTCTGGCCCATTCACTGACCTGTTTGCGGAGTCCGTGCCAAACGAACCTGCTGGAAACCATCTGGACAGTCGTCTGGATAGAGGGGTGCACCAAGTTATGAATGGAGTCGAAAACGCGCCGCTGCTAAGGTGCCGGGACAACGGGGCGGGGTTGGCCGATGGTGACGTCACAGAGTAGGGTCCTCTCACCTGGGCCTATGGGGAGGTCCTGGAGCTGCAAACCGGAGACTGCGGTTCTGTAACTCGGAATCTCCTCATCTGCCTGCTGTGCCTCTGCCAGTGCCTCAAAGTCTACCCCTTGGGAAAGGGCATGAACGGTAGGGCGAGAGAGCGCATCCGCCACGACATTGTCCTTACCCGAGACGTGCCGGACATCCGTCATGTATTCAGAGATGTAGGATAGATATTGCTGCTGGCGGGACGACCAGGGGTCGGACACTTTCGTAAATGCAAAGGTAAGCGGTTTGTGGTCCGTGAACACGGTGAAGGGCCTACCTTCCAAGAAGTACCTGAAATGCCGGATTGCCAGGTAGAGCGCCAACAGTTCCCGGTCGAAATCACTGTATTTGACCTCGGGTGGCTGCAGGTGTTTGCTGAAAAACGCCAGGGGTTACCAGCGACCCTCGATGAGTTGCTCCAGCACCCCACCGACTGCCGTGTTAGATGCGTCCACTGTGAGGGCGGTAGGGACGTCCATTCTGGGATGTACTAGCATCGCGGCGTTCGCCAAGGATTCCTTCATTTGAATGAAAGCGGCGGCGGACTCCTCGTCCCAGGTAATGTCCTTGCCCGGACCGGACAGCAGGGGGAACAGGGGACGCATGATCCGGGCAGCTGAAGGGAGGAAGCGGCGGTAGAAATTGACCATACCTACGAATTCCTGAAGGCCTTTGATTGTGGTGGGTCGGGGGAAGTGGCGGACCGCATCTACCTTAGCGGGCAGAGGGGTTGCCCCGTCTTTAGTAATGCTGTGGCCCAGGAAGTCAATGGTGTCGAGCCCGAACTGGCATTTGGCGGGGTTGATTGTAAGACCGTATTCACTCAGTCGGGCGCAGAGTTGACGGAGGTGGGACAGATGCTCCTGACGACTGCTGCTGGCTATGAGGATGTCGTCCAAATAGATGAACACGAAGCCCAGGTCGCGTCCCACCACGTCCATTAACCGCTGGAACGTCTGTGCGGCGTTCTTCAGGCCGAATGGCATTCGGAGGAACTCGAAAAGGCCAAACGGGGTGATGAGAGCCGTTTTGGGGACGTTGTCCGGATGCATCAGGACTTGATGGTACCCTCAGACGAGGTCAACCTTGGAGAAGATCTGTGCACCGTGCAGATTTGCTGCAAAGTCCTGAATGTGCGACACAGGGTAGCGGTCCGGTGTTGTAGCCTCGTTCAGTCTGCGGTAGTTGCCGCATGGTCTCCAGCCCCCTGTCGCTTTGGGCACCATGTGCAGGGGGGAGGCCCATGGGCTGTCGGACCGCCAGATGATCCCCAATTCCTCCATTCTCTTGAACTCCTCCTTTGCCAGTCGGAGCTTGTCCGGGGGAAGTTGAGCACGGGCGTGGAGGGGTGGTCCCTGGGTCGGGATGTGGTGCTGTACGCCGTGTTGGGGCATGGCCGCCGTGAACTGCGGTGCCAGAACCGATGGGAAATCCGCCAGGACCCTGGTGAAGTCGTTGTTGGACAGCGTGATGGAGTTGAGGTGAGGGGCTGGCAACTGGGCTGCACCCAGGGAGAACGTCTGAAAGGTCTCGGCGTGTACCAGTCTCTTCCTGGGCAGGTCGACCAGTAGGCTGTGAGCTGGCAAAAAATCCGCACCCAGAAGCGGTTGGGCTACGGCGGCCAGTGTGAAGTCCCACGTGAACTGGCTGGAGCCAAACTGTAGCTGCACCTGACGGGTGCCATAGGTCCTTACTGTGCTGCCGTTCACGGCCCTCAGGGGGGGACCCGGTGCCCTGCTGCGGGTGTTGTAACTCATCGGAGGTAAGACGCTGATCTCTGCACCAGTATCGACCAAAAACCGGCGTCCCGACCTTCTGTCCCACACATACAGGAGGCTATCCCGATGGCCAGCCGCCGTAGCCATCAGCGGCGGCTGGCCCTGGCGTTTCCCGAGAACTTCCAGGGCGGGCGACAACGGCGGGCTTCTGCGCCCCACCGCTGGTGGTAGAAACACCATTGTTCGTTGGGTTCCCCACCCCTGCCTCTGGGGTTAGCGGGCTCTGTGGCCGGGCCTGGACTGGTTTGCTGCTGGGAGCGGGGCTGGGTGATCTGTGCGATGGACGCCCCACTCACCTTCTTGGCGTTCCACAGCAAGTCCGCCCGGGCTGCCACCTTCCGGGGGTCGCTGAAATCCGCGTCGGACAGCAGCAGGCCTATGTCCTCGGGTAGCTGCTCTAGGAATGCCTGCTCAAACATGAGGGACGGCTTGTGTCCGTCGGCCAGAGACAACATCTCATTCATTAAAGCCGATGGAGGTCTGTTGCCCAAGCCATCCAGGTGCAGTAAACGGGCAGCCCGCTCGCGCCGTGAGAGTCCGAAAGTCCTGAGGAGCAGGGCTTTGAATTCCGTGTACTTGCCGTCTGCCAGGGGCGACTGTACGAACTCCGCGACCTGGGCCGCTGTGTCCTGGTCGGGGGAACTCACCACGTAGTAGTAGCGGGTGTCCTCTGAGGTTATCTGCCGAACGTGGAATTGGGCTTCTGCTTGCTGGAACCATAGGTGAGGTTGTGGCGTCCAGAAACCGGGCAGTTTCAACGAAACCGCATGAACAGAGGCGGCGTCGGTTATTTCTGGTCCAAAAATCGTTTGGACCGTCGGGGTCAACAATTGTAGCGGCGTGCTACACGCAGCGCTAAAATAACGACACGGAGTCGGTAAACTGCAGTCAAAGATAACTTTATTCGAGCCTTGCTTTTAAGCCTCCCTCAACCCGCCCCCCGTGGGCGTGGATGCTCCAAAAGACACGTACTCACAAACCCCCGTAGGCTATGTCCCTTAGCTGGAACGCTGGCAAATTGTGAGCCGGTTCGGATGTGCCAGGAAATGGGTCGCCACAACATTTGGAAAGAGGTGAAATCATCGGACAAAGTCAGCATGGATTTGTGAAAGGAAAATCATGTCTGACGAATCTTATAGAATTTTTTGAAGATGTAACTAGTAGAGTGGATAGGGGAGAGCCAGTGGATGTGGTATATTTAGATTTTCAAAAGGCTTTTGACAAGGTCCCACACAGGAGATTAGTGTGCAAACTTAAAGCACACGGTATTGGGGGTATGGTATTGATGTGGATAGAGAATTGGTTGGCAGACAGGAAGCAAAGAGTGGGAGTAAATGGGACCTTTTCAGAATGGCAGGCAGTAACTAGTGGGGTACCACAAGGCTCAGCGCTGGGACCCCAGTTGTCTACAATATATATTAATGATTTAGACGAGGGAATTAAATGCAGCATCTCCAAGTTTGCGGATGACACGAAGCTGGGCGGCGGTGTTAGCTGTGAGGAGGATGCTAAGAGGATGCAGGGTGACTTGGATAGGTTAGGTGAGTGGGCAAATTCATGGCAGATGCAATTTAATGTGGATAAATGTGAGGTTATCCACTTTGGTTGCAAGAACAGGAAAACAGATTATTATCTGAATGGTGGCCGATTAGGAAAAGGGGAGATGCAACGAGACCTGGGTGTCTTTGTACACCAGTCACTGAAGGTGGGCATGCAGGTACAGCAGGCGGTGAAAAAAGCAAATGGTATGTTGGCATTCATAGCAAAAGTATTTGAGCACAGGAGCAGGGAGGTTCTACTGCAGTTGTACAAGGCCTTGGTGAGACCGCACCTAGAATATTGTGTGCAGTTTTGGTCCCCTAATCTGAGGAAAGACATTCTTGCCATAGAGGGAGTACAGAGAAGGTTCACCAGATTGATTCCTGGGATGGCAGGAATTTCATATGAAGAAAGACTGGATCGACGAGGCTTATACTCACTGGAATTTAGAAGATTGAGGGGGGATCTTATTGAAACGTATAAAATTCTAAAGGGATTGGACAGGCTAGATGCAGGAAGATTTTTTCCGATGTTGGGGAGTCCAGAACGAGGGGTCACAGTTTAAGGATAAAGGGGAAGCCTTTTAGGTCCAAGATGAGGAAAAACTTCTTCACACAGAGAGTGGTGAATCTGTGGAATTCTCTGCCACAGGGAACAGTTGAGGCCGGTTCATTGGCTATATTTAAGGGGGAGTTAGATATGGCCCTTGCGGCTAAAGGGATCAGGGGTATGGAGAGAAAGCAGGTACAGGGTTCTGAGTTGGATAATCAGCTATGATCATACTGAATGGCGGTGCAGGCTTGAAGGGCCAAATGGCCTACTCCTGTACCTATTTTCTATGTTTCTGTCTTTGTGATGTGGTAGGGAACCTGGGCACTTAGAAGAAGCTCCCGCAGTCACAAAGAGCATGTGCTTGCTCCCCGCAGACAGCACCCAAGTTTGGGATTGAACCCATATCTCTGGTTTTATCAGCTGCATCACTGTGCCAACCCCGATGAGGAATTAAGTCCTCTTTTAATCACTTTGTCTGAATTTTGGGCCAAGTTGTCTTTAAAATTCGTCAGTCATAAAAAGTCTTTTGTTATGCAGAAGTCTTATTTCTCTAACTACTACTCTGAGGCTACATCCACACCAGACTGGATAATTTTGAAAACGCTGGTTTTGAGTAAAAACGATAGGCGTCCACACTCTGCGTTTTTGAAAATATCTCTATCCACATTGCAGATGCAGTAATGAGCTCTTTAAAGATTTACCGAGAATTTCTTATCAGCAATATATATTAGCATTTTGGAGGAACATCTGAGCAGATGAATGTTATGGTGTAGATGTGCGTGTGCTCAGTCAAGATCTCACCTTATGTAGTACTGTTTAGGTGCTTTTTAGAAAAGGCCTCTGCTGCTGCTGGTACACCCCCACCCCTGTTCTTCCTTTGTGCAACAAGTCAATGCACTCACCAACCAGAATTTATTGTTCAGTCTTAAACTCAGCAGAAGGTGCCAAGCCTCAGCACTTGGATATTGATTTGAACAAATCTATTTTGATGGGAATTAGAGAGAAAGAGAGCACAACAGAACGAGCCACAGACGCAGGTACAGTGGAGAAACGCACCAAGAGGTCTGTGCCAGTTGTCAAATGTAGATTTTTACGCCAAAGCAAATCACACAAAATGCTCTTCCCAGGCCTGATGCAGAGTAGGGTCTCAGCCCAAAACGTCGACTGTTTATTCCTTTCCACAAATGCTGCCTGATCTGCTGAGCTCCTCCTGCATTTTGTGTGTTTTGCTCTGGATTTCCAGCAACTGCAGAATCTCTTATGTTTATATTTTTTACACTAAATTTACTTTCACCTATTTTATTCTCACCACATTCCCATCAACTCTCTCCCAACAACTTCCCTCAGAATCTACCATTCACTTACGCACTAAGGGCAATTTACAGTGACCACGTATGCTACCGACATGCATGTCTGTGGGGCGTGGGAAGAAAAAAACAAACTCCACACTTATAGCACTGAAGGTCAGCATTGAGCTCTGCCAGCTGAACCACTGTGCTGTCCCCTGATGAGGAATTATCATTTCTTTATTTTGTTTTCTTTAAAATTTGGAATTGCTTACTTGAAAAATGAGCAGCTTCTTTCCATCTTGCTGGCTTGGCCAGGAGTTGTTTTAAAATTATACACAGGATGTGGCTATTACTGGCTAAGTCAGCATTATTTTCTCATCCCTAAGTGCCTTTGAATCAAGAGACTTGTCAGACTAATTCAAAGGGAATTTTAGCCAACCACATTGCTTAGTCCAGAGTGATGTGTAGGTCTGACTGGGTAAGAGTGGATGAACTCCAAGCCTAAAGGATATTAGTGACAGATGAGAGATTGCATGTAAAAGCTATAAACACACAACTCTTTCTTAATATCCATCTACCCTTCTTCTTTATATTATAAAGTAACAAAGAACCAGAAGAAGTGGATCTTAGAAACTAGAGAACATTTTCCACCATGTCCATATTTTCGTATGTAATCACACAGAGATTTCCAGCAACTGCAGATTTTCTCTTGTTTGTGATTGCATGTGTAATGTTTTGATCTATGCTCATTAAAACCCTGGTGTATTTTATTTAAACATTCCATTGTATGAAGTGGCATCAGGACTGGATTTCTCCTGAACTGCGTAAGCAGAAGTGGAGAGTTAAAAGCAGGGATCCAGGCTTCTCCCAATTATCCAATCCTCATTGCTAAAAACTCTTTAACATGAAGATCTTTGTAAGTCCTGCACAAGTTCGCGCTAACACATTGATGCGCATATTGTACATGCCCCAGCCAAAACTAGTAAATTTAATTGCCCTGCAAATGCATTGTCTGGAAACCACAGCATAAACAAATAATGCACAAAATAATGAAATAGTTCTAAATAGGGAGAAAATTCAAAAATCAGAGGTGCAAAGGGATTTGGGATTCCCTCAAGGTTAATTTTCAGGATGAGTCAATAGACAATAGACAATAGGTGCAGAAGTAGACCATTCAGCCCCTCAAGTCTGCACCGCCATTCTGAGATCATGGCTGATCATTCACTATCAATACCCAGTCCCTGCCTTGTCCCCATATCCCTTGATTCCCCTATCTATCAGATATCTATCTAGCTCCTTCTTGAAAGCAGAGAATTGACCTCCACCGTCTTCCGAGGCAGTGCATTCCACACCTCCACAACTCTCTGGGAGAAGAAGCTCTTCCTCAACTCTGTTTTAAATAACTGACCTCTTATTCTCAATCCATGCCCTCTGGTACTGGACTCTCCCAACATCTGGAACATATTTCCTGCCTCAATCCTATCAAATCCTTTAATTATCTTAAACGTTTCAATCAGATCCCTTCTCAATCTCCTCAATTCCAGCGTGTACAAGCCCAATCTCTCCAATCTCTCTGCGTAAGACAGCCCTGCCATCCCAGGAATCAACCTAGTGAATCTATGCTGCACTTCCTCAATTGCCAGAATGTCCTTCCTTAAACCTGGAGACCAAAACTGTACACAATATTCCAGGTGTGGTCTCACCAGGGCCCTGTACAAATGCAAAAGGACATCCTTGCTCTTGTACTCAATTCCCCTTGTAACAAAGGCCAACATTCTATTTGCCCTCTTCACTGCCTGTTGCACTTGCTCATTCACCTTCATTGACTGGTGAACTAGGACTCCTAGGTCTCTTTGCATTTCTCCCTTATCTAACTCTACACCGTTCAGACAATACTCTGCCCTCTTGTTCCTGCTTCCAAAGTGGTTAACTTCACATTTATTCACATTGAATGACATCTGCCAAGTATCTGCCCACTCACCCAGCCTATCCAAGTCTCCCTGTATTCTCCTAATGTCCTCTTCGCATGTCACACTGCCACCCAGTTTAGTATCGTCAGCAAACTTGCTGATATAGTTTTCAATGCCCTCATCTAAATCGTTGACATAAATTGTAAAGAGCTGTGGTCCCAATACAGAGCCTTGTGGTACCCCACTAGTCACCTCCAGCCAGTCCGAGAAACACCCATTCACTGCTACCCTTTGCTTTCTATCTGCCAACTAGTTTTCTATCCATGTTGAAACCCTGCCCCCAATGCCATGAGCTCTGATTTTACTCACCAATCTCCTATGTGGCACCTTATCGAATGCCTTCTGAAAATCTAGGTACACAACATCCACTGACTTACCCTCGTCTAACATCCTTGTTACACCCTCAAAAAACTCCAACAGATTAGTCAAGCATGATTTGCCCTTGGTAAATCCATGCTGGCTCGGCCTAATCCTATTTCTGCCATCAAGATGTGCCACTATTTCATCCTTAATAATGGACTCAAGCATCTTCCCCACGACTGACGTTAGGCTAACAGGGCGATAGTTCTCTGTTTTCTCCTTCCCTCCCTTCTTGAAAAGTGGGATAACATTAGCCACTCTCCAATCTTCAAGAACTGATCCTGAATCTAAGGAACATTGCAAAATGATTACCAATGCATCCGCAGTTTCCTGAGCCACCTCTTTTAGAACCCTTGGATGCAGACCATCTGGACCCGGGGATTTATTAGCCTTCAGTCCTACCAGTCTACTCATCACAGTTTCTTTCCTAATGTCAATCTGTCTCAATTCCTCTGATATCTTATGACCCTGGCCCATCCTACATCTGGGAGATTGCTTGTGTCCTCCCTTGTGAAGACAGATCTAAAGTACGCATTAAATTCTGTTGCCGTGCTAAGGAAGGCAAATGCAATGTTAGCATTCATTTTGAGAGGACTCGAATATAAGAGCAAGGATGTGATGGTGAGGCTTTATAAGGCACTGGTCAGACCATCCTTGCAGTATTGAGAGCAGTTTTGGCCCCAATCTAAGAAAAGACTTGCTGGTATATGATAGAGTCCAGAGGAAATTCACAAGAATTATTCCAGGAATGAAAAGGTTAACATGTGAGGAGCATTTGAAGACTCTGGGCCTGTACTCACTGGAGTTTAGAAGAATGATGGGTGTATCTCATTGAAAACTATTGAATATTGAAAATCCTAGACAGAGTGGATGTGGAGAGGATGTTTCCTATCGTGGAAGAGTCTATGACCAGAGGTCTATAGCCAGAGGGTAGTGAATCATTGCCACAGACGGTTGTGCAGGCCAAGTCATTTGGATATATTTAAAGTGGAGGCTGATAGCTTCTTGATTAGTCAGAGCAGCAAAGGTTACAGGGAGAAGGCAGGAGAATGGGGTTTAGAGCAATAATAAATCAGCCATGACAGAATGGTAGAGCAGACTCGACGGGTCCAATGGCATAATTCTGCTCCTATGTCTTATGGTCTAATTGTTCATGGACCATTCAAAAGTCTGAGGGCAAAGGGGCAGACCAAGATAATGCTGGTGAAACACGTCAACTTTTTGCGGTCAGCTTACACAATTTCTGAAGCACTCTCACTGAGATCTGCAGCCTGTAATTTCCCTTTGGGTAACATACTTTAGAAGCATCTTAACAAACTAGCGATTTCATGATATTCTGAAGGACTCGACAGACTTCACTCTCAGGAACACAGGTGCATATTATTATTAGTAATAAATATTAGTATGCCAGTACAACATGTTGCAGTGATATTAAACTTATTTCTGATTCTGATTTATTATTATTTTGCTTTTTTTGTTTGTTTCATTGTATTTGCTGTGAATGCCTGCAAGAAAATGAACCTCATGGTGGCATATATGTACTTTGATAATAAATTTACTTTGAACTTTGAATTCAGGGTACCTACTTCACGAAGCCCACACGATACTTCTGGCTTCTTGTAAGAGCTTATAATGCTGACCCCCGATGCATAGGGGATTTGTCTTTTTCAATAAAGGAGTACATCCAATGAATGATAGTAACTGTCCCCTGTTGAATGGAAGTTCCTTTCAGTTCCTTACCTGATCTCTGTTGTGGAACTTGCAGTCATCTGTCAACAGTCATTGCTACTGAGAAATTAGCATCTATCCCCCCAACTCTCTGCTCGGGGCTATAGGGAAATGAGTTAAGATTCAGACCTTGGTACCCCAAGTGACTCATCTGCTAATCTAGCCTGGCCTTATAATATCCAGGGACAAGCTAGACAATGGGTAGGCCATTGCAATGCATTCACTTGTCACTCATATAATCCTCGAGGCTTGCATGTTTGGCATGGAAAATCA
The DNA here is from genome assembly GCF_030144855.1 of Hypanus sabinus. NCBI lineage: Eukaryota > Metazoa > Chordata > Chondrichthyes > Myliobatiformes > Dasyatidae > Hypanus > Hypanus sabinus. The sequence goes on from NC_082738.1 coordinate 47,657,835, forward strand.
CTTCAATGTGTTCTTGGTCTTATCTTCCTGCAGTGTTACAGCTCAGCTCCAGTGGATTTCCTACAGGCCTTCATCTGATCTTCAGAGCTGCTGAGAGGATATCTGCTCAACAGGGATGTTGTTCCGGAACTGGAGTTCCTAAACCCCAGCAGTCAAGTTGCAGAGTGCAGATGACATTTGCACTCAGACACACTCAAAGGAACAGCTACAAGCCATCACCAACCTTTCACATCCTTTCCTCCAGCCACCATTGGATTGAGTTGAATTGACTTTATTACTTACATCCTTCATATACATGAGAAGTAAAAATCTTAACGTCACGTCTCCGTCTAAATGTGCAATGTGCAATTATAGCAATTTATAATAAATATTATGTACAACAGGACAGTCAATATGACATAGAAATACAGTTGCGTCAACATGAATTAATCAGTCTGATGGTCTGGGGGAAGAAGCCTGTTGGTCCTGTCTTTTATGCTGCGGTACTGTTTCCTGGATGGTAGCAGCTGGAACAGTTTGTCATTAGGGTGATTTGGCTCTCCAATGCTCTTTTGGGCCCTTTTTACACACCTTTCTCTGTAACAGTCCTGAAGAGTGGGAAGTTCACATCTACAGATGCACCACTCTCTGCAGAGTCCTGCGATTGAGGGAAGTACGGTTCCCACACCAGGCAGTGATGCAGCCAGTCAGGATGATCTAAATCGTGCCCCTATAGAAAGTTCTTAGAACTTGGAGGCTCATATCACACTTCTTCAACAGTCTGAAGTGAAAGAGACGCTGTTGTGCCTTTTTCACCACACAGCTGTAGTGACATACTGGCTGTGTGTATGCTGAGATCCTTGGAGGTGTTTATGCTGAGGAACTTACAGCTGTTCACCCTCTCAACCCCAGATCATTGATGTCAATAGGGGTTAGCCTGTCTCCATTCCTCCTGTAGTCCACAACCAGCCTTATTTTCCTTGTTTTTGCCTTATTTTTGACAATGTTTGTCTCAGGGAGGCCCTTCTACTTCACGCAGTGCTTTGGGATTGAAGCTGATATCCTTCCATTCTGTTTTTTTGCATGGTGAGGATGTTAATGAGAATCACAGTCTCTAACACAGACCTTCATGTGGACCCATAGCGAGACCCTGTTAAAAGTGTCGAAGAGCCAGATGGAACAAAAGCTGATGTCATTTATGAAATTCATGCTCCTCTTGAGACCATAAGACATAGGAGAAGAATTAGGCCATTCAGCCCATTGAGTCTGCTTCACCATTCCATCATGGCTGATTTACCATCCCTTTCAACCCCATTATCCTGCCTTCTCTCCATAACCCTTGATGCCCTGACTAATCAAGATATGCCAGTACAGCCTTCAGACTGGTTGAGAAAAATGGTATTGATGATCACAACCTCAGACCTGGAACAAAAAGTGTGTTCTTTTGAGCAGCAGTGATCCCTGCCCTCCTAAATGCTTCCAAAACCTGGGCTACCAGCAGGAGGTACTTCGAGGTAGTGGAAAGAGAATCCCAAACTAACTGCAAAATCCTGCTGGTTCATTGTAAGGACAAGCATCCAGCATCAGTGTCCTCTCCCAGCCCAACATTCCAACACGAAGGGTCTGGTTACGTTCAGTCAGCTACATTACTCAGGGCATGTCAAACGAATGTCTAACAGCAGAATCGCGAAATCAAGATTCCATCATGAGAAGGTATTACTAGGAAATGTGAGAAAAAGATTTAAAGATATGCTCAATGCCTCCTTGAAGAAATGTTAAATTACCACTGACTACTCAAAAGTGTCTGGTCCATGGCTGCTCAAAGAGGGGAAGATGCTTTTAAGATGGTATTGAGAGCCTCAGGGCAATGCTTTCAGAGCACCTGGTCACCCTGTGGAAGAAGTTAAAGGAGCACAGCACCCACACAACATCGCACCCTGCCCCATCTGTGGAAAAGTTACAAAGTTGGAGTTATACAGCACAGGAACAGTCCTTCCGGCATGACTCTTCCAGGCTGACTAAGTTACCTTCCTGAGCAAGAGTTTGCAGTGTCCAGTTTTCCCATTATAACACACAAAAACAGAGTGGAAGAAAGTCCAGAAACACACACAAAATGCTGGAGAAACTCAGCAGGCCAGGCAGCATCTATAGAAAAGAGTATTCTTGTTCCTAGTGAGCTGTCTATAAAGAAGGAACTCCTTGAGACAAAGCCAGCAGGAGCAGTCTGCCAAAAATAAGGAGGTTTTAGTAGAGAAAATTAACTATTTTTATTTAGGGCAAGGCTTCACAGCAGTAAACGACCCAGTGTTGGCAATACCAGCCTAAGAAGTCATGTATTGGACCTAAACCACATAGCTACCAGGTCAACCGCACTATAATTTCTTGCTTCATTGGCAGCAAAGTAAATCCGGTAAATCTCCAGTAGCTACTGAATAGAAGTATGGACTTTAGTTGTGAAAGTTGCTGGATATTTTGAATGATTAATTAATAACAATATGCATTGCTCGTGCCTCATTTTTGCAAGTTTTCCTTTTTTGCTTCTCCCTCAATGTCACACAAACAAAGGAGCTGGTTGTGGACTACAGGAGGAATGGAGACAGGCTAACCCACATTGACATCAATGGATCTGGGGTTGAGAGGGTGAACAGCTTCAAGTTCCTCAGCGTAAACATTACCGAGGACCTCACATGGTCTGTTAAATGGGCTCTGTGGTGAAAGAGGCACAACAACGCCTCTTTCACCTCAGGTGGTTGTAGAAGTTCGGCATGAGTCTCCAAATCCTAAGAACTGTCTATAGGGGCTCAGTTGAGAGCATCCTGACTGGCTGCATCACTGCCTGGTATGGGAACTGTACTTCCCTCAATCACAGGACTCTGCAGAGAGTGGTGCAGACAGCCCAGCGCATCTGTAGATGTGAATTTCCCACTATTCAGGACATTTACAAAGACAGGTGTGTAAAAAGGACCTGAAAGATCATTGGATGCCTGAGTCACCCCAACCACAAACTGTTCCAGCTGCTACCATCGGGGAAATGGTACCGCAGTATAAAAGCCAGGACCAACAGGCTCTGGGACAGCTTCTTCCACCAGGCCTTCAGACTGATTAATTCATGCGGGCACAACTATATTTCTATGTTATATTGACTATCCTATTGTACATAATATTTATTATTAATTGCTATAATTGCCCATTGCACATTTAGACGGAGATGTAACGTAAAGATATTTACTCCTCATGTATATGAAGGATGTAAGTCATAAAGTCAATTCAATTCAAGTTTTTCTTTGGGCCCTCTCTTTCTCTCTTCGGCCTCTCTTTCTGAATTAGTACAGTGCAGTGGAAGATATAACAAAATACAATTAAAACATTACAATAAAATAAAAAAGTAAATAGTGCAAAAGAGCAATAGTGAGGTAGTGTTCATGGGTGCATGGACCATTCAGAAATGTGAGAGCAAAGGGGAAGGCGCTGGTCCTAAAATGTTGAGTATGGGTCTTTAGGCTTCTGTCCCTCCTCACCAATGGCAGCGGTGAGAAGGGGGCATTCCCAATTCCATGTTCACTTCCGTGTGGATTGAGCCACTGCCTTGGTTGAAATTGGTTCACTCGTTATGATCCTGTGATCAAAGATGGGTCCTTCCTGGCTCAGTGTGAAGCTGATTAGTGCATGCATTCATCAAATCAACAGTGGAACATGAGATTTTTATCACATTTTGTTTCTATAAAACCATGATATTGTATAACATGCGTTGTGGATGAGATAATTGACTTGGAATTGGTATCCGAGGAGTTGAAATGGTTAAGCACTTTGGGTTAAATATTGCATCATTTAACAATGTTTTGTGGCGACCCATTTCCTGGCACATCCGAACTGACTCACAATTAGATAGCCTATGGGGGTTTGCGAGCAGAGAGCTTTGGAGCCTCTGCGCCACGGGGGCAGGTTGAGGGAGGCTTAAAAGTGAGGCTGAGGATTTTGAATAAAGTTTTTTCCTTCGACTGCAGTTACCGACTCCGTGTCGTAATTTTAGCGCTGCGTGTAGCACACTGCTACAATTGGTGACCCCGACGGCCCAAACAATTTTTGGACCAGAAATGACCGACGCCGCCTCTGTTCATGCGGTTTCGTTGAAACTGCCGGGTTTCTGGACACAGCGACCGAACCTATGGTTCCAGCAAGCCGAAGCCCAATTCCACGTTCGCCAGATCACCTCAGAAGACACCCGCTACTACTACGTGGTGAGCTCCCTCGACCAGGACACAGCGGCCCGGGTCGCGGAGTTCGTACAGTAGCCACCGGCAGACGGCAAGTACACGGAATTCAAAGCCCTGCTCCTCAGGACTTTCGGACTCTCACGGCGCGAGCGGGCTGCCCGTTTACTGCACCTGGATGGCTTGGGCGACAGACCTCCATGGGCTTTAATAAATGAGATGTTGTCTCTAGCCGACGGACACACACCCTGCCTCATGTTTGAGCAGGCATTCCTGGAGCAGCTGCCCGAGGACATAGGCCTGCTGCTGTCCGACGCGGATTTCAGTGACCCCCGGAAGGTGGCAGCCCAGGCGGACTTGCTGTGGAACGCCAAAAAGGTGAGTGGGGCATCCATCGCACAGATCTCCCAGCCCCGCTCCCAGCAGCAAACCAGTCCAGGCCTGGCCGCAGAGCCCGCCAACCCCCGGCCCAAGGAACACTGGTGCTTCTACCACCAGCGGTGGGGCGCAGAAGCCCGCCGTTGTCGCCCGCCCTGCAAGTTCCCGGGAAACGCCAGGGCCAGCCGCCACTGATGGCTACGGCGGCTGGCCATCGGGATAGCCTCCTGTATGTGTGGGATAGAAGGTCGGGACGCCGGTTTTTGGTCGATACTGGGGCTGAGATCAGCGTTTTACCTCCGATGAGTTACAACACCCGCAGCAGGGCACCGGGTCCCCCCCTGAGGGCCGTGAACGGCAGCACAGTAAGGACCTATGGCACCCGTCAGGTGCAGCTACAGTTCGGCTCCAGCCAGTTCACGTGGGACTTTACACTGGCCGCCGTAGCCCAACCGCTTCTGGGTGCGGATTTTTTGCGGGCTCACAGCCTACTGGTCGACCTGCCCAGGAAGAGACTGGTACACGCCGAGACCTTTCAGACATTCTCCCTGGGTGCAGCCCAGTTGCCAGCCCCTCACCTCGGCTCCATCACGCTGTCCGACAACGACTTCACCAGGGTCCTGGCGGATTTCCCATCGGCTCTGGCACCACAGTTCACAGCGGCCATGCCCCGACACGGCGTACAGCACCACATCCTGACCCAGGGACCACCCCTCCACGCCCACGCTTGGCGGCTTCCCCTGGACAAGCTCCGACTGGCGAAGGAGGAGTTCCAGAGGATGGAGGAATTGGGGATCATCCGGCGGTCCGACAGCCCATGGGCCTCCCCCCTGCACATGGTGCCCAAAGCGACGGGAGGCTGGAGACCGTGCGGCGACTACCGCAGGCTGAACGAGGCTACCACACCGGACCGCTACCCTGTGCCGCACATTCAGGACTTTGCAGCAAACCTGCACGGCGCACGGATCTTCTCCAAGGTAGACCTCGTCCGAGGGTACCATCAAATCCCGATGCATCCTGACGACATCCCCAAAATGGCTCTCATCACCCCGTTTGGCCTTTTCGAGTTCCTCCGCATGCCGTTCGGACTGAAGAATGCCGTACAGACGTTCCAGCGGTTAACGGACGCGGTGGGACGGGACCTGGACTTCGCGTTCATCTATTTGGACGACATCCTCATAGCCAGCAGCAGTCGTCAGGAGCATCTGTCCCACCTCCGTCAACTCTGCGCCCGACTGAGTGAGTACGGTCTTACAATCAACCCCGCCAAATGCCAGTTCGGACTCGATACCATTGACTTCCTGGGCCACAGGATTACTAAAGACGGGGCAACCCCTCTGCCCACTAAGGTAGATGCGGTCCGCCTCTTTCCCTGACCCACCACGATCAAAGGCCTTCAGGAATTCGTAGGTATGGTCAATTTCTACCGCTGCTTCCTCCCTTCAGCTGCCCGGATCATGCGCCCCCTGTGCGCCCTGATGTCGGGTCCGAGCAAGGACATTACCTGGGATGAGGAGTCCGCCGCCGCTTTCGTTCAAATGAAGGAAGCTTTGGCGAACGCCGCGATGCTAGTACATCCCAGAATGGACGCCCCTACCGCCCTCACAGTGGACACATCTAACACGGCAGTCAGTGGGGTGCTGGAGCACCTCATCGCAGGTCGCTGGCAACCCCTGGCGTTTTTCAGCAAACACCTGTGGCCACCCGAGCTCAAGTACAGTGCTTTCGACCGGGAACTGTTGGCGCTCTACCTGGCAATCCGGCATTTCAGGTACTTCCTAGAAGGTCGGCCCTTCACCGCGTTCACGGACCACAAACCGCTTACCTTTGCGTTTACGAAAGCGTCCGACCCCTGGTCGTCCCGCCAGCAACGCCACGTGTCCTACATCTCTGAATACACGACGGATGTCCGGCACGTCTCGGGTAAGGACAATGTCGTGGCGGATGCGCTCTCTCGCCCTACCGTTCATGCCCTTTCCCGAGGGGTAGACTTTGAGGCACTGGCAGAGGCACAGCAGGCAGATGAGGAGATTCCGAGTTACAGAACCGCAGTCTCCGGTTTGCAGCTCCAGGACCTCCCCGTAGGCCCAGGTGAGAGGACCCTACTCTGTGACGTCGCCACCGGCCAGCCCCGTCCCGTCGTCCTGACAGCCTGGCGGCGCCGTGTTTTCGACTCCATTCATAACTTGGCACATCCCTCCATCCGGACGACTGTCTGGATGGTTTCCAGCAGGTTCGTTTGGCACGGACTCTGCAAACAGGTCAGTGAATGGGCCAAAACGTGCATGCACTGCCAGACGGCCAAGGTGCAGCGGCACACCAAAGCCCCACCGCAGCAGTTCCATCCCGCCCACCGGCGTTTCGACCACATTCATGTGGATATCGTGGGCCCCCGGCCAGTGTCGTGTGGAGCGCGGCACCTCCTGACTATCGTGGACTGGTTCACAAGATGGCCAGAGGCGGTCCCGCTCACCAACACCACCTCCGAATCTTGAGCCCGAGTCCTGATCACCACCTGGATATCTCGCTTTGTTGTACTGGTCCACATTACCTCCGACAGAGGCGCCCAGTTCACCTCCAGCCTGTGGTCAGCTATGGCCAGCCTTTTGGGGACTCAGCTGCACCACACCACTGCCTACCACCCACAGTCGAACGGGCTAGTGGAGCATTTCCACCATCACCTGAAGTCAGCCCTCATGGCCCGCCTGTGAGGAGCCAACTGGGCGGACGAGCTTCCCTGGGTCCTACTCGGCATCCGCACAGCGCCCAAGGACGACCTGCACGCCTCGTCGGCCGAGTTGGTATACGGCGCGCCCCTGGTCGTCCCCGGGGAGTTCCTACCAGCCCCACGGGGGCAAGAGGAAGATCCCGCAGCAGTCCTGGGCAGACTACGCGAGAAGCTCGGTAACCTGGCCCCCATACCCACTTCACAGCACGGGCGGCACCCGACCTGCGTACCCAAAGACCTGCAGAACTGTAAGTACGAAGTGTTTGTATGAAGGGGCGGGCATCGTCCACTGCTGCAGCGGCCATATGAGGGGCCGTTTATGGTGCTCTGGAACAACGGGTCCACATTCGTGCTGGACGTTGGGGGGAAAGAGGAGGTTTTCACGGTGGACCGCCTCAAACCGGCCCATGTGGACCTGGCACAACCGGCCGAGTTTCCGGCACCTCGGCGCAGAGGCCGACCTCCCAAGCAGGTTCTGGCCCAGACTGTGGACATTGGGGGGTGTATCGCCGGTTCTGGGGGGGGGGGGTTATGTGGCGACCCATTTCCTGGCATATCCGAACCGGCTCACAATTAGATAGCCTACGGGGTTTGCGAGCACAGAGCTTTGGAGCCTCTGCGCCACGGGGGGCAGGTTGAGGGAGGCTTAAAAGTGATGCTGAGGATTTCGAATAAAGTTTTTTCCTTCGACTGCAGTTACCGACTCCATGTCGTAATTTTAGCGCTGCGTGTAGCACACCGCTACAGTTTATTGATTCTTTACACAACATCGAGCTCAATTACTCACCCTGTCTGCACTGCCATCACCAGCATTCTGAATTCTTAATAAATTTTTCAGAATCACCAGAATTATACAGAAAAGCAGTTGAGAGAATAGTAATCTGAATTCTTATCGTGTAACTTAATTTGGTCTTCAAAGTGGTTTTGCTTTGTAAGGCTTGCTCTTTCATTGTATTTCTGCATCAACTGAGATTGTCAGTGTGTAACTGGCTGCAACTAGAGCACTTCCAGCTCAGTAGCTAACAGGGCTTTAAGGGCTCTGAAAATGAGCTTTGTAATTGTCTTCAAATGTCAAAAGAAATTGTGTGCATTTCATCCAGGGTCCTTAGTAACCACCTTGTTAAGTGTTGTATCTGTCAGTGGCCAGACAGAATGAACTCTGGGATTAAATTATCACAAAGAGTAGGGGTGCCATAGTAGCATAGTGGATAGCTGTGCGCTGTTACGACTCAGGGTGTCAGAGTTCTGAGTTTGATTCCAACTTGTATGTTCTCCCCATGAATACGTGGGCTTTGTCCAGGTGCGCCAGTTTACCCCAAATTCCAAAGACGTACTGGTTAGCTGGTTGGTTGGTCATTGTAAATGCTCCCGCGATTAGGTTAGAGTTAAGTAGGTGGGTCGCCGGGTGTTGCGGCTCGTCGGGGTGAAAGGGCCTGTTCCGTGCTGTATCTCTAAATAAATAAAAGTAAAAGAAGGGTGAAAAGAGATGTAATAAATTACAGCAATAAATAGGAAGGGAAATTATAAAAATAAAAGGATTAGAGACATACTGTAATCAACAATAAAAATAGACAGCAAAACAAAGAATGTGAAAATAAATTCTAAATATGCTTGTGTATGAGATAAATGGTCTATGTTATATATGGGTGTATGCACATATACACATACACACAAACACACACTGTTTCAGTTTCTTTTGGTACATGGTTTTGCACAAAGGAAAATGCATGTGGAGTGGCAATGGGTAAATACCAGTTAAAATTCATTGTTTTTAAGTGGTATTATGCCAAACTGGAAATGGATCTTTCTCTGCCACACTGAAGCAATTTACTACTCTATTCACACAGAATGGTACTTCCAGGACATCAACACCTTAACAACTGGATTGCTTAGGCACAGTTCTCTGCAATAGTGTAGAATATACCAAAGAAGAACACAGTTTCGGATAGTAAGAATTTAGAATATGTATCAACTCCATGCTGAAAAGCTTACTGAATCAATTTCTGATTTATATCACTGATGATTTCTGACTTTGCAGATCTCCAGTATCATTTTGTCCAGAGAAATTAATTTGCAGTATAACTCAATTCCAGATAAACAGACATCTGTTCTAGGAATATATTTTCAATGCCACCAAGTTACCAGCAGAACTTAGTACAGAATACAGAACTTCTGATTCAGTTATACAACACTGTGTACTGTGTACAGTCTTAAGCACAGAGCTCGGCTGCCTCGGACTTTTGCACAGTACTGTAGTAATTTTATGTATCACACTGTACTGCTGCCACAAAAATAACAAATTTCATGACATATGTGAGTGATGATAAACCTGATTCTGATATGGGTCTCTATTGTGGACTGAGAGTGGGAAGGAGGCAGGAAAAGGGGAATCATGGTTGGGAAAAGAAGTAGGCAGAGGGGAGAGAATGGGAAGCGCCAGAGAGGCATTCTGTAATGATCAGTAAGCCAATTGTTTGGATTCACACGATCTTGCCTGGTATCTCAGGGGTGGGTGTATCTGCACCTGCACCAGACCTCACCTCCCTCCACCCCTGGCACTACTTCTCTGCCTCCTGTCCCACACCCTTCCCACGGCACTCCACCCTCGTCATTCCCAACATCCTTTGCTCCCACCAGATTTACCAACTCGCTCTCCGCTCCATATTGACAGATACAGCACTATGCAAGAGTCTTAGGCAGCCTAGCTATATATATGTGCCTAAGACTTTTGAACAATACTGTAAATTTCCAATACAACTCACTGTGGCCTGCCTATCCAATTATAGGCGTTCATTAATTGAGATATTATAAGCTTCTTATTCAAGTGTACAGTTTGTCAGAATTAATCATCTGTTCAGGCTAAGTGGCAGACCTAGTGCACAATTTTAAGATGCCATTTGCATTGCTTGAGGATATTCCTTCATTCCCACTATTAATACAGCCCCATCTCTCCTGTCAGTCTAACTCCTAGAACAGCTTCTCGAATAATGAGAAAAAGAAATGAAACTGTGGACAATGTAAATCTGAAGTATAAATAGAAAATGCAGGGGATACTCAGTAGATCAGAATCTGTGAAATTGAAACACAGCTATGGTCTCAGGTCAATATGCTTTCATCAGGCTGGTTACTGACTTAACTGAACATTTATTGTTTAGAAGCATTTAATCTATTTCCCTCTTCAGAGGCTGTCTGGCTCACTCAGAATTTCCAGCATATTTAATTTAATCTCACAACTGATGTGCCCCTACAGACAATGGGATTTGTTATCCACACTTTTGGTGGCAGCTCTGCACATTCTAATGTATCCCAGTTTTTCTATGTATCCGATTCATATCACTAGCTCTGTCGCCATCCATCATCCCAGGAGTCTTTTTTTTTGCACATTCCCTTAGGATTGAGGACCAATTACTGTTTTGAGATGGCTGAACCACAGGCTCTTGCACAGGTGGGCAGTTTGGTGAATGGAATGCTCCTTATGCTGCTCGTCCAGGGCCTCTATGTACTTTCAACTCATGTCCTTTACATTTTCAACATTTGCCCAACTGTGCTTCTGCCCCACTTTGAGCTGAAGGCTTCATGGGCCAGTGATTCCCATAAGTCAGTGGGCGGTGAGGGGGGGGGGGGGGGGGAAGGGAATGTTGCAAATGTTCACCAAGGCTTTCAACATTGAATCCTTTCCAGCTGTGTCCATATTCTGCCATCCTTGGTAATCTCTTTGGATTGCACTTGGATCAATTGATTATTTCAAGTGTCAGGTAGGTGAATAACGGGAGCTGATTCCGTGTATCCAGGGCCTAAGTGTTAACCCTGAAGACAAAGTAGATGTTGGTTTCCATATCCAGTGATTTTGCTGAGACAGTATTGACAGTATTTCTGCAGTGCCTGCTCTACATAGCTCAGGCCTCAGAATCTTATAGGACGGTAGAAATCTCTGCTAGCAGAGATTCTGCCTGGTAGGCCACATGTTTTGTAACAGGTTTAAGGTCTTGATTATTAATACCTTTTACTCAATTGACCAAAGGATATGATAGGCCATTGAAGCTTGTGATGAACTTCGTCATTGCATCCTTCTATTTTTCCCGTCTAGCAAACTGTTTGATTGACACTGGAATGCCCAGCAAGTACTTACTGTCTAACATGCTAAAATTTCACACTCTTTCTTTAAGAAGAGAGATCAATGCTATAATACTCAGCAGACAAGAGGGCAGGCTGATAAATCAATAAATCAAAATTATCAAAACTCAGAAATTTACCTCCATAGTTTGTCAAATAAAATATAAGGTTACTTGTATAACCTTCTTGTCCTCAATGGTCAAGGTGCATCTATCTGAATGAAAGAAATGTTTATAACAAGTTCTAATAATGAAATGATGGTATTTCTTTGAGCTTCTCTCAATAACACTTTGAGAAGGTGCCAAATATATACATACCAGAATGCTTCTAGGAATGAGGCACTTTATTAGTGGGAATAGAATGGAGAATCTATGATAGTTCTACTTGGAAGATGCTGAACGAAGAATAAAAGTGGTATATAAAATTGCGGAACATACAGAGTTGGAGAAGAGAAACTGTCCTCTTTGGAGAGTGAAGAAGCAAAGAACATAGAACAGAGATGATAGGTAAACAACCCAAAATGTGACAAGAAGAAAGCTTACTTTTAAACAGAAAATTGCTGGGGTCTCAAAAGATAAACATGAGAGATTCTGCAGATGCTGGAAATCCAAACCAACACACACAAAATGCTGGAGGAACTCAGCAGGTCAGGCAGCATCTATGGACATGAATAAACAGTGAACATTTTGGGCCAGGACCCTTCTTCTGGACTGGAAAAGAAGGAGGAAGATGACAAAATAAAAAGGTGGGGAAAGGGGAAGGAGATAGCTAGATGGTGACAGGTGAAGCCAGGTGGGTGGGAAAGGTAAAGGGCTGGAGAAGAATGAATCTGATAGGAGAGGAGAGTGAATCATAGGAGAAAGGGCAGGAGGAGGGGACCCAGGGGAGGTGATAGGCAGGTGTGAAGAGGTAAGGGGCCATAGTGGGGAATAGAAGAAGAGAGGAGAAGAAGGGAACATTTATTTTACTGGAAGGAGAAATCAATGTTCATGCCATCAAGTTGGAAGCTACCCAGATGGAATATGAGGAATTGCTCCTCCATCCTGAGGGAGGTCTCATTGTGGCACAAGAGGAGCCCATGGACCGAATGTCAGAACGGGAATGGGAATCGGACTTAAAATGTTTGGCCACTGGGAAGTTCCACTTTTGGCAGATGGTGTGGAGCTGCTCAACTTATGAGGGGTTTCATCAATGTAGACAGGGATGACAGGCTGAGTCATGGAGACAGGTTTTTACAATGTATCCTAAAAGGAACTGGATGTACTTGAAAGAGAAAAAAATAGGATCTGAGAGCTACTTTTGAATGAAGAATAATACTTTCTTTTCCTACCAAGAACATCCCGTTCCATTTTGAATCCCATGTCTGAATACTTACCTCCACTACTTTGCTCTGGGGTAGCTACAATTTGTTGAACCTTCATCTATTAGGAATGGAATACATTTCTTACATTTCTCACTCTCAAATCACTATCCACTAAGTGACAACATAGCAGTGCAGGTAATAGATTAGTACTTGGCAACAAAAACATATTAAGTTGAATAGGCTGCAATGTTCATGCGTAGATGGGATGGGTTGCTCAGAAAATTAAAGATCCTTTATTGCTGGAGTCTACGCAAAATAATGAGTATGCAAATAAAAAGGAAATAAACAGTGAAAATAAAACACAAAATACATTGTAACTAGAAGTAAAGTAACACCAGGTCTGAAGGGCCGCTGCTGCCGTGCCGCGCCGCCTCATGGGACTACTCAATACCCAGAGCCTGGACTGACACCTTACTGCCCTATTGTCTTGTTTATTATTTACTGTAATGCCTGCACTGTTTTGTGCAATTTATGCAGTCTGTAGTCTAGTGTAGTTTTTTTCTGTGTTTTTTACGTAGTTCAGTCTAGTTTTTGTACTGTGTCATGTAACACCATGGTCCTGAAAAAACATTGTTGTGGCGGCTCATTTCCTAGCGTATGCGAACCGACTCACAATTAGATAGCCTACGGGGGTTTGCGAGCACAGAGCTTTGGAGCCTCTTCGCCATGGGGGGCCGGTTGACAGAGGCTTAAAAGTGAGGCTGAAGTTTTCGAATAAAGTTTTTTCCTTCGACTGCAGTTACCGACTCCGTGTCGTAATTTTAGCGCTGCGTGTAGCACACCGCTACATTGTCTCATTTTTACAATGTGCTGTACCTGCAGTTATGGTTGAAATGACAATAAAAGTGACTTGACTTGAAAAGCAACTCCATTTCAGCTTGTTCATAACTTCTCAGAACAGAGTTGACCTCACTGAAATATGGTTATATTGTTGGTTAATTGTTACATTTTAAATGAGAGAAGCTTCTGAGCTTCCACTCAATTTTCCTTTGCCTGAAGATAATTAACTGGTTGGTTGAATCAGCAGATTTCAGGTGAAAGGGATCCTTTAAACTGTATATCAATGACTTAGATGATGGAATAGATGGCTTTCTTGCCAAGTTTGCAAATGATACGAAGATTGGTGGAGGGGCAGATAGTGTTGAGGAAACAGGTAGGCTGCAGAAGGACTTAGACAGCTTGGGAGAATGGGCAAGAGAGTGGCAAATGAAATACAATGTTGGAAAATGCATGGTCTTGCACTTGGTAGAGGAAATAAATGTGCAGACTATATTATAAACAGGGAGAAAATCCAAAAATCTGAGATGCAAAGGGACTTGGGAGTCCTTGTGCAGAACACCCTAAAGATTAGCTTGCAGGTAGAGTCGGTGGTGAGGAAGGCAAGTGCAATGTCAGCATTCCTTTCAAGAGATCCAGAATACAAGAGCAGGGATGTGATGCTGAGGCCTCATCTTGAGTATTGTGAATGGTTTTGGGCTTCTCCTTTAAGAAAAGATGTGCTGGCATTGGAGAGGGTTTAGAAGAGGTTCATAAGGATGATTCCAGGAATGAAAGGGTTATCATACGAGGAACATTTGATAGCTCTGGGTCTGTACTTGCTGGATTTTAGAAATTTAGAAGGATGAGAGGGGAACTCATTGAAACCTTACGAATGTTGAAAGGCCTAGACAGAGTAGATGTGGAAAGGATGTTTCCCATGGTGGGAGAGTCTAGGACAAGAGGGCACAGCCTCAGGACAGAGGGCTGCCCTATCAAAACAGTGAAGCAGAAATTTTTTTTTAGCCACAATTTCTACAGTGAATTTGTGAAATTCAATACCACAGGCAGCTGTGGAGGCAAGGTCTTTGTGTGTATTTAAGGAAGAGATTTATAGGTTCTTGATTGAACATGGCATCAAAGGTAACAGGGAGAAGGCCGGGAAGTGGGACTGAGGAGGGAAAACAAAAGATCAGCCATGATTGAATGAATGAATGAATGATCTTTATTGTCATTATACATAGATACAATGAAACTCTGTTTGGCTTCCTCTCAGGCAATTAAATAAAGTGGTAGATAAAAACAAGACAGTAATAGAAAAACAGTATTAAATAGATAAGCAGCAGAAAATAAGTTGCAGCAGCACCAGAATATCACAGTAATGCACAAAGTGCCGTTAGTGCAAGTTTTTGAGTCCTTGTGTGTGCTCACAGTTTCAGTCATTGTTCTGTGGGAGTGGTGTGATGGAGGCCACAGCTCTGGGGTAGAAGCTGTTCCTCAGTCTACTTGTTCTGGCTTTTAGGGTCAAACAGGGAGTGGCTGGGGTGTGTGGTGTCTCTGATTATGCTGATTGTTTTCCTCCTGAGCCTGCTGGAATAGATGGTGTCCAGTCCTGGGAGCTCCATCCTGACAATTCGCTGGGCCGCCTTCACCACGCGATGCAGGTCTTGTCGCTCAGCTGCTGGAGCAGACTCAATAGACCAAATGGCCTAATACTGCTCCTATGTCTTATGGTCTTCTTAAACTTGAAAGCACGCAGTGCAGAAACAGAGCCTTCTAGCACACCTTAACTATGCTGACTACAATGCCTGTCTATGCTAATCCCAATTGTCACACAAGTGCCACACCTCTCTACTCCTTTCCACTCAAACACCTGTCCAAATATTTTAAATATTATAACGGTATCTGCTTTCACCACCCCCTATAGTACTTTGTTCCAAATATTCTCCACCCTCTGAGAAAAACTCATCCCTCAGGTCACCTTTAAATTTCTCCACTCTCAGCTTGAACCTATGCCCTCCAGTTCCAGACACCTCTTCCCTGAGGAAAGGATGGTAGTCTCAAACCAGTAAACTTATTGGCCCTCTTAATACTTCCCCTCATGTCTTTGCCTACTCTCCTCACTAGACTTGCCTGTTCTATTTTCTATATACAAGAAAGCCTCTCTACTTGCTCCACTGTAATTCTGGATCCCTGCACTAGTTGAAACATCCCTGCAAGGATATTAGTCTCCCTCCACTCCAGATGCAATGTATCCTTCTTGTCCCAGTCATCCCAGTGCCTGAAGAGATACCAATGGTATAAAACCTGAAGCCATTCCTCCTGCACCATCTCTTCAACCATGCATTCATCTGTCCTGTCTTCCTACTTCAACATTCACACACACACGGTACAGGGAATATCCTGAGGTTGCAACCCTGGAGGTCCCCCTATTCAACTTTCTCCCAACTCCATAAATCCCCTTTTGCAGGACATATCTCTCTTCTAACCTATGTCATTACATGAAAACACTACGAAAATTGGTAGAGTCATGGAAGTGAGGAAAGTTATCAAAGAATACAACAGAATGTGCTCTCAGTGGCCAGTTTATTAAGTATCTCCTGGTTGGTCCGAACAACAACTGAACCTCTTGACCATGTCTGCATGCTTTTATGCATTGAGTTGCTGCCATATAATTGGCTGATTAGATACTTGCATTAACAAGCAGATGTGCAGGCATACCTAATAAAGTGGCCACTGAGTGTAACTCTGTGGGAAAATGACAAATAAATGACGGATGGAATTCAATCCAGGCAAATGTAAAGTGATGCATAGCCAAATGCGAGACGAAAGCATACAGTAAACAGCAGAACCCTGAAGAGCATTGATGAAAAGAAGGATCTTGACGTGCAAGTCCATAGCTCCTTGAAAGTGCCAAAACAAGTGGATAAGGTGATGAGGAATGGCATACGAGATATTTGTCTTCATCAATTGGGGCATTAAATATAAAAGTTGGGAAGTCCGGTTGCATAACCTTTAGTAAGGCCACCTTTGGAATATGGAATCAGAATTAGGTTTATTATTATTGATATGTGTCATGAAATTTATTGCTTTGGGGCAGCAGTTGCATGCGAGACATAAAAAATTACTACAATCTGCAAATATAAATAAATAATGCAAATAAATGATTAATAAGGTAATGTTCACGGGTTCAAGTACTGTTCAGAAATCTGATGGTGAAAGGAAGCAGCTGTTCATGAATCTTTGAAAGCGGGTTTTCAGGCTCCTGATAACAGTAACACAAGAGGGCAAGCCCCAGATGATGAGGGTCCTTCTTGAGGTACCATCTCTTGAGGATATCCTCCAAGGTGGTGAGGGTTGTGACTGTGATGGAGCTGGCTGATCCTGTAACCGTCTGCAGCCTCTTGCAACCCTGTGCACCGGACGCTCTGCTATAGGAAGCTTTGGAGAGGGTGTGGAAAGTCTTGACCAGGAGTGCCCGGGTACCACCACTCCCACCCTCTGTCAGGGTGGGGCCTCTCATGCCACACAGATGACCTGCTAATCTTCCCCTGCTGCTGATCACATCACACCCTCCCCGCCGCCACTGATCATAACCCATGCCCAAAGCAACTCCCTCCCCTCTCTCCACTGAGGCCCCTTCCCCTTGGCACAATACCCACTCCCTGAGCCGTCCCCACTTCCCACGCTGCCATTACCCTTCTTCTAATCTCATTTTTGGCTTCAACTTTAACCTCTGCCACATCTTCGCCATCCTCTCTGATCCCCGTGGTCTGCTCTCAGCGGAGTCCTCTCCTTTGTACCCCTGCACGTATACCTCAAGAAGTTCTAGGCCCACCATGACGCCAAGCTCTTTTACTGTTACCACTGCTTCCATCCTTTTTTCTTTGGTAAGGAGTCCTCAACCTGAAATGTCAACTGTCTATTTCCCTCCACAGATGCTGCATGACGTCCTGAATTCCTCCAGCAGGATGTTTTTTTCACCAGGATGTTACCTAGATTGAAGTGTATTAGCGAGAAGGAGTGGTTGGAAATAAAGCTTGCATTGTTTTCTCTGAGGATTGATCTGATAGAAGTATTTAAAATTATGAGAGGCATAGATAGAGCGGATAAACAGTCATTTTCCCAGGATGGAAATATCAAATACTAGAGTGCAGAGGTTTAAGGTAAAAAGGGGCAAACTTAAAGGAGATTTATGATGGAAATTCTTTACATAGGAGAGTAATAGGTGCATGGAATACATTGTAAGGGGAGATGGTAGAATGAAGTATGATAGCAACATTTAAGAGACATTTTGACAGACACACCTACAGGCAAGGAGTAGAAGGACTTCAGCAAGGTGAAGACGGGAAAAACACACTCCAATCCTCACTGTGGAGTCAGCGGTAGAAAATGTAAGCAGCTTCAGGGTTCCTGGTCTTCAGCATCTCACAGGATCTATCCTGGGCCCAAATTATTGATGCAATCACAAAGAAAACAGGCCATATAGTTCATAAAGAGTTTGAGGAGTTTTGGTATGTCACCAAAGACTCTAGCAAATCTCTACAGGATTGAAACGAAGTTGCAGAAGGTTCCAGACTCAGACAGTTCCATCATGGGCACTAGCATCCCCACTGTCGATGACATATTCCTTTTCTCGTTACTGCCATCAGGGAGGAGGTACAGGAGCCTGAAGACCCACACTCAATGTTTTTGGAACAGCTTCTCCTCTGCCATCAGATTTCTGAACTATCCATGAACCCATGTACACTAACTCCTGTACCTACCAAGTGGCCACTGAGTGTATGTTCATGGTCTTCTGCTGCTGTAGCCCAAACACTTCAAGATTCGATGTGTTATGCGTTCAGAGATGCCTTTCTGCACACCAATATCGTAACATATGAGATACAGGAGGTATGATCTCCAAAAAGCTATCTCACGGGCAAAGTGGCAATTCCAGACTAAACTTGAATTACTGAAGGATGCTCGACAGTTGTGGCAGGGCTTGAATGCTGTTACATCTTACAAAGTGAAACCAAGCAACACAGGTGACAACGGGGTTTCACTCCCAGGTGAGCTCATGCCTTCTATGCTCACTTTGATCGTCAAAATATAGAAAAAGATTTTCAAAATCCCGCAGCCCCCGATGACCGTGTGATTCCAGTCTCTGAGGTTGACGTGAGAGCATCCTTCAGGATTGTGAACCGACAGACAGCATCCAGCCCAGATGGGGTACATGTCCAGCTACTAAAGACCTGTGCTGATCAACTGGCTGGAGTGTTCACTGATATCTTGTCTGCTCGCTTCAGCAATCTGAGGTACCCACCTGCTTCAAGCAGGCCTCAGTTATACCGGTGCCTAAGAACGTGGTAACCCGCCTCTGTGACTATCGTCCAGTGGCACTCACGTCCACTGTGATGAAGTGTTTTGAGAGGTTGGTGACGAAACATGTCAATCCCTGCCTGAGAAGCAACTCGGATCCACTCCAGTTTACCTACCGGCACAACAGTTCAATGGCAGATGCCATCTCATTGGCTCCTCACTCAACCCTGGAGCATCTGAACAATGAAGATACATGCATCAGGATGCTCTTTATCCACCACAGCTCAGCATTCAATACCATCATCCCCTCAAAGCTAATCAAATAGCTCCAAGACCTTGGCTTCAATACTTCCTTAAACAACTGGATCCTCAATTTCCTCACTTGCAGACCCCAGTCAGTTTGGATTGGCAACAACATCTCCTCCACAATCTCCATCAGCACTGGGGCACCACAAGGCTGTGTGCTTAGACCCCTGCTCTACTTATGACTGTGTGGCTAAGCAGAGCTCCATTACCATATTTAAGTTTGCTGATGACACCACTGTCCGAATCAAAGGTGGCAGCTAATCAGCATATAGGAGGGAGACTGAACATCTGGCTGAGTGGTACCACAACAACAACCTCTCGCTCAATGTCAGTAGACCGAGGAGCTGGTTATTGACTTCAGGAGAAGGAAACCAGAGGTCCATGAGCTAGTCCTCATCGAGGGATCAGAGGTTGTGAGTGTGAGCAATTTTAAGTCCCTCAGTGTTATCATTTCCGAAGACCTGTCCCGGGCCCAGCACATAAGTGCAATTATGACAAAAGCGCGGCTACTTCCTTAGAAGCTGAAAACGATTCACAATGACATCTAACACTTTGGCAAAGTTCTATAGATGAAGAGTACATTGACAGGTTGCATCACAGATTGGTATGGGATTCACAATGACATCTAATACTTTGGCAAAGTTCTATAGATGAAGAGTACATTGACAGGTTGCATCACAGATTGGTATGGAAACACCAAATCCATTAAACGGGAAATCCTACAAAAAGTATTGGATACTGCCCAGTCCATCACAGGTAAAGCCCTCCCTCCATGAGCACATCTACACGAAGTGTTGTCACAGGAAAGCAGCATCCATCATCAGGGACCCCCACCACCCAGGTCATGCTCTCTTCTTGCTGCTGCCATCAGGAAGAAGATGCAAGGTAAAGCTTTCTTCGTAATTGCGCTTATGTGCTGAGCTCAGGACAGGTCCTCTGAAATGATAACACTGAGGGCCTCAGGACTCACACTACCAGTTTCAGGAACTGTTATTTCCCCTCAAGCATCAGGCTCTTGAAGCAGTGTAGTAACTTCATCCACCTTCACTTGCCCATCACTGAACTGTTCCTATAACTTATGGAGTCACTTTCAATGATTCTTCATCTCATGTGTATATTTATCACTTATTTATTTATTATTGTATTTTTCTCTGTTTGGTTGTTGTCCACTCTGTTGGGTGAGGTCTTTCACTGATTCTATTTTGGTCATGGATTTACTGAGTATGTCCATAGAAAATAAATTTTAGGGTTGTACATATATGGTGACATACGAGGGTGATTGATAAGTTCGTGACCTAAGGTAGAAGGAGATGTTATTAACCTCAAGCTTTCTGCATAATCACTCAAAGAGTTGACCTGCACGTGCATATAACGATAGCTGTATAACTCATCTCCTTCTACCTCAGGCCACAAACTTATTAATCACCAATCTGTGGACACTTTCTGGAGGTCCAAGATCTGTATGCTCCACGATCATTGGACTAAGTGTGTAAATGTAGGAGGGGACTATGTTGAAAAATAAATGTTATAGGTTTTCTAAAATTGACTCCTTCTACCTTAGGCCATGAACTTATCAATCACCCCTCGTATATGTATCTTTATAACAAGCTTATTTTGAACTTTGGACTTTGAGTTACTGTCACCTTCCAGTAAGCTTGAATCAGTCTGGCCATTCTCCTCTGATCTCTCTGATTAACAAGGCATTTTTGCCCACAGAACTGCTGTCACTGGATGCGTTTTGTTTTTTTGCTACTTTCTCTGTAAACTCTAGAAACTGTTGTGTGTGAAATCCCAGGAGATCAGCAGCATCTGAGATACTTGAACCACCCTGTCTGGCACCAGCAATCATTCAACTGTCAAAGTCACTTAGATCCCATTTCTTTCCCATTCTGATGTTTGCTCTGAGCAACATCTGAACCTTGACTATGTCTGCATGCTTTTATGCACGAAGCATATCAGTGGTTTCAATCAGCCTGGCTGTAGAGCCTCAGAATGCAGCCAGGAATGGGCTAATGAGTTAAACCAATTCTTCAGTAGGTTTGACAATTGCCTTCCTGTTCACACCCCCCTTAGTACACCAGTTGAGGTGTCAAGGCACCCAGTGCTCCCTCAGCACCAACGCATCCCCTCCCCCCTCCCGATCAACACATGACCGAACACAGGCTACCATTGTCTACATCCTCTCCTTGCCCTCCACAAACCAACAGCTATCGTCCCAATCTTCACCCCCCAACCCCCACCTTCCACCAACTCCCCAGTCATCATGAACTCACCCTCACTACTGAGCAGGTGAGAATGGGAAACTCCGACACAGCAAAGCATTAGGACGGGATGGAGTGAACCCCAGGGTCCAGGAGTGTGCTGAGCAACTGTGTGGAGTTCTCCAGCACATTTTCAATCTGAATCTCAGTCTGGAAAGGGTCACGACTGTGTGGAAAATATCATGTGTAGTCCCAGTACAGAAGAAAGGCTAACCAAGAATCCTCAGTGGCCTGGATTCACACATCAGAAGACCCTAAAGACGCTGGTCCTAGCTCACCTCTGACCCCTGGTCAGATCAGCCCTTGTTTCCCTGCAGTTTGCCTACCTGGAGCACATTGGAGTCGATGATGTTGTCATCTACCCGCTGAGCAGAGCCTACTCCCATTTGGATAAGCAGGGTAGCACCGTGAGGTTTGTGCTTTTTGATTTCTCAAGAGCCTTCAATACCATACCGCCCACATTGCCGGGGGAGAAGCTCCATTCAATGCAGGTTGGCACTTCCATTGTATCCTGGATAATGGACTACCTGACTGGCAGACCACAGTTTGTGCAGCTTCAGAGCTGTGTGTCAGACATGGGTATAAACAGCACTGGGGCCCCACAGGGGACTATATTGGCTCCCTTCCTGTTTACCCTGTAAACTTCAGACTTTAGATACAACACTGATTCATGTCATCTGCAGAAATTCTCTGATGACTCAGCAATCGTTGGGTGTATAAAGGGAGGATGGGAGAATGAATACAGGGCCCTGGTGGAAGAGCTGGTTGAATGGTGCGAGCTGATCAACATCAGTAAGACAAAGGAGATGGTAGTGGACTTTAGGAAGACCAAGCCTGGACTGCTCCCTGTTACTATTGATGGTGAGGACGTGGATGTGATGAGGACCTACAAGTACCTGGGGGGGGGGGGGGGGGCACCTGGATGACAGACTTGAGTGGAGCACCAACACAGAGGCTGTGTACAAGAGGGCCATAGTCGCCTATATTTCCTGAGGAGACTGAGGTTCTTTGGAGTATGCAGGCCTCTCCTTCACAAGTTCTACCAGTCTGTCGTTGCCAGTACAATCTTCTATGTGGTGGTGTGCTGGGGCAATGGCATCAACACGGGTGATGCCAACAGGCTCAATAAACTGATTAGAAAGGCTGGCTCTGTTATAAGAGTCAAACTGGACACACTGGAGGCTGTGGTAGAACAAAGGACCCTATGGGAAATCCTGGCAATTCTGGACAATGTTTCTCACCCTCTGCATGCCACCTTGGCTGAACAGAGGAGCGCTTTTAGTGATAGACTAAGACAACTGCACTGCTCCAAAGAGCACTTGATGAGGTCATTCTTACCCTCGGCCATTAGGCTCTATAATGAGTCAACCTATAGCCGGGAAAGTGATGATACCCTCCTGTTAGACTGTTTGACGTAAGTTATTTTTCATTCTTCCTTACTTCTCTTGTAATATTTGTATGTTTGTAGATCTGTGCATTTGTAATACTACTGTGACACTGTAATTTCCTTTGAGATCAATAAGGTACCTATCTATCTCTACCTTATGCATTGAGTTGCTGCCACATGATTGACTGATTAGATATTTGCATTAACGAGCAGGCAGATGTACCTAATAAAGTGGCCACTGAGTGTATATTTCCAATTTAACTTACATTAATTTTTTTACGTATTGCACTTTACTGCTGTTGCAAAACAACAAATTTCACAACATACTTTGGTGACATTAAACTTGGTTCTGATTCTGTTTCTGACACAGCTCACTGCAGATTAATTTAAATAGGTTTCATGGTCAATATGGACACGATAGTCTGAAGAATCTGTTGCTGTAAAACAGTGTTTCTTTTCCTATACTCATACAAAGATGGACTTTGACCTTCGGTGGCTCGCTCTTTCCTTTCAGAATGTTCTGTACCCACTCCGAGACATCATTCACCTGGCACCAGGAAGGTATCATGGAGTCTCACAGAAAGATCTGCCTGTCCCCCTGTAATCTTATGGTGTCGGGGGTGGGGTGGGGGAGAAAGGCCAGTGATAGAACTAACTGATTGATTTGCCACATTGGCCTGCTGACTCCTTTATTAATGGACTTAACTATGGGACATAAAGGATTGCAGATGCTGGAATCGGGAACAAAAAGCAAACTGCTAAAGGAACTCGGTGGGTCAGAGAGCAACTGCAGAAAGGTGAAGGGTCTCGTCCCAAAGCTGTCCATTTCTCTCTATAGCTAATGCCTGGCCCCGCTGAGTTCCTCCAGCAATTTGTTTCGTTAACTGTGGGATTTGCATTTGAATGGTTGATTGCCAAGGATCCATTCAGAATTTTCAGCCTTAACCAGCACAGTTAAAACCACCATCTTTCAATGGAACAAACTCATTCTAGGCTGGTGATTTAAAACAAATGAAGGGATTGATATCCCAAGTACCTTCTAAATAAACACAAAATTACTGAAGCCTTACTTTTCAGCTGAAGTTGTATAAGTCAGCATGACCTCCTACCTTTCTCTTTCTCCCCTCCACTCCTACGGCTAGTGGTAAAGACCTGAGGAACCTTGGCACCTTTCCATCTCATTGGTCTTCCCATTTGTTACCTCCAGGTGCTATTGTCTCATATTACCAAGGAATGTAATGCTGTAATCAGCTATGTCATTTCAATCAATTTATTACCTATTTTAATTGCATTAAGCTCACACATGTAAATGCAGCCTTGACACCACTATAAATAAAACAAATTAGCCTCCAGTATTTTTCTCTCTTCAAGGTTTCAAAACTTGAGCAGCTTGTAACTTTTTTTTCTCATGGTCAAAACTTCAGCTACCATAGTACTCTCCGATCTGAAGAGGTCTGAGTATTGTTGCTCTTCGTTTAATTAGGAACTTGTGAGTGAATAACAAGAGGGAGAACCTTACACAAACACTGAAGGTTGCTCATGTATATTAGGAAAGATTAATATGCCATAGAGTCATAAGGAAGTGCAGCACAGAAACAGGCCTTAGGCCCATTGAATCCACACTGATCGTCAAGATCTTAGTTTTTACATGATTTCTTCCCCAATCTATTTTATTCTCTCCCATCAATTCCCCTAAGACTGTACCATTTACTTATACACAAGGGATAATTCAAAATGGATGATTAACCTACCAGCTCACATTTTCAGTGATGTAAAAATGGCAGCACAGGGAAACATTGGCTTTTCTGACTCCCAGTAATGGCGCTAGTTTTAAATTCTTAGATAGTGTTTCTAAGTTTCTAGTCAAGGGTTTCAGTCAACCAAATCTCCATGAATACGGCACTGC
Organism: Hypanus sabinus; assembly: GCF_030144855.1. Lineage (NCBI taxonomy): Eukaryota > Metazoa > Chordata > Chondrichthyes > Myliobatiformes > Dasyatidae > Hypanus > Hypanus sabinus. The sequence continues at coordinate 47,682,524 of NC_082738.1, forward strand.
TGACCTCTTAGAGAAAATAATTTTTATGCCGTTGGCAGCAGAGTTGATAGTGGTGCTCAAAGGACTAGGGATTTTACAGACACCAGACCCAGAGACAGCTACCTGGCCTGGGTGGCTCAGCTGAGGAGGTGTAGGTGATGTAAGAGGAAGCAGAAAGGCAGCAAGAGAAAATGGGAACCAGCTAGGCTGCGAGCTAACCTGAGCAGACTTTTCCTGGCTCAAAAATAAAATGGATTCACTGAGACTGAGAATGAATGCACAGAAAGAGATGAGAAACTGCTGCATTCTGGTTTTCACCAAAACATGGCTAAGCAACAACATGCCCGACTCGGCATTTCAACTCGATGGGATGATCCTGTTCCATGCAGAGAGAAATTCCCTATCAGGAAATCCAAAGGAGGAGGAATCTGTGTGTACACTAACAAAGGTTGGTGCACAAACTCATCTGTAGTTAGCAGTCACAGTTCCAGGGTAATTAAACATTCTTCATCACGGTCTCCATCTCCCCGAGCACGAATACCAAAGACACACTGGGCAGCTTTACAGCATCATCAGTTCTCTACGAAACAAGCATCCAGGCAGTTTCTTCATAAGTGCAGGAGTTCAATCACGTTAACCTGCAGATCATTTTACCCAAATTCCACCAACACATCACCATGGCCATCAGGGGTCAAATGGATTGGAGCATGTTTATACTAACAGATTCACTACTTACAAAGCCATCCTACGCCTTCATCTTGGCCTCTCTGACCACATCTCCACAGTGTTAATCCCAGTATACTGACCACTGCTGAACATGGAGAAACCAGTCAAGAGGACCATCGTCTTGTGGCCCAATGAGGCAATCTCTATGCTTCAGGACTGTTTGGAACCATCTAACTGGCAGATGTTCAAGCAGGCTGCCACCCATGGAGAAGACACAGACCTCGCAGAATATGCCTCATCAGTCACCAGCTACATCAGCAGATATCATTGGTACCTCAAGAACAGTCATCTCATTGCCCATCCAGAAGCCCTGGCTGAACATTGAGGTTTAAATCCTACTAAAAGCCTGAAATGTTGCCTTCAAGTCTGGTGTCAGAGCAGCTCTCAGAGCAGCCTGAAGAAACCTCATCTTAGGCATCAACGCCCAAAGACCTGTCCAATAATGATCCCTGGCATATGTGGCTGGGCATCAAAATCATTACTGACTACACAAGGGAAAACAGCATCGACTGTACCAGTGATGCCTCCCTCCCCGACACTTTGGAGCATGCAATACGATGTTAACCACAAAAGCTACTCCTCTCCCAGGTAACAGCAGCAGATGTGAGAAGGATCCTGTAAAGGGTCAACCCCCATAAGGTGGTCAGGCCAGACAACATCTCAGGGTGAGTACTCAGGAAATGTGCACACAGCTCACTGATGTCTTCATGGACGTCCTCAACACATACTCGTCCAGTCCCCTGTCCCCACATGCTTTAAATCAACCACCATCATCCCTGTACCTAAGAACTCTACACCCTCAGAGCTAAACAACTACCACCCAGTGGCACTGACGCCAATCATCACGAAGTGCTTTGAATGGCTGGTGATGGCATACATCAACAACTCCATTCCTGCCACACTGGACACTCACCAATATGCTCACTGACAGAACTGCTCTACGGCAGATATCGCAGCATCTGTCATGCGCCTAGCCCTGACACACTTAGGAAACAAGGACACTTATGTCAGAATGTTGCTTCTGGATTTCAGTTCAGCATTCAATACTGTTGTCCCACAGACTTTGGTGAACAAACTCCTACTCCTTGGTCTAAATACACCCCTGTGCAAATGGGACTTCCTAACCAACATACCTCAGACAGTCGGGATACACAACCACTCATCTCCCCCATCATCCTAAAAATGGGTGCCCCCTCCCCCAGGACTGTGTGCTGAGCCCACTGCTGTACACTTTGCTCACACATGACTGCACAGCCAAACTCCCGAGTAATCACATGGTCAAGTGTACCAATGTTGGTTCATCACCAACAACTTTGACAAGCTTTTATAGATGTGTGGTGGAGAGTATATTGACTGGATGCCTCACAGTGTGGTATGGAAACACTAATGCCCTTGTATAGAAAGGCCTACCAAAAAATAATGGATACCACCCCATCCATCAGAGGTAAAGCACTCCCCACCATCGAGCACATCCTACCTGGAGCGATGTTACAGGAAAGCAGTATCCATCATCAAGGACCCCCACCATTCTTGCTGCTGCCATCAGGAAGAAGGTACAGGAGCCTCGGGACCCACACGACCAGGTTCAGGAACAGTTATTATTTTTCTGCACATTGGTTGCTGTCCATTCTGTTCAGTGTGGTCTTGTATTTGTCCACAAGAATATGTATCTTGGAGTTACATATGGTGACATAAACTTTGATAATGAACTTACTTTGAACAACAATGAGATGGCCTACAGCGAGGAGGTGGAAGAGCTCGAGTCCTGGTCCTGGGCAAATAACCTCTTCCTCAATGTCAACAAGACAAAGGAGATGGTTATCAACTTCAGGAGAACTCGCAGCACCACATCACTCTTTACATCGGTAGCACAGCAGTGGAAACTGTGAGCAGTTTCAAGCCCCTGGGAGTGCACATCTCAGACAACGTCCCATGGTCCCAGATCCGGCACCAGCCTAACTGCCATCAAGAACATACATACAGAAAGATCCCAGAAAAGTGCCAGTAAAATCATGAAGGATCCCACCCACCCTACTCATAGACAGTTTTTCCCACTCCCATCAGGGAGGAGGCTAAGTAGCATCCGTGCCCAGGACTACCAGATTTAAAAAAATTTCTTTCACCAAGCAGTGAGTCTGAGCAACATTTCTACCTGCTAACCACTGTCCCCAGCCATCACTACTATATCATTCCCTGTCAGTCATCTTATATATCTAGTGTCACTTTGTGAGCATACAATCAATCTATGTAAAGCTATCTTATGTATTTATATTTATTGTGTTTTTTAAAATTATTATTGTTTTCTTTATCTTATTGTTTTTTTTCCTGCTGTATCATATCCAGAGTAACAATTATTTCATTCTCCTTTACACTTGTGTACTGGAAATAACATTAAATAATCTTAGAATCTTGACCCTTGAATGTGGGAGGAAACTGGAGTAGCCGATGGAAGCCCACACAGTCACAGGGAGATGGTGCATGCACCATTCACGAGGTCAGAATTGAACTCAGGTTGCTTGAGCCCCCCTGCTGCTCAACAGTATCATTAAACATAAAGTGTGCATACAAGCTGACTGCTACTGAGATTATTCAGGTAAACCCGCTTTCAGAGTCCAGAAATAATAATTCCTCACAGTCCTGAAGTTGTTTTTCACTCTTTCTGAGGGAAATTTAGTGACGGATTTTTTTTTTGCGTGTATTAACTATCCAACTGAAGGCCTATAAGGTACAGCAATGCCATTTCTCTATGATCACATTCATTTACATACTATCATCTGAGAGGGAAATTAGCACATTAGCAAATCATATAAAAAACAGGCTTTGGTGTAAGGAATTCAGACAGTATTTGAAGGTGATACAACCCCCTGCCTTGTATTGCTCCCTACCCTGTATTTGCAGCTTGTACTGTTTACTTGATGCCCATAATCAAGAGATATCACCAAAGCCATGCTCCGAGAAGATCTGAAGTGCCTGTCCTTTCACACTGCTCTCTCAGTGATTATGAAGATGGGCATAATAGTCCGCTTCTATGACAAATGCTTCAACCAGGGTGTGCTAAGGGCTCAGCTGGGGTGAGTGGTGAGGGAGAGGTGGGGGTGAGGAGGTGCGGTCCAGACGTTCATCACCTTCTTACTCTGCAGTTTATCTGCAAATGTAATACTCGATTGCTCTGTTACCTCTGAATACCAGTACACACACGGTGAATGATTGCCAATCTACTTTCTCTTAACTTAAGGTCATTCAAAGGTTTGCTGCCCAAAACTAAGATATGTATTGCTCATGTATCATCCCAGTCCATGTGACCTACCTTGTTTCCTAGTAAACAATGCCCTGATTTTGAAACACCCATCCTTCTTTTCAACTCACTCCATGATGTCATCCTGTGTTAACTCCTTCAGACATATAAACCTCCCAGATAATGTGCTTCTCCATTTCTGGCCTCTCACATGTCCCTGATTTTAAATACTGCAACTCCAGTAAGCATACCTTGAGTGAACAAGACTACAAACTCTGCAATTCCTATTTTAATCCATTCCCTTCTCCTGAGGATGCTCCTTAGCCCTAATTCCTCAACTAAACATTTAGTCATTTGACAAGATCATGTTAAGTAGTAGGGCAGCTCAGAGGAGTGAATGGTGTAATTCTGCTCCGATTTTCAATGGTTTTGGGAAACAAAGAGGTAGTCTGTCACACCGTGATATGAGGAATAAGTTGATGGTCAAGTGAGTGAAAATGGTATCGCCTCTCTGGATATCTTCTCTATCCTGTTGCTGCAATGTTCACAAAGTACTGCCTTTTTAAAACATTATCCATGAGGACCTTATTATTTGTATCTAATTGTCCTCAAGAAGGTGATTATGTATGTTGAGCCCCGTTATGTTCTATGGGGCTCAACAGTTTTTCTTTGGTGCACTTGTGATACCTTTGTTAGAGGCTCAACCACATTGTTGTGAATCTAGGGTGATAGATTTGTTGGACCAGGTAAATCTGATGTGCTTCTAAGTCAATCAAGTAATGTCATGGCTGCCATTTAATGTTTCTCTTCTTGTGAAATGATTTTTTTTCCAGCATTTGAATTTAATTGAATGGTGCGAGCAGAATCATCTGCAGCTTAATGTGAAAAAGACTAAGGAGCTGGTGGTGGACCTGAGGAAGGCAAAGGCACCGGTCACCCCTGTTTCCATCCAAGGGGTCAGTGTGGACATAGTGGAGGATTACAAATACCTGGGGATACGAATTGACAATAAACTGGACTGGTCAAAGAACACTGAGGCTGTCTACAAGAAGGGTCAGAACCTATCCTATTTCTTAAGGAGACAGAGGTCCTTTAACATCTGCCGGACGATGCTGAGGATGTTCTACGAGTCTGTGGTGGCCAGTGCTATCATGTTTACTGTTGTGTGCTGGGGCAGCAGGCTGAGGGTAGCAGACACCAACAGAATCAACAAACTCATTCGTAAGGCCAGTGATGTTGTGGGGGTAGAACTGGACTCTCTGACGGTGGTGTCTGAAAAGAGGATGCTGTCCAAGTTGCATGCCATCTTGGATAATGACTCCCATCCACTCCATAATGTACTGGTTAGGCACAGGAGTACATTCAGCCAGAGATTCATTCCACCGAGATGTAACACTGAGTATCATAGGAAGTCATTCCTGCCTGTGGCCATCAAACTTTACAACTCCTCCCTCTGAGTGTCAGACACCCTGTGCCAATAGGCTGGTCCTGGACTTATTTCCACTTGGCATGATTAACTTGTTATTATTTAATTATTTATGGTTTTATATTGCTATATTTCTTCACTATTCTTGGTTGATGCAGCTGTAACAAAACCCAATTTCCATTGGGATCTATAAAGTATGTCTGTCTTAAACACCTGCTGGGATCTGAACTCAGTCTTTGAATTGTTACACCAGGCTTCTCAATTACTAGGAAAGTAGCCACTGGGCTATTGGAACCCATGAAAGGACCTAGTCATCATTTCTGACCCTGGTGGTTTACAACACTTCACACAGAATTTATACCAATATCCCCTCCAGTGAGGATGGGCTGACTTCAACATCTCCTGTGTAAATACCTCCTTGGCTCTTTTATGATGAAAGATCATTTACTGTCTAACATAGAAATGATGCAATTCAGTATATTGAAAATTAAAAACCAAAGCATTTCAGGATGTATATCGCATACATTTCTCTGAACTTTGATCTTTAAGGGTCTCTAATAACTCCTACTGGTCTTTAATTTTGATATGCTAATTACATCAAATAGTAAAAGTTCTTTCATCACTGGGGGTCCAAGGATACATTTATTCAGGGATTGACTAGGTAATCTTAACTTCCTGGAGGAGTTATTTGAGTACATTAAGCACCTCTCAAGTAATACTGAGTAGAAATTCTGAAAGACTAATATCCTATGATTCCCCAATTATTTCTTCAACAAAATAGAAAACAAAAATTTCTCTATTCATAAAAATGTAGAAACACTCAGCAGGTTAGGCAGCATCTCTGGAAAGAGAAACAGAGTTAATAGTTCAGGTTAAGGATCTTTAAATAGAATTCCTGAAAAATGATTCTTTGATCTGACTTTCTATAGATGCTATCTAATTCAAAAACCTTATCAAAGTTTTTACACATCTGGCATAATGCTTTAAAATTAGTCAATGTTACTGTCATTTGAATGTGAGAATCATGTAGACCTCATGCTAAGTATCTAAGGACTGGAACTGGAATCGGAATTGGTTTATTATTCTCACATGTTATGAGATACAGTGAAAAGCTTGGCTTGCACATTGTCAATATAGATCAGATCATTACACAGTGCAATGAGGTAGAACAAAATAAAGAATTAACAATCACAAACTAGAGAAAATCTGCAGACGCTGGAAATCCAGAGCAACACAAACAAAATGCTGGAGGAACTCAGCAGGCCAGGCAGCATCTACAGAAAAGAGTACAGTCGACATTTTGGGCCAAGTACCTTCTCTAGTCCTGCTGAAGGGTTTCTGGCTAAAACATCAACTGTACACTTTTCCATAGTTGGTGCCTGACCTGCTGAGTTCCTCCAGCATTTTGTATGTGTTGCTTAAAGGAATAACAATGCAGTTCCCCTCTTTCCTCATTGCTCATAAGCATGAAGAATTGCAATCACACATATACCTCATAAAGCCATTACACATTTGATTGCAAAATGCTTGTGGGAAAACTTATTGTATGTAAAGAAAACATGATTGAAGGGAGAGGCCAAGCATTCCTACTTTCATCAAAAGCCAGTTGTGAAAAATGCAGCCAGCACTTTTTGTTTCTATGGCACCACACTCAGCTATTCTGATTCTTGAGATATGATTTTCAGTTTAATCAGCTCGTAGGGATGAAAGACTGATCTTTTTAGCTCAAGGACCTCTGTATTACCTATCAAACAGCCTCATGAAAATTAATGTTATTGCATGTCCAGAAAGCTTTTGGATATTGTCACTGAAATTTGTACCTTTTCTGTACAAAAGTAACATTATCATTTCACACAAATAACTTTTTTTTAAACCAAAATAAAATGAATTCAAAATATTTACATGAATAAACCATGCAATGCCTTTTCATTCTTAAATTCATAGATAATGTGTTAGATAGTGTTCAATTACATTTTTTAAAAGCAATAGCACCATTGCTACTCGTCTGGCCCCCCTGGTGTAGTACACTACTACAATAATTGAAGGGTTTCCTCACTCAACCCGTCCCCTCTCTGTCCAATAGCAGAAGAACCTTATACTCTCATGCTCCCCACTGAGCCCTTGCAGTAGCTGCACCAAGCTTCATTGAGTCAGTGTCTTAGCATGTACTCCTGTAGCCTAAATTGAAACATACCAAAATTCTTCTGGCTGAGTCTGTAGTTCGCAACCATACACAGACTTGCAAGTCCCTTTCAGGATATCCTAAAATGAAGTACTTTGAAATATTTTTACAGTTGTGAAGTAGGAATGGCCAGAGGCTAGTTGCCAAGCAGGCAATACAATAGTGGCCAGATAATCTGGTGCTTTTAATAAAGGTAATAGTAGGTCAAATACCAGTCACAGCATCAAGATTGGCTCTGTTTCTCTCTCAAACAGTACTGTTGGATCGTTTATATCTGCATAGGAGCTTTTGTTAAATTTGTTACATTCAGTCATTTTTTTAACCATAGCATCATTGCTACTTATGTTGCCCCCTGAGGTGAAACACACTTCCATTGTTTGAGGGGCTTCTGCGAAAGAGAAGCCAATATGGTGTGTTTCCTCCTAGGTGCTAGGGTCCAGGATGACTGCAGAAGATTCTCAAGAGGGAGGGTGAGCAGCCAGAGGTCGTGGTGCACATTGACACCAATGACATGGGTAGAAAGGGGGAAGAAGTCCTGTGCAGTGAGTATAGGGAGTCAGGGTGATGACTAGGACCTCCAAGAGTAATATCTGGATTACTCCCAGTGCCACATGCTTGTCAGGGCAGGAATAAGATGATGGTACAGATGAATGAGCGGCTGAGGAAGCAGTGCAGGGGCAGGGTTTCAGATTTCTGGATCATTGGGATCTCTTCGGGGAAAGGTATGACCTGTACAAAAAAAAAAGGGTTACAGCTGAACCTGAGGAGGGCCAATATCCTTGTGGGCAGGCTTGCTAGAGGTGTTGGGGAGGGTTTAAACTACATTGGCAGGGGGGATGGGAAACAGAGTGCAGGGCTGAGGATGGGGCAGTTGGTATGCAACTAGATGCAGTGTGTAGTGTGACTGTGAGGAAGGACAGGCAGATAATAGGGCAAAATTGCAGTCAGTGGGTTGAGCTGAAGTACAACATAAGGGCAAAATCAAAAATGGTGATGAATACAGGACTAAAGGTGTTATATTGAGTACATGCAGTATACGGAATAAGGTAGATGACCTCGTAGCAGGTATGACACTGAGGGCACACTGAGTCATGGCTGAAAGAAGATCATAGTTAAGAGTTCAACATCTAAGGTTACAAATTGTATTGAAAGGACAGGCAGGTAGCCAGAGAGGGGGGTGTGGCTCTGTTGATACAAAAGTAAATCAAATCCTTAGAAAGAGGTAATATAGGGTTGGAAGATGTAGATTCCTTGTGGGTAGAGTTAAAAAATAGCAAGGATAAAAAAGACCCAGTTGGGAGTTACGTACAGGCCTCTGAATAGTAGCCAGGATGTAGGATATAAATTTCAACGGGAAATAGAAAAGGCATGTAAAATAGGCAATGTTACAATAGTCACGGCGATTTCAATATGCAGGTAGATTGGGAAAATCAGATTGGAACTGGATCCCAAGAGAAGGAATTTGTACACTGCCTACAAGATGGCTTTTTAGCGCAGATTGTGGTTCAGCCCACTAGGGAAAAGGCAATTCTGGATTAGATGTTGTGCCATTATCCAGACTTGATTAGGAAGCTTAAGGTGAAGGAACCCTTGCGAGGTAGTAATTATAGTATGATAGAATTCACCCTGCAGTTTGAGAGGGAGAAGATAATGTCAGATGTATTAATATTACAGTGGATTAAATGGAATTACAAAGTTAATAGGAAGGGGACAATAGCAGGGATGACAGCAGAACAGTAGTGGCTGGATATTCAGGGAGCAATTCAAAGGGTGCAGGATAGATGCATCACAAAGATGAAGAAGTATTCTAAAGGGATGATGAAGCAACCATGTCTGACATTTTGGACTGCTGGAAAATTATGCTGGCGAGGTAGTAATGGGGGACAAAGAAATAGTGGAAGAACTTAAATACTTTGTATCAATCTTCACTGTAGAAGACACTAGAAGTATGCCAGAAATTTGAGGGTGTCTGGGGGCAGAAGTGAGTGTGGTTGCTATTACTAAGGAGAAGGTGCTTGGGAAGCTGAAAGATCTGAAATTAGATAAGTTAACTGGACCAGATGGACTATTACCTAGGGTTCTGAACGAGGTAGCTGAAGAAATTGTGGAGGCGTCAGTAAAGATCTTTCAAGAATCACTAGATTCTGGAATGGTTCTGGAGGACCGCAATTGCCACTCCACTCTTTAAGAAGGAAGGGAACAGAGGAAAGGAAGTTATGTGTCAGTTCCCCTGGTTGGGAAGATGTTGGAGTCCATTATTAAGGATGTGGTTTCGGGGTACTTGGAGGCAGATAACAAAATGAGCCAAATTCAGCTTGGTTTCCTTAAGAGGAAATTTTGCCTGACAAATCTGTTGGAATTCTTTGAGGAAATAACAGACAGGATCGACAAAGGAGAAGCAATGGATGCTGTTTACTTGGATTTTCAGAAGGCCATTGATAAGATTCCACACATGAGGCTGCTTAACAAGATAAGAGCACATGGTATTACAGGAAAGATACTAGCATAGATAGAAGATTAGCTGATTGGCAAGAGGCAAAGAGTAGGAAAAAAGTGGGCCTGTTCTGGTCGGCTGCTAGTGAAAAGTGGTGTTCCGCAGGGGTCAGTATTGGGATCGCTCCTTTTCACATCACACTGTATGTATGACTTGGATGGCTTTGTGGCCAAGTTTGCAGATGATACAAAGATAGATAGAGGGGCAGGAAGTGTTCAGGATGCAAGGAGTCTGCAGAAGGACTTGGACAGATTGGGAGAATGGGCAAAGACGTGACAGATGGAGTATAGTGTAAGAAAGTGTATGGCCTTGCACTTTGGTAGAAGGAATAAAGGTGGAGACTATTTTCTAAATGGGGAGGAGTTTCAAAAATCAGAGGTGCAAAGGGACTTGGGATGTCCTTGTGCAGGATTCCCTAAAGGTTTACTTGCAGGTTGAGTTGGTGGTAAGGAAGGCAAATGCCATATCAGCATTCATTTTCAGAGGAGAAGAATACAAGAGCAACGAGGCATTGGTCAGATTTAAGGCATTGGTCAGATTGCACTTGGAGTATTGGATGTGCGGGCATCAGGAAGGATTCAGAGGAAGTTCACAAGAATGACACTGGGAATGAAATGGTTAATGTATGGGGGGGCATTTGATGGCTCGGGGCATGTTCACACTGAAGTTTAGAAGAATGAGAGAGGTTCTCATTGAAACATCTCAAATATTGAACAGCCTAGACAGAGTGGATGTGGAGAGGATATTTCCAATAGGGGGTGAGCCAAGGACCAGAGGGCACAGCCTCAGAATAGAGGGACATCCATTTAGAACAGAGATGAGAAGGAATTTCTTTAGACAGATAGTGGTGAATCTGTGGAATTCATTCCCATGTACAGTTATGGAAGCCAAGTGATTTATATTTAAAGGAGAGGTTGAGAAGTTCTTGGTTAGTGTGGGCATCAAAGGTTATGGAGAGAAGGCGAGAGAATGAGGTTGAAAGGGATAACAAATCAGCCATGATGGAATGGCAGAGCAGACTAGATGGGCTGAATGGTCTAATGCCGCTCCTATACCTTATGCTGTTATGGTCTTACACTCATCAAGAATTTATCCCTAAGTAGAAAGAAGGACTGCATGAGAAAGTGATACAATCTGTGGTTAACAAAGTAGGTGAAGGATAATGTTACATTGAAATTCGGGCTGGTGGTAGGCCAGAGGACAGGTAAGATTTTATAATGCAGTAGTAAAAGACTACAAAAAAACTCATAAGGAGAGAGAAAATGTATTTTGAGTGGAAACTTGTATGTAATATCAAAACAAACAGCAGGAGTTTCTATGGATGTATAAATAGAAAGAAGATAGCTAAGGTGGGTGTGGGGCTTCTAAAGGACAAGGCCGGTGAACTAATAACAGGAAGCAGATATTTTTAATTCCAAAGCAACACACACAGAATACTAGAGGAACTCAGCAGGTCAAACAGCATCAATGGAAATGAATAAACAGTCAACGTTTCAGGTTGAATTATTCACAAGATGTTAAAGTCAATGAGATTAAATGATTAATTATTTCAGAAAGCTGAATATTATCAAATGTAATCAACATGTTCAACAAATTTATGCAGAGTATTTGAGGATGTGACAAGGAGAGTTGATAGTGGAGGACCTATAGATGTAGTGTATTTAGATTTCCAAAAAATTTGACTAGGTGCTACATAAGAGGCCGTGTATAAGAGCCCAATGTATTAGCCTAGATTGAAAACTGTTTATCACGTGGCAATCCGAGAGTTGAAATAAATGGGTCCTTTTCAAGCTGGAGGGATATAATTTGTGAAGTAACCCGTGATCAGTTCTTGGCCCTCAATTGTTAAGTACTTATATTAATAACCTAGAAGAGGAATAAACGTAAGGTTTCCAAGTTGCTGATTTGAAAGCAGTGGAAGGACATGTTTTGATGAGGGCATTCTGCGGTGTAATGTAAGTAGAAAGTGTGCAAAAATCTGGTAAATACAATTGAATGCTGGGAAGTCAGGCCCTTCAGTAAGAGGAATCACAAGGTGGATTATTATCTAAATGGAGAGAAGCTGTAAATGACTAAAGTGATCCTGGTGTTCTAGTGCAAGAATCACAACAGACAGATCCAACAAACACACACAAAGTGCTGGAGGAACTCAGCAGGCCAAGCAGCACCTATGGATAGAAGTACAGTCAACGTTTCAGGCTGAGACCCTTCAGCTGGACACCAATCAGAGGGATTTGAGTCCTGAGGTACTTGGGTCCTGCTGGAGGGTCTCAGCCTGAAACGTCAACTGTACTCTTTTCCATAGATGCTGCCTGGCCTGCTAAGTTCCTCCAGCATTTTGTGTGTGCTGCTTGGGTTTCCAGCATCTGCAGATTCTCTCTTGTTTGAGACAGATCCAACAAGTAGCTAAGATGGTAAATGGCATTTTGGCCTTTTTTGTGAAGAGGTTAGTGCTGAGGAAAAATGAGGTTTTGTTACAAATGTATTGCGTGTTGTATACCTGGAATGAAGTGAACAGTTTTGTTTAGCTCACCTAAAGAGACAATACAGTAGCAAATGCCACAGAAAAAGTGCTGAGGCCATATTTGATCCACCATAATCATATTGAATGACAGGGAAGACTCGTGCTCCCATTTTAATCTATTCTTATATTTTCAGGAATGAAGAACCCAATGATAAACTAAAACCTTTTTTATGAGAAATCATATTGGATTTACAAGGCAGAAAAATAATGAAGTCATAAAGTAAGTTTTATTGTGCCAGCAGAACCTGGAAATAAAAATGGCTCCTGGTATTAATGAAATAGGAGCTGTCTTTTATAGCTGTAACAATGTGACTCAAGAATAGAACTTAGATTGGCTCAGTGTTGATGAATTACAGATAATATGGGAACAAGATGAATAAGAGATTTGGCCTTCAGGTGTACTGTAACAAAGCCTTGCTACCTTTTGTTCATGCTAACATTTATTTAGTCTTCTGAAAAAAACTAAAACCAGCTGACTTACCAATTTTCACTGTTTTTTCCAACACAATTAGGACCAGTTCTGCAAAGTAGTTAACTCTTAGTTGCCCCTTCAATCCCAAGCCAATAAGGGATGGAGAATACACGCCGATGGTGTCTTCTCCAAATGGAAAAGGGGAGAAGACAGAATGTCCAGGATGGGTGGAGTTGTAAAAAGGGTGGTAAAGACGGAGACCTTCATGACATTTAAAAGTACCTGGAAGAATACCTGATATCTGTAATTTGCATGGCTCTAGACCAGAAAATAGAAAACAGAATTAGTCACAATCGCCATGGGCACAGTGGGAGGAATAGCCTCCATCCATTCCATGATAATATAATTTATTGATTCTAATGAAAATAACTCTTAACTGGACTAATGAATGTGGGAATTTGAAATGATCTGGTAACATTGGGTCATCTAACACAGCTGCTAGGGCGGGGGTCGGCAACCCGCGGCTCTGGAGCCACATGTGGCTCTTTTACGTCTGTGCTGCGGCTCCCTGTTGCTTTGGGAAATAATTGGTTGTGGCGACCCTTTTCCTGGCACATCCGAACCGACTCACTATTAGATAGCCTACGGGGGTTTGCGAGCACAGAGCTTTGGAGCCTCTGCACCATGGGGGGCAGGTTGAGGGAGGCTTAAAAGTGAGGCTGAAGATTTCGAATAAAGTTTTTTCCTTCGACTGCAGTTACCGACTCCGTGTAGTAATTTTAGCGCTGCGTGTAGCACACCGCTACATGGTCAGTATTTAATTAAAATGTATTTTATGTTAGTTTGTTAGTTTTTGAAATGTAATTCTAAATTTGAAGATTATGGTGATCTTGTACAATCTAAATAAGACGTTGTGGCGACCCATTTCCTGACACATCCGAACCGGCTCACAATTAGCCAGCGCTCAGGCTAAGGGAGATAGCCTACGGGGGTTTGTGAGTACGTGTCTTTTGCAGCATCCGCGCCCATGGGGGGGCGGGTTGAGGGAGGCTTAAAAGCAAGGCTGTTTAGTTCGAATAAAGCTATCTTTGACTGCAGTTTACTGACTGCGTGTAGCAACCGCTACAACGTGTTTTTATCGCTGGCTGTCCAGAGGGGAGGTGCTGAAACGCTTTGTCGCGTGTCTGGAAGAAGAGAAAACTTTCCTGGGCAGCAAAGGGCTCACCTTTCCTGAGCTGGAACAGCCAGAGTGGCTGGAAAAGCTACACTTCATGGTAGACATGACAGCGCACCTGAACACGCTGAACACAGCTCTTCAACGGGGTAAGGACGTACAGCCCTGCACATGTTGGAGGATGTTTTGGCATTCGAGCGCAAGTTGACGTTGCTTGCCAGAGATTTACAGAAAGGCACATTGTCTCACTTCCCCAATTTGAGAGAGTTCAAACAAGGTCACGACATGATAAATTCGGAGTATTTACATTCTGCAATCATTGCAATGCAAACATCGTTTGGGAAACGCTTCTGTGAGTTCAGAGAGGAAAAAAACACATTATCCTTCCCGGTCACTCCCCTAAGCATCGATCCATCCCTACTGAATACGACTGCATTGTCAGGTGTGAGTCAACCTGACCAAGTATGATAAATATTTTAATTGCCTATTATTTTACGTATATTCATATGTTTTCATTGTTCAGTGAAATAGTCCTTTTATTTTTCAGGTTGACAGCTGGCTGACGTTATTTTTGGTTTGCTGCTGGCGGCAAATTTAAGTTTGGCGTTTTTCATAAATACAAGAAGGACTCAAATAGACGTTGAGTATTTTACTTAAAAGTAACCTTCAACCCAACGTCTTTTTTTCGGAGTTCAAAATGTTTTTGTTGCATGCAGAAATGTAATTTCGTTTTCTCTGCAGGAGTTCATCAATTTCATAAATGCAACACATTATAGTTTGTTTATACATAGCATAAAGGCAAAACAAAACGTTGTATGCAGTGTTATTTCATTTTAAATGTCAAACGGGTTTTGCGGCTCCCAGTGTTTTCTTTTCTGTGGGAAACGGGTCCAAGTGGCTCTTTCAGTGGTAAAGGTTGCTGACCCCTGTGCTAGGGAGTTGATGTTTTGTTGTTTTATTTAGAGATACAGCATAGTAACAGGCCCTTCCAACTCAACAGGCCTGTACCACCCAATTGCACCCATGTGCCCAATTAACCTTTACCTCTTTGGATTGTGGGAGGAAACCAGAGAGAATGTAGAAACTCCTTACAGATAGCAGCGGGAATTGAAACCTGCTCGTTGGTATTGTAATCGCGTTGCGCTAACTGTTGTGCCACAATGCCACCTAAACGTGTTGTTGTACAATGTCTATTCAATAGGAGCATTATCACTTTAAAGACCACGGATGTTGAGAAATCTTATTTGCGACACACACACGAGAAAATCTGCAGACGCTAGAAATCCAAAGCAACACGCAAAGTGTTGGAGGAACTCAGCAGGTCAGGCAGCATCTATGGAAAAGAGTGGACGTTTTGGGCCGAGACCTTTCAACAGGACTGGAAAGGAGGAGGAGAAATCTTACTTGTGTGACGGACACACATTTGAACATCATGTACCTGTATTCAAGACATCAAGGAGACATAATTTTAAACACAAAATGCTGGTGGAACGCAGCAGGCCAGGCAGCATCTATAGGAAGAAGCACTGTCGACGTTTCGGGCCGGGACCCTTCGTCAGGACTGACAGGGTCTCAGCCCGAAACGTCGACAGTGTTTTTTCCTAAAGATGCTGCCTGGCCTGCTGCGTTCCACCAGCATTTTGTGTGTGTTGCTTGAATTTCCAGCATCTGAGATTTCCTCATGTTTGCGACATAATTTTAAAACCACAGTTACGGATACTTCTATCCCTCAGTACTTCAAAATGGAGAAAACAGACCCAATAAATCACCAAGATAACCAAAGCTGATCTTCGATGTAGTGAGAATGAGTTTGCAGGGTCTTGCTGGAGATACTTAGGTGGAGAAATTCAGCTCCTGAGTTAAATAGCATGACAATTTCGAATGTAAGTGAAAGAGTACACATTATGAAAGCAACAAAGGACATTCAGTACTTGTAAGGATTTAAATAAATATAGAGAACAATCAGAATCATTCTACTCTTAGCAAAAATATTGCGTCAATTTATGTAGAGCGCTGCAATTACTGCTGTTAACTGAGTTGAAAAAGTAACTGTGAGTAAGCAGTAGTCATGACCAGTAAAGTTAAAGGTCAGGATAACACTACCAGAGGGCTCCAGCAGCAGCTTCTCTGAATATGGTTAAAAATTGCCCATGGTTTGTTTGTAAAACAAAAGCATGTTTGCCTGGAAAATTTGAAGACTTGAGAAAGACAAGCACACAAGCGCTTGTCTTTCACAATTATCACGATTAACTTATCACAATTATCTTATCACGATTAACACCCAAATCCTCCAGTTTGGAAAAGAAAAGTCTCATGAATTGTAAACAGCTGCAATTTACAGTGTTGTTTTTAACCTGTCCTGATCAAAATTAGAGTAAGCGCATCTATTTCACACCTTTTACAACCTCAGGATATGTTTCCCAGAAAACAAAGCATGACCATTGTTTTAATGTAAGTAAACACAACAACTGATGTTTGCACAACAAGGTTCCACATATTTAAGGAAAATTCCAATTGTTTCTAATGTCATTCATATTATTTAAAATATTGGTGTTGATATTTGAATAAGGTTGATATTTAACAAAAATGTACCCATAAAAAAGAATTTCTCTAAGTAGAAGTATTTTGGTGAATGCTAAGCATTTAAACATCACAGTCTGTTAAAGCAGAAAATTTCCACCCAGAGTTAATGGTTCGAGAAAGCATGACCTTTTGGTGAATCTCAAGATAATGGATTACTCTTCAGGAGACAGGTGAAGTATTACATCAGCAAAGTACAGAGCCCTTTACATTTCGAACTCAACCCCTCTGTGGAAATGTGACCTGTTAATTGCCTGTGTTGTCCACCATTGTGGCCTCTGAATGAGTATTAATTGCAGTGAATTCAAGGGCAATTTTGTGGAGTGGAGTTCATTACAAACTACAGTGTCTCCTCAAATATAATATATTCAATGGCTGTAATGGTTCCTTTCAAAACTTTAATAGCTCTGTCTGCATTTTATGAAGGTTACCAACCATTTCAGACCAAAGGACAGCTGCATAAAACTAGGTTAAGAAAATTGACTCAACAATTCTATTCTGGACACACAGTAAGAACCATGTTTCAACTATGAATTTTGGCCACTTTTTTTGTCTGAAGATAGGATTTGTTGCTTGAATGTCTTTTGGCATGTGGAGTTTAAAATGTGTCCAGTATTTATGGACAAACATGGACAATGTTAGCGGAAATTATTTATTCTGATACAAATCCTGGAATATGTATGCTTTTCTGATCCTTTCTGAGTGGCCATTTTGACATGACCGATAAAAGTTACTGATCATTTTCCTTCTGTGTGAATCTTACACCTTCATATTGAATGGCAATGACGAGCCCAAGGCTTTGATTTATTCCACTGTTGGGGAAAAAATATACATATTGGTGGCAATTCAGGTAATTATTTAAAATTTTTTAAATCTCTATGCTTAGTTTCAAAATACTAGCAGATTTTCTAAATTCTAAACTCATCCAGTACTGTGACTAGATCTAAAAAGAAATATGTTGAAACATTCAGATGACATTGACGTGTTCTTTATGCCACCCCACTAGACACAATCTTCCAATACAAAAGACCCATTTATTTCTCCATATCAAGTATTTTTTCAGGGGAGTAAATGTTTGCTGATAGGGAAAAGGAAGCAGAAAGGCTTCAATGAGACATTAACAGATAAAGTGAATGAGCAAGGATATGAACAATGAAATTTAAGGTGGAAAAGTGCGAGTTCATCTGAATTAATGGAAGGGTGAGAAAATCAGAATGTTCTTTAAATAATTAAAAATTGAAAGGCGCTGTTGCTCAGAGAGGACCTCATTGTCCTTATTCACAAAATCACGACATTTGTACATACATGTATAGTAAGCAATTAGGAAGGCATTTTTTTTGCAGAAGGATTTCAGTTGAACTGAGACATCTTTCTCCATTTATTTATAGCCTTGTTAAGGTTTCTTTGAAACAAGGAACATTTATGGTAGAAGAATCAGATTGATTGAGGAGTGATGAGCTTGTTGCTTGAAAGATTAGTAAACAGATTGTGCCTCTATTCTCCTGAATTTAGAAGAATGTAAGGTGATCTCATTGAAATATTGAATGTTCTGTTGGGGCTTTTCAGAATCGTTCTGGAGTTTCTGTTCCCCTGGATTGGCCATCCAGAACCAGGACCACAATCTTACTCAGGTCAGGGGTGAGAAAAGAGTTTCATGAATGTTTGGAAGTCACTCCCCAAAAAGGTCGAGAGGCTCAATCACTGAGTGCATTCAGGACAGGTATCAACATTATTTTAGGTTAAAGGCAAACAATCAATGCCGAGTTAGTAGAAAGAAGTGACACTGAGGTAAAAGGTCATTCGTGATTTTATTGAATGGTGGAGCATCACTGACTGCTTCCACTTCTTTTGTTCCATTGGACGTGCCTTCTTTTTATTTCTATCTTTATATAGTTGTATTTGATTTAACTTAAATTGATTTAAAAAAAGCTTATAAATAAAAGAACTGAGGAGAACTATTTTTATCTCCAACAACGTATTAAGCTTTGTAGAGAACTACGCGTTGTGTCCAGTTGATTGCATTTAATTTCCAACATATGAAAAGGTGCTTCAGATTTTGGCACAACTGCCTTAAGCTTATTGTCACCAAATAAAAATGTATAAGTCATATCACATGATCTTATGTCAATGCTGCCAACTAGGTCAGCAACTCTGAATTAGATGAAGCTACATGGAACCTAACTGTTTTTCTTGGAGAGTATATTAACTGGACACGTCATGGCTTGGTATGGAAATGCCGATGTCTTAGAATGGAAAAGCCTACAAAACATAATGGATACAGCCCAGTCCAGCACAGGTAAAGCCCTCCCTGCCATTGACCACATCTACATAGAGCGCTGTTGCAGAAAAGCAGCATCCATCAAGGACACCCACTATCCAGGCCATGCTCTCTTCTTACTGCTGCAATCAGGAAGGAGGTACAGGAGCCTTGGGTCCCATAATCAGGTTCAGGAACAGTTCAAAGTTTCAAAGGTTTATTTATTATCAAAGTATACAACTCTGAAATTCTTCTTCTCTGGGTAGCCACGAAACGAAAGGCAGCACCATCATCAACCCCAAATCCCCCCTCCCCACATAAAAAAACAAACAAAAACTAAACAGCCACATCAACCTCCAAATCGCTCCTCCCGCACAAAACTAACAAACAGAACAGAACCAGCATTTCGACCTCCAGATCCCCCTCCCCGGGCAAAAAAAATGAGAAAGATCAGGTTAGAACACAGAATATAAAAAAAAACTATAAGACTGAAAAAATGTTATTACCCCTCAACTATCAGGCTCTTGAACCAGAGGAGATAACTTCACTCAACATCACTAGCCCCCATCACTGAATTGTTCCTGCAACCTAGGGATTCACTTTCAAATGAGTCTTCATCACATGTTCTCAATATTTATTGCTTATCTATTTATTATCATTTTGGTTTTTTTGTATTTGCAGTTTGTTGTCTTTTGCACATTGGCTGTTTGTCCATCTTCGGTCTGTGCATTTTTTCATTGATTCTATTGAGTTTCTTTGCACTTACTGAGAACCCTGCAGTTTGCGTATCGTCCCAACCGCTCAACAGATGACGCCATTGCCATCACCCTCCCCCTGGCCCTAACCGACCTGGACAAAAAAGACACATACGTTCGGATGCTGTTCATAGACTTCAGTTCAGCATTCAACACAATCATTCCTCAGAAACTGATTGGAAAGCTGAGCCTACTGGGCCTGAACACCTCCCTATGCAACTGGATCCTAGACTTCCTGACTGGGAGACCTCAGTCAGTCCGGATCGGGAGCAGCATCTCCAACACCATCACACTGAGCACGGGGGCTCCCCAGGGTTGCGTGCTCAGTCCACTGCTGTTCACTCTGCTGATCAACGACTGTGCTGCAACACACAGCTCGAACCATATCATCAAGTTCACCAATGACACGACTGTGGTGGGTCTCATCAGCAAGAACAACAAGTCAGCTTACAGAGAGGAGGTGCAGCGGTTAACGGGCTGGTGTAGAGCCAACAACCTGTCTCTGAATGTGAACAAAACAAAAGAGATGGTTGTTGACTTCAGGAGGGCACAGAGCGACCACTCCCCGCTGAACATTGACGGCTCCTCGGTAGAGATCGTAAAGTGCACCAAATTTCTTGGTGTTCATCTGACGGAAAAATCTCACTTGGTCCCTCAACACCAGCTCCATAACAAAGAAAGCCCAGCAGCGTCTCTACTTTCTGCAAAGGCTGAGGAAAGTCCATCTCCCACCCCCCCCCCCCCCCCACCACCACCATCCTCATCACATTCTACAGGGGTTGTATTGAGAGTGTCCTGAGCAGCTGCATCACTGCCTGGTTCGGAAATTGCACCGTCTCGGATCGCAAGACCCTGCAGCGGATAGTGAGGTCAGCTGAGAAGATCATTGGGGTCTCTCTACACTACACGCTGCATCCACAAAGGAAACAGCATTATGAAGGACCCCATGCACCCCTCATACAAACTCTTCTCCCTCCTGCCGTCTGGGAAAAGGCACCGAAGCATTCGGGCTCTCGCGACCAGACTATGTAACAGTTTCTTCCCCCAAGCTATCAGACTGCTCAATACCTGAAGCCTGGACTGACACCTTGCCCTATTGTCTTGTTTATTATTTATTGTAATGCCTGCACTGTTTTTGTGCACTTTATGCAGTCCAGTGTAGGTCTGTAGTCTAGTGTAGATTTTTCTGTGTTGTTTTTTTTTCGTAGTTCAGTCTGGTTTTTTGTACTGTGTCATGTAAAAACATTGTCTCATTTTTACTACGTACTGTAGCAGCAGTTATGGTCGAAATGACAATAAAAGTGACTTGACTTGACTTGACTTGACTTGAATGCCTGCAAGAAAATGAATCTCAGGGCAGTATATTAAGATTGTTTGATGTCATTTCCAATACACAAGTGGAAAGGATGACAAAATAATTTCTCCGGAGACAATGCAGCCAAAGCCACACAAAAAAAAACACAATCATCTAAAGAGCACAATAATAACAAAACACAATAAATATAAATACATTATATTTCTTTCTGCCATCTACAGGGATCATTCCCTCCTCACCAATCTCCCATCTGCCCCATATCCCTGCAAGTGACAGAAATATTAACCCTGTCTATTCACTTCCCCTCTTACCTCAGTTCAGGGCCCCAAACAATCCTTCCAGGTGAGGCAACAGTACACTTGCGAATCTGTTGGAGTTGTCTACATTGGTGTGCACCAACATAAATTAGGGGACTACATTATCGAGCATCTCCAATTCTTCAGCCAAAAGCAGAATTTCCCAAAGGCCAACCATTTTGAATTCCTAACCCCATTCCCTTTCTGACATGTTGGTCCATAGCCTCCTCTTGTGCCATGATGAGGCCACTCTCAGGGTGGAGGAGTAGCACCTCATATTCCATTTGGGTAACCTCCAACCTGATGGCTTTAACATTGATTTCTCCTTCTGGTAATTTCCCCCCTCCTTGTTTCCTCTTTTATTTCCCACTCCGGCTTCTTTTCTCTTCTCCTCACCTGCCTATCACCTCCCTCTGGTGCCCCTCCTTCTTCTCTTTTCCCCATGATCTACTCTTCTCTCCTATCAGATTATTTCTTCTCCAGCCCCTTGATGATGGTCGGGTGTGTGGATGGGGTTGGTTAGTGGGTGGAGGTGTTGATCAGCCTTACTGCTTGGGGAAAGTAATGGTTTGTGAGTTTGATGAACCTGGCATGGATGTTATGTAGCTTCTTCCCTGATGTGATGGGATTCTTCATGATGTTACTGGCCCTCAACTGGCATCTTCCCACGCAGCTGGCTTCACCTATCATCTTCTAGCTAATCCTCCTTCCCCTCCCCCCACCTTTTTACTCTGACATCTTCCCCCTTCCTTTCCAGTCCTGAAGCAGGGCCTCAGCCAGAAACATTGACTATTTCTTCATTTCCATAGATGCTGAGTTTCTCCAGTATTTTGTGTGTGTTGCTCAAAGTACATACAGTAAGGGAGCCCATGTACATAGATTGATTCATGTCCATAAAGTGACACGAGGCACAGGAGTGTCTATACATAAGGTGACTGACAGGAAATGATAAAGTGGTGATGGTCGGGTGTGTGGATGGGGTTGGTTAGTGGGTGGAGGTGTTGATCAGCCTTACTGCTTGGGGAAAGTAATGGTTTGTGAGTTTGATGAACCTGGCATGGATGTTATGTAGCTTCTTCCCTGATGTGAGTGTATGGGATTCTTCATGATGTTACTGGCCCTCAACTGGCATCTTTCCATATATTTATATCATTGATGGCATGTAGGCTGGTGCCATTGATGCATTGAATAGTTTTGGCTATCTATTGTAGAGCCTTCCAGCCCACCGCAATGCAGTTTCTGTACCAGGCAGTGATGCAGCTTGTCAGGATGCTCTCTACTGCACGTCTGTAGAAAGATGCGAGTATCGATGCCAATAGTTCAGCTCTCTCCAGCCTCCTCAGAAAGTGGAGGCATTGGTGAGCTTTCCTGATTGTGTAGGATGTATTTCGGGATGAGAGGTCGTGTGAGATGTGCACTCTCAGTAGTTGGAAACCGATGTGACATCGCCGATGTAAAGCGGGGTGTGAGTGGCGCGAGTTCTCCTGAAGTCGATAACCACCTCCTTTATCTTGTTGTTTGCCCAGGACCAAGCCTCGAACTCTTCCACCTTCTCTCCATTGGTCACCTCATCCTTGTTGGTGATGAGCCCCATCACTGTCCTGTCATCAGTGAACCTGACTGCTCAGAATGTGATTACTTGTGTGTTTGGCCGTGCATCACGTGTGAGTAGAGTGTACAACAGTGGGCTCAGCACACAGTCCTGGTGGGGGGGGGGGGCACCTGTGTTGAGGATGATGGGGAGGGAGGAACAGTTGTGCACCCTATCTGAGGTCTATTCGTTAGTCAGTCCAATACCCAGTTGCACAGGGGTGTATTTAGAATGAGGAGTGGGAGTTTGTTCACCAAGGTCTGTGGGACAATAGCGTTGAATGCTGAACTAAAATCCAGAAACAGCATTCTGACGCAAATGTCCTTGTTTTCTAGGTGTGTCGAGGCCAAGTGCATGACAGATGCTGCGATATCTGCCGTAGAGCAGTTCTGTCAGTGAGCATATTTGCAAGTGTCCAGTGTGGCAGGAATGGAGTTGTTGATGTATGCCATCACCAGCCATTCAAAGCACTTCGTGATGATTGGCGTCAGTGCCACTGGGTGGTAGTTGTTTAGCTCTGAGGGTGTAGAGTTCTTAGGTACAGGGATAGATGCAGTTTATTTGGATTTTCAAAAGGTTTTCAATAAGGTCCCACACAGGAGGTTAGTCAATAAACTTAGAGGACTAGGAATTGGCAATAATATACTAGCACATGCCAAAAGTTGGTTTGCAGACAGAAAAAACAAAGAGAGTAGGGATGAATGATTATCATTTCTGAGAAAGAAGGTGTAAAGTTTGAGTCCTGGCTCTGACACTTGGACATGAAAGTTTATGCTGAGACTTATGCTTTGTTGTTAGTTCTGTCACTGAGATGTTAAACTAATTCCCCTCAACCCTTCAAAATAGTAGTAAAGAATCCCATTGCTCTACTTTGTTGAAACATGCAGAAGGTTGAAAGCACATAACACCATGCTCAAAGGCAGCTTATAACTTATAACAAAGGCAGCCACCTCCAACGGGATCCCACCACCAAGTGCATCTTTCCCTTCCCCCCTTCTTTCTGCTTTCCGCAGGAATCGCTCCCTATGCGACTCCCTTGTTCATTCATCCACCCCATTCCTTCCCACCGATCTCCCTCCTGGTACTTATCCTTGTAAGCGGAACAAGTGCTACACCTGCCCTTACACTTCCTCCCTCACCACCATTCAGGGCCTCAGACAGTCCTTCCAGGTGAGGCGACGTTTCACCGGTGAGTCTGCTGGTGTGGTATACTGCATCCGGTGCTCCCGGTGTGGCCTTTTATATATTGGTGAGACCCGACACAGACTGGGAGACCGTATCGCTGAACACCTACGCTCGGTCCGCCAGAGAAAGCAGGATCTCCCAGTGGCCACACGTTTTAATTCCACGTCCCATTCCCATTCTGATATGCCTATCCATAGCCTCCCCTACTGTTAAGATGAAGTCACACTCAGGTTGGAGGAACAACACCTTATATACTGGCTGGGTAGCCTCCAACCTGATGACATGAACATTGATTTCTCTAACTTCTATTAATGCCCCCTTCCCCTTCTTACCCCATCCCCTATCTATCTATCTATTTATTTATTGTTTATTATTTATTTATTTATCTATTTATCTATTTATCTATCTATCCATTTATTTATTTATTATTTATTTATTTATTCATTCATTCATTCATTCATCCCTTTTTTCCCTTCTTTTTTCTCTGTCCCTCTCACAATCACTCCTTTTCTGCTGTCTATCTCCCTCCAGTGTTCCCCTCTCCCTTTCTTTCTGCCCAACCCTCCCGACCCATGATCCTCTCCCTCTCCAGCTGTGTATCCCTTTTGCCAATCAACATTCCAGCCCTTAGCTTCATCCTTCCCCCTCCAGTCTTCTCCTATCATTTTGCTTTTCCCCCTCCCCCTCCCACTTTCAAATCTCTTACTATCTCTCCTTTCAGTTAGTCCTGACGAAGGGTCTCGGCCCGAAACGTCGACCGTACTTCTTCCTATAGATGCTGCCTGCCCTGCTGCGTTCCACCAGCATTTTGTGTGTGTTGCTTATAACTGTTATAAGACTTTCTGAATAGTCCCTTGGTAAGATAAGATGTACTTTTGACCTCATAATCTACCTGATTATGGCCTTGCACTTTATTGTCTGCCTGCACTGCACTTTCACTCTGCAACTGTAATATTTTATTCTGCATTCCATTATTGTTTTTCCTTGTATTACCGAATGCACTGTTTGATGAAATGATCTGTAAGGATGGCTTGCAAAACAAAGTTTTACTGTACCTGGTACATGGGACAATAATAAAACAACACACCAATTTATCGATTAAAAAACAGCCTAGTTATTCTTACTATCCTGATCAATATTTACTCCAAAATGGATATTGTTTAAATAAAAGTGATGATTATATTGTGGAATCTCGCTGAAAAGAAACTGGTTGCTATGTTTTTTACCTTACAACAATGATTAGTTTTTAATTGGATGCTAAGTGTTCTGGAATATCCTCTAATCACAAAAGGCTCTATATTAAATTCAAGTTTTCATTTAAAACATAAGGAATAGAACAGGCCCCTGTGCCTGCTCTGACATTTAATAAGATCTTGACTGATCTTTCGCCTCAAAACCATTTTGCTGCATAAACTGAATATTTTTTGCTGGCTAAATATATTCAGTATTCTGGGCCTTAACGGTGAATTCCAAATTTATACTGCCATGTAGATGAAGAACTTTCTTCCCATTAGAACTAGAGGTACTTCATAAACTGCATCTGATGAGTTTATTCTTGTGGTTAATAGATAATCGCTCATAAATGAATTGCTCTTAAGACAAAATTTATTAAAGGATTAGATTCAATTGTCCCTGGTCATAAGTCTTTTCCTTGGCCACACTTTAGTACTTTAACCTATAGCTTTGGCCTTTAGCCTGCAGACATATGAATTCAATGCCTTGAACTCCAAGGAAGCTAATATTACAAAGAAGGCACACAAGATAGGCTATTATAAATGTTTTTCAAGTCATAGCGTACTACAGCACAGAAACAAGTCCTTAGGCTTGGCTCCTCTGAACCATGCTGAACTAGGTGGAGGAGGAACACAAGCCTGAAGACACACACTCAATGATCCAGGAACAGCTTCTTCCCCTCTCCCATCAGATTTCTGATAGAACAATGAACCCATGAACACTACCTCACTATTTATTTGTTCTCTTTTTGCACTACGTATTTAAGGTTTTATATATATTTCTTATTGTAATTTATAGCTTTTTTATTATTACGTATTGCAATGTACTGCTCAGCCCAAAACATCGACAACGCTTCTCCCTATAGATGCTGCCTGGCCTGCTGCATTCCACCAGCATTTTGTGTGTATTGATTGAATTTCCAGCATCTGCAGATTTCCTCGTGTTTGCCTACGATATATATAAGATTACTCAAATATTACTGAAATATAAATACACAAAAGTATTTTTTAAACGTTCCTGAGCTGATCTAATGAGCAGTATCTATGGAGAGGAACAAAGAGTTGACATTTTGGGCCAAAGAGGAGGATCCCCTTTAATAGTACAAATATACACCTTGCTGTGGATCTCCATTACACACAACCCCTAGCCTATGCATTAAGTTCGAGCTCCAATACTATCTTAATTTCTGCACAATGCATTATGACTCTCCCCTCCCATGATGCCCAACCAGTCCCCAACCATCCATGACTTCCCCAAGTTCGTCTCCTCATTCTGCAGTGAGAAGAGAAAGGACCCTTATGTTTGTTAAATGTGCAAGACCTCTGTTCTATTTGGACACATGCCTTGGGCGAAAGTACACTTGCATTGCCAGTTTAAAGCACCCTTCTCAGCACGAAAGAATTTCTTAGAATTTTAAGTAAATCTGGACAGGGCAAGCAAAATAACTTCTGGGATGATTAACTGTTTCGTGGCAAGGGCTATACTGTAAACATTCAATGTTTGGCAGTCAAGTTAATTATTAACAGTTTAAAGAATTATCTTTGCAAATATAATTAGATACAATGGGCTAATGGCAGTCTGTGTCATAATTTCAGTTACAATTTCCACAAGATATCCAGATGGATGTAATTTACAAGCAGGTTATCTCTCGTTTGATGGGGTGAAGACAAGGATGTTTGAACCAAGTGGATATGAACTTGTTGCAAAGCAACAGAGAGGCTTGAATTGCAGTGAACCAGGATGTGAGAGAAAAAAAGGAAAATAGCAAGAAGGGGCAGAGGGGGAATATTGAATCCTGGTAACGGCTCACCGTCCATCCACCACTGATATTCACTCTTCTCCCCTCTTTGTCAGTAGATGAAGCCTGAAAGTATGTACGCTGAGCTCAAGGACAGCATTTATGAACTGTTGAATGATTCCCTAGTACAAGATCGACTCCTGATCTCACAACCTACCTTGTTAAGATCTTGCACATAATTGTTTACCCGCACTGCACTTTCTATGTAGCTGTTACACTTTATTTTGCATTCTGTTATTGTTTTACATTATTCTACCTCAATGCACTATGCAATGATCTGATCTGAATGAACAGTATGCAAAACAAGTTTTTCACAGTATCCCAGTACATGTTACAATAATAAACGAATTCCAATTCCAACTCCAATTCTTTTTCCCCATTTTTCTATTTTCTCTCTTCTGATCCAACTGGTCCTTATCACCCTATGTCTTTCCCTTCCCCATCCTCATGCTATTCATCCACACATTTCTCCCAACAACTTCCATGCTCCATCTCTTCTATTAGATTCCATCTTCTTCAGCCCTTTCTCACTTCCACCTATCTCCTCTCACCTTCTGACATCATTCCCATCCTCAAATGCATATCATACCCTTCACCTTGATCCACCTATTGCCTGCTAGCTCTTGCTCCTCCCCTTCCCTTCAGTTTTTTAATACTGGCTACCACCACTCTTTCTTTCCAGTCCAGATGAAGGATCAATCTGAGGTGTCAACTATCTATTTCCTCCACAGATGTTGCCTGTCCTGCTGCATTCCTCCAGCACTTTTTGTATTGCTTCAGGTTACAGCATCTGCAGTTTTCTTGTGATTCAATTTCACTCATCATGATCTTAGATTCTAATTTCACTTCGGAATGCCATCAGCAGCCTGTACTTCCAATAATCTCTTCCATATAAAACACATTTTGAGCTGATTAATCCGGGGAGAAAATTCAAAACCATGAAGCAGTTCACAAGATGTGCAACCCTCTTCTCACAAATCCTGGGCCACCATCTCACCAGTTGTGGAGTGAACTTGTGAAAGTGATTGTACTCCTATGCTTAAAAAAATGATGATATAATAGTTAGTCACATCTAGATGTGAGTGGGAGGCTTCTATATTACTTTCATAGATAGATTCAGAGTCAGATCTATGACATGGACATCAAAACATACAGTGTAATGTTTCATTTGCATGAAGAACCAACGCATCCAAGGATGTGTTTGGAGCAGTCTGCAAGTACCGTTGCAAATTCTGGTGCCAATATGACATGCCCTCAATGTTTGGCAAAACAACACAAAACACAATAAAACAGAGGATACCGAATGACAAAGCAAAGATAGCAAAACAAGCTTTGTTCCTCCTCTGTCTTTGGCTTCCAGCAGACTCATGGATCCACAGACATTTGGCCTTCAACTTTTCCAGTGCACTCAGAGACTTGCAGACTCGGGGCTCTGACCTTGACTTCCGAATGACCTTTGGGCTTCGATCTTCAGTATCAACCCGGGACTCGACAATGACGATGAAGAAGATGTCCTCTGAAATGTGATTCGTTCATGTCAGGTTTGATACTTGGAATAAACTTACCTTGTGGTAAGAGGGTAACAACAGGATACTCAAGCTGAGTTTATAAACACAAGGCCAGGGAGGGATAAAATTTGTCCATGATCCTGCTTTAGATCACCAACCGATAGCATACAGGTTTTAGGTTCAGTTACAATGCAGTGAACAATCCAATAGACTGTTAACATATCAATCCAGGCAAAATGTTATTTGGTAACAGAGAGGGGTATCTGTCACCTCCACATCTCTGGAATTATCTTTGCCTCCAGCAGAGGGAGCAGAGACCTGGATATCATGGAGAACGTGACCAAGGGTCAAATTGGAGCAAACTAGCAAACAGAATCTGAATAAGAATAACGAGAAGGTCAAAAAAAGCCACCGTTTTTCATCAACTTTTGTTCAAACTGTACTGTGTGTGTTGATGTCTTCCTTTAGCAGAGGAGTGAGAAAACCAAAATAAACATTTTTGGTTTAAGAGACATGAAGAACATTTGACTGAAAGCACAGCTAACTCATATTGTTTCAATTGAACAAAGCCTGTGGGATACTATCACTGGTTAGAGATTATTTCCATGACATACATTAGAAGCTGTAATTACTTTGATCTGAAATGAACAGCTATTAGACAAAGACAGCTGTGGTACAACCAATTGCAAGTTAAACTAGAGTCAGTTAACATTTCAACAATTATGAGTCATATCATAAGCTTAAGAGAATTTCCAAATTACCAGACCAAGGATAACTGGACCAGTAGTTCCTAAATTTTACAGCAGTTACCAAATAATTCCATGGCATCACTAACCTTTTATACAGATAGATTTCCACTAGCAAGTAGGAGGCTACTTTTCCCTTGGCTCCCAGACTGCAGTTTTGTGCGACAATTACATTATGCTGTCTGGAACAAAGATTATTTGCAGCAACAATATTTCTACCTGAAGAGAACTCTATAAATTGCTTCTGCGATCATCAACAATGGCGTGCTGAGATCCTCCAGCATATTGTGTGTGTCGATCAACAAAGAAGTCGTTCTTTTCTGGAAAATTAGGAACAGTAAATTCATACATTCCCACTCATTCCTTTTTGTAATTCTTATTTATTAATAGATTCCAAGACATTTTTGACCAACTACTTTCCTTTCAGAAATGTATCAGAACTTCTGACTCCTTGACAACAGGCCTTCAAATTAATTGGTGAAAACCTTGTGCTTAAACGTGGAAGTTATTGTCCTCCATTACAATAGAATTACAAGGGAACTGTATTATCAATTGTGAAACAAAGATATACAACTTTAACTTCAGCATTAGCTGTTGTGCCTGAACAATGTATCTAGCGTCAGAGCAATTCCATGTATTCTGATGTGACTTCTTCCACTTCCTGTACCAGTTATCCTGATACTCCTTTTTTGCCAAAATGCTGTCAGTTTTATGATGAATGCTTAAATCAAATCTGAAGTTGGCTTGGAATCAATGCAAAATCAGGGCCAGGACTGGTTTCTTGAGTTAAGCTGGAGCAGAAATTTTATCCTGATCCATCACAGCTCAGTATGGCAAGAAACTACAGAGTTGTAATCACATCCCAGTCCATCTCAAAAAAAAATCCTCCCCGTCACCGACTTCAGCTACATTTCCCCCTGCCTGGGGAAATCAAGGGCACCCCCACCATGGTCATTCTCTCTTCTGCCCCTTGAAAGCTTGGAAGTGTGGAGCACCGAGCTGAAGATCAGCTCCTCTCCTACAACTATCAGCTATTGAATGCTTATATGCTGAAGGTGAACTTTTGGTCTCTCAACAATCATAGCCCTTCCATCTTATTTGTCAACCTGAACTACACTTTCTCTGTAATTGTAACACTATGTTCTTTTTTTTCCCCATCATATTACTCTTATGGACTTCTGTATAGAATAATCTGTCTGAATGGCACAAAAGCAAAAGCGTTTCTCTGTGTCCCAGTATATGTGACAATAATAAACCAATTACTCTTGGAGCCCACTGTTACCAAAGCAGATCAATTATTTATTTGACTTCATTCTGTTGCAAGGGGGACAGCGATCTAAATTTTAGAGCCTAAGGTAGAGTGGATGGGGAGGTTGGGGGTTGTGGGGGTTGCAGCAATCCACATTCTCCCCTCATGCCCACCATTGCTGATTCAACATAAGACCCATTGCAAGCATTGTTTAAAAAGGAACATCAATCCTTTTTGGATAATCCCAATACTCACAGTGTAGTTACCAGATTGCACTGACCATTTGCTGTGTAACTGGATCCTGGGATTTGATTGGCAGGCCACAGAAATCACCTGAAAAGCAATTGCGCTGGAGCATATACAAGTTAAGAAGGATGGCTTCTGTATGACCTCCCATGCCCTGGTCCAGTTAACTTGTGTTTCCTTTTTCAGAGAACTTTTATATACACTCAGTGGCCACTTTAGTAGGGACACATGTACACCTACTCATTAATGCAAAATCTAATCAGCCAATCATGTGGAAGCACCTCATGGATAAAAGCATGCAGACATGGTTATGTTACAAAGAATAGGTGAGCTCAAATGCAGGACATTGGCACAGAGATAGAGTTAAGATGCAGACGAGGGCATAAGCTGAACAGGAAACAGGAGGGTGAATGGAAAAACAGGAGGCAGGCAAAACTTATCTTGACACAGGGCGTTGCTGGAGCTGAACGGCAAACAGGAGACAGGTGGCAGGCAACACTCATCTTGACACAGCGTTAAATGGAAAGGCAAATGGCAGGCAATACTTATCTTGACACGGAGAGACAGAGTTTCACAGGTAAACCTCGGTACTGAAGTAAAACTTGGAATACACAGTCCTAAGCAGCCGGGAACATGAATTTCCACACTGGCTGAAACAACGATCTGGCGATGAGTGGATTCAAAGCTGGGATATTTATGATGCAGGTCTAGATGAGAATCAGTTGTGCCACAATCAAAGGGAAGTAGGAGAATATGGGGAATTAACGGTTGGGACCGTGACAAGTTACATAGTTCAGTTGTTGCTCAGAACAAACATCAGAGTGGTGAAGAAATGTGATCTAAGTGACTTTGACCATGGAATGATTGTTGGCACCAGACAGGGTGGTTTGAGTATCTCAGAAATTGCTGATCTCTTGTGATTTTTCATGCCCAACAGTCTCTGGAGTTTACAGAGAATGGTGTGATGAACAAAATTCATCCAGTGAGTGGCAGTTCTGTGTTAATGAGAGAGGTCAGGGGAGAATGACCAGATTGGAAGGTGACAATAACTCTAATAACCACAGTGAAGTGCAGAAGAGCATCTCTGAACACACAGTATATCGAACATTGAAATGGATGGGCTACATCAGCAGAAGACAATGAGCATAGACTCAGTGGCTGCTTTATTTGGTACGGGAGATACCAAATAAAGTGGCCACTGAGTGTACATTCTATAGCTTTTTGTGACATCCAGTGTGTCCGGGAAACTATGAGATTTCTACTGCATCTCTCCAGGGTGAATTCAAACTGTAGCATTAGAGGTGTAAAACACTTATTTCGAACTCATTGTGCCACCCTGTCAAAGCTGAAATAACTTCTCACTGAACTGGTGACAGGGAAGTGAATCTTTATATTGTAACATATTCTAGATGACTGGCAAAAAATATTATTGTAAACCTGCAGCAAAATGTTCCTCAGTGGAAAGTTTTAAATCATCGGTGTTGTTAGTAAATAGATTTAATGCTAAATTCAATATTTTACAATGATGGAATCCTACATTTTATTGGCATTTTCAAATGAATATTTCTTTTAAAATTAAATAGAAAATGGAAAATGTTAGAATTCAATATGCTGTTGTCACAATTAAAGTAACTGTAGAAAACTCAAAGGTTTATTTTTTAAAATGTGCCATCGATTAGTAGTATTAGTGATTTTAGGTTGCTGGGTTATGCGAGTATTATATAGAAGAGGTCTAGGAATGGAAGCAGTTGGGTAGAATGTGCCTTTGCCTTTGTTTGCTGGTTGATCTAGAGAGGGAAGTATTGAAAAGTCTTTTGAAGCTTTCCCACACCAAGGGCACGGAGACCTGTTGTGTGATAGCTCTGGAAAGTAGATGATGAGACCTGAAGCCATGGTAAGGACATTGTCTTTAAGTATCTGCAGAATGATAGTGCATCAGAGGTTGCATTTTCCTCATGAACGACTCGCTTTCCAAAATGGTTTTAAGAGACCTTCCAGGAGACCTTAAGGAAATCTTCCAGCTTGGTCTCCTAAGAAGTTTTGTAGGACACACCTACAGTAGCTTGGAAGAGAGTGTGGAACAAAACCACTAACAGGGATAAACTTCTGGAATCAGACCCAACAATAAAGCCTCCTGTTTTGACCTCTGATTTACCATCCGATTAAGCAATCGACCACATGGAACTCACTGCCCCCTGACAGTGACATGGCCAATATAGACTAACTTTAAATGAATATAATTGTTGCTTAATGTCAGAAGATGCATAGCTTGGCTCCAGGGACTGAATCAATCTTGGCACATGCTGCTTTCAGAGCCCATTCCCGGTTTGAAACCAGCTTTCAGCATGGAATATATTAAATCTGCATACCTTCTATGTAAGGTTCATTTTCCTTAATATGCTGCCTAGGTGCATGATATTAAGCCTTTGGGACAGAGTGCCATCTGTTACCCTAGTTTAGTTATTTATCCACTAAAGAGATAACAAAGCTTGAATAGGCCTTTTCAAACCTCTGTGGCTAAAGATTCAACCAAGATAAGTCTGCAAAAAGGATGAAAATGCAAACAGCACTGAGGTACTTGGAGTTGTAGGGTTCAGGGTCAACACGTTCGACTAGTCTGTTGTCATCAGCAAACAAGCCGCAAATAAGTGCTGATTTCAGCTGATTGCAGACTAATCAGTTGAGAAAATATTGAATAGCGGGAGAACCTATTGGACAACAACACTAGAGTGGGCCTGACAAACAAAGACTGCATCAAGGCAAAGTGCGCCATGTCAAAAACATCACATCCATCAAAGGCTGGAGACACTGAATAGCTGGAGATGCTAAAAATAATGTTCCAAGATTAACAATTAATCCAGGCTTAGGCCTTTGAAAAATGTTAGACATTTGTGACCCAAAATCAGTTATTTCTCCAAGTTCTCCTTTAGTTCATAGTTTTATGGCAATTTTATGTATATTTTCTATTTTCCTTATTGCATTCTACACAAGAGCAAAGAAAAGGCAGATTAAAAGTTAAACTAAATATAGGCATGTAAATTATTGAGGCAATGAACCTTAAACAAGGTTGAAATAAACTTGGTAAACATGATAGAAATGTGTCTTTACAGAGTGGTTATAGCTGAAGCATAACAATCAATCTAAAACAGAGAGTTTCTTCGCATTCCTAACATTTTTATGTTAACACTTGTTCTATGGTATTTTTTGTGCAAAATTGGAGGAGATGGCACTTCATACAAAATGTTTTTTCTATGACAGTGCTTAAAGTGAGTTTGTTTATTGTCTGGATAAGGGTACTTGATTTGTGAGGACTCCTGAAACATTCCTGTCCTCCCTGGTTTCACCAGTCTGCCCTTCCCACTTCTCCCACTCTCCCCCCTCTTCCCCCCCCGCATCTCCGTTTTCTCCCCACAACTTCCTCTTAAACTTGTCTCTTTGTTTTTAATAAACATTAATTACCGTACACTGCTTGTATCTTCTGTCACAAAAGTGTATTAACAATAATTTCAGCTCTTTTTATTTACTTGAAAGTCTTGATGAAGCAAACACGAGGAAATCTGCAGATGCTGGAAATTCAAACAACAACACACACAAAATGCTGGTGGAATGCAGCAGGCCAGGCAGCATCTATAGGGAGAAGCACTGTCAACGTTTCGGACAAACATCAACTGTACTTTTTCCTATAGATGCTGCCTGGTCTTGAGGAAGCAATGGTTTGTGATAGGAAAATGCAATGCTGCTTTTGAAATGTTTAAGGCTGATTTATAATTCTGTGTCACATCTACGCCATAGCTGCCGCGTACCCTATGCCGTACCTACGCCGTACCCTACACCGTAGGGTGATGTGCACCTCCCCAAAAAAGTAATTGATGCATCGCAGTGACGCAGACCGCAACAACTGTGACTGGTCCGCTTGGTAGCATCGCATTTCCTCCTACGCATTTCCAGTTGCTTCTTCTCCACCATGTCTGTACACCAATGTGAAATAGATTAACCAAATCATCAAATTTACCTGCTGACATGCAAAAATGTTTGAAATGCATTGCCTCGTCCATGTCTCTCACGAAGTAACTCAACACAGTAGCATAGAAACCCCACCGGCAACTAGCGTTTTGATGCACACCAATGCATGCTCGCTACGGCGTAGAGCCTATGCATAAGGATAAATCAGGCCTACGGCGTAGGCTACGGCATAGCCCATATGCAGAAGTATAAATCAGCCTTTACACATAATTATTCCTTATGTGGTTCAGGGCTTTCAAACTGTAGGTTTCAATGTATTGTTTTACTGATGTAAAATGACAGTTTTGACATTTTTAGTGTGTTTGTTCTTTTTTTGCCCTTTGGGGGTTTGACGTTTTGTTTCTTCGAATGGATTCCATGGTTTTTCCTTGTCTCATGGGTGTCGGGAAGATGAGTCTCAGGGTTGTATGCTGCATACTGCACATGCTTTGATAATCAATGTCCTTTGAATCTTTGAAATTTTACCCGGAGATAGATAAGGCTCATGGACTAGTTTTGCAAAGCATCTTATAAATTCTGTTATGCAATGAGATTAGTGGGACTTCCATGCATGCTGTAACCACTGAAATTGTGAGAGTGTTGTGTGTGTATAAACTGTGCACAAACCTGTCTCCTTGATCATGAAAAAGGCATCCAGATACACACTGAATGCCACTGCTTGTGCCTGTCTTGCTCTGCACATTTACATGTCAGACACACAGACTGACAAGTAGATTGCAGACGTTGCCATCCACACAATTAATCCTAGTTTTGTCTTTGTATTTTTACCTTATATTGAATTTGAACTGTGTGGCTCAGAAAAGCCTGGCATTCTAGGTAACAGTGTTGCAAGATTAGTATCAATAAGCTTCAGAAACAAAAGCATGTGCTGTTCTATTATAAAGTCAGAGTTTATTTTAATAAAGTTGCTCAGTAATGTAACCTCCCATCATGATGCAGAGCATGAGCTAATAATCCTGCCTTTAAGTAATTGTGTAATAATATGTGACTTGTGTAGTTGGACCCTCTCCATGACAATGGTTGGAAATAATGACTAACTCTTTTCCCAGTGAGTTCCACATATAATGGTTCATACCGAGAGGAAAACCACATAATGGATGAGTAGAAGCCTGTGTCCGTCATTTTCTACTTTCTGTCAGCTTCACTGTTTGGAAGCAGCAAGGAATCATGAAATAAACCTGCAGGGTCGAGAGATGTCTTTCAGAGCTCATAGGCAGGAATTTGTATAGTCTGTGCCAAGCCTATCAGAAAAAGTTCCAGCTTTTTCTGTTCTTCGTCCAGCGGTGGTTGCACTCAGATGGGTGCACACAACTATTAAAGCTGCAGCTTGTTCAGAAATTCACTGAGAAGATGTAATCCTTTGAAAGGTGGTGGTGGTGGGGGGGGGGGTGATGCACCATCAATAACTCACACTGAGACGTAGGCGAGATATCGGCTTTTATTGACTGGAAGAAGGAACCAGGAGTGAGTGTCTATCATACAAGGTCCTGGAGACTGAGGCCGATCTTCAGGCCGCAGGTCTCCTTTATACAGGGGCCTGTGGGAGGAGCCACAGGAGCAGTCAGCAGGGGCGTGTCCCGACAGGAACATAGTTCACCACATTCACCCCCCCTTCGTTTGAAAAAGTCCTCATGTAGCGAAGGTTCTTACAAGTCAAGCCGATCAGGCGGTCGAATCTGTCGCTGCGATCTACGTAGCACCGGCTGTGACCGCATAGGTGCCGGCAACATTGGCGATTGCACAGGGGACGGGGGTTGCGCGTGTTCTTGCCCACTAGGCGCCGGTGATCCCTCATGCATGTGCGAGGCGCCTGGTATAAATGCGTACGAAACGCCCGGTATACAAGTGTCGTGAGGAGTCTGTGTAGGGCCTGGTGAGTACGGTGTCACCTCTGGTGCAGGGTTCACAGTTACCGGAGAGCCTTCAGGGTAGTGGTCTGCTGCACCTGCGGGTGCCAGGTCGCGGATGGAGACCGTGTCCTCCCGCCCATCAGGTAAGACCACGTAAGCATACTGGGGGTTCGCATGGAGAAGGTGAACCCTCTCCACCAGCGGGGAGTATTTATTGCTCCTCACATGTTTCCGGAGCAGCACTGGCCCCGGGGACGTCAGCCAAACTGGTAGGGTGGTCCCAGTGACAGACTTCCTGGGAAAAGAGAATAGGCGTTCGTGAGGGGTGGCATTGGTGGACGTACATAACAGAGAGCGGATAGAGTGCAGTGCCTCAGGGAGGACCTCCTGCCATCGAGAGACCGGCAACCCTTTGGACTTAAGGGCTAAAAGTGTGGCCTTCCACACTGTGGCATTCTCCCGCTCTACCTGGCCATTACCCCGGGGATTATAACTCGTGGTCCGACTGGTAGCAATGCCCCTAGCTAGCAAGTACTGGCGCAGCTCCTCACTCATAAAGGAGGACCCTCTATCACTGTGGATATAGCAGGGATACCCGAACAGAGTGAAGAGCTGGCGCAGGGCTTTTATGACGGACGTGGCAGTGGTGTCGGGGCAGGGGATGGCAAAGGGGAACCGTGAGAACTCGTCAATAACACTGAGAAAATAGACATTGCGGTCAGTGGAGGGAAGGGGGCCCTTAAAGTCAACACTCAGGCGTTCAAAAGGGCGGGTGGCCTTGACAAGTTGTGCCGTGTCAGGACAGTAGAAGTGCGGTTTGCACTCGGCACAAATTTGGCAGTCCCTGGTCATCGTCCTGATGTCCTCCAGGGAGTACGGCAGGTTCCGAGCTTTCACAAAATGGTAAAATCGGGTGACCCCCGGATGGCAAAGTTGTGCATGAAGGGCGTACAGCTGGTCGAGCTGTGTGCTAGCACATGTTCCCCGGGATAGGGCATCAGGGGGCTCATTGAGTCTGCCAGGCCGGTACAGGATATCATAGGTGTAGGTGGAGAGTTCTATCCTCCACCGCAAAATCTTATCATTTTTGATCTTGCCCCGCTGTTGGTTGCTGAACAGGAACGCAACCGAGCGCTGGTCGGTCAGCACAGTGAATCTTTTGCCAGCAAGATAGTGCCTCCAGTGCCTAACAGCCTCCACTATGGCCTGGGCTTCTTTCTCCACCGCGGAGTGCCGAATTTCAGAGCCTTGGAGGGTGCGAGAAAAGAATGCTACTGGTCTGCCTTCCTGATTAAGGGTAGCAGCCAGAGCGAAATCGGAGGCATCACACTCCACTTGGAAGGGAGCGGTCTCGTCCACTGCATGCATCGTAGCTTTGGCAATGTCCGCTTTAATGCAGTTGAAGGCCGCGCAGGCCTCAGCAGAGAGGGGAAACGAGGTAGACTTGACCAGGGGGCGAGCCTTGTCTGCGTAATGGGGGACCCATTGGGCGTAATAGGAAAAAAACCCCAGGCACCGTCTGAGGGCCTTGAGAGTGGTGGGAAGAGGGAGCTCTAACAGGGGGCGCATACGTTCGGGATCAGGCCCAATAACCCCGTTTTCCACGACATACCCAAGTATAGCAAGGCGGGTGGTACCAAAAACACACTTGTCCCTGTTATAAGTAAGGTTCAGAGCTGCGGCCACTTGGAGAAACCATTGGAGGTTGGCGTCGTGATCTGGCCTGTCATGACCACAGATGGTGATGTTATCCAGATAGGGAAATGTGGCCTGCAGTTGGTACTGGTCCACCATCTGGTCCATTTCCCTCTGGAAGACAGAGACACCATTCGTGACACCGAAAGGGACGCGCAGGAAGTGATAGAGCCGGCCGCCCGCCTCGAAGGCGGTGTAGGGGCGGTCCTCTGGGCAGATGGGGAGCTGATGATAAGCGGATTTCAGATCTATTGTCGAGTACACCTTATACTGAGCAATCTGGTTGACCATATCCGCGATGCGGGGTAGGGGGTATGCGTCAAGCTGCGTAAACCTATTGATGGTTTGACTATAGTCCACCACCATCCTATTTTTCTGCCCAGTCCGAACAACAACCACCTGGGCCCTCCAAGGGCTTGTGCTCGGCTCAATGATCCCCTCCCTGAGCAGCCGCTGCACCTCCGACTGAATGAAGGCCCGGTCCCCCGCGCTGTACCTCCTGCTTTTGGTTGCCACAGGTTTACAGTCGGGGGTCAGGTTGGCGAACAGCGGTGGGGGAGGGATCTTGAGAGTGGAGAGGCTGCAAGTGTCGGTAGCGCAGCTGTTGGCCTGGTTCTGGATGGGATGTGTGTGTCCGTGTGTGTGTGTGGTCAGTAGCGGGGCATGTGAAGAAGTCCCACAAAACTGAGGATTCTTGACAGTGAGTGGTGGGAGGGGCCCGTCGTATACCATAGTCACACTTTCGAGATGGCTCTGGAAGTCCAGCCCCAATAACACAGGTGCACACAGATTAGGCATGACCAGCAGTTCAAAGTCCCGATATTCTGTGCCTTGCACCACCAAAGTCGCTACACAACCCGCCCGGATGTCTGCGGACTGCGACCCAGAGGCCAAATGGAACCTCCGACTGACCGGCCGCGTTGCAAGTCCGCAGCGTCGCACTGTGTCCGGGTGAATAAAACTCCCAGTGCTGCCCGTGTCAAACAGGCATCCAGTCCAATGCCCCTCCACCTGGATGTCCATCATGGATCTTGCAAGCTGGTGTGGGGCGCTTTGGTCGAGAGTCACAGTGGCCAGAGTTGGATCGCCGTCAGGGTACCCGGTCAGCATCGGAGGGTCGGGGGCGGGGCATGCTGACGCCGACAAAGATGGCCGCTCACATCCGGGGTACCCGGTCAGCATCCGAGGATCGGGGGCGGGGCGTGCTGACGTCGACAAAGATGGCCGCCCACATCCCGGCATGCAAGATGGCGGCCCCCACGTTTCACCCGCAGCGCTGCACTCCGCTCGAGGTTGAGACTTACAGACCTTGGCGAAGTGGCCCCGCTTTCCGCAGCTGGAGCAGGTCGCTTCTCGCGCTGGACAGCGTTGTCGAGGATGTTTCTTTTGGCCACAGAAATAACAAAGCACGAGTTTCTTACGGGCCACAGCCGTGGTCTGGGTCGGGGAGCTCGTGGAATGGCGACTGGCGGCGGCGTTGGCGAATTCGCTCCCGGGAGCCGGCGGTGGCGGGGTCTGAGGCGTCCACGAAACCGGCGGGGAATCGCGCGACTGGACAGCGTCGGCGTTATGCCGCGCAGCTTCTAGAGCGTTGGCCTTCTCTATCGCCGAGCTTAAGGTAAGATCCGAGTTCTCCAGCAGCCGCTGGCGCATGTACACTGACCTCAGTCCCGTCACAAAGGCGTCTCGCACCAGCAGCTCCGCATGCTGTTCTGCCGTGAGCGTCTTGCAGTCACAAGCTCGGACGAGTGTCTGTAGTGCTCGGAGAAACTCAGCGCACGATTCGCCAGGCCGCTGTTGCCGGGTAGCTAAGCGATGTCTTGCGTAGACGGTGTTCACCGGCCGCAGGTACTGTCGTTTGAGGGCGTCCAGTGCCCCTTCGTAGGTCGGCAGGTCCCGGATAAAGGAGTAAACTTTGGAGGAGACCCTCGAGAGTAGGATTCTGTGCATAACGGCGGGTTCAGTCGCACGAAGCTCCGCCAAGTACGATTGGAAGCATGCAAGCCAGTGTTCAAAAGCGAGAGCCGCGTCAGGGTCTTGAGGGTCCAAATCCAACCGGTCCGGACGCAAAACGGGTTCCATGTTTTAAAACTTCCAGTCAATAAAATTGATGCACCATCAATAACTCACACTGAGACGTAGGCGAGATATCGGCTTTTATTGACTGGAAGAAGGAACCAGGAGTGAGTGTCTATCATACAAGGTCCTGGAGACTGAGGCCGATCTTCAGGCCGCAGGTCTCCTTTATACAGGGGCCTGTGGGAGGAGCCACAGGAGCAGTCAGCAGGGGCGTGTCCCGACAGGCACATAGTTCACCACAGGGGGGCGATGGTAGGGGGTGTGGTATCACCAAAAGTCCACTGTGGTTCTGGTGTGCTCCTGCAGGATGTTAATAGGCGTGCCTGTGTTAAAAGGCTGCAAACAGAGCCAGGATTAACTTTGTGGCTGGATATTCAATGCAGCATTGTGCTGGAGGACAACAGGGACACACGCTTCATCCTACTGGACTTTCTACCCTTGGCCTCTCAGATGAGCTCCTGGCATGGAATGTGTCCATTCCACCTGAGCACGAGAATCCTGATATCACGTTTTAAAATTGGGGATTCTAATTTTGCTACTGAGGAGAGCAAGCACTAATTCATCAACATACATAGAAGATTTAAACAACTTTGTCCTGAAACTAGATCTGCTACCTCTCCCTGGTACATTTTTCACCCATTCTAACAAATAGCATTGGTGAAAAGGGAGGAGCAGAGGAGTGGAGGGAGGGCCCAAATTCTTGCTGTGCTGTTGAAATAGTGATGCTTTGGTAGTAGGTAGAGCAAGGGGTTCTGAGGAAGGGTTCCTGGACCAAACCATTGACATAGATGGTGCTTAACTAGCTGAGTTCTTCCAGAACTTCTGTTTCTAATGGAGACACATTATCCTTCATGAGGTTGCAATTGAGGCTCTTTCAGTAGGCTCATTGTGAGCCTTTGAACACTCTTGCCCACAGAATAGGCTAGCCTGGGGCCGATACCAAAGATCAAAGCTTGGAGGTCGATCAGAAGTGGGTTTCCGGCTTTAAAATTCAGTTCATCATAAACAGGAGCAAGTCTGCAGATGCTGGAAATCCAAAGCAACACATACAAAATCCTGGAGGAACTCAGCAGGTCATGCAGCA
Source organism: Hypanus sabinus (assembly GCF_030144855.1). Classification (NCBI taxonomy): domain Eukaryota; kingdom Metazoa; phylum Chordata; class Chondrichthyes; order Myliobatiformes; family Dasyatidae; genus Hypanus; species Hypanus sabinus. Next base: position 47,724,166 of record NC_082738.1, read on the forward strand.
TCTATGGAAATAAATAAACAGTCGACGTTTCTGACCGAGATCCTTCATCAGGACTATTGTATGTTGCATGTTTTCAGGAATGAAAATGCTCCACTTAAGACAGAGTCTGCACTCAGGTTGTCAAAAATGGAGAAATGCAATGCCTATGTCCATAGGCCCAGTTAAGGCTTTGGGTCAGGGGTAGGCCTTCTGTGGAAGAGTCAGGGCCTTTGTCAAAATCTAGACTTTTATTTAGCAAGGGGAAATGGTATGGAGAGTTTGGTCCATGGTGGAGTAGTGGTACTGACAGGAAAGATCTGGATTCTGTGGAAAGCTAGTGGTTTTAACCAGAAGGAAAAGTGGTGAGTGGTGGAATTTTTGATGTCAATATAGTGGTTGCTGCTGCTCCCTGTAATCTTCTTGGAGTTGATGCACAGTAATGATTGTGCTTCAAGATGGGCAGAATACACACTGTGACCTATGGATGCTATCAGGAACCTCAAATACATTCCTCAGGAGCAGACATATGTCAGTGCAAACAATAGAAGAAACACACATCTACCCAAGCTACTTCTCTGCCTTGTCAATCACTTCCTGGCCCACCTATGACAGAATTTGCAGCCAGATTAGCTTGTTGGTTTGGCTTGCAGTCATGAGTCAGCAGCGCTGGGCATTCAGCTCTGGAGGAACCAGTGCTCAGCGTGATAGAGCTTGAGATGTTGCTGCCAACTCGGACTGACTGTGGTCCTTCCATCAAGAAGTCCGAGGTCCAGTTACAGAGAGGGGTTTTGAGTCCCAGCGAGAACAGTTTACCCACCAGCCTCTGAGGGATGATCATGTTAAACACCGAGTTGAAGTGAATAAACAACATCCTGGCATATGAGACATTGTTTTCTAGGTGGGACAAGTCAGAGTGAAGGGCAGCGGCTGTAACATCATCAGTGGACTAGTTTGAGTGGTAGGTGAACTGAAAAGGATCTGATCTGGATGGAAGGCGGGATTTTATATGATCTACTACCAGCCACTCAAAACACTTCTTGATTGTTAAAGTCAATGCCACTGGGCAGTAATCATTTAGGCCAGTTGCCACTGCTCTCTTGGGCACTGGAATGATGGTGGCTGCCTTGAAGCCTACAGGGGCAGTGAACTGTTGCAAAGAGAGATTAAAATGTCTGTTAATATTTTTGTTAGCTGGGCCACACAATCCCTCAACCCCTGACTGGATATGTTGTCCTGTTTACTTTTTCATTAGGATATTACCAGGACTGGAGGGCTTGAATTGGACAGGCTGGGGCTTTTTTTCTTCTCTGAAGCATAGGAGGCTAAGCAATGATAAAATGTTAAGGGGCATTGATATAGTGGATGATCACAGTCTTTTGCCCAGGATGGGGAAGTATAAAACCAGAAAGCATAGATTTAAGGTGAGAGGAGAAAGATTTCATTGGGATCTGAGAGGCAACATTTTCAATGCAGAGGGTGATGGGTGTCTGAACAGATATGGCCATAAGACATAGGAGCAGAATTTGGCTATTCAGCCCATCAAGTCTGCTCCACCATCCGATCACGGCTGATTCATTTTCCCTCTCAACCTCATTCTCCAGCCTTCTCACCATAACCTTTGACACCCTTACTAATCAAAAAACTATCACCCTCCACTTTAAATATACCCAATGACTTGGCTTACACAGCAATGAATTCCACAGATTCGTCACCCTCTAGCTCAACTGTGTTCTAAAGGGTTATCCTTCTATTCTGAGGCTGGGCCCCTCCAAATAGAATCTGCCATAAGATCTGCCAGAGGAATTGGTGCAATTATAATATCTACAAATTTTTTGGGCAGGACAAAGATAGGAAAGGTTTGGAGGAATGTGGACCAAATGCAGGCTAGTAGGACCAGCTTAGGAAGCTACTTTAGCGAGCATGGGCAAATTGGGCCAAAGTGCTTATGTCCATGCTGTACAACTCTATGATTCTATTCCAAGTGCCACCAGCGTGAAAATCATGTCAGGCACATAAGGATGACCCATGCTATGAAGATGGCCAGCATCACTTTTAGTCTGGAAAAAAAACAATGCATAATACTTGCAGTTGATTTTAGAATCCTTCTTTATACCTATTAAATCTCAGTGCAAGCATTCCAAACTTTAAAGATTAGCATGAACTGTAGAACCTACAGAAGTGAAACACACATGTATATTATCTTAGGATCAGTAAACAAAAAAAGGACAAATTGAAAGCAATTTTAACTCTGGAACACAACAGTGTAAAACTGATTGTATTAGATATGCTTATGGATTATAATTGAAGTCAGCTGCTGTGTATGTATAATGGGCAGCAAAGTCTAGACTGTCCATATAAACATATCACCCAGAATTAAAGTGAAACCCCATATTACGCAGCTATTAGTCTGCAATATTTGTTCATAAGGGTTTGGTACAATCATTTTATATTCTTTTACATGCTATTTTATCAATTTTATATGTTCCTTCTTTTTGTTTAGTTTCCCAATTCAAGTGTAGTTTGTGTGAAAAAAATGGTTCTGAATTCTCTCCAGAGCCAATGGCCAAGAGGAAAATTGGTAGTATTGTCGTCAGTGATGGAGCTAAGTGATTTCAGTGAGCTATTGTTTGTACTAATGTTTTATCTCCAAATTGAGTAATGACAGAATGAATAAAAATGCATCAATGTTGTGTAAATCTGACTCCCATTTACCTCATATTTTTCTCAAAACATTTCTCTCTTCTGGAGTTTATTTTCTCATACCTTTCAAATGCAGCTGACATGGAGTTTGAAATCTTAGCTCTGCACGAATCCCCCAGGAGTGCTCCATTGTGCACTAATTGCCTGCCAATCCAGTTTGACAAGGTAGAAACAATTAGACTTCAAATCAGTGGTAACTTTGATTTCCAGACACTTGCACTCTAGATGATGGAGAGGAACAGATAGTGTACCCTGTCGTTCATTCATTCATTCATTCATTCAGTTATTCCTACGCACATACACACTTCCTTGTCCACCCACTCAAGACAGAAATAGAAAGACTGTTCAGGAAAATGTGGCATTTACATCGTGATGCTATTATCCTAAGTTTTACAATGGTCACAACAGTGATAAATCAAGGGTTTTGTTTAGAAGCACACATTGTGTAGACAAGTTTCAAAAGACTGTGGACCTATTTAAAATTCTGAGCATATTTTATTGATGACTCTAAGTAGGCAAGAGTAAAAGACTACAGATACTGATGGGTTAAAGTTTGAAGGACGTGGTGCATAAATTTTATGGGCTGTTAATGTTAAATTTAAAGAGGGTCACAGTGAATCAGAAATAGAACTATAAAAAGGATGCTGATCCTTCAAGCAATTAATCTACTGTGTATCATTTGTAAATCCAAATATTATAATTCTTGAATATAAGTAAGTGGGAATTCTTTAGTAAGTAAACACAAAATTCTGCAGATGCTGAAAATCCAAAGCAACACACAAAATGCTGGAGGAACTCAGCAGGTCAGACAGCATCTACAGAAATGAATAAACAGTCGACGTTTTGGGCTGAGACCCTTCATCAGGACTGGAACAGAAGGGGGAAGGTGCCAGAATAAGAAGGTGAGGGAGGGGAAGGATGACAAACCAGAAGGTGATAAGTGAAGACAGGTAGATGGGGAGAGGGGGGAATGAAGTAAGGACTGGGAGGTGATAGGTGGAAAAGTCAAAGGGAGGAGAAGGAATCTGACAGGAGAGAAGAGTGAATCATGGGAGAAAGGGAAGGAAGTCTTGTTTGCTTTTGATGTCATTACTTTCACAGTAGATGAAGTGTTTTGTAGATTATAGGATCATCAGAGGAACAAAAGATCATGATTTTTTTTGATTTGGAAATCAAATAAATATTTTTGATGTGTAGATTCTATTCAGGGATGCAATATGCTTATTCTTGTCCTAGGATGAATAAACGGTCATAAGGAAGTATTTCCCTCCAGGTTATCCTATATGTGCTGAAAGCACAAGGTGTGGCTTTGATATAGTACCATGGACATCTGTGGTTCTTCTGTACCTCATCTGAGTGAACATCCTGTATGAACAGATTGTAACTATTAACAGATTAGCTTCCATATTTAATCTAACATAGGAGGACATTAAGCCCATTGAGTCAATGCTGGCTCTCAAAGCAATTCCAGATCCTAGTAAAACCTAAACTCACATTTGCAACAGTGAGCACCTTGGCTGTAAAGTGCATTGTAAGGTGCTGTACAAATGCAGATCTTTCTACTGGATACAGTTTTGAAATCTGTGTCACCACTATATCTTTGTAAATAATTCTTTGCATTTCTGGTTAGATGCTAACTACATTTCATTTGGCCTTGTACCTGTACTCGGCACAATGACAATAAAGTTGAATCTAATCTAATCTAATCTAATACCTTTCTAACATTACATACTGAGAGGACCAACACAATTAGAACCAAACTTATATTTGCCTGTTAACAGCCTTGTCATATACACTGAAAAATGTTTCTTAAATATTATTGCTGGAATTCTTGGATCAACTAAAGTCCAGTGCAAAAGCGAGAGACAAATGAAGATTATATAAAGTAGATTCACTTTCCCAAATATAAAACTTACACTTTGTGATGCAAGAATAATACAGGATGTCATTGCCTTAATTGAGAATTTCTCACATTGTTAGTAATTTATACATATTTTCTCCTGACACAGAGCTTTCCCATCAGTCACATTCCCCCTCTGCCACATGACCCAATCTTCCGATTGCAGATGGTGCTAGTGAAGCACAGTGACGACTTGCTGACCCTGTGATCTCTGTCTCGGAGGCTGATGTCAGAACATCTTTCAAGGCATCAGGCTATGGTGTGGCTCTGAAAACCTGTGCCAACCAACTGGTAGGAGTGTTCAAGGACATCTTCAATCTCTCACTGTTGTAGTCGTAGGTTCTCACCTGCTTCAAAATCACACCAGTGCCCAAGAGCAGAGTGAGCTGCCTCAATGACTATCACCCAGTGGCACTTACATCTACTGTGATGAAGTGCCTTGAGAGGTTGGTTATGGAGAGACTCAACTCCTGCCTACATAAGAACCTGGACCTGCTGCAACTTGCCTATTGCCACAATAGGTCTACAGTAGATACAACTTCACTGGCTCTCCATTCGGCTTGCACCACCTGGACAACAGCAATACCTACATCAGCTGCTGTTTATTAATTATGTCGCAGCGATCAACACAATCATACCCTCAGTTTTAATCAAAAAGCAAGAAAACCTGGGCCTCTGTATCTTCCTTTACCCCTTGATTCTTGACTTCCTCACTGGGAGACCATAGTCAGTGTGGATCTCCTCCTTGCTGACAATCAACACTGGCGTATCTCAAAGCTGCACGTTTAGCCCACTGAACACTCTCTACACCCACAACTGTGTGGCAAGGCACAACTTAAATGGCATCTATAAATCTGCCAATGAAACAACTATTACTGGCAGAATTTCAGATGGCGATGAGGGGGCGTTCTGGAGCGAGATAGATCATCTGGTGGAGTCATGTTGCAACAATAACCTTGCACTCAATGTCAGTAAGACAAAGGAATTGATTGTGGATGTCAGGAAGGGGAAATTGAGGGAAAATCTCCATTCCTCATCAAGGGATCAGCAATGGAAAGAGTGAGCAATTTCAAGTTCCTAGGCACAAACATCTTTGAAGATCTATCCTGGGCCCAACATATTAATGTAATTAAAAAGAAGGCATGACAGCAGCTATATTTCATTAGGAGTTTGATGTCGCCAAAGACTCTCACAAACTTCTACAGATGTACTTTGGAGAGCATCCTAACTGGTTGCATCAGCGTCTGGTATGGAGGGGCCACTACACAGGATCAGAAAAAGCTGCAGAAAGTTGTAAACTCTGTCAGCTCCATTATGGGCACTACCCTCCCCAGCATCGAGGTCACCTTCAAAAGGCGATGGCTCAGGAAGATGACATCTATCATGAAGGATCCCATGACCTGGGACATACCCTCTTCTCATTGCTACCATCAAGGAGGAGGTAAAGGAGCATGAAGACACACACTCAACATTTCAGGAACAGCTTCTTCCCCTCTGCCATCAGATTTTTGAATGGACAATGAACCCATGTACACTACCTGACTACTTTTTTTGTATCTGCCTATAGGCCCTTGAATTCTACGTTGCTGGATCCAGTTTAAACTGAATCATCAAGTTTGCTGATGACACAACAGTGATTGGGCTCATCAACAATAACGATGAGGTGACATACAGAGAGGAGGCAGGGTAGCCAGAAGAATGGTGGGAGCACAACAACTTGAGTCACATTGTGGACAAGACCAAAGAGTGATTGTGGATGTTAGGAAGGTGCAGGGTGATCACTCCTCACTGCATTTAAATGGCTCCACCATGGAGAGAGTTAGGAGCACCAAGTTTCCGCGAGTGCACAATAATGAGTGATCTCACCTGGTGCATCGACACCACCTCTTTGGTCAACAAAGCACAATGGCATCTCCACTTCCTGAGGAGGCTGAGGTAAATGGAGCTTCTCCCGCCCTGATTTTAACCAATATTTACAGGAGCACCATCAAGAGCGTCCTGACCGACTGTGTCACCATCTGGTATGGGAATTGCAAGGCATCTGACTGCAAGTCCCTACAAAGGATTCTGAGGACAGCTGAGATAATCATCAGAGTCTCTCTTCCACTGATTAGAAATATTTATTAGGAGTGCTGCATACACATGCCCCTTAGCATTGTCAATGATCATCCCATCTGTCAAGCAATCTCTTTAAACCCCCTACCATCAGACAGAAGGTACCACTGCATTAGGACAAGGACAGTTTGGATGGGAAACAGCTTATTCACCTAGACTGTAAGACTACTGAACTCCCTGCCACAACCCCGATCTCATCATGTATGAAGCACCAGTAGTGTTATACTGGTTACTTTCTTAACTTGCATCAAATATGCACTTTATTATTTATAAATTTGTGCTAATATTATGTTTTATGTGTGCAAGTTATATGTACCGTGTTGTGCACCTTGGTCAAGAGAATCATTGTCACATTTGGCAGTATACATGTGTACGATTGAATGATAATAAACTTGAACTTCAGTATCTCAATACTCTCTCCCTTGAAACTGGGATCTGACCAGTTCTACCATGTTATTTGAAATTAGCCCGAGAGTTTTGTTTAAGAGAAACAACACAGTAACAGACCCTCACAGCTCAACAAACCTGAGGCACCCAATTAATCTACTAACTCGTGCCTCTTTAGAATGTGGGAGGAAACTGGCGCACCGGAGGAAACCCACACAGTCAAAAGTTCAAAGGTCCAATTTAATGTCAGAGAAATGTATACAATTTCCATCCTGAAATGCTTTTTCTTCACAAACATGAACAAAAACAGAGCAGTCCCCCAAAGAATGAATGACAGTTAAATGTTAGAACCCCAAAGTCCCCCCCAATTCCCCTCCTTCCTGCGCATAAGCGGCGGCAAGCAATGATCCCCCCTCCCCCCACCGGCAAAAAGAGCATCACCCATCACCAAGCACTCAAGCATGCAGCAAAGCAACAGCAAAGACACAGACTTGCAGTTACCTGAAAGACTTTGCATTTCACCTGGTATACGACATATCACAGGCTCTCTTTCTCTCTCTAATAAGTTAGAAGGAGGTCTCTCTGTTTTCCAGTCACAGGGAGAATGTACAAACTCCTTACTGAGAGCAGCAGGAATTGAACGCGGGTGGCTGGTGCTGTAAGAGTGTTACGCTACTGTGCCATTACCGTATCTTCAGGTTATTAGCAATGTCTTGCACAGTGAGCCCTGATGCAAAAATTTATTCAATACATCTGCTATTTCTGTGTCTGCTGCCGTTATTCACAGACTTCATTCTGTAGAGGGCCAGCATTTAACTTATCCATTCTTTTCCTATTTATATGTCATTGTTTTTATGACACATGCAAGTTTTCTCTCCAAGTTCATATTCTCGCTTGTGAACTTTTTAATTCTAAAAATTCCTCTGTTTAATTCTAAAAACTTCTCAGTCCTCTGGTCATAGAGCACTACAGCACAGGAACCTGTCCTTTGGCCCATCTTGTCCATACCAGCCCAGTCTTCTTCCTAGTCCCATCTATCTGTCCACGACCGTAGCCCTCCATATCTTTCTAACCATGTACGTATCCAAACTTCTCTTAAGTGTTAGAACTAAATCTACATCTACCACTTCCGCTGGCAGCTCAAGCTGCCTTCTTAGTGAAGAAGCTCCACCCTTAGGTTCCTCTTAAGTATTTCACCTTTCACCCTAAACCTGTGACTTCTAGTCCTAGTTTTACTCAACCCAAGGGGGAAAAAGCCTGCATGCATTCACTATCATAATTTTATATACCTCTGCAAGATCTCCCCTCATTTTCTTGCGCTCTGGAGAATAAAGTCCTAACCTATTCAACCTTCTTCTATGACTTGGATCCACAAAGCCCAGCAACATCTTTGCAAACTTTCTTTACACACTTTCAAGCTTATTGATATCTTTCCAGTAAGGTACGTGACCATAGCTGCACACAATTCTCTATATTTAGCCTCACTAATGTCTAAGACAACATCCCAACTTTTGTACTCAGTGCCCCAAAGCTGTAATTCCCATACTGGAAGTTGTACCCGGGATGCTTGGCTGAAAACGAGAAATCCTGTCCTCTATACCATAGGTCAACTTATTACACTATAACCCATTAATTTGCATCGGCAGCATCAGCAGTAGCCTTTCTCCACTGATCTAACATTTGCTGGTAGTTTATTATATCTCCTTCATTGATTCCATATCTATGCACACATACAATGATATTTTGTTTAAATATCAATAGACAATAGACAATAGGTGCAGAAGTAGACCATTCGGCCCCTCGAGTCTGCATCGCCATTCTGAGATCATGGCTGATCATTCACTATCAATACCCAGTCCCTGCCTTGTCCCCATATCCCTTGATTCCCCTATCCATCAGATATCTATCTAGCTCCTTCTTGAAAGCATCCAGAGAATTGGCCTCCACCGTCTTCCGAGGCAGTGCATTCCACACCTCCACAACTCTCTGGGAGAAGAAGCTCTTCCTCAACTCTGTTTTAAATAACTGACCTCTTATTCTCAATCCATGCCCTCTGGTACTGGACTCTCCCAACATCTGGAACATATTTCCTGCCTCAATCCTATCAAATCCTTTAATTATCTTAAACGTTTCAATCAGATCCCCTCTCAATCTCCTCAATTCCAGCGTGTACAAGCCCAATCTCTCCAATCTCTCTGCGTAAGACAGCCCTGCCATCCCAGGAATCAACCTAGTAAATCTACGCTGCACTTCCTCAATTGCCAGAATGTCCTTCCTTAAACCTGGAGACCAAAACTGTACACAATATTCCAGGTGTGGTCTCACCAGGGCCCTGTACAAATGCAAAAGGACATCCTTGCTCTTGTATTCAATTCCCCTTGTAACAAAGGCCAACATTCCATTTGCCCTCTTCACTGCCTGTTGCACTTGCTCATTCACCTTCATTGACTGGTGAACTAGGAATCCTAGGTCTCTTTGCATTTCTCCCTTACCTAACTCTACACCGTTCAGACAATACTCTGCCCTCTTGTTCCTGCTTCCAAAGTGGATAACTTCACATTTATTCACATTGAATGACATCTGCCAAGTATCTGCCCACTCACCCAGCCTATCCAAGTCTCCCTGTATTCTCCTAACGTCCTCTTCGCATGTCACACTGCCACCCAGTTTAGTATCGTCAGCAAACTTGCTGATATCGTTTTCAATTCCCACATCTAAATCATTGACATAAATCGTAAAGAGCTGTGGTCCCAATACAGAGCCCTGTGGTACCCCACTAGTCACCTCCAGCCAGTCCGAGAAACACCCATTCACTGCTACCCTTTGCTTTCTATCTGCCAACCAGTTTTCTATCCATGTTGAAACCCTGCCCCCAATGCCATGAGCTCTGATTTTACTCACCAATCTCCTATGTGGCACCTTATCGAATGCCTTCTGAAAATCTAGGTACACAACATCCACTGGCTTACCCTCGTCTAACATCCTTGTTACACCCTCAAAAAACTCCAACAGATTAGTCAAGCATGATTTGCCCTTGGTAAATCCATGCTGGCTCGGCCTAATCCTATTTCTGCCATCTAGATGTGCCACTATTTCGTCCTTAATAATGGACTCAAGCATCTTCCCCACGACTGACGTTAGGCTAACAGGGCGATAGTTCTCCGTTTTCTCCTTCCCTCCCTTCTTGAAAAGTGGGATAACATTAGCCACTCTCCAATCTTCAGGAACCGATCCTGAATCTAAGGAACATTGGAAAATGATTACCAATGCATCCGCAATTTCCTGAGTCACCTCTTTTAGAACCCTCGGATGCAGACCATCTGGACCCGGGGATTTATTAGCCTTCAGTCCTAACAGTCTACTCATCACAGTTTCTTTCCTAATGTCAATCTGTCTCAATTCCTCTGATATCTTATGACCCTGTCCCATCCCTACATCTGGGAGTTTGCTTGTGTCCTCCCTGGTGAAGACAGATCTAAAGTACGCATTAAATTCTGTTGCCATTTCCCTGTTTCCCATAACAATTTCTCCCAATTCATTCTTCAAGGGGCCAACATTGTTCTTAACTATCTTCTTTCTCTTCACATAGCTAAAAAAGCTTTTGCTATCCCCTTTTATATTCCTGGCTAGACTGAGCTCATACCTGATTTTTTCTCTCCGTATTGCTTTTTTAGTTAAGATCTGCTGTTCCTTAAAACTTTCCCAATCATCTGTATTCCCACTCATCTTAACCCTGTCATACTTCTTTTGCTTTAATGCTATACAATCTCTGACTTCCTTTGTCAACCACTGTGGCCCCTTCCCCTCTTTGAATCCTTCCTTCTCATTGGAATGAACTGCATTTGCATCTTTTGTATTATGCCCAAGAATATCTGCCACTGCTGATCCACTGAATTTCCTTCCAGGGCATCCGCCCATTTAACTTTGGCCAGCTCTTCCCTCATGGCTCCGTAGTCTCCTTTATTTAATTGCAACACTGACACCTCTGATCTGCCCTTATCCCTCTCAAATTGTAGATAAAAACTTATCATGTTATGATCACTACTTCCTAATGGCTCCTTTACTTCAAGATCACTTATCAATTCCTGTTCATTACACATCACCAAGTCCAAAATAGCCTCGTTCCTGGTTGGCTCAAGCACAAGCTGTTCCAAAAATACATCCCTTAGACACTCCACAAACTCCCTATCCTGGGGTCCAGCACCTACCTGATTCTCCCAGTTCACCTGCATGTTGAAATCTCCCATAACGACTACATTACCTTTCACAAATGCTAACCCTTCAGCATAGACACGTTCAAGTAATACGCCATGGAAATAAGCATTTCGGCCCAATTCGTCTATGGCCACAAAGATGTCCTAACAAGCTAGTCCATCCAATTACCTCTCCCAGTGCCTTTTAAAATGTTATTGTATCTGGCTTAACCGCTTGCTCTGGCAGCTCATTCCATCCTCGGAGTGGAGTTTCTCCCCCGGATCCCTTTCAAATCTTCCCCCTCTCACTTTGAAAGTTTATATTAGAGTCATATATAAAAGAATATTTCGAGCTTTTTGCACCACAGTGGCAACTTTGCTGGCATCCAATTTCAAGTGACTTAATTTTTTTTAAAAAATGGCTCAATTAGGAAGTATTTGGAGAACGCAACATGCATGGGACAGAAGCTGATAGCTCGCCAGCGCTGTGCCTTTAAGACCGGCAGGGGGTGGAGTCTGATGCGCTGTAACCGCTACATCTGTTGAAAGTGACCAGAACCGACTTTGTTCAGCACCTGTGTGCAGGCGGCGGGTGCGAAGCAGTGAGTTCCTTCAGATCGCGGTCAGAATAAAACAGCAGCGCCTGTAACAGACGGCGGCAGCGGCTAGATACACAGATAGCTTAGTAATTTAAATTATTTTTATTCCTTCTCCAGTCTAATAAGAAGCTGGCGACGATGATGCGCGGCGCCACATCGAGTTGCCTTTTCATTTTTATCTGCTCCATGGCTGCTCTTTGCGAGAGCAGCTCGAATTCGGGTAGGTCATGTCAAATGTGCATTGGGGAGTAAGTCGTGTGAGGGAGGGAAAGTATTGAGCGGGGGGGGGGGGAGGTGAAGTAAGAGTTATACTAAACTTTATTTAAGTGTATTTATTTTTAATATTGCCAATTGTGTTTTTGATTTTACTTCGACCAAGATATTTTGTTTTCAAGAGCAGGGAATCCGCCAGGCGTAAAGTTTCATTAATCTTCTTGCAGTGATTACTGCGGTTCGCATAGCAACTGTGGAGTGACTCAAATCACCCAGGGCGCTCCGCAACCGTGCCGTCTTCCTCCAGTTCTGACATGTCTAGATCCCTGCCAACTCTTGTGTGCCATGTAGTTTTGTTTCTGTCTCCTTATAAAAATATCTATTATCTCAGCAAAGTTCGCAATATAGACGGAAAAACCTGCGCAATGAAATGGCAGCGACGCCTCGTAAATCACTGGCTTTGCACGATGTTTTTCTTGGTCGCTGCCACAGAGGATTGCCCTCTCGAAACCCCTGGTCCGATTCGATTTTTCTGCATTAATCCGATTTCCCATAAATAATTAGTTCATTAGTAATCACCCAGTGGCTTACAGCGCCTTGACGTTGGAAATCAAAATCTCGCAAACGAGTTTGTTGTATCAAGCGGGCACTGTTTGAACATATGCGTATCATTGCCCGTCGGGTTCTTGCTGCCGGCCCTGTAAATCATCGGATCTTTTCTTTATAGGTATATATTATTTGGCCATTGCTAATGAGCTAACCACGTTTACTTACTTTGGCTTTTGCTTATACAACTTGGAGAAGGGAATAATTAAGTTCCATTTCAGCCGCATAGAATTCTTTTTAACTTGATGTAGCTGTCGGTATTGTAAATGTATCAGCGTCAGAATCAGGGTTAATATCACCGCCAATTAGTCGCGAAATTTGTTAACCTAGCAGCAGCAGTACATCGCAATACCTGATACTATAGGAAAAAACGGAATTACAGTAAGTATATGTAAGTAACTATGTATATCAAATAGTTAAGTGGTACAAAAATATAAACTTAAAATAGAATTTCGATTAGCAACTGGTCTAGTTCGATATTAACTGTACTGTAATCTTGTTCCATTCAGGTTTCTGAAAACCCTTCATTTACAGATTTGTAGCCCGTTCTAGAATTGATCTCAACCTTTCAATGCTGAAACAGTGAGAAGAGCAGTAGTGTAGTGCAGTGCATTCCTACAGGAGGCCGCCATCCTTGCTGGTCACGAATGGGACAAGAAGTACTGTAATGATTTATCTAAAACCATGGCGACTGCAATGCCGGTACACATGCCGTGACTGACTTGCTTTTAACGGTGCTTGACTTAGAACAGTTGCTATCCTAGCGGTTTGCTCTGCTTTGATCTTGGCCTGGGTTTGCATTCCGCTGAGGCATGAAACTACCTGACTCTGTTAGATGGTATTTGGGTTGCTAGCTGTTGCTGAGGTAGTTTGTGGCGGTTGTTCAGGAGGCTCTTCCGTGGGCTGGTGTGTGAAATGAGAAGTATGTTTTCCTTGGTGTGAAGAGGGGTCCTCAGTTGGTCCACGTGCTTTGAAATGACCAATGAATAAAAAAGGGGGAACAAGTCGGATACAGGAGATTGAATTTTGAAGTTTTATTTTAAAGACAGAAGTTCTTTGGTGATGACCAGTTGCCTGGTAGTTACAACACCATCACTATTCAAACTCTGGTTACAGCCAATAATGGCTAGAGAGTACTTGGATCAGTAGAACTGATCTTAAAACCACATGAAATCTGCAGATTCTGGAAATCCGAGCAACACACACAAAATGCTGGAGGAACTCAGCAGGGCAGGCAGCAGCTATGGAAAAGAGTACAGTTGGCATTTCAGGCTGAGACCCTTCTGCAGGACTCGGCCTGAAACGTCAACTGTACTTTTTTCCATAGATGCTACCTGGCCTGCTGAGTTCCTCCAGCATTTTGTGTGTGTTGTTAAGACCACATGGTTTGTGTTGACGGGGTAAGACTGTTGTCCATTGCTATTCAATGAAGTATGCTAGGATATACATATGTTAGAGGAGAATAGTCTTTCATGTATTGTTTCTGCAATGATTTACCTGCACTTACCCTATCGAGGATCAACTTTATACTATCCTTACATACCGTATGTAGAGTTATTACTTGGAGTAGACCAAACATAATATCAAATAAAGATCTTGATCTTTTTAATTGAGAGTTATGATCTTAAATCTGGTGTGCTTCATGATTTTTTACAAATTTTTTTTTTACAAGCATTTACTCCCTGGTTTCATACCACAGCAAAGTTGCTAGTTTCTTCCATTGCGGTTGGATTCTTGATTTGCGTTATGCTCAAATGCAACAATATAAGACCACATCACCAAATCACAATCTCAATGTAACCCAAGTGTTGGGATATTCTGTAATTAGTTGTATCATGTACTTGCTATTTACGGTCATTGGGTTCTACCTCCTGTATGCTCAAGGAAATTATAGTAATTTCCTTTATAGGTCACATCTCATACTTAGTGTATAAAGTTTCATGATGTGATTGTGTAAATTAGGATGGATAATCTTAGTTCTATTTTAAGCGGTGGTACTATTTTGTCATGGATTTCATTCTGATTACATGTGGCATTATTTATTTATTGAGATACAGCAAGGAGTAAACCTTTTCAGCACTTTGAGCTGAGCCGCCCAACTTAATCCGAGCCTAATCACGGGACAATTTATAATATCCAGGTAACCTACCAAGATGGGAGGAAATCGGAACACCCAGAGGAAACCTGTGCGGTTACAGAAAGAACACACAAACTCCTTACAGGCAGTGGTGGGAATTGAACCCTGGTCATCTATACTGTAAAGCATTGTGCTAACCACTACACTACTGTTTTGATAGGGATTAAATGTAAGGTGCAGCTTGTCCTGTCTTCTATCTTCTGCTGAATTAAAACTTTGAAAGGATTTCATTTGGATCAACACACAAAATGCTTGAGGAACTCAGTGGGTCAAGTGGCATCTATGGGGGAATGGGAATAAACAGTTGATGTTTTGGGCTGAGATCTTTCATCAGAACTGGAAATAAAGAAGGAGGTATGGGTGATGAGTAGGTCATGAGTGTAGGGGAGGTGAAAGAAAAGGGGTAAAAGGGCTAGAAAGATCAGGGAAATCAAGGATGGAAGCACAGAAGGTGATGGTTACTGTATTTTAGAGAAATTGATGCAGACTGCATCAGATTGGACTACCAGGAGTTGTTTCTTTAATCTGTGTCTAGCCTCAGCTTGGTAGTAGAAGAGGCCATGGAGAGACATGTCAGTGTGGGAATGGGAAGTGAAATTAAAATGGCTGGACACTGGAAGATCCTGGCTGTTAGGCGGATGGAGTGATCCCCTAATCTGATTTGGGTTTTACCAATGTAGAGGAGGCCATATGGGATACAATAAATGACACCAATAGATTCACATGTGAAGTGCTGCATCACCTGAGTGATCCTGAGTGATGGTGAGGAAGGAAGTGTAGGGGTTGGTGTGACACTTTGGTCTGTTGCAGGGATAAGTGCTTGGAAGCAGATCAGATGGGAGCAGTGATCAAACAAGGGACTCACGTAGACAGCAATTCCCTACAGAAAGAGGTGATGGGAAGATATACCTGGTGATGGAATCGCATTGGATCTAGTGGAGGTTGCAGAGAAAGTTAAGTTGGATGCAGAAGCTTGTGTAGTTGAAGGTGAGGAAAAGGGAACCCCGTCCCTTTTATGTTAGGTGTTATTGGGTGAGGAGAGCAGGCATGTGGAAACGGAGGAGTTGCGGGTGAGGGCTGCTTTGTGAGCAGTGGAGGAGAACCCTCATTTTCTGAAAAGACGGGGACATATTGGATATCTTACAATGGAAAACAACATCATGAGAACAGATGGGATGGAGATAGAGTAACTGAGAAGGGAATAGCATCCTTGCAAGTGACAGGATAGACAGAGGTGTTGTCATAGTAACTGTGGAATTGAAATTGATAGGAGCGGGAAGTTTAGAATTCCAAAAGGGCCCTAATTTGAACAATCACCAGAAGTAATCAGTGGCTCATTCACAGACATAAGTGGAGTCAGAGCCATTATCCATGACTAGAGGTTTCCTTCAAAGGCCTTATTCTCTTTTCTTAAACACCCGTTGACAATAGGAAATGGTTTTATGATCAGCTAATACTTTTCAAAAAGGAAATTGATTTCAAAATCTAAATAGTGTTGTACAACAATTGAAAAAGTGTGTAATGTGTATGTTAAGCCATATGAACACATCAAAACATGATATTCAGAAATTTGTTCATACAGCAAACACTTGACTCTGCTTCATCATCTACTGTGACTCAACTAATGACTCAGTCACATTCATCTAGTCCACCACAACTATTGCCGTTTTTGATTAGCAAATGAATAATTTGAAAATGACTTCACCTACTTTATGTCAGAAGAATCTCTGGAGTTCTCTGCCATGGGGGGTTGTGCAGGCCAGTTGGTCGGCTGTATCTAACGATCCACACACTGAGGGATAGGGGAATTGGCTTGGAAGAATGGATGAAACCTGGGGCAAAGGAACCATGTTTGTGTTGAATGGTACAGCAGGCTTTAGACCAAGTGTCCTACTCCTGCTCTTGGAGTTGAGGCCGCTTCATTGGCTATATTTAAGAGGAAGTTAGATGTGGCCCTTGTGGCTAAAGGGATCGGGGGTATGGAGAGAAAGCAGGTACAGGGTTCTGAGTTGGATAATCAGCCATGATCGTACTGAATGGCGGTGCAGGCTCAAAGGGCCAAATGGCCTACTCCTGCACCTATTTTCTATGTTTCAATGTTAATGTTCTTGGGCTAGTGGTGGTCAGCAGTTTCGAACATGCATATTTTTTTCTTAAACTTTTTCAAATTTTGATGTCTGTGCAATAATGAGGACAAGTTTTGCCCAACAGAACTGCCAATGGGATCATGTTTTTGCTGATGTAACAGTCATCAAAGATCTTCATAAAAGTACTTTTTGCTCATAATACTTGAAGGACTGACCAATGTCACAGAGGAGAGCAAGCTTCCTGTCATGAATTACGTCAGACCCAAATTAAGAAGGTGACAGAAGGTTTGGTTATAAGGGCCTCTCACCTAGTAACACACAACTAATGGGAAGGTTTGGAACCTGTAAACAGCAATTGTACATTGGAATTAAAGTCATCTGGACTGTAATGTTAATCCCAGTTACATGTTTAATAGCCTTACTATATCTCTGCTGAGAGTAATTAAACTGTTAAGGTCTACCTTCAAGTCTTAATGATGCAGTTGAATGGATTACCTCAGTGCTCTTGTTTTGTGTTTACACTCATTGATTGATTTCTGCTCTCCAGTGTCTTAGGACCTTGGCGAAGGAAGTTTGATTGGAGCCAGGTTTGGACAGGTGTATGTTTTAGTCAAACTAATAACAGGGTCTTGCAAAATCCAACGTAGATAAATGAACAGCTTGTGTTTGTACACCACTTTTCACGACCCCAGGTTGGCCCTCAAGTGTTTTACAGCAAATAATGTACCTTTGAAGTGGTAGTTAATTCACACACACACACACAGAGCAAGCTTCCTCGAATGGCAACGTGATAATGAATAATCCTTTTTCTTAGAGAAGTGTTGGCCAAGTGATTAAATACCGGCCCGGGCACGAGAGTGAATATCTTAAGTGGAGGATAGGGTATTTTATGTCATCCTTGAGGACAGACAAGTCTCAAGGTAATTGACTACTCGTCCACCCCTGCTGATCAGTGCTGCATTTCCAAAGTGCACCACTGAAATCTCTTTCCAAATGTGTACTCGGATCTCTGGAGTGAGACTTGAACATTATATCCTTCTGATTTAGAAATGACAGCGACAAACCATTTTCCTGCTGCTGCTGTCCCCTTCCTTAAAAAGAACGTCTATAAATATGCATTGCATGCATCTTCAGTTACTGCTTATAATCAGGGGTCTCTGCCCAAAGCATCAACTGTTTATTCCCCTCCATCACTGCTGCCTGACCTGCTGAATTTTGCCAACAGTGTGTGTGTGTGTGTGTGTGTGTGTGTGTGTGTGTGTGTGTGTGTGTGTGTGTGACCATGTTTGGCTGGAAGGTGACTTTTTTTGCCCCTTGAATGCAGTTTTGATATTTAGGTGTCACTGGGAGAACAGGTGGAGCAAGTGGCAAAACTATGGCAGATACCCGTATACGACTATCAGGTGTTTTAATGTATAGGTATTCACTTTGGTAGGAAATGTGGCATATTACGTAAGTGATGTTAAATTGCAATCAGCCTTCACTGAAACCTATAAGTAGCTAAGGAGACAAATGGTATGTTGGCCTTCATAGCAAGAGGATTGGTGTACAGGATCGTCCTACAGTACTGTGCAAAACTCTTAGGCACATATATAGCTAGGGTGCCCAAGACTTTTGCACAGTACTCTTATTTGACAACATGGAGAGGAGAGAGAGAGTTTGTCAATCTGGTGGGAGCAAAGGATGTTGGAAATGGTGAGGGTGGAGTGCTGTGGGAGGGGTGTGGGACAGGTGGCAGAGGAGGAGTGCTAGACACCAGGCAAGGACATTTGATTCTAAACAATTGGTTTATTGATCATTACAGAATGTCCCTCTGGTGCTTCCTGCTCCCTCCCCGCTCCGTCCCCACTTTCCCAACCATGATTCCCCTCTCACTGTCCCCTTCCCATTATCAGTCCACAATAGAGACCCATATCAGAATTGGATTTACCATTACTCACATATGTCATGAAATTTGTTTTTTTTGTGGCAGCAGTACAGAGCAATACAAAAATTATTACAGTACTGTGCAAAAGTCTTAAACTCCCTAGCTGTATATATATTATATATGTGGCCAAGACTTTCGCACAGTACTCCATTACATTTTTACAAAACTTAGAGTGATACGTGATGTGACGTTTATTCTTTCGCAGATAAGGAGACAAACTTCATAAACCGAATGCAATGAAAGATTGGCCTGGAATAGTGGGACAGCCCTATTAGGCAAGATTAGTGAGCACAAATTCAGTCAACTTAGAGTTTAGAATAACGGGCGGTGGGGGGGGGGGGGATCTCAGTAAAGCTTAGCAAATCCTGGCAGTGATGGACAGACTGGATTTGGCTGGAAGGGAGGTTCTTTGTCTCATGTTATAGGGTAAGAGGTCTTAGGGAAGAAATATCTTCACTCAGAGGATGGTGAACCTGCGCCGTTTGTTTAGAAAAAGATAAATTTGCTTGGCATCGAAGGCATACGGGAGCATGGGTGAATGAACAGGAATGTAATATTCAGGTAGATGCTTACTGTGATTGTGTGGATGGTGGAGCAGGATTGAAGAGCTGATGGTCTTATTCTTATTTTCTGTGTTTCTAAGTTGGCCATGTAGTTGACCTGGGAAGATGATGATGAGCTACAGTATTCAAAGCGAAATGCCAGTTTTGACAATTCTGTTTAGCTGTTAGATTTAACCGTGGCCACATTGCTGGACCTCCAAATGGAAAAATCAATTATGCTGGTTTAGAACTGGAGTTGCATGCAGACCAGATAGGGAATGAAGCAGTCTGTGTTATCTTCCACTACCAACTGTGTTTCCAGGTGTGAAAAAATGAATTCAATCTCCTGGTGGGATTTCAGCCCCAACTTTTGGGTAATAAGTCCAGGTCACTCTGTGTTGCATTCAGTGATGTTGCTTCTGCACATTGAAACCTAGAACATTTGTCCGCTAACATAACCACTACACCGCAAAACAAAATGCAGCGGTGGTTCAGTTTTGGATGGAAGGTGGTGCTACAGCCACCAGTGTATATTTGTTAAACTAGCTCTCCAGGAACTGACCATAATGCATCATTGTGTCTTCTGGCTCTTAAAGTGTTAAGTACCAATCCCTACACTCTGCTCACCTTTCGTTTGGGGCGGATATATTGTGTGGCACTTCCTCAAGCAACTCATCATCCAAAGGTGTTGTCAATTACGTATAACATTTATAGAACATAGAACATTACAGCTCAGTATGGCCAATGATGTTGTGCTGACCTTTTAACCTTCTCCAAGATCAATCTACCCCTTTCCTTCACCCTTCCCTGCATAATCCTCCTATTTTATAGAACATATTTGAGTTTTGAAGTTGAATATGAACTAGTTATCACAAAAGTTGAAGGGATAAGTGACCAAAGCGCAAATGCTATTTCCTTATTTATTCCACAGGGCTACATCAATAGATACCGATTTGAAGTACCCCAAAGAAACTGCTTTAGTATTTGTAAAGACAAGCGATTCTGCAGATGCTGGAAATCTTGGTCAACACACACAAAATACTGGAGGAACTCAGTAAGTAAGGCAGCATCTATGGAGGGCAACAGACTGCTCAGGCCACAACCCTTCATCAGGATGATGTCAGCCCGAAACATTGACTGTTTATTTCCCTCCATAGATGCTGCCTGACTTGCTGAGATCCTCCAGTATTTTGTGTGTGTTACTTTGGTATTCGTCGTGGGTTGATTTGCTGGTGACATTGGACTTCATAAAATGAAAATCAGCTGAAGTCAGTCTCCAGGAGATTTTTAGCACTAGACTGAGGGTTTTTGGATTCTGTCATTTTGAATGTGGCATGCCAGTTGTTCTGCAAGACCTTTTAACACCCTCTGATCACCAGCAGAAAACCAGATCTAAAGCAGGTAAGGTCCATTTTGGTAGCTGTTAACACTAAGCTGCTGAGAACAACTACTTGGTCATTGAGGCTGGGAGTTTTTTTTCTAAACATGCCTGGTTTAGCAGCTACCTAGTTAAAATCGCTGAGCTGGCAGAGTCATGAGAGAGTTTATTTTTCTTCATTTGTGTGTGCATAGACACACAGAAAAGGGATGAGATTGACAGAACTGGTTTTGGTCAAAACAAAGGTTGGTGTTATGTATTCAGAATTGTTTGGATCCGTGCTGTGCATATGTCAATTCATGCCCGGATTTGGACGTTGTTTATTTGACAACTGCTTTGCAAATTTCCAATGCTCTTCTTTAAATATTTATTCCTGTAATTCAAAAAGGAAAATGTTTAATTATGCAAGTTTTCCACCTCATACTTAGCGAGCAGATTTATGGTCGTGTTAAATCTCTGTTATATGTGAAGGGATTATAGCCTGGAAATTCATTGCTGGTTAATAGCCCTTTATAAGAGCATCTGCACATTGTACTCTGCCACTAATACTCAGTCCCACTGACATCCATGGAATGATTTTGAGGCAAAGAACAATATGCTGATACTTTTTTTTGCGGATCCAGTCTAATCAGAAACATTTTTTTTTAAAAGATCAAAATTAAAGCAGCTGCTGGAAATTTGAACTAAAAAGCAAAAATGTTGGAAATGTTCAGCTAGCTGGGGGAGGTGGGGAAATTAGCCAAGTGGAATCAGAGTTAATATTTTGGGTCAATGGTGATTATGGATAGTGGTCTCCTGCAGGCAAGCGTCACAATTTGGGAATGAAACTTGAAACTTTCCTCACAGATGTTGCCTGGCTCCTACTGTGCGGAAATTTGTTGGGCAGTTGTATTAGGGGAGATTGTGTCACTGATGTGACAATCCATGGAGTTCTTCAAAAGAGTTTTTGGTGGCTGCTCTTAATTGGGGAATGCATTAACTTAGTGACCAGATGGGTATTTGAATGAAATAATTAACTATTAGGAGCCCGGGGTTCTCTCTGCTGAACTTGCCTGGCCCACGGAATGTTTCCAGCAATTTTTGTTTTTGTTTCACATTTCCAACATCTGCAGTTTTTTTTTGTTGCCTTTTCCATCCCTGGACTATTTCTGATGCAACTTTAGTTTCCCTCTTGCCACAAATGTTGGGCTTTCTGAACATTCTCCTTTTATTTTCTTTCCACTAACTGTTGTCTCTGTCTGTTTCCGCAAGATATGCTCCTCTTAGTGTCACCCTATCTGCATTTCCTTTTGCCAAGATAGCTGAACTCAACAGGCTTTCATTCCTTCCCTGTATCAACATGACTGTATCATTCATCATCTCTATGTCTACACCCTTCCTTCTTGATCGCTTTCCCTGCTCTGCAAGTTGAAACATGCTCATTTTCTTAATATTCCATTTTCTGAAGAATGTCACAGAATGCGATTTTTGTTTAGCACCAGGTCTAGTTGCTGGGTTAAATGTAGGGGATGGCTCGTAAAATTTCTGGTGGGCCTCACATCATCTGGAGTGAAGTCCTTCAGCCTGAACCACTCCACTGAAATCTCATTTCTAATTTTGCTTTGCTGTGCATGTTATGTTTTGTAACTTACAAACATAAAACTAATTGAAAGGAAAACAACGGAGCTGGGAATGAGAGTCTAACTTCATTGTTCACTTTAAGTGAGGCAGATACGTATGACATGGCAGCGTAATGATGCGTGCCATTTACGTACTTTTACATATAAACCTCAATGCATTAAGTATGTAAGCAACAGAATGCTTAATCAAGCAATATATCTACAATATTACTTAAATATTATTGAAATATTAAATACCCAAACAGTGCACATCTCTGTGTCATTAGCCCCCACTCCTGCCCCCAGTGTGACTCTGTTGGCTCCGACTCAGCCAATGACGCAGCACCCAGACGCATTTCCATGTTTTGATAGCTGCATGTAACTTTTGAAAAGCAAAAATATAACTTCTGAATGGTTAACATGGTAGTGGGAGTGAAGAGGTTGGGTGGAAGAAGTCTCCCAAATAGGCCCTCAAAGGTGTTTTATCAGAGCTTTGAAGTTAAACAAAGCAATTCAAGCACTGGAAACGTAACAGTCAAGATATTACCTGTTTGTACCCTGGTTCTGGAAGAATACCGACTGCTTGCATTTTGAAAGTGACGTTCACATTGTATCTTCCAGTTCACGGTAGTCCAGAGTTGAAGAGATTTGGAGCAGGGGAACAGGCTCTTGGCCCGCTGGGTCTGTGCTGACTATCAGCCACTTGTTTACACCTATCTTGCATTAATACCATTATTTTATCTCCTCATATTCTCATCAACTCCACCCAGATTCTACCACTTGCCTACACACTGGGAACAGTTTACAGAGGCTAAGTAACTTCCTCTAGAATTGGTAACTATGCAGATTTATGTAGAGAATTTGTCTTTATAATAGGGTGGAAATTTATTCAAGTGAAGGATCTATTAGTGATCTATATGTGCCATTTTGTTGGTGTTACTGTCCCAGTTTGCTCCTTCCTGATAGCTTTTGAGCATTGTTGTGATTATCAAGGGCATGGCGGTTAGTGCGACGCTGTTACAGCTTGGGGCATCAGAGTTCTGCCACTCACTGTAAGAAAGTTTGTATGTTCCTCCTGTGTGCACATGGGTTTCCTCTGGGTGCTCTGGTTTCCTCCCACAGTCAAAAGACAGACCAGTTGGTAGATTAATTGGTCATTGTGAATTGTCCTGTGATTAGGCAGGGGTTAAATAGGCGGGTTGCTGCGGCTCGTTGGACTGGAAGAGTCAGTTCCACTCTGAATCTCCAAATCAAAGTACAAACTAAAGCAGATTTAGAAAGTAACTTTATTTTGAGTGGAGGCAAACAATCTATTATAATGTTAGGATCTCTTTCTTATGCTTAATCCATGAATACAGTTCACTGACAGCCTTTAAACTTCATCTATATAGTGTAGACAGGAAAACAAATCAAACAAATTGGCAATACTGTTTTAAAAAAAAATCTGAGATAAGACTGTAAATACTGAAATGAAGATTGACAGTCCAGGTACTATAACCAAGTCATTCAGGACACTGTGTACCTCTGAGCATTAAAGAGAGACCTCCATTCCTGTTCAGTCTTTCATATCCCCTTCAGAGCGTCCAGAAGCTCTGCAATCAGAAGTAACTTTGAAGTGAAGCCAGTAATGTAGGAAACAAACATAGCATGCCACAAGCTCAAGTAAGGAACAATACAGTGATGAATTTGTTTAGATATGTAGATTTCAGCAGTAGATATTAACCAGGACACTGGGTCATCTCCTCCATGGGTCTTTAAGTTGGTGCCCTGGGATATTTTGAGTCAGAAAGAACAAAGGAGGCTTGGAGTTAATGTCCTATCTGTAAGATGGCAATTCTGACTAGTACAGCTTTCCCTTACCACTGGGGATTTGAGCCCATTTCTCAAGTGGGATTGGAGTCCAGTCTCTCTCAACTCCAGAGTCAGAAAGCAGCCAACTGATTTGAAATGTTCTTTTAAATGCAAATGTGATGATTTGCCTGATGCTTATAACTACTGGTCCTTGGAGAAATGCTTTATTTTGCATTTTTTGAAGCTTGATGGGACAAAAAGAATTTGAAAGCTGTATTTTTTTTCTCTTCAGCTGACAGTATAATTTATGCCTTGTGTGTTGTCTGAACCTTTGAACCTGTGATGCTGCAGAAAGAAAGCTTTTCTTTGTACCTGTACCTCACCATACTCCTGCACATGACAATAAAATCAACTTGAAGTAGTTGGAATGTGTGAGGTTGTTGGAAGGAATATCAATGTGTTTCCCTGGCTGTTTTAGTAGCTGTCAAATAAAGAAATACAAATACATTAGATTCCAGTTAATGGGGCCATCGGGGCAGCCACTTATTTGGTGCAATTCTTAAAGAACAGAATCTAATTGAGAAAATAACTGAGATTCCCTTTATTTATTTGGGACACTCTGCCACTTAATTGGGACAGGAGACTGTTGTAGAACAGTTTCTAACTAGCGTCAGTCACATGCACTTGTGTAGCTGTTAGACACTACACCATGCTTCGAGTAAACAGGTTTTAAATAGAGTCAGTTGTATGTGTTTGTGTTCAAAAAGCAGTGATTTTTTTGTCACTGATAGTTGGTGAGAAAGAAGCAGTAAGACAATTTAGAACCGTTTTGCTCACTGTGGTTTCAAGCATTCGGGCCTGGAGATGCTAGAAACGACCCGGAGTAAGTTTGAAACAGTTTCACTAGCTCAACAAGTTAGGAACTACAAAGAATTTGAAGGTATTGATAATCCTTTTGAACGGTACAATGACAATGAAGATTTGGAGGATGCAATCGTTGACAGCATTGCTTGAAAGGAGTCGATTATCTGCACTTGGTATCAGAGCTGATTCTTGTTCATTTACAGTCAAAAAATGTGACATGGATGTATTCCTGTCGATACGTATTAGAAGTTAATACTACTACCACTACTAGTAGTAGTATTTCTAGTAACACAGTTTTATTGTATTGAAGTCTGCACACCAGCTGTTTCTGTGTCCCTACTGCTCCAGAGTCAGCAGATCCAGAATTGGCCTCTGCAGTCCTCAACAATCATACTGTTGCTCCGGAGGACTCTTCTTCCCTCCTGATCTTCACAAGCGAAGAACCAGCCATCATCATCATCAGTAGTATTGGTAGTATTCTAATTTGTTTTGTATTTCATTTAACTTTATAATTTTGGTACTCAGTTTCTCTTCTATACCTTTTTAACTATTTCAATGAAACTTCAGCAAATTGGGGCAGCCGCTTAATTGGGCCAAAATGTACTGGTCCTGATGTGTCCCAAGTAAACAGAATCCACTGTACATTTTTTTTCATATGATTTGGCTCACCCTCTATTAACATCCCTTTTGAGTTAGTGAGTCAGGCTTTCATTGCAAATTATATAGTGGAAAAATGATGTAATTTTGTTATAAAAAGGGACGTTTCTCAGTTGGGCAGGTTTCCAAGCAAGCCAAAAGATGGAAGAAGCCAAAAAAAATGTAGAGTTACTGGCATGTCTTTGTTATGAGTTTGAGGCAATTCGGTATATCACCAAGAACTCTTATACATTTCTACAGATGTACAATGGAATGCATTCTGACATTGCATTACAGCCTGGTATGGAAGTTCCAGTGCATAGGATCAGAAGAGGCTGCAGAGGGTTATAGCCAAACACAAACACAACTCTCCCCACCATCGAGGACATCTTCAAGAGGTGGTGCCACAAGAAGATGACATTAAGGACCCTCACCATCTGGGACATGCCCTCTTCACATTACTGCCATCAGGGAGGAGATTTAGGAGCCTGGAGGCCCGAACTTAATGATTTA
This sequence comes from Hypanus sabinus, assembly GCF_030144855.1. Classification (NCBI taxonomy): domain Eukaryota; kingdom Metazoa; phylum Chordata; class Chondrichthyes; order Myliobatiformes; family Dasyatidae; genus Hypanus; species Hypanus sabinus. The sequence goes on from NC_082738.1 coordinate 47,750,331, forward strand.
GTAACATTTTCTTCCCCTCTAACATTAGATTTCTGAACGGCCCATGAACACTATCTCATCATTTGTTTTCTCTTGGCACTATGCATTTATTTTTGTAATTAATAGATTTTTATGAGGGGTATAGATAGGGTAAATGCATGCAGACTTTTGGGTGAGGCTAGAACTAGAGGTCATAGGGTTAATGTGAAAGGTGAAATAGTTCAGAGGGATCTGTTTGGTGGAAATGGGCTGGGTGTAGGTAGATGGAACCAGTTGGTGGTGGGGGGGGGGGAGTTTCATCTGTGGCTTTCAGTGGTTTGTTGAATCTATCTGGTTTTTGAATGGACACATTTAAAATTAAAACCAGTAGAAACTTAGAGACTTAAATTTTCTTTAATCCTTTAAAAAAAATTTTAGATGTTAAACAAGATATTACTTCTGTTTTGATACATTGTTACCCACTTCCTAAAACAACTTTTTTTAAAAAGCCAAATTGCGCATCTTGCTAAATGTGTTCCCACTATTGTTTGAACTTCAAGTGAACATCAAAAAGTTACATAGTTTTACTGTTTGATGCAAAGCACTGATCAGAATCAGGTTTATTATCACTGTCTTGTATGACATGAAATTTGTTGTTTTGTGGCAATTACAAAATAAATAGTGCAAAGATAAGGAGTAATGAGGTAGTGTTTATGGACCGTTCAGAAATCTGATGACAGAGGGGAAGAAACTATTTCTGAATCATTGAGTGTGGGTATTAAAGCTCCCTCTGTCCTCCTCCCTGATGGTAGTAATGAGAAGAAGGCATGTCCTGTATGGTGAGGGTCCTTCACGATGGACACCGCCTTCTTGAGATACCATCTTTTGAAGATGTTCTTGATGTTCCCTTGATAGAGCTGGCTGTGACTACGGCCCTCTTGTAATCCTTTGCATTGGAGACTCTATGCCAGGCTGTGATGCAACCAGTCAGAATGCTCTCCACTATACATCTGTAGAAACTTGCAAGAGTCTTTGGCAATATAGCAAACTTGGCTGCTGGCATGCCAAGGCCAATTTGACAACACCTCTCTGTTACACAGATTATTCATTAGTAATAGTAATCAGTTGGGCACAGAGAGAATCTGGGTTTATGACAAGTACCTTTTATTATCTCAGCTGAAGAGCTCGTTAATTTATGCATTAGAATACCTGCGTGCACACCTATTAAATTTCCCAGACTCTCCATGAACAGTCAAAGAAGAGGAAAGGTAATACCTGGGAAAGTAGTCTACACTACGATGTGGGGTCCTCCATGTTCGCGATGGTTATGATTTTGGCTGATGTATGCAGCAGAGCTAAATTTCCAGTGTTGGTTAAACATCAGCCAGAACACCAGCGATAATGTTTTAACATTCTCAAATATTAATCTGTGAATTCTAGTTTTTTTTTCAAAGCCTTACAGAGCCAGCAGACGTATTGATAAGTGGATGAAAAGAAAATGAATTTAATCACATTACTGATGACTTCAGACACAAACATTACTTTCCCTAGAATAATCAAAAAGGAATGTCCAAGTGGTACATTTTCATCTATTAATTCTTTTAATATTTTATTTCACTTGTGGGAATACATGATGCAGATGGTTCAATCAGCATTGCTGCTGATTTCTTAATTCACAAAATGAATCCATATGTTTGCAGAACTTTTTTCTGTAACTACTCATCTATGGTTAACTTATCTTTCTAAAGCGACATGATCTTTAATGTGGTTTTTTTAAGGATGCATTTATGGTATTTCCAGAAATTCTGTGAAGATTTTCTGTAGCATTGTTTATATAGCGATTTAATCTCCAGGTGAAAACTGCATTTGTTTCATGAATATCATTTATCTGGGGTAGAGGTCACCACCAGTTATTACCATTAATAACTACGAGCAAGATGTTGTTCATCACTTCACATACCTGGGGTCCTTCATCAGTGACGGCCTCTCCTTGGATGCAGAAATCGACAAGTGCATCGGGGAAGACTGCAACAAGATCAATAAGATTAGGCAGATTAATAGTTTGGCATGGACTAGATGGGCTGCAGGACCTGTTTCTGGGCCTTGACTTTGTGACTCTATAAAACACTTGTCTGCCTCACCACACGAGGCTGGGAGAACTCGAACCTCTCAGTCAAAACAAAAATGGCAGTGTCACCAGCACCCTGTCATAGAGTATCAGGACCTGGACTATTAGCGGTGCCCTAAGCAGGAGAAAAGGCTCATCACCTTACATTTAAGGTGCCTTTGTAACTTCTATACAGCAGTATCCAACAATGATGGAAATGAATAGTGCATTTTGGTGGTCCTGCTTACAGCTTGGTCAAGGGAAAGAGGTTAATGCAGCTCTCAGAGCATTGTTTTGAACTGCAGCTTAAATCACGGGTTCAAATCCTGGTTGGGAAGGCAATCTGAGTCACGAGTAGAAAAATGCCACCAACGAGCATCCAATTGTCACTTGTTTTTTTTATATAGTGGTGCATAAACCTAGCAGCTGTGTTTCACTTCATTGGTGGTATTCTTGTGCTGTCAAATTGCTTGTAAATCACAATGTAAGTCCTGAAGTCATGGGTAATATTTATCTAAAAGCAAGGTATTTGTTCATGATTTATGATTAAGTAGGATACGGTGTTTCTTTAAGGAGTGCACAGTAAAAATGTTAATCAAGCCAGTACGGGAAAAAAAATAGTACAGCATGGTTCAGTGATATTTCATGCACAGGAGAAAGTTTGCTGTCTGAAATATTAAAGCAAGGAGAGTGATTATTTAACTTCTGAGCGTGCTTGAAGTAGAACTTCAAAGGAGGTTCCATCTCTGGAATTCAGTTAATGTAAACATATGAACTATTGTTTCTAAAATCTTTGAACGAGGAACTTGTATTTGTCTTTTATCTTTCCTCTCTGGTTTCTCATTTGGGTGGGAACCTTGATACTTTGCCAGCCTGTGCTATTAACTTTAATCAGTTTACATAAACAGTACTTGGCAGTGGTGCATGTTTGTGCTGCTGTGACCCTACTGGGTAGAATTCCCAGCCCTTGGCAGGGATGTTGTGCTGCTTGTGGGACCTGACTACACGACCTAGGACCTGACTCCATGCGCTTGGCACAGGGCCAGATATTTATTGTTCTCATTATTTTCATACAAATAGATTTAGGCCACTTAGCCTATTGGGTCTATGGTTCTTGGAGCAGTCCCAACAGGCCTATTTTCCCCTATTGATTTCCCTGTAACCTGTTCTCTGTCACATGCCCATTAACTACCCCCTGATTCTCCCATCATTAAAGGCAATTTAATCTATCATTAGAGTTAATTTACAACAAACTTGTCTTTGGGATGTAGGAGAAAACAAGAGCACCCGTGGGAAACTCACGCGGTCAGAAGAGGAGAATGCAGACTCCACGAAGGCTGTGCCTCTGAAGCTCTGTATTGTGATAATGTGCAGGGTGAGCCAGGGTCAGCCCATGCTAGACTAGCTCAGAACCTTTTGCAGATTGGAATCGTTTGCTTAATGTTACTGCAGAGCTTTTCTGCTCCTGATTAATATTGTCCAAAAAGTTGTCTCAAGCCAGATTTGACATTGTATGTGGTGATGGCGATGTCAGGTCAGGTTGAGTGTAGATTAACCTTGGCCAGGTTGGGTTTTAATTTGGGACTTGAGCAGACCTCTACTTGTTGAAATGGAAAGGAACTTGTCTGTTAAGTTCAGTAAAATTATGGTGGTGTATCAGTTAGTGTGCTGCTATTACAGCTTGGGGGGGTCAAAGTTCAGAGTTCAGTTCCAGCATCCTCTGTAAGCAAGTTTGAATGTTTCTTCCCATTTACACATGGCTTTCCTCCGGGTGCTCTGGTTTCGTCCCACAGTTCAATCACATATCAGTTAGAAGGTTAATTGGTCAGTGTAAATTGTCTTGTGATTAGGCTAAGGTTAGATTGGGGGGTTGCTGGGTGGTGTGACTTGAAGGGCCAATAGGACCCGTTCCGTGCTGTATCTCTAAATAAATTAAAATTTCTCAGCATTTTCATTACTGTTGACTTGATCTAGTATTTAACTGTACAGATTTATGTAATAGTGAGACATGTATAGATCACAATAATCCTAAATTCAAGCTTGTGTTGAGAACTCAAGCTCAGTGAGAAGAGTCTAAGAAGGCAAACGATGTTTAGGTTGACTATGACTTCGAGAGGAAGGATAAGCTAGCTGCTATAGCTTGCTCCTATCTGATGCCTCTGGATGCACAAATTGGTATTTTCTGTTGATACTCTCATGGGTTTCCAAGTCATTTAGCTGCCTAATGGAAGGCTCAAGTTATCTTTACTGAGTTAATGCAGTGACATTTATCTTGAAGATAAACAGTCCATCCTGGAAGATGAATCTGCTTAATTGTCCTGAAGATTGTTATCATAGAACTGTTTAAAGAATGGTGAAACAACAATGACTTCATCATGTTACAAATTGATTTATAAAAATCCACCATTTTCACGCAATAAATCCTGCTGAAGATGACCCAATATAAAATTACAGGTTTTGAGGTTTGCCTGATTAATTATTGGACTTTTGGAATGTCTTGACTGAAATGTCGATTGTATGTATGTCTTCACAATCTGCTGCCACTGAGTTTCTCCAGAAGCTTATTTTCCTTTTTGTTCCAGTATCCAACATCTCCAGTCTCCTGTGTCTCCATTTATTCCTGTAAGCTGACACACAAGAACTTGTCATTGGACATTTTCTTTTCCAATTCTATTGTGGCACGTGCATGATCCAAGTACTGTAATGCTCCTGTACCACCGCAGGGACTGCTGTCAAGCTTCAGGGAAGGTGCGGAAGGGATGGATAGGATGAGGCCAGGGTTACTTCGGGGATAAGGTGTAAAGGAGGTTTCTAGTCAATGTGTTAATGTAGATAGTCAAGGAGAGAGAGCATCCCATGTCTTTTCCATCCCTTCCCAACAGCTTAATATATTCCTTTTCACTTTCCTGGTTATCCCAAGGGATCTCTGACCTGAAGCATTAACTCTGTTTCTTCTTCCACAGATGCTGCCTGACACGTTAAATGTTTCCAGCACTTTCTGTTTTATTCCCGTAAAGGGTAATTCATAGGCTATGTAGCAGCTGATATGGCTGTGATAGGTTCTATACAAATGTAAGTTAGCCTTTCCTTCAACTGTTGTATAGATTTCATTGTTATTAAAAGAGAAATGAAATACTGACAATTGAAAGAACCCTGTCATTTAATTTCCGCCATCTGTTTTTTTTAACAGATTACTTAACAGAGACCAACAACTTATGCGGATGTGGAAGGAGTTTGTTATTATAATACAAAATTCCATTCAAAATGCTATTTCACTTACAAAATGCTTTAACATCTTCTAACCAACCTTCTTGTTTTTAAGCCGCAGGCCAATAATCTATTGTTTGGTAGTAAAATGATACACTTTGAAGGTACAGTCCTCTTCCCTTTTATCATGACACAATGATAAAGCCTTACCATTTGTGAGTCATTGACACAAACACTCGCTATTTTTTAAAATTATTTTTCACTCTTTGGGAGAGGTAAGTCCCTTGTTAAGTGGCTTGAAGACTAGTTTGTAGCTGTCCAGCCAAAAAAAATCACCAGGCATTTGGTTAAAATGGCCCATGAGAATTTAGTAGAAATCTTTCTTTTTTACTGTCATCCCACGGCATTTGATACTAATCTATCCCTCTTGAGCAGTTCGGAAGGACACTCATCTGAAACCAGCAAGTCTTTTTCAGTATCTGTTGGGGCATATTTTGATCCTTGGCAACTTGCACACCAAAAGCCACTATGATTTTCCTGTAAGTCAACCTGATGGGAAGGCTGGTTCCCAAGACCTTCCTCTTGCAACTTAGCTTGTCCATAACTTTGCATTCTGCTACAACGCAGTACCAGGTTTGGGCCAGAGGCTAATTGGTGACTTGTGGAAATTAGGATTTAAAATTACCCCAGTTTCATAATTGAGGTCTAGGTGGTCTTTTTTTTTTGCCTCCTGTCTGTTCTATCCCTACCTCCTTGTTTAATCTGTTTGGTCTCATCAGAATGGTGTCTGTAAACTGCAGTTTCTATAGTGCACCAACAGTGAAGGTCGCTTTTGTAGGAAGCAGGGAATTCCATTTTCCCCCTTCCTGAGAGTTGTGCTTGTAATCGGTGTGGCCACCCAGTTAGAGAGCTCCAATGTCGTGTATTTAATATTTCAGTAGTTGAGTAATATTGTATGTATATTGTCTGATTAAGCATTCTTGTTTAAATAATTCACTGCAGGATATACGTAAAAATAGGTGAATTGCATATGTTGCGACACAACCGCGTGATATGTGCGTGTCTTGCTAAAATAAAAAAACTAACTAAGACCCGTTCTCCTGGGCCTCTCATCTTTTCCTTTAATTTAGTTTTTACATTTTGAAGTCACAGAACATAAACAGTATAATAAAAGAGCTTCAATAGATGACTAAGATATATGCACTTCTGCAGCCTGTGTTGGTTGCCTCTAAAAGAACAATGTTGCTTGTAACCATGGAAAAGTCGGACATGCAGGGAAAAATAATAAAATCCAGGAAACAATGCAAAGTGTGCCCTAGAATTACAGTGAACTAAAATTGCCACTATGACATTTTAGTAAATTGGCAGGAATTCTTTAAAGCATTTATTTAAAAATATTGTTTCCATGTACAGATTTAAATCTGAACACCAAGAATAAAGCTAGATGTAAAAACAAATAGAACCTTTCGTGCCTATCAGATAGAAACTGGTTCAAATCAATGTTCATCACTTTAAAAACTAGGCCGCTTTGGGGGGGAGAAAAGATGGGGCTGAGGTCTTCAGAAGCATCATTTCAGACTGTGCTGGATACAAAATCTGGAACTGATTTTAGCTACCACATTATAAAGCACACCTTACTTTCAGTTAAAAATGCTTTATGTTTTGCATCTGCTAGGCCAGCATGGCAGTTAGCGTAATACTATTACAGTGCCAGGTTCAATTCCTCGCCGGTCTGTGAGGACTTCATACGCTTTCCCTGAAACTGCATGGGTTTGCTCCAGTTCTCCCCCCCCCCCCACCCCCACAATCCAAAGCGTAGGCGTTAATTGGTCACATGGATGTAATTGGGCGTGCAGGCTCCTTGGACTGGAAGGGCCTGGAACTGTGCTGTATCTCTAAGTAAGTAACTAAATAAAAAAATAATGTTTACTGTGTATATATAAATTAGGATTAGCCAGGAGGAGAGCCATTAGTTCTGGTTGAACTGATGTAGATTGTTTTCTCCACCTGTTTGATCTGTGCACATCGCCACATCCTGAGCAAATACTTTTTTTTAGAACTTGCTTTCCTTGATCTCTATAAAGGAAATTAAGGTGAAAGCATATTTATGGCCTCTTGCTGGTATCAGCAAGTTTCAAAATAACTCAATGTTTCTTGACAATTACACTCAAGAGATTTACTAATTCTCTTTAGGATTGAATGTCACACAATGTTCAAAGTTTCTTGGTTAAAATGAGCCTGGATGGTTGTCAGGATTTGTTTCTGTGGCAGTGTTAACAGTTTCAAGGAGTAAAAATTGAATTTAAAATTTGATTGGTGTATGATTTGTATTGACTTTGTTGCACAAGGTTTTAAAATGACTTAATTATGTAATTCTACCACATCTCGCACCATGTTGTGCAGTTGATTTCTCTGGCCTGCAAAACACACATCGATTGATCATAACAATTATAATGCACATAAATGTCTGAGAGTTACATTGCACGATCACGAATGCCTATCATGTTCCATCAATGAGGCACATTTACTGACGCCAGCTAAATTGATGGATGCCGGAAACCTCACTGAAGTTGACTAATCCAATGCTTGCCTTATAGTCAGGATATAAATATGTGATAAAATCAGAATTGAACAAGTAGCTGGGATCTTTGAGGTCAGGCGGTTTTACATTGATAATTCTAAACATTGCAAAGTCAGACGCCGCCATCTTAAGGTTCCCAAATGGCCTGCTGTAACAATTTAAACATCTTGTGGTTAACATAAAAAAGCAATCATCCAGTCATAAGCTTCCCTTGGCCTGTGGGTGGTAGAACTAAAGCAATTAATGTAAAATATATACAGTATACTAAACTGATTAATATGGACAGAAAGATGAAGCCCTTGATTTCAAACAACCAAGTTTTTATAAATGGATAATATTTACACTTTGAGTGGGATAAAGAAATTATGTCTAACTTTAAATGTATATCATTTTAAAAAATCCTTTATTATAGTAGTCACTATACTTCACGGTTGTTATGCATTGGTTGAAAGCATTTTGGAATGTCCTGTGGTCTTAACAATTTCTATGAATATGTAAGTACTGCTAAAAATACTTGTCCTGAGTAGATTAATCAAGCAAAACAAAGTTCAAAACGTGGATCCAGGGAATTTCAAGATATGAATCTTTGAAACAATTTGAGATTCAGAATTCCAAGAGCCGTGGGAGCATTGCTAAAATACCTCATGTTCTGCAGTGTGTAGGGTATCATAATGTTCTCCAATTTACAATTTATCTTTCTGTTTGTAATTTACTTTTGATGTGATGAGCAGAGGTAAATTGTGAACTAGAATGCGGAAAAAGATTCCTAATAAGAGAATGTAAGTTTTAGATTGACCTCTGCACTCCAGCCCATGCAGTTAGTGCCATTGTGAATCAGGAAGATGGACATTTGGATTTCCCTACAGCGTAACCATCCACATGCAGCTTCATAGCAAACAAGATAATTAGATAAACACCACATGTGGCCCATTTAAGTTTTTTCATATGATGGTCAAATAATTTGTATCAGAGACCCAACAGCTGACTGTAAACCATAAAAACTTCCATCTGCATCAGTGGCATACCTTCATTTGAAGGAGTGAGATGATTTTCAATAATGATTTCATGTTGCCGTTAGTTTTGTTTAATGAGTTTTGCAGAAAAAAAACATTCCACTTAAAGTGAAAATAAAAATAGAAGCTTGTAATTAGATGTTCAAGGGAATTTTATAACACTAATACTCAGCTACATAGCAGATGTGTGGCTAAGGAGTAGGTTTTAAGGAGGAAAGCAAGAAATTAATTAATTTCTGAAGAGTCCTTGGTAGTTGAATCCATAGTTCCAAAAGAAGGTGGAATAAAAATCAAAGATGCTTGAGACCAGAATTCAAAGAGATGCTTTGGATATGAAGTTCAATTTTTTTTAATAGGTAACACAATTATGTTTATTTTAAATAATGGTAACAACAACTTGTCAAATAGAGATTATTAAAATCATAGAGCAGGACAGAAACCGACCTTCAGCTTATTTTCTTCATGCCATGTCACGTACCCTCCTATACTCATCCCATTTACCAGCACTTAGACCATAAGAAACAGGAGCAGAAGTAGGCCATTCAGCCCATCGAGTCTGCTCTGCCATTCAGCCATGGGCTGATCCAATTCTTCCAGTCATCCCCACTCCCCTGCCTTCTCCCCATACCCTGGCTAATCAAGAACCTATCTATCTCTGCCTTAAATGCACCCAATGACTTGGCCTCCATGGCCACTCATGGAAACAAATTCCACAGATTTACCACCCTCTGACTAAAGTAATTTCTCCGCATGTCAGTTCTAAATGGACATCCTTCAATCCTGAAGTCATGCCCTCTTGTTCTAGACTCCCTACCATAGGAAATAATCTTTGTCGGATCTAATCTGTTCAGGCCTTTTAACATTCAGAATGTTTCTATGAGATCCCCCTCATTCTCCTGAACTCCAGGGAATACAGCTCATATGGTAACTTGGTCCGTATTTTTCAGTTCCTTGGCAGTTCGAGTGTTTGTTCAGATACTTTTTTAATATTGTGATTGTACCTGTGACTGCTACCTTCTCAGAGAGTGCATTCCAGATTGTAACTATGCTCTGGGTAGGAACAAAACCATGATCTCCGTGCTCTTATGTTCTATGCACTGGTTAATGAAGGCCAGCATCCCAGAAGTCTTCATCACCTTTATCTCTCTGTGTTGCCACCTTTAGCGATTGATGGACTTGTACACCAAGGTAGTTCTGTTCTTTGGTGCACCACTTGGCCCTTCTATTCGTGGTGTATTTCCTACCCTCATCATCAATCTTGGACATATTCAGGCTTAAATCCTATCTTCCATTCCCCCACCATTGATGCTGCCCACACCCGCATCTCCTCCATATCCTGGACATCCATGCTTGCCCCATCTTCCTGCCATCTTAACAGTAATAGAGTTCCCCTTGTCCTTATCCACCACCCAACATGCTTCCACATCCAGCATATCAGTTCTGCTACATTGAATTGCTTTCTAGTCTGCTTCAGCAATGGGCAATGTTCCTCGCCCTCAGGCCCAGGCCCTTCCACCTCAATTCAGCCTGTACACATTCCGCCACAACCATCTTGTACCGTTGAGACTTCAGTTCACGCTGCAAAAATACCAGGTCGTACAGGCCGTTCAAAAGCTCAACTCCAAAAGGGAGGTTACAGGCTATTGATTACAGTGATTGTCTTTGGGGGGAAAGCGTGTTTAATACAGTAATTTATAGTGTTTGCTGCCAGCAAGTCATCGCTGTGCTGCACCAGCACCGTCGAGCACCTCTGCTTTATCTGCCAAAAGCAGAACTTCCTGGTGGCCAATCACTTTAATTCCAATTCCCATTCCCTTTCTGACATGTTGGTCCATGGCCTCCTCTTGTGCTATGATGGATGGTGGAGGGGCAACACCTTTATATTCTGTCTGGATAGCCTCCAACCTGGTGACACAAATTTTGATTTCTCCTTCTGGTAAATAAAATTTCCCTCCCCCTTACCTCTTTGCACCTGGCTGTCACCTTCCCCTGGTGCTCCTCCTCCTTTCTATTCTTTTATGGTTCACTCTCTTCTCCTATCAGATTCCTTCCTTTCTAGCCCTTTACCTTTCCCACCCACTTGGCTTCGCCTAACGCCTTCTAGCTATCCTCCTTCCCCTTCCCCCACCTTTTTATTCTGATGTCTTCCCCCTTTCCAGTCCTGAAGAAGGGTCTCAGCCCAAAACATCGACTGTTTGTTCATTTCCATAGATGCTGCCTGACCTGCTGTGTTCCTCTGTCATTTTGTATATTTTGCTTTGGATTTCCAGCATCTGCAGAATTTCTAGTGTCCTATCTGCCATTGCTTTTCCCTCCTTGGCAACTGACCAATGTTATTTTGCAGTCAAAGACTGTCCTTCTCGTTATCACAAAATAAGTTTTTGTGTTATCTGTGAACTTGCTAATCCTATCTCCCACATTCATATCGAAAATATTTTCATATATCTTCTGGGCTCTCATCTTGTACGACCTCTGCAATTCATTCTTTTAAAGTGGAATATGTGCCATGTAAAAACAGAGTACAAGATGGTGGCTGCTACCTGTTCTCCACAGTGCAATGTTCTTCATGATAACAGACATAGAAATGAACGTACATATTTGGGAGCAGCAGAGAGCCATTTGGTCTTTAGTTTTTTTTTGTGCTGCACTTTAGCACATCCTAGGAAATAACAAATTTCAGTACCCATGACAGGAAACTATGCAACATTACATAAGGAACAATGTAAACAGAAAAGCTTTGAGAAAATGCCCTGAGCATAATGTCTAATCTTCATGAATAGTTACATGCTGTAATAGTTTTAGTTTCTGGGAATGATCAGTCATTGTAAACTTTGCATCAGCTCCAAGATAGCCACAGTACTTGGTGTACTTTCATGCTCCAGGAGGATGGTCACAGTAACACTGCCTTTTTTCTGCTAATATGCAGCACTTGTGTGTTTCCAGCCAGCTGAGTTAACGGGTCCAGTTATAATGTCCAAATATATTTGAGAAGTAAGTGTGCTGATAGAATAAGATGGAGTGAAGAGTAGATAGTCTTTGCACAAAATGTATTGGTTATTTTCTCACTACTGCCTTATAAAATCAATGTACCATAAGACATTGAAGCAGAATTAGGCCATTCAGCCCATCGAGTTTGCTCCACCATTTGATCATGGCTGATCTATTTTCCCTCTCAACCCCATTCTCCTGCTTTCTCCCCGTAACCTATCATGCCCTGACTGCAATATTTCTCTCGCAAAGTTGCTGAAAAGTTATGGAGATCTGCATTGACAGTTTGTAGAAACTGTGTAGCCACTTGCTCTCACAAACAATGTGAGGTGATATTCATTGAGCAATGAATAATGGGCAAGAACACAATACCCTTCCCCACCCCCTTTCAAATAGGGCCCAAAATCTATCCTGTCCATTTGAGAGCCTTGGTTTAATGTCACATTTTTTTAAAAAAGCACGTTTGGCAATGCAGTTTTCTATTATAACTATGCTGAAGTGTCAAGCCGAGGTTCCATGCACCTATAGCTTCTGATTCAGAGGCAAGTGAGTGAGGAATGAGTATTACCAATGGAGTAATCTTTCTTGATGTATCCTCAGGTTGGTAACTGTGCTTTCACTGCGGTCAGTTGCCAATGTGAATGCAGATGAGCTCGGACAATATCAGCTGCTATAAATGCATCTCTTAATTGTAAAGGTCATGAAAATAGAAATTTAGTGCAATTGCAGTTGGAATGTTAACCAGAATGTTATAATGCATTTCTGTATATTGGCAGTGAAGTGCTGAATCTTGAGAAGTGAATCTATCTCTAAATGTGGTAATAATTGTTTCATTGGAATGTGAACAACTGTGAGTGCTTTCATTCACATTACAGAAAGAGGTGAAATGGAGATTAAAAAAATTCTTCTCAGTTGATATCACTTTTAATACAGTTCTAGTTGGAGAGAATCCTAAATGTTGCTTTTGGAGGGGACCATTTATTTGATGCTAGGAGCCATTGGAATACTTTAACATTGATTTAAGATCCATGGTTTATGTGTTTAGTGTGCAGAACTTCAAATGAAGTGTTAAGGCTCAGGAAGTGGACACTTGGCCCATTAGTTGTCTCTCAGTTTGTAGCGGAGTGATCTGGTCAGTCACAAAGTCATTTCCATCAAGTTCCTGTCCAGTGTCCTCTGGAAAGCTTCAGTACACACTTTGCACCATCTTTGCTGGCAGTTTGTTCCAAATCCTGGCAACTCTTCAAACCGCTCCCCGCCCATTCTTTTGAGACTAAGAACAACTGCAGCCCCACCTTTGAACAGCCTTCCTTTATTTATCCTGTCAAAGCTAGTCCTGATGTCGTACACTTGTCAAATGGCCTTGCAGCCATTTTTGCTCAACTGAGAACAGCCTCAGTGGCTGGAGTCCAGCATTCTAGAAACCATTTTGGTCAGTCCTTCCCACACCTTTTCAGCATGTCCACTTTCTTGAAATTAAGTAACTAGAATTGGATACAATATATCCAGCTGCAACCTACTATCACTCCACCCTAGCTTTGCTGTTGCTTGTGTTCTGTTCTACTGAGCACGGTGAGTATGCTATGTTGGCACCAATCCTTCAGTTGTGTTGGTAGTTAATGTAAATGTCGCATTTCTCTGTTTTAATGTACATGTGATAATTAAATCTGAAATCTAAGGCTGTTTAATTATTCCTAAATGGGAGTTTTGGTTTGATGTAATATCTGATGTTTGTATGTGAGTTGAGTTTTTGGTCTTGTGATAATCCTGTCCCACTGGCTGCGTTCTGCCCATGAATGCCCCAACATAACCAAACATGAATACGGATCACTTGGATGTTTGGGCATCTTCAGTTTTGACAGGTAAAGTGCCACTTCAGCTCTTGCAACTGCAAATCCACCCTTCAACCAGCCTATTTGGCCCCATTGGTTATGTCATCTCCTTTGGAATATTAATAGTTTCCATATAAATCTGCTGTCTTACATTTAACTAATCAAGCAATACAATCCTCATGATAATCTGGAATACTGTGGCTCTAATATCATAGAGGCTTGGTTAGTGACAATGTTCACTGCCCAATTAATATCGAGTGAAATATCTGCAGGATCCTTTATGTTTCTGTTTGTATAAGTAACTAATCAGAAACTGTGTACAGGCAGTCCCCGGGTTATGTACGGGTTCCGTCCCTGAGTCTGTCTTTAAGTCGGATTTTTACGTAAGTTGGAGCAAGTACATCCGGTATTATTTAGCGTTAGTTAGTCAAACGTTTGTCTTGGTATGTAGTATATATTTTACCTTTCTGTGTATATAAAACACTTAAGAAATGTATGTATTCCAATAATTAAACCACTTTGTTGCTTAGTAATAATTGTAGCTTTCATCGGGGCAGGGCCTTTCACATGCTCCATTATTCTCACTTTATCCGTTATCCTTTAAAATTGTTCCCATCGTTGACCGACTGTAGCCTAACGATTTTCCAATGACTGATGGCGTTTCACCTCTTTCCAAACGCTTTATTATTTCCACTTTATTTTCAATTGCAATCGCTTCCCGTCAATGGATCAGAAACACTGTAGGCGGTGGGTCCCGAGCTCTGTCAGCTCCCGAGGTTCACTGGGTCCTAAGGACCACCGCACTGAATTCCCCAGGTCTGCACTGAGACAGGCTAAATGGGACAAGTGGGGGTTGTGCTGGATTTGGGTATTTGATCCTCCACAATATTCCGTGTGGGAATTTAACCTGGAGGTGGCAGAGTTTTTGCTTACGAGGTCAAGTTACGAGTTCGACATTAACCCGGGACGGGAACGGTCTGTCACTAGATCGAACTCGGGAACCTCCATTCTCCAGCCTGGCGCTGACCTCACTGCGTCACCAGCCGACTGGAACGGGGGGGGGGGGGGGGGGGTCAAAGTGAATCTTACAAAGAAAAATTTAAGCCAAATACAAAGTTAAACACTCAACACAGTGTCAACGGCAACGACTTAAAATGGCGGACGGCGTTCCCCTTCCTCGGTTCGTAAGTACGAGTTGTCCATAAGTTGGACGTTTGTAACTTGGGGACTACCTGTAATCAACTCAACTGCAAGGTCCTGTATAATATTGTATCAAAGTTGTATTCAATTCTTCAAGTAACACACAGACACTACAATAAGAACTGCACTTCGGTAAAACATACACATTCCATAAGTTTTTTTTTTGCATTTCTGAGTACACGATCACACTTGAATCTACTTCAAAAGTAAAATTCTGCAGACGCTGGAGATTTTGCAACAAAACACACCTTGCTTATAATGCTCAGCAAGTCGGGAGAAAAGTAAAGTTTAATATTTCACCTCCAAGAGCTTTAGACCTGAAGATGGTTGATCCTGCCTGGCTTGTGGAGTATCTTAGGCAGGGCACGTTCTGTTTTACGTAAATTGTTGTCATTGTCTTATGACTATAGCACATCAACAGGATGTACTTTTTAATTTTGTATTTCTGCCAGATTCTCCTGCTACCTGATAATGCAGGACAGCACATGTTCTGTAGGAGTCACCGCCATCTGTCATTTCACACAGGAGACTATAGCCAAGATGATCTTAACAGCACAGAACAGGGAGTTGGGAATCACTTTCCCAACAAGTCAGTCAACCTCAATGGAGAGAGAAGTAAAGTTACCTATCTGATCTTAAATTTTGTTTTTCTATCTTTGTGTGTTGTTCTTCATTGACTCTATTGTATTTTATTTGTTCTACTGCAAATACCTGCAAGAAAATGAATCTCAATGTGACATAAAGGTACTTCGATATTACTTTGAACATTGAAACAGTAACTTGTTTCTTTCTCCACAGATGCTGCCTGAATTGCCAACTACCTTGAGTACTTTCTGTGCATAGTTCAGGTATCTGTCTGGGTTTCTTTCCCTCCACCACCTCCACTTCTCTCCTGTGAACCACAAATATAACACATGATATTGGATGGAGTGGTCATTTATGCAGAACAGCTTGCACGTCTAGCCACTATTGTGACGACATGCTCCTTCAACCGCACGTAGTAGCTGTGTGGTTTCTTTCTAGTGGTCAGGATATTGGTGTCTCTGGTTTGGTTAACATTAATTGGCTTCATTTGTATGGGTGTGTAGGGCACTTAGAAGTCAGCAACATTGCAAATGATCGCAGACCAAGTAACGACAACAAATTTCTTTCCTAAAGGATGGAGTGAGCCAGATAGGTTGTCACAATGACTGAAATTGGCTCTGTGGACTGATCTGATGTTCAGTCTCAGCAGGGCAATTCACAAAAGCCAAGTAAAATTAAATTTGGAGTTGTGGCCAAAATATTGTTGGCCTCATTGTGACCAATGGTTTCGAATGAAATGACTTCCAGGTAAAATCAAGATTTGCTCAAATCCAGGTTAGCTTGTTGATAAATGGAGTTGCATTTGTTACTTCAGCCCATCAGTGGATTCTGTGGGACGTCCAGCTACAGAGTTTGAGCATTCTAGAATCAAGGAGAGACACTCTTGTATTATCAATATTACACTGGTGAGTGTTGGCGCGTGACCAAGTGGTTAAGGCGTTGGTCTAGTGATCTGAAGGTCACTGGTTCGAGCCTCAGCTGAGGCAGCACGTTGTGTCCCTGAGCAATGCACTTAACCACACATTGCTCTGCGACGACACCGGTGCCAAGCTGTATGGGTCCTAATACCCTTCCCTTGGACAACATCGGTGGTGTGGAGAGGGGAGATTTGCAGCTTGGGCAACTGTTGGTCTTCCATAAAAAAAAACCCTGCCCAGGCTTGTACCCTGGAAACTTACCAAGGCGCAAATCCATGGTCTATCGAGACTAATGGAGGCCTACACACACACTCTCTGAGGTGCCAGTTATGTAGAGTTCCAGTGTCCTCACTCGTACAATTCCTATCCAAGAAAGTTATCTTTTTTTCTTTATTTAATGATTTGATTTTTTTTAATGAGCTTTTATTTTTAATGCTATTTTCATTTCCTTTTAGCAACTGTAATGGCTTTCAAATATCATTGAATATTTTGCAGGCAGGGTTGTGATAAATTTGAGGCTTCCCAGCCTGTCAAATGTTGCTTCCTGATCTGAGGGCGGGCCTCTAGTTGACTCTCTGAGGCCCACTCACTGCTGAAGCCTGGCCAGGCCATGCCAGACACCTGCCGGGAGAGCTCATTTAACTCC